>NC_088798.1:104827063-105441282 GCF_011386835.1 Chrysemys picta bellii
ATCTTTCTGGTACTAGGGCAGCAAACTGTCCTCCTGTCTGGCCTGCTGTGCCCCCGTGTGTTGTATCTGACTCTGTTGCCGTGTCTCCGCTGGCTTTTGTCTGTTCTCCCTCTGTCCTTTTATTATGTGCATTAGAGTAATGCCTAGAGATCCCTAGTCAAGTCAAAAAGAAGAACAGGAGGACTTGTGGCACCTTAGAGACTAACAAATTTATTAGAGCATAAGCTTTCGTGGACTACAGCCCACAGCTTATGCTCTAATAAATTTGTTAGTCTCTAAGGTGCCACAAGTCCTCCTGTTCTTCTTTTTGCGGATACAGACTAACACGGCTGCTACTCTGAAACTAGTCAAGTCAGGTGCCCCCAAAGAGCTTCCAATCTAAACAGACGAGTCAGAGGAGGGTATGATCCCTGCTTTCCAGATAGGGAACCGAGGCTCGGAGTTTGGGCAAGTCATATGACTGTGTTGCAGAGCCAGAAACATGAACCCAGGACTCCTGAGTCCCCGTCCAGTGGTGTAACCCCAAGGCCAGGCATCCATCCATCTTTCCATCCCTTGTTGTGTGTCCTAGCTCTCTCTGGGCCTTGCTTTCTGTTCTCACTCCTTGCTGCTTCTCTCTACCAATTCCCTCCGCTGCCTCCACCTCTTTTCCCCATTCTGTGTTCTTCCTCTCTGCAGTGTTGTCTCCCTGACCAGCCCACAAGCTATAGGAAATACTTGAGGGCCTGTTGTCCAGGGAGAATGGCTGTTTGCTCTGGGCCCAAACCTGCTTTCACTGCAGTCTCACAATTGCTGCAGTCGGAGCAGAAGCAGGCCCCTTGTGCCCAGGGGAGTGACTCCGAGCCGCATGTGCCACACACTTCCATGCACGTATATTGCATATCTCCGAGGCTGTGATGCTTGCTGGTTCTACTTGTGGTTTGTTACTTAAAGGTGAATTGTGACACTCCTGCGGTAGGAATGGAAACAGAGCCTGGATCAGCCCAGCAGTAATTAAAGCATATTTCTCTCTTTGTGTTTCTGCAAATTAACGACCGGTTTCCATCCAGTTGCTAATACTGCCTGTGGGGCTGCCACCATTGGTCACCCCAGTAGCAGACTTGTCTCTTGGTTTGCCGGATGTTTTCAGCCCAAGAGGAACTGCTGCTCAGAGGGCTGGCCCAGCAGCAGTGAACCTAGATGCTGGGTGGATTTCCATGTCTACTCTCCTAATCCTTCTGCAAACCTCTAAAGCTTCCTTGTTCCATTTACAGGCTTTGAACGTTTGCCATCTTAAGACACAGTAACATCATACTTGGGAGGAATAGTGCCTGGGCCTGCAGTCAGCATGGCATCTGGAGAGACTCCAGGCTTAATCTTGGAACTAAGCATCTGATTGCTTCTTGACTTGCCCCCAGGAGAAAGAGGCCTTCCTTTTAAATGCTAACCTATCGGTTCTGTAGGGCACCCAGTTGCTAGAGCACTGACAGAGTAGAAAGGCTCCTGAAAGCCTCTCCATTGTTTTCTCTTCTCAGACCTTATTAGGGTGGCCAGATGTCCTGATTTTATAGGGACAGTCCCAATTTGGGGGTCTTTTTCTTATATAGGCTCCTATTACCCCTCACCTCCTGTCCTGATTTTTCACATTTGCTGTCTGGTCAGCCTAGATCTTATCCAGGAAGCAGTTTAAACCCTTAGTCCAACTTGATCAGCCTGATTTCATGGGGCGGGGGGAGGGGAGGTCCTGAACCCTGGGTAAAGATTCCTGGAGCTGGCCCTGGCAGTGGGGGTTGGGACCTGCTTGTTGTCAACACGGATCTCAAAATACCAAGATGAACTAGATGAAAGACGGTTGGGAACTTTGCTGGATGTGTGTGGGCCACTTGTTCCCCCGCAGCCAATCAGTGTCTCTTCACTGGGAGTCCTTTGGGTGCCTGTCAGTCCTGAGTGTATCCACTCCCTGGTGGAACTGTACAGGACCCTCCATTCTGAGCACCTGTCAACAGCCTTCCGTAAAGGTGACCTGCAAGTAGATGGAGCGCTCCGGGGCTGCGTGCTGCCAGCTTGCACGGGCTGGTTGCGCTGCGTACCCGGCCTGTTTAGGAGAAGCGGTACAGACGTCCGTGTCATCTGGTGTTAAGTATCTGGGCAGGTCACCTCCGAGTGATCTGTCCCCGCAGGAATTGCTGGGTGCATCCCGGGTGGGTGTGTCTAGCTTCGGGGAGGAGTGCGGGACTTATATTGACCCCTCCACAGGCCTAGGCTCTCCGGTTATTCTGGAGGCTCCATTCAGGCATGCCGACACTGTGACTGCTGGGCGGGCTGGTGAGGTGGCGCCCTAGAATAGCCTGCCAGGGTGAGCCTGCCCTGACAATAGCACAGGGAGCTGGTCCTGTGACCATGGCTGAACCAAAGAAACCCCAGGCAGGGAGCATAGAGTTAGCCGCAGTTCCTGATGTGACTGTTTCCACAGCCACTATGTCCACCAGGAGGCTGCGCAGCGAGGACTACAACGACTACAGCTCCACAGAGGCTACGCCTGACGGGAGCCCCCCCGAAGGCATAAACAGCTTTGCCTCTCCTTCATCCTACCAGCGGTTCGGGGAGAGCAACGGGACGACGTAAGTGACTGGTTCAGAACCACCTCTTCTCTCTGCTGGCGCAGACGGCCCGTGCGTTACTGAGAGTGGGCACTGTATTCAGCTGCTGGACCCCACGGCCCCCCCTGTACTCCTCAGAGGATGCTCCGGGATCCTTTGGGTGTGAAATGTGCGGTGTAACCGGTAAAGAGCTACGGCTTGCCTTGCAGGCTCTCTCGTGCCTGTCCGTACAGGTCTCTGGGAGCAAGTGCTCCGCCTGCCAGGGTTGCTGTAAGTTCAGTCCAGGTGTGGATAGATCAGGTACTTTCCACAGATGCTGTGTCTCCACAGATTTTTTTTTTTTTTTTGGCAGTTTATTTCCCCCGTGAAGCCTGACTTAGAGATCGCATCTTAGTTTTTTTAAAAGCAGCTTTGGATTTCCCTCTTCCTCCCACCCCCTTCCTCCGCCACTTTTTTTTCCCCAGCCAGCTCTGACTTGGGGATGTGGAAGGCAAATGACTTGCCTGAATTCAGAGCAAATCAGTGGCTTGCTGGTAGTAATGTCTCTGCATCTTCCTTGCTCCCGGTTCAAGCAAAAGGGCACCCGCTGGGGCAGCTATAATCCAAAATGATTGAACACCCTGGGCGCCCAGGCTGCCGAACGGGGAAGCCCCTGAGCTGCAGTGTTCGCTCGGGGCTACACAGCATCTCCCTGAACGGCAGCGCAGGACGCTTGAGTTCACGGACCCATTCAGTATCCGTCGCTTCTGACTGCGTGGTCACCTGCTGGTGCTGCTGGGCTTACGAAGACCTGCAGGTGCTGAGCTCTGCTTGCTGCTCCGGCAAACGTATCCGCTGCTCAGAGATCTTGTCAGGGTATTTTCTGTTCCCAGCCACTGGCAATCTCTGTTCAAGAGCAGCCTAGGACTAGAGTGGCCGTGTGGCGGGGGGGGGCCGGGGCTGAAGTACGCTGGCAGGCTTGCACTGGGGCTAGAATAGCCTGTGCCATTCCTGACCGTCTCTGTATCTTCTCCTCCGCAGATGGTTTCAAACCTTGATCCACCTGGTGAAAGGGAATATTGGCACTGGCCTGCTGGGACTGCCCCTGGCTGTGAAAAACGCTGGCATCGTGGTAAGACGGCGTCTCCCTTAATAGCACGGAGGCACCCACTCCGATTGCGGGTGGGGGGCTCCTGCTTGGTTTCTAGACAGAGGCATGTTGCTGACTTGGACTCAGGCCTTCTGTGTGTCTAGCACCTCCTGCTTAGATGGCTGCTGGGGTTGGTCAGAGGCTAGAAAGTGTCCAGCCCTACATCACCGGTTCCCCTCCCTGCTAGGTCAGTAGTGACTGCGCGGCTAGTGGCTGGCTGTTCAGAAGCCCGAGTGAAGAACTGCGGTGTCGGGCTGGTTCCTTGGGGGAAGGCATCAGCAGGGTGTCGCTGCTGTGTTCCTCTTGGGGCCATTTCCTCTGCCCGGGCTTGAAACAGGGTGTTGGGGAAGGTTTGCCTGTGGGCTGTATTGTGTAGACAAACAGAGGGCTGCAGACTCCAGAGCGGTGGGGCTGGCGCTTTTTGCCAATCGTACGTCAACCCTTAGCAGGTCTCTTTGCAATGCTGCAGTTAGACCAGTGATTGTAAAGGCTCTGGCTGCTAGATGTCCTCTCACCCCCTTACCTAGACTGAGAAAACACCTTGTGTGAGGTCAGGCGGTCTCTTCTCCGCTTCTAGCAATTAAGTACAAGTGTAAATCATGACCTAAAACAAAACCTTGCTGTGTGACGACAACACGTCCGCCTAGCCCAGGTGGTAGAACTTGGGCGTTAATGCTGTCCCAGAAGCACCTCGCTCTGAACTGCATTCCTTAGCAGTCAGGTGCTCTGTTACCTTTCAGGTGCCGCTGAGCCTTCCTGCTTATTAACATTCTTGTGTATCTAGCTGCTCCTACAACCCTCAGGCACCGAGACAGGCGTCTTCGTCTCGCCAGTATCTATAACAGACCATACAGTGCATAGCGCCAACATCTGTGGAGGGAGCAGGCCGCCCTTCTGCCCATTGCCTCTGGAGCTCCAGGGAATCCTGACACTAAGTCAAACCCCAGCGGTTCCATTTCCCCCTTGACTTTGCTACTAATCTGGTGCCACGTGTGGTTTAAATACCGTCCATCTTCTGTAAAGCTCCTTGAGGGGCTTTGGCATCAGACAAAGCCAACATACCTCGCTTGAGGTTCCGCGGCTCTCCACCAGTCCGCAGGTGTGAGGTTGCCCCAAACCTGGGCCTGTGCTGTACTGCAGGGAACAATCCAGCATTTGGAAAGGCAGAGCCTGGATCCTACAGAGCTTTTCCCCCTTGCAGTTCTGATTCAGGATCAGAGCGGTGTCCCGCTGTGCTAGTAGTTTTGCGTGGCTTCCTTGGTACGCTCTTCTAATGCAGGCAGGACCGCGCTTGTGTTCTCAGCTCTCTGTACATTGCTGTCT
The DNA here is from genome assembly GCF_011386835.1 of Chrysemys picta bellii. NCBI lineage: Eukaryota > Metazoa > Chordata > Testudines > Emydidae > Chrysemys > Chrysemys picta. The sequence continues at coordinate 104,832,095 of NC_088798.1, forward strand.
AATGTGAACCCAGCCTTGCAGTTCTTGTTTTAACCATCAGAGTGCGCTCTTCTCTCTCTCTCCCCCTTCTCCTGCTGTCTAGCTGGGCCCGCTCAGTTTGCTGGTGATGGGAATCGCCGCAGTGCATTGTATGGGCATCCTGGTTAAATGCGCTCACCACTTCTGCAACAAGTAAGAGAAATCCTCACTGCTGTCGGGCCTGAAGCGTTGGCCTCCTATCCCCTCCCCAGCACCCCCCCTTGTCTTGGTTTTATGGAGCCCATTAGAAATGGTGACACATCCTTTAAAGTCCTCAGGCAGCATTCTGTCCGTTGAAGTGTGCCAAAGTGCTGAAAGCCCTTGTGCAACCTGTGGCCAGAGAGCTCTCCTTCCTGAATCCCTGGGGGGTGGCGCATGGTGGGCGTAGAGGGTTGGAGAGGATGTTGCCTTTGTAACCTTGTAACCAGATTTGCAGAGTGTTGCACCAAGTTCCTCATATTGGGAAGAGGCTTTTTGCAAGCTACCAGGCTAGGTAAGTTACGCAGACTTCCCAAGGGCTTGGTCAGTTTCTGGTTGAGAGAGGGAGCTGATGGGGAGGAACGTTTAAGGAGAGAGGCTATTATAAAGGCGATTGTGTACAGCACGTGATTGTGCCGTGCCTGGCCCTCTGAGTCACTCACGCAGCGTGTTACGGGTGTGCTCCTCGGTCCCGATTTCACACTACGCCCCCTTATCCCAATGCTGAGCCCGGCAGTGCACCTGACAGCACTGTATGTGTTGTCCCGGTCCTTGATCTCTCCATCTACCGCCACCAGGCAGTGAATCAAAGCTCTCCTGGTTCTGCCGACTCCTTTGTGAATCACTTCATCGCTCTCCGCCTGTGCTTCCCCACCTGTAAAAGGAGGGTGGCGACGCCTCCCTACCTCCCAGGGGCTTTGGGAGGGGCACGTCACTAATACCTGTGATGTGTCGTGAGATCACTGATTGGGAAGAGCCGCAGAGGGGGAAAGTATTAAAGAACGAAACAGAAAATGGAGGAGGTCACTTTCACTTCCCATGGCCTGGTTATATCCCTGCTTGCACCAGTGTAGCCAGGAGCACTCCTTGTCTGTTGATTCGAGTCCCCAGCTCACACCTGCTTTGGGTGGATTCCCATCTTCCTCTGAGCAGATATTACGGGGTTATTGCTTGTGGTTACACAAGCTTCTGACGCTCCCATCTCCATTATATGGTATCTGGGTTCAACAGAGAAGCGTGACGGAGTTATTTACAATGGCCTAGCACAGTGGTCCCCAAACTATGAGGTGCGCCCCCCTACGGGATGCAGAGGAGTGTTTGGGGAGGTGCAGCGGGGCCTGGGCCAGCCTCCACGGGAGCGCCACCTGGCCCTGCTCTGCCCCCAGCTGTGGCCCCGATTCTCAGCTGCAGTGGCACTCGGTCCCTGCTGCCCACCCTGACTGTGCCTCTGTTCTTGGCCCATCCCCAGCTGCGGCTCCGCTCTGCCTCCAGCCCTGCCACTGGCCGCAGCCTCTGGCCCTGGTGACGGCCCAGCTGCAGTTCTGCTCCCAGCCATGGCTCCGGCTCCCAACTGTGGCCCGCGTGGGGGCGGGGAGGGATATGAGGAAAAAGTCTGGGGACCCTGGCCTAACAGTTGCCAATCAGAAATATCTTCAGACTTGCATCTAATAGCAGCAATCTTGTGTTATTCCCCCGGTGTGTGCCTCTGAAAGTAGATTGGGCCACCAATGTCACCTTTCTCTCTCCCTTCAGATATCAAAGGCCTTTTGTGGACTATGGAGATGCTGTGATGTACGGGCTGGAAGCCAGCCCTAGCGCTTGGCTTCGGACCCATGCCATCTGGGGAAGGTACCGTGTTCTCTTCTTGCTTTGGGTTCGGATTGGGAGAGGAAGAGCTGGCTGGGCTCTCAAACATGCTAATCAAATAGTGAGTAAAATAAGAGACTTAACTGGTTCTTCCAGTTCAGGGGAATGCAACCTCCTCGTTCTCGGCTTTGTCCCGGTCTGATGGGAGCCTGGCTTTGTCCGTAGCACCTTTCTTGCCCTGAGAGAGGCTGCACAAAGCGAAGTGCTAGGGTCTGGCCAGGCTTTAGGCAAACACAACTGTTGTGTGCTCCGCAGTTGCTTGTATACACCCCTGGATGCTGGAGTCTGGCTCGCTGACAGGATTGTGTTTATTTCCTTGAAATGCGGGAGGTCATCCTTCCCCGTGTGCTCAGTTGTGGTGCTAGAGGGGAAATATGGTACTTTAGTGCACGTGTCTGGGTGGGAAAAGGAAACTCATTTGCTCCGCAGCCTAGCAAGGAAGGGACAGATAACGCTAATTACTTCATTGCATGTTGGCACATCTTCCTGTCAGCTGCTGGACACTGCGAAAGCTTTAACCGCTGGTTCAAACGCTTCCCGTCCATCTCAGTAACTCCATCGCCTTGCAGGTCTTGCCGAAGTCAGTACGTTAGCAGTGTGTCTGTTACACACACTGACAATCCGTATGTGAGGCAGTGCTTATGTGGGGCAACAAGAGCCTGTAACGCCTCTTGCTGGGACAGATCTCTTTGAACGCAGGGGGGAGAAGTGGCTGAGTCTCCCAGACGGCCGGGGGGCGGTGCTGGTCCCTTCCACAGAACGGGGAATCTAAACTCATGGGGGTGCGGAGAGACGCTCTTCAATTAACCACTGAAACCACTTACCAGGGCTTGGGGTGGATTCTCCATCACTGGCAATTTTAACATCGAGACTGGATGTTTTCCTAACAGATCTGCTTGTGGAATTACTTTGGGGCAGTTCTGTGGTTTGTGCTATACAGGAGATCAGACTAGAGGAGCACAATGGCCCCGTCTGGCCTTGGAATCTATTAATTTTGGGGGTCTAGATCTTCATCCCCACCCAGTGTAAACTGTGCGCTTCTGCGCCTCTCCAAGCTGCAAGATAACGTCCCCTCCTTGGCCACAATCTTTGAGATGCCTTTACGGGTCTCTTGGGCTAAATCTCTAGAGGCCACAATGTCAGACTTACCCATGTCTAGCACAGGAAACGGAACCCTTTCTAAAATGGGAGATGGAGTGGAGAAGGTGAACGGAGAGCTAGGCATTTTTAAGCATAAGATGCAGGATCCCATTTCATCCCTTTGCTGAGACAGCGGTTGGAGACCACTCTTGCGTAGCCGAGATCTGTTCACGCACCTTTCTCGGCTTGCAGCTCTTCTGATGGGCCTGTTCCAGGTATTGGCTTGTCTCCCCGTTGAGAGGTTCCACCTTGTACCCGGAACATTTTAGTTTGACAGTTGCTGGTGCAGCCTTAAAAAGGTCTAAGAGGACACAAAGGGGCTTCTGCTGTGCGAGCTTGCTGGTGAAACGGAGGGAGAGGGGAAGCGTCTACCTCGGGCAATGCTCCCTCCTACCATCTGCAAAAGCAAGCCATCCAGATCACCCTTTGACCTCTAGCTCTGTATTGCAGCCTCCTAGCCGAGGAATCGCTCACACTGTTGATGTAGCATTAGGATCAAAAGATGCACTTCTAGCATGAGTCCGTGTCTTGCAGGCTGCATGGTTTTAGCATTAATGATTCTTTTTTTAAATACTTTCTCTCTTCTCCCTCCACCCCCCACAGGTACATAGTGGGATTTTTCTTGATTCTCACCCAGCTGGGGTTCTGCTGTGTGTATTTCGTATTTCTGGCTGACAATCTGAAACAGGTAAGACTTTGGCTTTTTTGGTGATAAGGGGGTGGGGAGGGGAGTTCTCTTCCAGATTTGGGGTGAGGGAAGAACTCAGGTTGTTCCTCCTCCTGCAAACTAAAACCCAAACCCAGGGAGAAGGGTCTTGCTTCCGTAACTAGAGCAGTACAGGAAAACGTAACCCTTCAGCCCAAAGGCAAAGATCAATATCCCGGCCGCGTTTGTGCAAAGTGGGAAAGTGACAGATACAACCTCCCCCTACCATGTATTTGTCACCGGTGATAAATGGCTGCTAGACCTCTTGTCTTCCACACTCACCGAGCGAACTAAGGCCAGGACCTGGAAAAAACATCTGCACTAGATAAAACTTGCCTGCCACATCCCTTGGCTTTGGATGCTTCCAAGCCTCAGGGGTTAAGAGGGGAAGGGGATTATCCCACATGGCCTGTTGCAGGAATCTTGCATCTTCCTGTCAAGCGGTTGGTACTGGCCGCGATCCGATGGGATATTGGACTAGATGGTACGGTAGCCCCTAGAAGCTCCGGTTGGGACAATCTCAATTTCAGGGGGAGGTTCCTATTGTAGAATGATGCCAACGAGAGCCCTTTTAAACAGGAACAAATGAATTAGGTCTCTCCTGTCCGGATGGCAAACTTCCCAGGGCAGGGACCGTAGCGTTTAAGGCCAGAAGGGACCATCAGATCATGTAGGCTGACCTCCTGTATATCACACGTTACCAAGGCTGCCCGGCACCGACACCCTAAGCCCAGCAACTGAAATTAGACCAAAATATTACAGCCTAGAAACGCATTTGCAAAACTTCAAAGCAAGTTGGGAGTCCTCTGCATGCCTCCCCATGCCAGTTGCTCCTTTCCTCTTAAATGGCCAGAATCCAGCAGGCAGGGCATAAAAAGAAAGCATTGAAGATCTGACTGCGTCCCACGCTCTGAGCTGGGCAGTGTGCTGGGGGGAGCGCTGCCAAGTGTCCCACAAAGTGTCGGAGGAAACCCTGCCCACCTGCTTCCCCAGCACGAGGGGAGCTTTTCTGGGGGAACGCCCTTGATGCTGTGATGTATCTTTTTAAGTAAGTGGCTGGAAAGGAGACTGCATCAGCAGTGGTGCCTACTTAATAAACACTCTGTGGGGAGCGAGAAATCCACAGATGCGTGCCGGCTCAGCTAGTGTTTTGATCTGTTGGATGCTGGGGGGAGTGTGAGATTGCTGGAAACAGGCTTAGTTGGGTTTTATTCAGATCAGTGTAAATTATTACTCGTCTGGGAAAGGGTGGAGGTGTATGGAGGGAAGAGGGGAGAACAACCTCCGGTTGCTCCAAAGAACTGGGCCGTAATGTCCTGAAAACCAGTCTCCTCAGGAGGTGGAGAGAGGAGGGGGGGGGGAACCTCCCAGTCACCACATTTGGGAATACGCCTGAGAGAATTCCTGGGGGTTTCATGTCCTTCCCAGCGTTACGTTGCCTTCTGCCTTTTGGGGGCGTCCTGTCTCTTTTTTCCACAGGGCAGTGAATTAGTCTGTGAAGTGGCTGCTCTGCATCACTGCTCTCTCGGTATGATGGGCTGTTTTTTCCTTCACCTCACAGACCCTGTCATACTCAGGCGTGAATAGAGGGCAGGTGGACAAATGCAGCCAGCTGTTGGTTCACTGACCCCACTGGCTGTCACTGCTATTTCGAGGCAGGCTTCCTTCCATGGGAACCCTTCGTGTGGCTTTAATAATGGAGCAATCTCGGCGCGCCAATGCTGGCTGACCTACAAAGGCGCAGACCATTAGAAATGGAGATTAGATGTTTGCTTATTTACTGGCTGAGGGTGGGGGAAAGCCCTTTGCTGGTTTCAGAAGCCCATATTTTGGGGGCATTCTTTTACATGATGGTAAAGTAAATCCTCCTATGAGATCTTGAGCATTAAGTCTTTGCACGCTATCCGTGTTTATATTTTGTGCTGTGCTTCGCCAGCCCAGGAGTGGTTACGGCTTGGGTAATGCATTGTATACTAACACCAACGTGTCTTTAATTCAATCATGATGTGGCAAAAAAACCCGGCTGTTTCTGCTTTATGCAGCGCGTGTGTGTGCGCATTGAGTTCTTTGTAAAAATATACCGTGCTGTCTTTTTAATAGACTCGTTATGGGTTGGCTAAGAAGGGTTATTTGCAACTCGTTCGGAAATCCTAGCTCAGTTGTCCAGCAGTCTGACAGATTTACGCTTGATGTGATAGGCGAGGTGCTTGTCTCAAGTGTCTTTGAGGACCCAGGATCTGTGACCATGGCAGGGGGTGGACGCTCTTGTGCCTAAAGCACAGGGCTGGGCTCTATTCTAGTGCGTGCTGTATGACCTCGATGCAAGTCTGAGTCGCTACGCCTCGCTTTCCCCAGCTAGGGACCATAACGCGTCTCGCTTGGGAGTCGGAGTTTCATGTGCTGTTTACAAAGCTCTGTAAAATTCATATGGAAGCAGTTATAGAAGTTCAAAGTGTTTTCATAGGAAAAAAACATGTTAAATGTCCCCTCCGTGCCTGCCCTAGAGTGGCGTGTTGGGTTATTAAAAGAACTTGCAGTATTTAAGTTTTGCAAATGCAACCTCTCTCTAAAAGATAAAGGCTGTGTGGCTCTTAAATTGAGAGACCATAATTGTGTGGCTAGGACTCGCCAGCAGCCCCGCGACTCGGTTGCCAAGTTCAGGTTATGACAGGGAACAGTTCGGGATCCAGAGGTTTTTTGGCTCCTCCCTCCAGGTGATCTCTGCAGCAAATGGCACCACCAATGACTGCCATTCCAACAAAACCACGGTGCTGACTCCCACCATGGACTCCCGGTTGTTCATCCTCTCCTTGCTGCCGTTCCTGGTGCTGCTCGTGTACATACAGAATCTCAAGTTCCTGTCCGTCTTCTCCATGCTGGCCAACCTCGCCATGCTGAGCAGTCTCATCATGATAAATTGGTATATCCTCACGGTACGTGTGAAGACCAAAGCCGAATGCCTCTCGAGTCTAGAGACCTTCCTGAAACCTCCCAGACCTCACTCAGGGACTGCATATGATAATCTTCAGATGTTTGAGAGCCGGGTGCGCCTCTTGGGGCTTCAGCCTGGCGGGGAAGGAGGGGTTCTGGGGGATTCTACCTGACCCAGAGGGGAGGGGTGTGTGTGTTAGGGAGCAGGGCTGAAGCCTCAAGAGGCTCTCTCCCACTGGCCAGAAGCACTGAGACCCACCACCCTGCTGCAGGGCAGAAGCCCAGAGCTACCCCCCTGCCCCAAGTCTGGTAGGTGGAGAATCGAGGGGGCATGGAGGGCTCTGCGAACTACACTTTAACTGTAAAAGAACCACAGTTTGGCTACCCCTGCATTAGATGAGCTACTCTTAGGGAGTGCTGCAGGTCAAGACGGTTAGAGGAGGGTGTGTGTGGTGGGGGGGATGTACACTGGAGTCATTGGGGTACTGTAGGTAAAGCATTAGGTGCACTGCACGGGGGGGAACTTACCCAGCTCTTGCAGTGCTGGGTGTACACCTGCTTTCAGGAGCATTCTAGTCCACGTTTTGACTGAGTGCTTGTGAGCTGAAACTTTGAGCAAGCGCCACAGAAAAGAAACCTTTGGAATAGGCCTCGGTTTCTCTCTTGCATTTAAATCCCAGCTGCTCTTTTCTAGGGCCTTCCGGATCCCAGCAACCTGCCTCTCGTAGCGGGCTGGAAGACCTACCCTCTGTTTTTTGGCACGGCTATCTTTGCTTTCGAAGGTATCGGCGTGGTAAGTGTTGGCTTGTAGGCAGTGCAAGAACCGGCTGCTATCTGTGTTCTCTGCAGCATCTGTTCTGTGTGTGCTGAGATCTCTCTGGGCTTGTAAGCTAAATGTGTGACTGGTATTCATTGTGTAGTCACTACACAGACACAGCTTCCCTCCGTCTAACCTCGTTGCTACTGGGGGAATGGAAGGGTATCGAGCCCTTTAAAGAAATCTTGAAAGACCTTTATACTTCAGCAGCAATTGTTCAATTACTTCCTCTTCAGATCGAATACTTTCAAAGCCAGTGTTCTGACTTAGAGCCCTTGGGGTCTACCTGTGTGGCACAGATGAATGTGGCCTATAGGAGTGAAGTTCCCTGAATATCTCTACCGGGTTGGGTTTTAAAGCTGCCTTGCTGGAGAGAGAAAAGACAAAGTGACGTGAAGATTGGAATGCTTGGTCTATTCCCTCCACTTGAGTAGCCTGGTATCTTGCAGCGGTTTCGGTTCAATTTCCGGCGGTGCCAATTATGTTTGTCTACTTCCTAGTAGGTGCTGTAAATAGAGCAGCATGCGGATAGTAAAGAGGAGGAAGTGGGTGGGTGGAGCACTTTTATTATCTTGGTTAAACATCATAGGCTATTTCCCAGAGTTCCCTTTCTAAGAGAACAGCTGTTTTCATTTCTTTGTGTTACCTGGCTGCGTAAACACATGAGCTGGAAGCACCAAGTCCATTAAGAACATAAGAACGGCCACATTGGGTCAGACCAGTGGTCCATCTAGCCCAGTCTCCTGTCTTCCGACAGTGGCCAAAGCACTGGTCTTCAGAGGGAATGAACAGAACAGGCAATCATCGCGTGATCCATCCCCTGTTGTCCACTCCCAGCTTCTGACAATCAGGCTCAGGACACCCAGAGCATAGGGTTGCATCCCTGACCATCTTGGCTAATAGCCATTGATGGACCTGTCCTCCAGGAACTTATCTAGTTCTTGTCTAAGATACCAGAGTATTGACTGCACAGAACTGTAAAGCAAGCATAGGGCGGTGGGAATAAAAGCTTTTTCTTTGGCTTAGTTTGCTTCTCTCAGTCCTCTGCTCCAACCGCTGTGCTTCTGTGACCTGTTGGTGCGCCCTCTTTCCAAACCACCGGAGTCGAAGACATATAGCAGCTAGCGAAGGAGCTCACAGAAATCTATATTTAAAAACCCAAAAGCACCACTGACAAATCAACTGTAAAAGAATAAGACTGGCCAAGAAAGAATTTGAAGAGCAGCTAGCTCAGGACACAAATACTAATAGAAAAAATGTAAGTCCATCAGAAGCAGGAAACCTGCCAAATAGCCTCTGGGGCCACTGGACGATTGAGGTGCTAAAGGAGCCCTCAAGGAAAACCAGGCTATTGTGGAGAAGCTCAATGAATTCTTTGCATCCGTTTTCACGGCAGAGGACGTGGGGGAGATCCCCACACCTGAGCCATTCATTTTAGGTGACAGACCTGAGGAACTCTCCCAGACTGAGATGTCTGTAGAGGAGGTTTTGGAACAAATTGATCAGTTAAACAGCAGCAAGTCCCCAGGACCAGATGGGATTCACCCAAGAGTTCTGAAGGGAACTCCAATATGAAATTGCAAAACTACTGTACTAATGGTAGTATGTAGCCTATTGCTTAAATCCGTCTCTACTAGATGACTGGATGATAGCTAATGTTATACCTATTTTTGAAAAAGGCTCCAATCCTGGCAATTAGAGGCTGGAAAACCAAACTTTGGCAAATTGGTTGAAACTATAGTAAAGAACAGAATTATTAGACCCGCAGATGAACATGATTTATCGGGGAACAGGCAACACGGCTTTGGTGAGGCAAGATTTCACTTTACAAATCTATGACAATTCTTTGAGGATGTCAACAAACTTGTAACAAGGGTGATCTAGTGGGAAAAGGAAATTGGACTTTAAGAAAGCCTTTGACAAGGTCCCTTACCAGAGGCTCTTAAGCAAAATGAGCAGTCATGGGATAAGAGGGAAGGTCCTCTCATGGATCAGTATCTGGTTAAAAGATAAGAAACTAAGGGTAGGAATAAATGGCCAGTTGTCACAAAGAGATAAATAGTGGGGTCCCCCAAAGATCTGTCCTTAGGACCTGTGCTGTTTAACATATATTCATAAATGATCTGGAAAAGGGGTGAACAGTGAGGTGGCAAAATTTGCAGATGATACAAAATTACTCAAGATAGTTAAGCCCGTAGCCTACTGTGAAGTTACAAAGGGGTCTAACGAAACTGGGTAACAAAATGACTGATGAAATTCAGGGTTAAGTACAAAGTAAATGTGTTGGAAAACCTAATCCCAACTATACATACAAAATGCTGGGGTCTAAATGAGCTGTTAATATTCAAGAAAGCAATTGTTTAGTCATCGTGGAGAGTTCCCTGAAAGCATCCGCTCAGGGCCACTGAGAGCGGGTTTGGGCCCCGGTGAAAAAATTTTTTCAGGCCCCCCAGCAAGGGCGGACCGGCTAAACAGGGCTGACGAAGCCGGGCCCCGGGGCCCCTTCTGGACCACGGGGCTCCTTCCGGACCGCCGGGTCCCGGTAATTTGTACCGGCTTCTCCCCCTCTCGTCGACCCTGCATCCGCTCAGTGTGCGGCAGCAGTCTAAAAGTCTAACAATGGTAGGAATCATTAGGAAAAGGCTAGATAATAAAACAGAAAATACATAATGCCACTATATAAATCCATGGTGTGCCTACACCTTGAATACTGGGTACAGTTCTGTTTGACCCATATCAAAAAAAGATCTATTAGAATTGGAAAGGCTGCAGAGAAGGGCAATGAAAATGATTAGGAGTATGGAACAGCTTCCATATGAGGAAAAACTAAAAAGACGGACAACAGCTAAGCAAATAGACAAGTAAAGGGGCGGGGGATATGACTGAAGTCTATGAAAGCATGACTGGTGTGGAGAAAGTGAACAAGGGAGTGTTGTTTAACCCTTCACATAACACAAGAACTAAGGGTCATCCGATGAAATTAGTAAGCAGCAGGTTTAAAACAAATATAAGGATGTACTACTTCTCACAATGCACTGTCAACCTGTGGAACTCTTTGCCGAGGGATGTTGTAAAGGCCAAAAGTATATAGAGTCCAAAGAAGAATTGGATAAGTTCATGGAGGATAGCTCCATCAATGGCTATTAGCCAAGATGGTCAGGGACTCAATCCCATGCTCTGGGTTGTCCTTAACCAACTGCCAGAACCATCTGGCACTGGCCACTGTCATGGATAGGGTACTGGGGTAGATGGACCATTGGTCTGACCCAGTATGGCCGTTCTTAAGCACAGTGACCATAGGCTTGAGTAGAGGTAAAGCAACATGCTGCGAACTTCACAATGCACTCCTGCCATGCTCCCAGAAAAGTATCGTCTTTGTCTGCCACGTTACTCTTGATTACTAGGGTTTCTTGAAAATTGTTCGTCTCAGCAGTTTACAAAAAATTGCATTTTCAGTGGAATGAAATTGTTCAAAAAGTGTCTGATTTCCATGGAAAACTTCGATATGTTGTTGAAAGCCAAATGCACAAAACCTGAAATATTTCGATTCAAAATGGTGCACTTTGGGGGCTCTGTGCTCCCATTCTCTTGTATAGGATGGGCTCGCTGCCTGGACTCTTCTTTGCATAAAGTCAGTGACTTCTATCATGAATTCCCTTCTCCAAAAGGGGATGAAGCATCATGGGAGATGTAGTCCTGCTAGCAAGCCCAGCCCTTTGAGGAGAATGGGAGCATAAGGCACCCAAACTACAATTCCTCTGAGGCATTGCAGCTTCATTGTTTTTCAGTATTTCATGGAAAAGTTGAAATAGCTTAAACCTGTGCTTTTGTTAATCCATCACCTTCTGGTTGAAATGATTGGGGAATGCGATCAGCTCTGTGTTTACAAAGTAGGGAAGGCTTAGTAGCTTCCTGTAAATAAAACCTGACACCTCCTAACTCCTACACAACTCCTTCAGCAGCTACATTACCTGTGGCCCAAGCATGAGAATAGCAGACGGGGCATGACAGAGAAAGTACATGAGTTGAATGGCATTCTGGTACATCCTGAGTGAAGTTCATGTATAACTTACAGGGATGCAGTGCTGGTATTTTCAGCAGGAGATGACATGGTAAAGCCAATTAGTCTTAAGGAATGAGGAAGAATGTGAGAGGGGGTTTCCTTTGATCTATTAAGGGGAGAAGGGGGGTTTCTTGAAACCGTTTATTGTGAAGGGGGGGAATGGAAACCTACAGGATTCACAGTGATAGTGAAGGCAGTTAACAGTTCTAGATGTAGGACAAACTAAAGTATAACTTTATCATCCCGGTATAGACTAGTCCCACCCATGTGATAGAATTCTTCCCCACCCCCGGCAATCCCAGCCAGTAGTTCTCTGAGAGCCAGCAGTGCAGGGAGACTGGGTTGGACACGGGGATGATGATGATGCTCCCCCTCTGGAGTGGAGCGTGGCGACCAGCTGATACAGCATGCAACAGGGGAAATCTTGCCCAATAGCAGGATTTAAGGGGAGGGAAAATGGCATGGGTGTCTAACCGCACAGAGGAGATAGCGGCAGGGCTTTCGGTGCTATGGTACGTTGCGTGGCACTCTCCTTTTCTTTTGGAAGGTTGAAGGGATGAGCTGACCCCATTAGGATTTGACCATGTGATTCCTAGGAGCCTGGGTACTTCATGCCAGAATCTTAGACCATGTAATCCACCCCTGGGCCTTGTAATTCACCCTACTGTTACCTTCCCAATTCCTTAACTCCTCTGCAGCGTAGCGACTTGGTTAGTCTCTGCAGTCACATGATTCCCTGCTCCTTTTCCTTGGGTCTTATTGCAACATGGCGTAGGTGGGGGAGGTTCCCCGTGGACTAGGGAGCATCTCGTCCTGTCCAGCTGCTGCACTGTTGGTAAATGGCTAAACCGCAACAGTCAGCTGTGTGTCATGGCTGCTCCTCACTGCTGCTTAGGGTTTCCTCTGACTACGGGGCACAGACCCAAAGAGGCTTCCTCAGCCAGCCCCGTCCAGGAAGATGCCTGCTCAGAGGTGGCGCGCTAGACTCCGAACCCATGGAGGTGAAGGGGAGGGAAATGAATTCAGTTTGGTTTTTTTTTCCTCCTCCTCCCAGGTGCTCCCCCTGGAAAATAAAATGAAGAATCCCCGGCACTTCCCGATGATCCTGTATGTGGGAATGGCCATAGTCACCATCTTGTACATCAGCCTGGGGACCTTGGGATACCTGCGATTTGGAGCCAGCATCCAGGCCAGCATTACTCTCAATCTGCCCGACTGCTGGTGAGTCTCCAGTCAATGCTAGTTACCACTTCCCGTAACACAAGAACTAGGGGTCACCAGGTGACCTTAATAGGCAGCAGTTTAAAACTAACATAAGGACGTACTTCCCACAGCGCACAGCCAGCCTGTGGAACTCATTGTCAGAGGATGTTGTGACGGCCAAACTATAGCTTAAGAAAGAAAAAAAGAATGAGATGAGTTCATGGAGGATAGGTCCATCAGTGGCTATTAGCCAAGGTGGCCGGGGATGCAGCCCCATGTTCTGGGTGTCCCTAAACTTCTAACTGCCAGGAGCTGGCACTGTACAACAGGCCGGATCACTCGCTAAATTGCCCTTTTGTGTTCGTTGCCTCTCTAGCACCAGCAACTTGGAAGGCAGGATCCTGGCCTAGATGGACCATTGGTCTGACCCAGTGTGGCCGTTCTTGCGTTCTGCGTGTGGGGCGCTCGCATTTCACGTGCTGCAGAAAGGGAATCGGTGGATGTAATAGCTCTTAGTGCGGGGCTGCTGAGGGGATGAGTAGCTTGACCACACTCGACTGCTGTCCAGAGCAGCATCTCAGGATACCACTTGGCCTGTGGTGTGGCCCTGCAACCTTTGCCCTGTCCCGTGTCTGCTGTCACTTCCTCTGTGGCAGGAGAGCGAAAGTGAATGTCTCTGCCATTTCTGAAGAGATTTGGCTCTGACTGTCCTGGTCTTTCCACTGTACTTGTAAGAGTAGCACAGACGTTCTACTACCATGGAACCCGCAACTGGTTTCCATCACACATGGGTGCAGGGGCGGGAGGGTTAATATGAACACAGCACTTTCTATCCCAAAGGAACCATAAGTTGTGACATGCATCAGAGACATGCAGGCAGTGCCAGGTGTGGAGTGTAGCATATCGGGGAGGGGAGGTTTTGGCCAAAGTCACCAAGGGAAACCTCTTCCATTATGAAAAGTGCCATAGGAGCTTTAATGTAAAGGTGGTCTCCAAAACACAGGCACTAAATTGCATCTGTATAAGGACTAAGCTTGGTTCTGGTGGGCCTTGAACCTACAGCTCCAGAGCGGGTGCTTAGATCACAGAGCTTTTCCCTCCGGGCTCCAGTCTGGTACTGGTTAAGTGCTACTTTTGCCTCTTTTCTTGGGATACTGTACCCCTCTGCTCTGCGTCTTCCTTTGTAAGTGGAAACCTTGCTGGACTTTCTGATTCATCACACGCAATACAGAGGAGGGTGTCTATCAGGCTCCAATCCTGCTGCAAAGATAGATATCTATCTCTACCCCTTTGGACCAGACTGCCCCACAGTTACCGGGAAAGGTGTGAGTGGGAGACAGGTTGTAAACAGGGTAAATCATTTAATTTTGCTGCCTTAGTTTCCCTGTCTTTCCTGTGAGAAGTAATGGGGTTTAAAGCACTTTGGGGATGAGAAATGCCAGGTGTTTTTACTGGGCTTGCATTGTGCGTTTCAGTCCAACACACACTTCATTCATTAATCAAGGGCAACACATACAATTCAAGCAGGGTGCTTGCAGGAATGGCTTGTGTGTGGCATTCTGACGGGTGTCAATAGGCAGCCTCACGCTTTACCAAATAGCCAGTTTTTGTTTAGATTAAATTCCTAATAGGCTGATATTGGGGAGTGCCTTGTTTAGGGTGACCAGACGTCCCAATATTAGGGGCTTTGTCTTATATAGGCACCTATTACCCCCATCCCAGTTTTTCACACCTTAGCCTGGTCATAGAGAATGAGATTAAAAACAAATTTGCTTGGCAAAGGTGCGGCTGCTGCATGTGTCAGTATATAATGCCTGCATCTGTAACTTTCACTCTATGCATCCGAAGAAGTGAGGTTTTTACCCACGAAAGCTTATGCCCAAATAAATCTGTTAGTCTTTAAGGTGCCACCAGACTCCTTGTTGTTTTTGTAGATACAGACTAACACGGCTACCCCCTGATACTTGACTCCAGCAACAGAGCTACCTTCTCTCTTTTGTCAAAGGCAGGTTTCAAAGGACTCTGAGGAACTAAGGTAGCGGGGAGCAGGAGAGCAGGAACTAATTAAAAGCCCAGTGCTGTCTGCTAGCCGCTATGGGCTGTGTTTTGCAACTTGTTTGGAATGTGGAGGCTGTGGTAATTGATTCAATGAGGCGCACAGATGTGAGGCTTTTGAAACTGTTTGAGGTTTAACATTTGCCAGTCTAAGTCCAGGAGAAGGCATGTTGTGTAACTCCCTTTTTGTCTCGACTTGCTGATGTTCCTCCGCCACTCAGGAAGGTGGTTTTAGGGGGGGATTTAAGTGGGCCCCTCTTCCTGGGAGGACGATCTTTTACTAGGATGCAGAGTGACTCCAACTTCTGGTGTCTAAAAGTGAAACATTCTGCTAGGTGCAGTAGAAAGACAGTCATCACCCCAGAGAGTTTACAGTCCAAACAGGCAAGACACAGGGTAGGAGAGCGGAAATATTACTATCCCCATTTTTACAGATGGTGAACTGAAGGGCAGAGGAACAAAGTAGCTTGCCCAAAGTCTCGCAAGGAATCTGACAGAGCTAAGAATTTAACCCAGCTCTCTGCAGTGCCTTAATCACAAGACCATCCTTCCTCTTTGCAGCATCATCCACTTTCTAAAACATCAGTGGCTGTTTCCAAACTCGGGGGTGGCAGGTTTGAGAAGCTGAAAAAAGGAAGCAGCTCTTACTTCCAGTTCTACTCACTGGCAGAGGAAGAGTGGTGCAGTGTCTTCTGGACACACTTCAGGCTGTTTGCAACTTCTAATAAACTTTGGTTTTATTATAGACCAAAATGACCAAAACGTTGGGCAGAAAAATCCAGATTCTGAACTATGTGCCAGGCCCCTGCGGGACCTTGGAGTCTACATCAGATTGGGCCCTCTCAAAAGTTGGGCTTTATACCTTGCAGAAAACTCCCAGCATGCCTCATCCTTAAAGGAACATTGCTTTCTTTTCCCCTTAAAGGGCAATTGCCCCATCCCATGAAAAATAAAACCAGTGAAAGATCATCCTTGACCCCGAGGGATCGCTGATAAGTGGGCTTTTGTGGAGGTGAAGATGTGGACAGTACAGTCTCTGGGGAAATGGAATCCTCTACACCTTGCGAGCAGAGCTAATAATACGAAACACTTAATATTGTCATAGCATTGTGCAGACATCAATTAATTTCCAGACACAACACTTGGATCAAGTTGTAAATAAGTATCGATAACTTGGAAGTATTACAAAAAACAAACTCAAGATCCTAAATGAGGGTAAAAACTAACTTTCTGTTAAGTGTGGAAATGCCAAGTTAAGGTGGCTGATGAACATCTGTCCATGGAGCACGTGCTCAGACGCAGAATGGTTTATTCCTCAGAAGTCGGTGGGCTACATCGATGGAGGAATGTAAGTTTGGGTAACGCAGCATTAGTGGGATGCTGAGCAGCAATGCCAGGTTTGCGGCAGTTGAGAGCTTCATGTCTGTCACTGTATTAGGAGTACTTAGCGAGACCCCTGCTGACTTGGGGACTTAGCTAGGGTCTCGACCAGGACACACAACCTGCCCAGCACTGCTATTTTAACAGTCTCTTCCCCCAAACCCTCTGCGCCGAGCTCCAAAAATAGTCGTTGTTTTTTTTAATCGAGCAGGTTAAAGTTCAGGCGGTGGTGACGTCCGCATTGCGTTTAACTTCCTAAGCCCGTGCTAATCCTTGCAGGGCAGTCCTTCCCCCTAGCTGGGGCGGGGAGGGAGGCAGTAATCAAAAACTGTGAAATATTCATGTCGAAAGCTGATAAACCGCTTTGAAGGTAGCCTTGATCTTTTTATATTAAGGCACAGAGTAAAATCGGGCTCGCTGCAGAGCGAGGCGAAAAGTAGCTTTTTCTTCCTCCGGCAAAGAACCCAAATTTTGCTAGCAAAGGTAGGGATGAGAGAGCGCCCAGGGAACAGGTAATAAGAGACAACGTCTGTAATTCTAGCTCACTGGCTCACAGCCAGCGTTGGTTGCTGGTGGTAACTGACGTCTGATCAGCCGGCTCCTCTGTGAGACGACCTGTGGTCTCTGCCCATTTCCTGGTGGATGGGTGGCCAGGTGCCCCAGTGGTTAGTGCCCTCGTAAAGATTAGCCTCCTGCATTCCTTAAAGGTGGCACCTGCAGGTCTGCCTGGGGAAGGTGGTCGGGGAGCTTGCGCTGCTGGGACAGTGCCCGTTTTGTAGCTGAGCGAAGGCCTTGGGACTCCATTCGGCAGGAGCTTAGTGGACAGTGTCATGCTGTGTGTGCATGAGCTCACAAGTTCGAAACCCTGGCCCCCATGACCCACCCTGACTAGGATATGAAATGACCCCCTTTCTGAGCAGTGGGAGAAGACTCATCTGCAAGCGGCAGAGCCCTGGAACTGGCTAGCAGCAGCCTGCTTTAAGCCAGGGGCTGAACATGTGGTCTGAGGAGCTTCCCCAGAAGCCAAAGGTATTTAGGGGCCCAGCGATGCAGTGAGGCATCTAGTGGGATTTTCCAAAGTAGGTTAGGTGCCAAATTCCCATTGTTTTCAATGGCAGGCACTTCCCTTTGGCAATTTTGTAAATTCCCCCAGGCACCCGGCTGCATCTTTAAGCACCTAAATACCTGTGTCAGTCTGGCCCTTTGTACCTTCCCGATGGTTGGGGCGGGGTCAGAGCACTCAAAATGCTCGTCCTTTAACTCCGGTCCTGTCGACTCCTAGGGCACCAGCCCACACTGAGATCTCTCTCCTCGTGGATACAGAGCTGTCTGGCCAGAGCAAGTGCCTTTCAGCTGTGGGCTTAGGGCGTGAGCTGCCCTGTCTTGCGAATGAGATGCTCACTTACCCCTTATCCATGGATTGCGGGGCTGGCTTCACAGACATGGGGATTAAGCCCAGTTCTCTCTCCCTTCTAAATTCACTCTTGTCGCAGAGTTACTTTTATTTTGCTTTATCTTAAATCTGCCCTTGAGGCAGGGAGCTGGGGTGTGAGTGGAGGTGACTGGATTTCTCCCTGTTCCCTTTGCAGGCTGTACCAGTCTGTCAAGCTGCTCTACTCCACTGGGATCTTCTTCACCTACGCGCTGCAGTTCTACGTCCCTGCGGAAATCATTGTGCCCGGGGCTGTTTCCCAGGTGCCGGAGCGCTGGGCGCTGTGGGTCAACCTGCTCCTCAGGACGTGCCTCGTCTGCGTGACATGTGAGTAGGAGCCAAACCCGTTTGGTTTGCTCACCTTCTAGGGAGGGGATGGGGTGCCAGCACTGTGGGAACCCTTGTGAAAGTATTGGCATTGTATCCTTGAATCTTCCCCCATTGCTTACTGGACGCTCGCCTCCTCCACGCAGTCTGACACCCCTCGGCACAATTGTTAGACTCTGCCCAGGAGAGCCCGTGGCATGGGATCAGAAGTATTGCTGGTTAGGACTTGCCCAGCATCTATCCCTTCCCTGCCTCTAGTCAGAGGCTGTCCTGCTTGGCTCTGCATGCACCCGGAGTAGGAGCTGCAGGTGGTCTGTGTGTCGGAGCAGCACGTAGGAAACTTGCACAATGCTTGCCCGTGTTAGGTCACTTATCAGGGACTCATTCCCAAAGTGCCGGTTGTTGGGCGATGAAATCCCGTTCAGAATGCAAAGCGTGGGGCAAACCTCCTGGTGCACGGAGTACACACTGCAGAGCCTTCCCTGTCCGCTTATGTAGGGCTCATGTGCGTTCGTATTTGACAGTTACACCCTCTGCAGGCGGTTTCTAGCTGCTCTTCCTTGCTTTAAGGCTTGTCGGCAGCTCACAAACGGGCAACCTCCCCCAGTGGCTCAGAAGTTGCTGGCTAATACAGTAGCTGGATGGGAGGGGGCAAGATAGGGAGCGGGAGCATGTTAAATCGGCCAACCACACTTTCATATATAACTGACCTACTTCACCAGGCCTCTTTCTTTTGCATTCTGTGGACTCTGTTTTGAAAGCAAAACTCTGCATCTCCACCCCCCCCTTCTAAATTAAAAACATTTTAAAAATATTTAACACTACCACAAATGCTGGAGGTGAAGTGGGGTTTGGGGTGGAGGCTGACAGCTCGCAACCCCCCACATAATAACTTTGTGACCCCCTGAGGGGCCCCGACCCCCAGTTTGAGAACCCCTGCCTTAGACCCATTGTCCATCTGGCTAATAAGTGCGTGGGCTTTTTTATTCTCTAGTGACTTATTCTTTCCTCCCTGAGTTTGAAAAGAGATGTAGCTAGCAGAAAATGGAATTAAAAAGAGAGCAAGGCGGGTGTGGTGTTCTCCGCTCTGCTTTGAACTAAGGATAATACTGGAAAGATTAGAACCCTCATTCAGAAGGATAAGAGGACAGGAATTTGCCAGCATCTGGAGTGCCAGAGTGGGACAGAATAGATGAAATAAGGTGGGGGTGTGCACAAAAAACAGACCCTTCTGCCTTCCTGTACTGCGGGCTCTTTACTATAGGAGACAGTGCTAGAACAGAGATTCTCGGCAGAGCACTCCCCCAGTGCCAGGGGACACTTCCCCACCATTACCGCTCTAGTAGTGCCGCAGGATGTGGACTCTCCAGATCCGAGAGACACCCGGAGTTGACGGTTTCAAGCAGCTAAGTGGAATAGGCTGGAGTGAATCCAGGGCCGGAACCGTGTGGATACGTCAAGAGGCTGGGAAAGAACAAAGGGTTAAAGGATCATCCCAGAGGTGCTAAGGGGGCCGGGCATGGATTCCTTTGTCGCACATATTCCTGCTGGGTTTGCGCACTCGGAGCGGAATGAGTGAGAGATCGCAGGGGTTCTCAGAGAGGATAAAAGCCATTAAGTGGTTTGCATGAATATTAATTGGAATGATCTCATGGCCTTGGACCAAGCCTGCGTCACAAAAGAGGGCGCAATTTGGATTTGTTTTAGCTTAGCACTTCAAAACCTACACAGTTAAAAGCCCTTTGTATTCATATCTGTGGAAAGCACAACGGTTGTCCCCTGAGGCTGAAGAACTGCAACTGGTGATTTACTTTTGCTGCTTGTTCGGGGGGGGTTAATCTTGTTACTTTGAGCCACCGCAATCGAAGAAGTTACTCTGCTTGTCCTGTGAGTTGTCTCTGTAGGGTTGTGCCCTGTGGCGCCAGGAGACGGGGGGATTATTTTGACTGGGGGAAGGGGGAGGGAGAGGTGAGAGGAAAATGAGGTGCAAGAGTGTGTGGCTCCTGTTATCCCTCAGCCTCCCTCCCTCCCTCCCATCCCGCTCACACCCGTAACTTGAGCCAGAACTGAGCAAGTGTCATACTTGAGTTAAGCAGTGGAACAGGGCAGCCCCCCGCTTAAACTGCCCCCATTGGAGTTGGGAGCTTTTTGTCAAGAGGTGAAGCCTCTTTTTTTACGGAGCTTTGTAAGTGATCCAGGCTTCCTTCGCTCTGTTGCGTGGCAAGATGGCCGCCTGTTCCTGGAAGTGGCTCAGGGCCAGTGAAATATCTGCTTCTATGTAGTGGCCAGTATCTCAGTACGATCACTCTGTCCGGTGTCGCGTTTGGGCCACTTGCTGAGCCTGCTTCTGAGGCCTGGGAGCCCAAGACCTGAGTTCTAATCTTGCCGTTGACACTGACCAACCTTCCTGACAAGGTGGTTTGACTTGAGGTGAAAAGGATTGTAAATTTTGAGAGGCTGCATCTGCCATCAATTATGTGGCTACAATTCCTGTTGACTTCAGTGGGAACTACTCCCTGTAACTGAGGGCAATCATCTGTGGCTATCTTGTGCAAGCAGCAACCTGCTTATAGAGGCTAATTGACTAGCTTTAGATGAGCAGGTGACACTAAAGTTCAATGCCCAGATGTTTGTCTAGAGCAAACCAGAGGACTCCAGGCAGACAGAGCTGTGGTAGTAATATAGGGAAAAGTTACAGGAATGCTACAAGTTCATGAATTGCTCAGAGGTGCCCCCTATTGGCGTTAGAGGATGCTGCATTATGAACAGGCTGTAGCAGGAATCTCTCACTCCAGCACTCTAGGGTGAGCTGCTTGCTGGCTTGATTGTGATCATCTCTCCTAGCCTCGCTGCTTCTTAATCCGTGAACGTGCGGTCTCCTTTGCTAGGTACTGCATGCCTTCTGGCGGGCTGGCTCCTGTCACCTGGCATGCAAAAAGACGCATCGCCTCGTTGAACGTAATGTGCCAGAACCCTGGTGTCTACTCTGCTTCTTCCAGCAGGTGGCGTCGGTTGTGGCTATTTGCTCCAAACCGTAAGAGCCATAGTCCTCTGTGCCTCAGATCAGCCTGAGACAACTTTCAGCTCCGGTGCTCCTGGTCTTTCCAGGAAGACTTGCAGCAGAACAGGGAAGACCGGACTTGACACCAAGCCCTGGGCTACACTACAGATGTATGTTGGGATAACCGCATTGCTCAGGGGTGTGGAAAATCCACAACCCTGAGTGATGCATTTATACCGACCGAACTCCTGGTGTAGACCGCGCGATGTTGACGGGAGGGCTTCTCCTGTCACCATAGCTACCGGCTCTTGGGGAGGTGGAGTACCTACGCTGACGGGAGAAGCTCTCCTGTCCGCAAAGATAGCGCCTTTACTAAGTGCCACCGCAGCTCAGTGCTGTAAGGGATAGACAAACCCTAAGACTACTTCCTCGCCCCTTTTTCCTATGCTCCAAAGACAGGCAAGAGCACACACCGGATTGGTTTTCTCCTCAGGTCATATTTACAGTGGAAAGGGGTAGGGTGAGCTCTGCATCCAGTTGGTCTCATGCTGCTGTAACCTTACTCAGAGACTGACAGCAGCACACATCTGCAAAACCCTATGCTAAAGAAGGTCCTGAACTGTCTAAGCACGGTGGGGCCACGGAAAGACAAGTTGGCCTTAACTCAGGAGTTGCCGCCTGTGTTGACACATTGTCTTTAATTCCAGCAAAACTCGATAGAGAACAGATTTCTGTTGCAACCCCTCGGCCCTCCCTGAGGTTTCACCGTGGCCAGTCTTTAGCTAACCAGCCAGGCTTGTTCGTGCTGTGGAATTAGATGGCTGTTACTTTCAAGGCCCTGATCTTGTGACATGATTAGAAAGCTCTGTCAGAGGCGCTCACCTAAGCGAGTTGCTGCATCGGTGGCTCTGTACTTTGCTTTCTGACGGTCACATAGCCACCAAATGTGATGCAGACTCCCAGGCTGTCAGAACCTTCGGCTCCAGTGGCTGTAATAGAGTTGAGTTGCCATCTTACCCTGCTGCCCCTCACCCCGCGGCTGTATTGGCAGAATGACCCCATGACTGAAGACCTTGGTGTTGGGGGCGCTGTGATGCAAGCTGAACAGCGCCACGTTTCTTTCCAAGCACGTTTCTTGTTCCGTTGCACAAGAGATCCGTTTTCTGGTGACCCATATTAAAACAAATAAGCTCTGGGTGCAAAAATGCCATGTTTGTTTTTTCTATATCCTGGGCTCTAGGAGTTGGATCTCCCCCCTCCCCTGAGTGGGTAGCAGACAGTATTTTTTTTGACAGGCCGTGTTTTCAAAGCAATCAACCAATTTCCTTTTCTCTGTGGTGATTATGCTTTGAAGTGCCCTACTTTCATTGCCGAGAATCTTTTTGTTGTGCAGAATCCGGTTGCCTTCCTTCTTAGGATTTTGTGTCACTGAAAAGCCCTAACAATGCCATTGAGCACCAGAGCTGAAGAGGGCTGGAGAGCTACCCACCTTGTCTTTTCCTTTCCTAATAAGTCGGCTGTTTGGGGCTTGGCCCTTACAGCAATTTTTTTTTAATTGATTTATTTTATTGAACTGCTGTCTGTGATACTTATCCGGCCCCACTACTGTAGTGTTGGAGTGCCTCAGGCTTTAAGGCACTAATCTTCACAACAGCCCTGTGAGGTAGGGAAGTGGTGGTATTGCCATTTTACAGATGGGAAGCTGAGGCATTATAAAGCTAAGTGACTTGCCCAAGGCCACACAGGACATCTGTGGCGGAGCAGAAGATTATACTCCGCTCTCTAGTGTCCCAGACTAGTGTCCTAACCACTGGGCCGTCTCTCTTCGGTGTTGTAAGTTCATCATTCTGTTTAGGATTACAAAAAACGAAGCTCCATACACCCAGGCTAATGTGGCTGGAGGCTGAGAGAACATCCCCCAAGTAGCTTGGAGTTTCTCTCTCCGTTTCTGTGTAGCAGAGCATGTCACACCCAGGGCCCAACATGCAACTTCAGTAATGGAAATCATTAGGGGCAGTTAAACCAGGGTAAGTATTTTCTGTAAGCATTGAAGCCGAGGGGAAGAGTGGCCTGAGACGCTGGGAAAGTGGGGAGAGGCGGAGATGGATGTGAGGAGTCTCATGACAGCATGTGGCTGGTGGGCCCTTCCGTTGGAACTGAGTGTCGGGAACACCTTCTGTTTCTGGAAGTGGAGTCTATTGGCTGTCACCCTGACTGACGTGGCATCGCGTGCTCCTTTCTTCGTTGTGATGAGGGCCCTTCAGCACTGGTGCCAGAAGATGGGCACCGACCTCTGTTTTAATTTACACCCTTTTGGGTAGAGCAGGATGCTAAGTTTCTTTTTTTTCTGGGCAGTTACTGTCCGGGTGAAGAATGTGAATTGTGCAGGAATGCTGGGACTGCAGATAGCGTTCAGTGGGGCCTGTAATACTTTACAGATTCTGTTAACAAAGAACCGAAAGGCATTGGCCCGGCAGCAGGATCCGGGTTTCGGGTCATTATCATGGAGGTCATTGTTTAACCAACTCAGCGTGTTAAGTGGTAAAGTCAGAGGCAGTGCTGTCCCGCTTCCTCTGCTGCCTTTGACGTTTTTTCCTGCTCTGTGGTGGTCTCCCCGCCACCCCCCTGCCTCAGCCTCTGTGGTGTCACCCTCCACTCCTCCCTCTTCTTTGCACACACATTTCCTATCTTCTAAGTGAGGGCTGAATTGGAGCTGTGACCCTCATTCATGGCTGTCTGAAGATGACCAGGAGAGGCATCCTCTAATGGCAAAGGCAGAACTGCAGTAAATTCCCTTCACTGCTAGCTGTTCAAGTCAGGAGGTTCCTTATGAAAATGGGACACGTGTGGCGAACGTCTGCACGTTTCTAACTACCATCCAAGCCCTGAGGTGGGAAGGGTTGAAGTTGCCATTCCACGTGTGACACCACAATTACCTTCCTTAACAAGAGCGTGGTTCCACTAATTCAGGACTGTGACTTGGCTGGGGGATTAAGGAGAGAGCTGTTGTTTCAACACAATATCGGAGACACACACGTTGGCGAATAGAGAAAACGCCTGGCCAAGGAACCTGCTTGTTTTTCTTTTACGTTCTAGTATAAAAATTCCCCCTCTAATGGACCAAGTTCCCTTTTTAAAGCATCATGTTCTTGATCCATATTGCCTTGATCGTTGCCAATGACCACAGTGCTTGTTGGCAGTTGGAATGCTACGAAGGCCGTGGATTTCGTGGTGTTCCTTACACGCAGCAGGTCATGCCTATTTAACCCTTCCTCTGCCCTAAGAGATCAGTGTCCCTTGAAAATCCTCTTTATTGCTCTTATGGTCCCCACAACCATCGATTTGAGCATCTGTTACTCAGCCAACCCTTCTGGTGTTGGCCCTAATGTGAAGCGTGAGCACCTGACGCTGGGCACGTAGATCTGAGTTTAACCCCTTGATTTTGAAAATTGGGCCCTTACTTGGCGGGGTGGGGGGGTGGGGGAACACGTGACTCTGGACTAGCTAGAAAAGCTCTGTTTGTGCACAGAACAACAAAGGCCTTGGTGTCGCTGTGCAGCGGGTGCAGCATGCAGCTGCTCACCTGCTGTAAGCACATACTGCAGTCCAAGGCCTTGCCAGGTTTGTAAAGGCCCAGACTGGCCCAAGGCTTGTTAGTGCCTAGCTCGGCTTCCTGTCACTGCTGTTAAGATTGGTTGGGGGACCCTGGCTGTCCGGCCCTGTGTGTGCCCGGCTTTCTCAGCTATCGGCTCACTCCCCTCTGTAGCCTGTTGGAGCCAGAGTCCAGCAGACCTCCAGGGCACGATGCTAAAGACCCAGGCCTTTGACAACAAGCTGTGTTTTAGCTCTTGTTCTCCGGGGCCGCGCCGGCTGTCTATAAGTGGGTGTCAGTGGGTGTCTCACTGCCGCAATCATGGGCCCTATAGAAATAAGTTAAATGAGCCGCCGCCTCATAAAACTGAAGCTCTGAGAGTAGCCTCGTCCTATTGCTATGGTGCCATTACTGGCTCTCACTTCAAAATGCCTTTTCCGAACAGCAATTGAACTCCTCCTGTGCAGTGGGCCGCGCCGTCTGCTTTCCACATCAGTGCCTTGCTTCACCCCAGCCAGTGGGCCTCTGTTCCATAGGGGCCCTTGAAGGTGTAAACGTTTGACTGGTGAGAGCGCTGGGTCACCCCTCCCACCTCCATCGCCCTGTGCACTAATGATCTAGCCCCTATCTTCCCTTCCACTTTCCCGCAGAGGCAGCAGAACCCATGGGGGATGGGGAGGGGGCCTAAGCTTAAACTCTAAAATAACTTGCCCCTGGATGCCCAGCCTGGTCCAGGGAGTCCTGAGACAGCTGATGAGGCTTGCAGCTCTGTGGTTTATTCCTTTGTCCAGGGCTGCTGTCCGACACATCCTGTTGCTCTGAAGGAACCTACCCTCTGCTGAAGAGCAGCATTCCCCATTGCAAGGAGACACTCACCCCTTGGGCTGCTGGCCTTTCTGTGGCCTAGCCAGCTGGGAGCACGACACCCTTCTGATTCCCGCTCAAACCCGACGCCTCAGTCTGGTGGCCACCGAGGGGACCCCCTGCTCCCTGGACTGAAGGGGAGAGGGCGTGGCCATGTCACTGTTCTTCTGGGAAAAGATAATGGCCACGGTTCTTGGGACTGTGAACCTGACTGATTCCCGGAGCGAAGCTGCCACCATGGGGATTTCTGGGTGCAGCCCCATGACTCATTTAATGATATGCGAGTCCAGGAGCGATGGTGCCGAATCCCTGTGCACGATGGATCTCCATGGCACCCTAGTGCACTCCTGGAGGAAGAGCCCCTCCTCCCCCCCCAATCTGGTCACAGTCTCTCTAGCCAATCTTGTGTGCACGCTGGGGCAAGGTGAAGCTCCAAATGGCTTCTCAATACCGAGTGCCAAGGGGCCATTCAGGAAGACCAGCCCCTGAAAAGCTACAATGCTGCCTCGGGCGTGGGGGAGGTTGTGCCTGGATTGGGTCGTTCTGTATCCTAGACGTGTGTTGTCACTTTAACAGTCGGGGGGGGGGGGGGGGGGGGCGGGAAGAGACACCCAGGCTGCTGGCTTCCAGCAAAGCTTGCTTTGATTGGTGGGCAGAGGGAGATATAATCCAGGGGGCCAAACACAGACCCCCTGCTGCCTCATTCACCTTACGTTGTGGTGGCCTGTCTGTTCCCACCTGCTCAGAGGAGAGCGGTCTCTCTGCAGGTGCCAGTACTAACAGCCCTGTGTTTCTCTCTCTCTCTCCCGCCCCCAGGCCTCCTGGCAATCCTGATCCCCCGCCTGGACATCGTCATCTCTCTGGTGGGCTCCGTGAGCAGCAGTGCTCTCGCCCTCGTCATCCCTCCCCTGCTGGAGATCACCACCTATTACTCCGACGGCCTCCACCCTGTCACCATCGCCAAAGACATCCTGATCAGCGTCCTGGGCTTTGCGGGGTTTGTGGTGGGCACCTATGAGTCCCTTTGGGCTCTGGCCACCCCCCCCATTTCCAACACCACCAATGCCTTGGTACACTGACCCCTTTTCCTTCTCCCGCTCCACCCCAGCAACGCCGTGTAACCTCTTGGCAGCTCACGGGGTTTTCATCAGGGTCATGGCAGCGAATCTCCCTTCCTTCTCTTTAAAGGCATTTGTCCAGGAGAAGTGAGGGTCAGTGCACAACCAGAAAAGACAGGACCCTGATTCCCTTTCCCTCTCCTCATAGCGTGCGGTTCCCACTTCGGGGGTCTCATTGCTTGGGTCTGGGAGCCCTGCAGAGATGACTTGCGGCCCCTGGTTGGGATGGAGTGCCTTCCTTCGCTCCACCGGGATCCTTCTGGCAGATTAAGATGACATACCTACAGGTGCCAAGGTACTGCAGTTTGAAGTGGACATGCTCTAGACTATAGAGTACCAAGGGGAGGGAAGAAACCTTTGGGCTCGTTCAGGGATCTAGATGACTGCTTCACAAGCAAGGGTACCGCTACCCTTCCCAAACTCCCCTCTGCCCAGAAAAAGAGAATCTCCGAGTCTTTTCTGGTGCCAATTCTTTTTTTTTTTCCAGCACTTTAATTCATGGCAACACAGCAATTCCAGCCAGTGAGTGACACATTAGAGCCCTCCTCCCTAAGAGCTGTAGAACCTGGAAAATTACAGTGACAGCAAGGGGAAAAGGGAGCAGGAAACTGCACAAGGAGAGAGAATCTCTTGTATGCGCTGCCCTGGCAGGCTGACCGTCACAGCCCGGTCTAACACTCACTGTGGGTAAGCCGGGCCTCAGTGGGTAGAGCGCTCTCTAGCTTGAGGAGCCAAACACATGAGCATTAGATGGCAACGTTTACTGGAAGCCACGTTACAAACCCGTCTGTGAGGGCCTTTTTCAGCCTAGATCCCCCTACCACACCCCATCTCCGGCTCCGTCCATTGTAGGTAGTGTGGGATAAGGCAAGTCTGTGTGTTTGGGTTTCAGAGAGGAATTGGGGGATTGTGCTAAATCCCTGATTTAAGTTTAGTTATGATTCCCCCCCCCCCCCCCCCATCGTAGACTCTGTATAAGGGATATGGGGTTATCGAAAGCATTAGGAACAAGGTACCCACGGAACAGGCTGGGAGGGTGTCTGGGGGCTCCAAGGTACTTAACTGCTGAGGCAGTTATTTTATTCTTGAACTAGGAGCCCACTTTCCTTTACACCTTTTCTTCAATCAAAAAAAAAAAAAAAAAGGCGGCACGGGACAGGGACGTCCCCTTGCCGGTACTTCTTTAAGCTCACTTCTCTTCCCCCTGGAACGCACCCCGCCTACAAGGGATGTCTTGTGTTTACACCCACATAGCTACGCCCCTACCTCACTGTTTGTTATAAATCACTGATCGCGCAAATGCTGAATCATGACGCCGAGAACCGAAGGCACATTGTTATAATGAACCTGCGTTCCTCTTCTCTTCCCCTGCTGGATCTATCCTTTGTTCTCCAGCTAGTTAAGTGGAGGTCCCACTACTTGCTAGGTAGGAAGAAGCGTTATCTGTTTTACCCACTTGGTTTGATTAGCGAGGGAAGGGAGCTGTCTCTTTCGTGTTCCTCTTTCATTCATTTCCCTTTACTTCACACTGGATCTCTAGACAGCGATAAGCTGTTTAAAGCTTTGTCATGGTCATGCTTTGGTAAGGAGTGGCTTGACACGACACCATAGCTCTCATTCATGTGGCTTGTAACAGTTTGTCAATGACCAAAGGACTAGAGTAAGCGATCTTGGACCTGGATGCAGGGTTTGATTTAAAAATCTCTTCCTTCTGGTTAGCATAAGAGGAAGGCATCACTCAACATCTGAATGAAAGCACTAATGAAGGGAGTGTTCGTAAAGTGACGGCTGGAAATCAAATAGCGTCCCACACAGACCCATCCAGGACTACTTTGTAGTGATTGTTTTTTGTAATTTAGTTTTTTACATCGATTTTTAAAGGCGCTGCCAAGACCCCAGCAGGATTGTTTGTTAATCTCATGTCTAAAAGTAAGCCCAGTCTGAAAGGGCATTGGGCTGAACTAGGATGGGGCAGGTAGGGCCAATGTATATTCATCTTGAAATAGAAGATTGGAAGCCAAACTTTCAGCAGGTGATCGACAGAGGTTTGTTCCCAAAGCCCTGTGCTGTAATATGAATGGTCTGAAGGGAGGGTTGATGCTGTCTCTAAACCATCCAAAACCTCTGAGCTCTTGGACGAGTGTAGCAATGGAAAGATCAGTCTGTACAATGCCTGGAGCATTTCATTTCATTAGAACAGGAGCAGGGTTTGATTTCCCCTTGGCTGCAAAGTGGCTGACTTAGGTAACTAGCAGGGCCTACCCGCTAGCCTCTACAGCCTGGAAATGGAGTCTGTGTGCTTTTTTTTTTTTTATGGCAATTCCAAAACATGGCTGGCAGGTCCTGCTGCACCCGAGAGGTTGGGTTGTGACTACCTGACCCCGAGGGCTTTACTGGAAGGTGTCAATTTATGCTGCGGCAATACCAAGGATTGGTTTTAAAGGGTACTCTAGTAAATGGGGTTATTGTGTTTTTTGCTGTTTCTTCAAAAGCTGCTTGTGTCTCCAGGAGCCCTTAGGGAGATGTTTAGGAAGCAATTGTGGACCTACATTTTCTGTGCTTCTCTCTCCCTGTACATTCCTAACACAGATGTTTTCATTAAATGAGAGTTCACTTCCTTCATCAGCTCCTGTTACTCAGGTTGTTTCCTGAAGCAAACAAACCCTTCACAGATTAAGTTCAGATCTCCTTGAAAACAGCCTGACCAAAACAATGCATATTGGCACCTCTCCAACCCCTGGCGTGGGCCAAGCTTCTTTTCCGCTCTCTCTTACCTCTCCTTCAAAGCCTCAGTGTGTCCTCCCGGGGGCACACCTTTCCTTTAGAGATCCCCTCTCCCACCCTGCAGATACCCTGCTCTCTCTGCAGCCTCAGTGCAGCCAACAGATTCTAGGAACCGGTCCCATCTGGTCCGAGAGCCAGCCCTGGTTTCAGCAAGGAACACTGTGATTGGTTTGAACTGAACTTGAGGAAATACAGGCAAATTTGGCATGCTAGCATCTTGTTTCTGACACTGGAGAACAGCGGGGCTTACAGTTCTTTGGTGTTTGACCTCTTTTGAGAGAAGACCAAATGCCAGGATGAGAAGCTATCTGGAGATGAG
This sequence comes from Chrysemys picta bellii, assembly GCF_011386835.1. NCBI lineage: Eukaryota > Metazoa > Chordata > Testudines > Emydidae > Chrysemys > Chrysemys picta. The sequence goes on from NC_088798.1 coordinate 104,861,690, forward strand.
CTCCAATACATAAACTGCCTCCAGGTCCCTCCTATTGTACGGAGGCTACGTAAGTAGCCTCTTTCCCCGCAATGCAGCCGCAGTATAGAAATTGCATTTGGTTCAGCACAGGGTGCATATGTTGTCGAGACCTCTACACCCGTGTGCCCAAGCCTGGTGTCTTCCTGCAAGATTGTCAAGCCAGTCATGTGGTGGTGTAGCTTTTTTTTTTAGCTTCAGGTGGCTATATCTTATGCTCCTTTACACATTCACTGCCACTCACGTCATCGGAGTGGCTGCAGCTGCAAAGCAAAACCTGCTCCATCTGCAGCCTTCCTGCTGAAGGTCATAGCAAGCCCAGCAGCCAGTGAGGGCTTATTACTGTTTACTTAGGGGACACTCTTGAGTTGCCAGTTGCTGGAGTGTCCCTTTAAGACCAAGGACCTGACCCTGATGTTGCTTGCTTTGGTGTAAAGTTCAAGTAACTGCCCTGAGATCAGTGTGAGCGAGATCAGGATCAGCAGGCCCCGGTTTCATGGAACTGCACCGGGGAATAGAGCCTGACGTGCACACTACATATGGCAAGAGTGCAATGGAAAAGATCATTGTATATAGAACTTACTCTGGTGTCTGATTTCATTACTGACACGCAGAATCATTGGGCTGCACCTTTTCTACCCAGCATCGTTGCATGCTGGAGTCTCGGGGAACGGTTTCTCTTGGCTTCATGGCTTTGCCTTCTGCTTGATGGAACGTTGGCAGCAATTGATAGCCACTACCTCCTGTTATCAGCAGGGCTCTCCTTTTCTGCCAGCCAGCCAGCGTAAGGATTATTACATCAAATGGAACACTAATGTGGGTGTCGCTCCCCCTGCCACTCCCACCCATCCACATATGCTGCTCTTGGCCTCTAGGCAGTCCTGATTGATCACTGAGGGGTGTCTCTTCTCCATTTCCCCAGGTAGAAGTGGCAGTTCAAGTTAACCTCAGCACTGCATCAACTCCCCCCCCCCCCCCCCCCCCACTCACACCATGTGAAATACTAATGTCAGAATTATTGCTAATGGGACATGTACTGTTGGGAGCGATAACTTGTAGTCTGTCCCCTCTTCCCCACCTCCATTTAAAAGCTCTTTCTGTTGTCAGCCGAGTTGATGCGACACTATACAGCTCCAGGGGTTGGCTCAGTGGGCACTCTTGCACAGAACACAATATAGATTCAATACAACTTTGCAGAGCACTTGGATAACACGGGATTATTTGCTCTCTGAATATTAGCAGCTCGCTGCTGGCTCAGAAGAGGGGGAAAATGGTTTTGTTTGTACTAACTGCCTTGGCCATATGATCATGTTTCGAGTGATATTGTAGAAGTGGCCATATCTCCTTTTGGAGCTCCTGGTCGCATTTGACATGCATATCATGCTGTCCCTCTTCACTCCCAGTGGGGCTCCAGTTCTGGTGTGGTACCACATCTCCAATCAAGGGAATGAAAAGGGCATTTCATGGCAGAGCAGAGGGAAGGAGTGCATGACATGCCCATCTGCAATGGTAAAGAAACCCGGGACAAAATTCCACTTTAGATTTACCCCTGTGTAACCAGAGTAACTCCATTCACAGTCAATGGAGTTACGCTGGCTTTACCCCTGATGAGAGCAGCATTTGGTCCCTGGTGTTAGAATGAATGGTTGACCTGGCAGTTCAAGTAGCTGTGAATTTAGACTGCAATCAGTGCTGAAGTCCTCACATTTGAGGTGCTTGTAGATTCTTATGATCAGGACGTTGTTCACATTTTTTTGGACTAGCTTAAATGTTGGGCCTTTCTGCTATATTTAAATGAAAATAAAGGGGTGGGGAGCAGGGTGCATTTACCTGGGGTTACACTTATCCATGGAATGACTGAATAATTGTGGAGCGAAGTGTATTTTGACATAAGGTAGTCACAGCCAGCATAGGACTGGATGATCAGTGAGACCTACCATTTGACTTCTACATTGTCAGCAGGTCAGTAATGCGGAAAAGTGTATGTGTAACTATATCTAATCTGTTGTGTGTGTTTTTCGTGCCAGCATGTATGTATATCTGCCCAGTGAAAGAACTTATTTGTATTTGGTGCTGTACCTGGATCATGTATTCTGTTATTTTATTCAATAAATAAGGTCTATTTTTATTTTATTAAAGGCTTCCATGATGTGATTTTTGTACTAAGAACTTTATTTTTTTTTAGATGTTGGATAAATTTTACCCTTTTGGGTTAAATGTCCATAGGTACCAGCTGTGATCATTTATATGTAACAAGTAGGCTGTTCTTAATAATTATTTAAGATTCTTAATTATTGGGGAGGGATAGCTCAGTGGTTTGAGCAGTGGCCTGCTAAACCCAGGGTTGCGAGTTCAATCCTTGAGGGGGCCACTTAGGGATCTGGGGCAAAATCAGTACTTGGTCCTGCTAGTGAAGGCAGGGGGCTGGACTCGTATGACCTTTCAAGGTCCCTTCCAGTTCTAGGAGATAGGATATCTCCATTAATTCAGTATTCAATTCAACACTGTTAAATATTGTTTGGCACCCAAAATGTGCAAGGCGTTTTATCAATGACCTTAAGCCATGGGTCCCGGCCCCCAAAGGGCTTGGCATGTAAATGATGAAACTCCTGTCAGATCCAGGACATAGGTGGCTGGGCCTAGGGGTTAGTGTAGGACAGGGGACCGGATTCCTGTGTCAGAATGGGGTTCAGGAGCTGAGGTCAGGAACTGAGAGTCCGTTATCAGGCCTGTTAAGGATCAGGAGACAGGAGCGGTTAGCACTCGGTGATCAGGGTGGAGCCCAATTATACAGATAACTTCCTGTTCCTCCTTCTGGCTTAAGTAGGGGGGGAACAGGCCAATCAAGACCTCGGGTGTTCCACCAATCAGGGCCCAGAGGTGGAGCTTTCTAGCTGATGCCATTAAGCTGTTGGGTGGAGCATTGACCCCCCCAGGAGCCTTGTGGGCCCAGGTTTTAGACATGTGGGTCATGACAATGGCACAGGAGGGAAAAACAAAAGAGAAGGCAGTTGGCAGGGAGATCTGTAGATCCACCTTCCCTTCCTTGGCACGGAAATAAGGGTATGGAGGTCACATGTGCAACATAAAATGAACAAGTCTGACTGGTTCTAAAGTATCCCAGATCTGTGCAAATTGGTTACTTCTCCCCTGACCAGGAAAGGGGAGGTCATGGTGACTATAAATCTGCATTGTGGGAGAAGGGGTTTCAAAGCCACCAGGGGAAATAGCTGTCCAGCTCCCATCTATTTCTAATAGACCTAGACACCTGATTCCCATGAGGCAGCTTTGAAAATCTATGCCTACATCTCCTAACTCTCCTCCCTTCCCTCCTAGCACTTACTAATAAGTTGCTTTTGAGAGAGACTGAAGCCAGCCCTTCTGCAGCAGGCGCGCAGAACCTGTAATTCCTCAGTTCCAAGCACTGTATCTAAACGTGTGGAGACTTCTACGGCATTGGAGAATTCACAGGGCTTCACCTGCAAGAAACTATACTCAATGGGAGCTGGTTGGGAGTGGATTATTGAACAGGTGCATCATGGTGCACCCAAGAGAGGCAAAAGGGAGTAATAGAAACTGCTAAATTTAGTGGGCAGTATGCTAAGCAAATACTTTATTAAAATACCCCAGCATGTTTGCCCTTACATGGCATGACCTTCCTTTTTAATTTCTTCCAAGGGACTTGTCTATGCTGGGGAATTGCAAGCAAGGACAAGGACTGTCATTTGTGTCAGCAAGTTGTGAACACTGAATGCTAAGCTGTGTTTAACACTGTTACTGTAACTCCGCAATGTCGCTTCCCAGTGTATTCAAGGACCCGATAAACAGCATTTTGCACTTGTGTAGTGCACCCAGTGAATTTTTTGCACTTGTGTAGTGCTTCCCCTTCCCAACACCAATGAACTAACTCGCCAGTTAATTCATATATCCCCATTTTACAGGTGGGGAAAACCGAGGCAGGGAGAATTAAGTGATTTGCTCAAGGTCATATAGGAAGCTGCAGCAGAGCTGTGAATAGGACTTGGGGTGTCCTGGCTTCTCCTCTTGTGCCGGCACCATAAAATGATTTTTTTCTCTCTAGTAAACGGTCCAACTTACTAGTATTCAGTTTTACGTTTTCTGTTTCTCCTGTAATAAGTTCTGACCATCACCTCACTTTATAACCTACTTGTAAGAACAGTGATTAAAATGATGCCTTGATCCTGCATCTGGGTGGAAGGACCTGGGTTTGTTCCTTTCACTGTCGAGTGTTGGTCAAAATGTTTTCCTGCTGGGACTGCAGGAAAGCCAGCTGTGTTCTATTCACCTCCTGTATGATCAACATAATTGCTGCCTAAATGCTTGTTACAGAATCTTTACTGCTAGTCCCAGTGTGCAAAACAGAAGCAAAAGTTTGATCTTCAATTAGCAGGTCAAGCTTGTGGTTCCAAGGGTTGTGACTTATCAATTGAAATTAATTTGTTCTCCCCATCAGTGAGGGAGACAAGTTTAGGTAGAGCCCTATGTGGATGCAAAATCCGCATCCATCCACCATCTGAAACCTGGTCTGCGAATATAAAGCAGATAGCCGCAGATGTGCGGGGCTCTAAGTATGGGACATATCAACCTTTCTACAGTACGGACAGGGTGTTTTCTTTCTAAACTGCAGATGGAGCTAGGGTTTTCAGAACGTATCAGTGTAGTCAGGAAAGGTCTGGAGATCCACCTCCTGTATATATGAGTCTGTCTGTCTGGCCACCTGGATGCAGAGTTGTACCCGATCCACCCAACAGCGTGATATGAAATTCACCTGCACTCTTTGATAGTTACTCATTTGGAAAGTACAGCAACAAGGCTGGAACTTGAATTCTCTTCAGATACTGCTGAATAATTCATGTTGCTGCTGTATGTCATTATCAGGGCCATTTGGAAAATCAACTCTAAAGAAATTAGTCTCTGGGTTTGAAGGATGCTTGGCTACCAAGCACAAGAAATTGTCCATAATGGATGGAAGGCCTGAGCATTGGGAATGTATGACCCCAGGAACAGGACCAAAGTGGCACCTAACTGCCCTTTGTGCCTTTTGCAAATCAATCCATTCTGTGGGTGGCACCATTCTCCAGCAGCTGTTTGGGTAGTGGGAGAAGAGGGAACCTCCTTGCACACTGCGCTGAGGGAACCTGGCATTTGGAGGGTCACATCTTCAGTCAGCTGATGGAGTTCCTGAATAGAGCGGGGTCAGTTTTGGGAAATGGGGAGGGATAATCTCCAAGTTCAGCAGAGTGAATTCTGCGTTGGGAGGGAGGAGAGTCCACTAGTCCCTTGTCCTGTGTGCCACTCACAGTAGCAAGACAAAGATGCTACCCTCTTGAACAAGCTTAGTATTAATGCGGAGATTATAAGTCTTCAATGTTTACATGAGCCAAATAATCAGTTTGAAGCCAGCCCCCGGCATGAAGTGGATACAGCAGTGTTTCTCAACCTATTTACCATTGTGGGCCGCAGGTTGAGAACTATTGGCCCGCCCAGCCCTGCGCCGCCAGGCTGCCCCTTCTCGGGGGAGACCCGCACCATGTGCCGCACCGCCCCTGACTCCCTATGCCTGGTAACCCCCCCGCTAAATCCCCCCACAAACCCCAATGCCCAGAGACCCCTCCACAGAGCGGGGCTAGCAGCCAGGATCCCAGGTGCGGGGCCAGGAGTGGAGCCCCATGTAAAACCTGGGGGTGCTGGAGCATGTCCCCACAGGGCTAGTGTCTGCACCTATGCTGCCCAGCACCCTCACCAAATCCCCCACTTCCTACTGTCTGTCCCCCCTAAACCTCCCCAGAGCCTCTCTCTCCTGCACCCTGCCGGGGCCCACTGCTGGCAGGAGCACTCCAGCAGGGCTGTCTGGCACGCTGTCCTCCACTGCCAGCCCTGCCCCCTGACAGATGGGCGCAGCAAATTATGAATGTTTTTAGCACACAGCTGCGGTCCAGCTGTGTGCTAATTGGGCTGTGGGTTGAGAACCAGTCCACTGGTATTCAGTATGTCCATTGCTCTCACCAGTAGATTTCAATTACACGTCCTTCTCTCCCACTAGTTTGTAGTTTGAGCATGCATTTAGTAAAGCAGGTGCTACCCTAGGCCGAGCCGGGTTCAGACTGACTGCAAATTCATACATCTCATTTTCTTCAGGGCCAACTTACCAGTACTAGAGCACTTCTAACTCTATCTGATTTTACTAATTTAAGGGCCCTTTCATTTGAAGTGTTGGGTGTCCTCAGCATGCACTGAAGTTGATCAGTTGAGCTTGCTTCATTCTGTTTGTTACCGCTACGTGCTTTATTGAAAGTTTAAGGGGAGTTGATTCCCCCCCCCCATGCAATGGGTTGCCAACTTTCTAATTGCACAAAACCAAACACCCTTGCCCTGCCTTTCTCCAAGGCCCTGCCCCATTCATTCCATCTCCCCTCCCTCTGTCGCTCGCTCTCCCCCACCCTCACTCACTTGCTCATTTTCACCAGGCTGGGGAGGGTCCCTTTTCGACCAGGTGTTCCGATTGAAAACCGGATACCTGGCAACCCTTACACTAGTCACTGCATATGTGCTGTGGGCCAAGGAAAAAAGCCAGGGGGACCATTAGAAAATAAAGAATTTCTAATATCAGAGCCCACCAAATCTGTTCATTTCATTCACAATATTCCACTAGCAGCTTCTTAAGAAATAAATCCCCCAACCTTAAGGTGGGAAGACTTTTAATTGAAACCCTTAGCTAAAATCTAGCAGCTGTAGGTCTTAGTCTAGGCTGAGCTCTTAACTCACATTAAGCTTCTGAAACTGGAATGGGCTCCCAGAACTGGAGCAAGGTCCTAAGTTGTGCTAAATATCCAGGCTGGACTGAGTTCCTGACTATGCTGAAGGGCTGGAATAGACGTCTGACTAAACTGAGCTCTCATGCTGCAGTGAGGTATTCAGGGCTGGAGTTCATCATAATAGAATATCAGGGTTGGAAGGGACCTCAGGAGGCCATCTAGTCCAACCCCCAGACAGATTTTTGCCCCAGATCTGTAAATGGCCCCCTCAAAGGATTGAACTCACAACCCTGGGTTTAGCGAGCCAAGGTTCAAACCACTGAGCTATCCCCCCATTAGTTTTAGTCAATCAGCCCCCTCCACATGACCCAAAAATTGAATGTCCCAGTCAGCTGCAAACACAGGGATCTCTTTCAGCTCCAAAGAAAACTCCACCATTATGTTACCCCATGATAACAATTCCAAAGACTTCATTAGTTGAAGATCAGAGCATCTCGAAAGAAGAAGTTGGGTTCTATTTCACTGTATCTCCCTGAGCTTCAATAAGGAATTTTATTACAGATCATAGTTGTTACCAATTTGACCCTTTCACAGACTATCTATCCCCTTGGGCCTTTGCCCTCTCTCCAATGGCTTGCGATGTCAGTTTTATTTCACAAGCTTTAATAATTCTTTTAAAGACACCCACAGAATACACTCAGGCGATAACTCCCCTCATTGCTAGAGCATGGGCATTAAGGATTTTTTTTACACGATTATACAATAATCTGCCCAATGCACTACAGATTGTAGTCTCTTTCTAAGCATCTGACATCAAACAGTGACTAAAGTCTGATCCACGGTTGGAAATCTTGGTCTTATGTCTTCTCTTTCTAGCCACTTTGAGGGCTGTAAAGTAGAGTTTGGTCGCAGCTTGACTTTTCATTCTTAAGAAGGTCAGAGTCCTAATTGTGACATCACCTCTGAGGCGATGTGGCCTCCCTGTGGTTCGTGACACTGCACTTCACAATTCAAGGTGGTGAGCGAGCCTGTTGGATATATTAATAGAACATGTGTCTCCTTCTATCACCATCCCCAAGTGCAGCATTATGTTTTAATTTGAATTTTCCAAAGTACTTCAGACACTCTTGAACGTGGACTGTCATAAAAGGCTGGAAATTGATCCTCGCATTTTATTAACTATTATTTGCCATTTGGAATTCACAGGGCAGCCAGCCACCGCTGTCTGAAGTTGGCAAATGGCAATAAAACTCATTACAATCCCATTTCTGGGGTGTTAGCATATTAGCAATGACAGGGGGGAGCATTTTTTTAAAGAGATCAACCACGATCAGGTATTCTCTGTGGATGAGTGCTGACTCCTTTGAGAACCAGAGCCTGCTCTCTCCCGAAGTGGGTGTGTGTGTCTCTTATGCTGCATCAGTGGGTGTGCACCTGTAGACAGTGCCTGTTAAATCCTATTTGTCTCTACCTCTGCTCCTTCTCCTCAGAGGAGTGGTGCTGCCACTGGGCTAAGTCCCTATGGGACAGTTCCCAGCTCTGTTAACTCCCCATCTGATTTCAGCCTGGAATTACAGGAGACCGTTCTCCCCAGAACAGTCAGTCTCCTTCCCCCTTGACCTCAAGCAGAGCCCCTTATGGGTGAGGGGCTGGGTTTGCTGCAGCCTTCCTTATTTCTCTGACCTTTGGCCTTTGCTGAATTTGACCCTGCCTGTACCTGGTGCCTGTCACACAGACTCTTCCTTCCTTATGCTGGCATGAAGGTGGGGAAGGAGAGCGGGCAGCTGCACCAGAATGATACTAATGCACGAGGCCTATGCGCCCCAGTTGTCAGCAAGCGACTTGCCCACGGAAGCCCACAGAACACCCTGGCATGCTTGGCCGCTGTCACCGAGTGCAGAGGACCCAGGGGCAGCCAGGAATGAGGGTCTAAGGGGCTCAGCCCCACTTTTGGCTTCTTCAGAAACACACTTTCTGCTCAATGCCTTTTCCCAGTGCATTCTGGGTCACGGTGGATGGGGGGCGTGGGAGGGAGGAGCTGCCCTATGGAGCTCAGGCTGGGTAGGGCAGGTGATTTCCAGCCCCTGAGAGAGCTCCTCCCGCCGCTGAAAACATGGAGCAGGGCTGAGGTCAGAGCAGGCTGCTTTCTTCTACCCCTCTGGGGCAAAGGATTTGCAGCGAGGTGTCTGAGCAGACTCAAGGCAGAGCGCCATCCCGCCCCTTGCTGGAGCTGAATGGGAGAGCACCAGGTGGAGGAGTCTGCCAGTACCACCCTTTGAACTGGAAGATGCCAGGCAGCAAGTGAACCAGGTAAGAAGTGGGGCCTCTGAGGGATGCTTTTGGCCCATGGAGGAGGGCTCTTCTGCCCAGCATGGGGTTTATAGTCCACAGAGGGTCCTCCTGGCTCAGTGGGGGGCCTTGGTGTTCAGGGATTGAGGAAGGGGATTGAACAGTCTTTTCTCAGGGGGTGTTTTCCCTTTGTGGTCTAGTGGGTTGAGAAAGCAGCTTCAGGAGGCAAGCAGGGAGCTGCAGTGGGGTTAGCTCAGACTGGATCTCCTTTGCTGTTTGGGGGAATTGCTGCTTTTTTTGGGGGTGGACCAGAAGTGGGTTTATGTGTGGGGTGGGGGCGGAATTGCAGCTGGGTTGATGTGGTGGGTAAGGAACGGTTTCATGGTGTGGGTTGTAAATGGTTTTATTGTGGGGGATCAGCCTGGATTTCACTTGGTGTGTGTTGGAGGCACAGCTGTTTTGCTGGTCAGCAATTTAGGCCTTTACTCAGAAATGATTTCATGTGTGGGTGGGGGGTGTTAAGTGCTTTTTGTTTGGGGGGAGTTTGGGGGAAGGTGTCCGAAGTGATTTTGTGGGGAAGGTTATGTGGGACAGGTTTGGGCAGTGGTATTTGTGAGGATGACAGAAATGACTATGGGGTGGGGGTGAGAAATGGTTTTTAATTTGGTGGAGTCACAACTGTTTCATTGGAGGGGGTGGGGTCCACCATTGGTTGATTGATTGTTTGTTTAGTTGGTCAGAAATTATATTGTTTGGTGGAGTCTGAACTGATTTTGTGTCTGAGTGTGTGGTCACTCTTCAGTCTATCGGACAGGGAGAGCGCCTCTGGGTGCTAATATAATCCAAACAAAAAATGCTGGGTAAAAATAAAATCAATTAAGCGAGTCTGTTTTGCTTTTTAACTGCACGTTGTGTGAGCGACTACGTTTGAGCACCAACCAGCCTCAGAGGTTTCTGTCATGATGGGATGCAACCCCCATCCCCATCCCTGGCTTTGGACTCCAGCCACCACTGGGAGTAATGTAGAAAGATAAGAGGATGATCTGTGACACTAGAACATTGTGCCTGGGGCTGTGTTCTCAACCTGTGAATAGTGGGAGATGCAGAGGTCCAGTGGTGGGACTGCCTGTTTCTTCTCTGGTGATAGATATATTTTGGTATCTGAGTCTGGCAGCACCACAGGGATGAACCAGGAAGGATCTAGCATCGAGACACGAAGATGACTCAGATTGATTTTATATCAGAAATGTCTCTTTGATTTACGTAAACAGCTAAAATACCAACCAGACTCCAGGGCAGTGACTGGGATTCTGGACAACTAACCTGATCCTCAGTAAAGTGCTTTTCTGAATCCGTCACTAGCCTTGCTTTGAGCAAGTCACTCCCTGTAACATTAGTTCACCCATAGGTGCTGGAACTAGGGGTGCTGGGGGTGCTGCCGCACCCCCGGGCTTGAAGTGAATATTCAGGGTTTACAGTTTGGTTCAATGGCTCTCAGCACCCCCACCGTACAAATTGTTCCAATGCCCCTGAGTTCACCTGCTCAATTTCTTATTTCTATCCTGACCACCAGCCAGGCACACCACATGGCAGCACCTCCAGCATCTGGTAACCAGGCCAGATCAACACGGCTCTCGGTTGTGTCATCATGGAGTGTGCTGCTAGGAACTCATTCCGGAATTTGGCTTTAGCAGTGGATTGACAGAAGATTTCAGCAGCTGCTAACCAAACCATCCAACGCTGCGGAGCAAGTACCCCAAACATTCTTCGCTACGCCCAGAGTCCAGTGGCCTGGCCGAATGTGCGCCTTCTATTTTAAACACGTTGCTGGGGCATGTGGAAGCGAAGGACCTTTCTTAGAGAAAAGCACTGATGCGATGATTGGGCATGTGTATGTTAAACGTGGGGACAGGCAGGCTGTTCATTGCTCCATTACTGATGGGATTTTTACACTTCGGACAGAACCCATTGGAAACTCTCTTCAGTGCTGGGGTAAGTGAAAATACAAAGTTACTGGAGATGGGGGGGCAAACTTATCCCTGGTGTAACACCACTGAAGCTGATAGCGTTTCTTCAACCCCGTTAACTAGAATGAGATGTAAACCTGATGGCCTGAGTGACTGGGGATCATTAGAGGAGTGAAGTTCTGGAACAGCCTTCCAAGGGGAGCAGTGGGGGCAAAAGACATATCTGGCTTTAAGACTAAGCTTGATAAGTTTATGGAGGGGATGGTATGATGGGATAGCCTGATTTGGGCAATTAATTGATCTTTGACTATTAGCAGTAAATATGCCCAATGTCCTGTGTTGGGACACTAGAGAGGGTGGGATCTGAGTTACTACAGAGAATTCTTTCCTGGGTGCTGGCTGGTGAGTCTTGCCACCTGCTCAGGGTTTCACTGATCGCCATATTTGGGGTCGGGAAGGAATTTTCCTCCAGGGCAGATTGGCAGAGGCCCTGGAGGTTTTTCGCCCCCTCTGCAGCGTGGGGCACGGATCACTTGCTGGAGGATTCTCTGCACCTTGAGGTCTTTAAACCACGATTTGAGGACTTCAATAACTCAGGCATAGGTTAGGGATTTGGGTGGGTGAGATTCTGTGGCCTGCATTGTGCAGGAGGTCAGACTAGATGATCGGAATGGTCCCTTCTGACCTTAAAGTCTATGAGTCTATTAGAGATCCCATAATGCTCTTTGAATTGTCCTAGCCAGCTCAATTTCTGGAATTATATTCCTCAGCCACAGTATTCTCTTTTATCTCTTTGGGTAGCGCTGCTGTGCACTGTTACAGGTGGCTGCGTTTCAGTGACAGATGAAGCGATCCCTATGCATCGTTCATGGATCAGTTTTTACAGTGCTTTGGGATCCTCCCGGCTGAAAGGGTCGGTATGAATAAAAGATTAGCATTGTTCATTCTCCCTGTGGCTTGTCTGAGCCTTCCCATCAGGGTCTGAGGAACCGTGGAACAAAGCACTCAAAGCCAGCTGAAATAAAGTGCAGGGACGTTGTTATTTTTTAGCACAAATTAGAGGTTTCTGTGCTAAATGGAAGGCACAATAATCTCCGGAGCTCCGTCAAACCGGTGTCCCGACCAAGAAGTGAATGGCTGTGTCTGTGTGAGCTCACAGACTCCCTAGGAATCTGTCGCACAAGGTAACGTTTCTGTTGCCCCCAGGTGTTTCTAATGGAGCCGATTAGAACTAGTCAGAGAAAAGGGTATTTTTCAGGGAGTGGGGTTGTGGGAAATTTGGACTTTTTTTCCTTTGGTCAAAAAAACTCAAAACCTGTTAAGTTTTGGTTTTCAACCAAAATCTTTTTGCATTTTTCATGATATGTCAAAATTTTCTATGGAAAGCAGAGACTGCGGTGAAAGCATAAATGTTCTGTCAGCACCTGTCAAAACAGCCTGGAAGGAAAACTCTTGGCCAGACTTGGATCACATGCTGACACTGCTGCCTTTGGTTTTTTTCCTTGCTTGTGCGTGGCCTCTGTGTTCTGCAGTGAGGTGCCCAGCAGTGAGGCTATAGTCCAAGTGCTAATGCACAATCAGACAAGGGAATTATTACACTGTGGGGGTTTTGGTGGCATGTACGAAGATAGTGGCTTGGGGGTGGCAGGGACTTATTTATTTTTGGCAATGGTATGGTGGCTATTTAGTGTCCCAAAGACATTCCCCGCCACTTCATCATAAAGTTATGGTGGCATAGAGCAATTCTGGGGTCTGTGTGACTTAAATCTTTCTTGTTGCCTTTCTAGTGCTGTTGCAACGAAGATTCTATAACCACAATTCAGGAAACATCAATTTTATTTGGGGGCAGGGAGAGCAAAATGGGCAATTTCATACCTATTGTAAGCCTAGTTATCCCTTTGCTCTTCCCGAGCAACAGGTGACGTGCAGGTGAATCAGATCTGACTGAATCGATAGCAAAGCTTTTTCACTTGGGTATTTGTGTTGGTTTTTGAACCCACGTGAAAATAACCTCATGAAACCAATGACTGTATCTGGGGAAAAAACTTTGATTTTTTTTCTCTTTCATGCCTATCAAGGAAGACAAGATGATGTTTTTAATCAAGGTAGGAGTATGTGTGTGTGTGTGTGTGTGTGTGTGTGTGTACACACACATACATAGAGAGAGGTGCTTTTGTTGCATTGAAAGTCAATGGGACTTACACTTATAAGTAATTTAGGCTCATTTGAAAATCCCACCCATAATACATTACAGACATACTCACACTTGTAAACTTGCATTTAAAACAGTGATACTCAGACTTCAGTGGTTCAGGAGTCAAATTAGCGATCAGCATTACCCAAAAGAGCCAAGGTCGTGTGAATTCATTATTTCATTTACTATATAGTCATACTTAAACAGTGTGATGGGAAATATTTAGTTTATTATTCTCACAGCAAAATGACTGACCAAGTAGTATTATTTTATAAACTACAATTGGTTAATAACATAGTAAAAGCCTCCTGATTGGTTAATCATTCAGTCACACAGTGTTTTAATAGCATGTGCTGGAAAGAGCCGCAGGAAACCCATTAAAGAGCCACTTGCGGCTCACGAGCCTCAGACTGAGTATCACTGATTTAAAACATATTTTCGTGTCTTCCTGGATGGCCAGGCACAAAAGCAGATTTCTGCTTTACATGCTGGAGTAACCAGATCAGAACATCTCCAGGGATCAAAGGGAAAATCTCATGCAAAATGTGTTCTGTGGTGGCACACCCCATTGCACACTGGAACATGTTGCATATGCTAGTACGACAAGTGGATAATTTCCTTACTGCTGGTCAGACTTGTTGAATCATCTTGGCTCTGTCTTTCTTATTCCCTTCTCCTCAGTCCCACAATCTGTTAAATTCAAGCCCAACGAACCATTGCCGTTTGGGGCCACTGGGGACCAAGACCCAGATTCTTCACTGAAATCAATGGAAGTTAGAATCCTAAATACCTTAAGGATCTGAGCCCAACTCCTTTTCCTCTAGTCCAAAATATCTCTTGAATTAAATACCAAACAAGAGAAAAATTGGCTTCCATAAGCTCCTCTCAGCATGGGAACAGTATTCACACCTGTGTTCTAAATATCTTATCAAGAGCCTCCAGGTCTGGTCTCATTTAAAGGTAACATGCTCTCTTCGAGCCGCTGGCATTTCCAAAGGACTTGTCGTCATTGTAGATTATCTTCTGACTTTTAGATTCAGCCTCACTGTGGTGGTTTCCACTTCCCATTGTGATGGTTTTTCATCAGAGGAGCAGTCAAGTCTCACTGACGATTGTCTTCTTCTGAAGTGGATTCAGTTTTCTGATGATGGGTTTTCCTTTCTGAAGGGTTCACCCTTGGCTCCAAAGAGAAGGGAAAGGGTTCATTACCTCAGCTCATTCAAGGGAATCACATGACTTAGCAAACACTACAATTTTTGTGTATATTCACGTAAGGTGGGGCTTTCAGAGGCACCTGTCTCCTTCGGGAGCTTCTGGAAAATCCCACCACTCAATAAAAATATTGAATTCCCTTTGGCTGAGTTTGCACCCCTTTCTGCTTTCACTCTGGGGTAACCTTGTGGCCAGTGCAAATAGTCAGTGAATACTGGAGAATACTTAGGGAAGACAGATCCCAAGTCATAGAGGTGAGTGTTCACACAGGAAACTTCAGTGCTAGGACTTGTGCTCATCCAATCATGGAACAGTAACTATTTCATGGGTCCAAATGAAACCAGTTGGATTTGGGGTCTCCAACGCTCAGCTAGCTGTTCACAAACATCCTTGAGATGCACAGAATTATCTGGCGAATCATGGAGAAATTAGAGAAAATGCTGAGATGTTTGTGGATAGTTCACTGAATAAATTTGCTAGGAATCACTTGGTCCTAGCTGTTTCCAGCATACCTATCTGACTGAGGCTGGGGAAACTATGCCAGGGCAATTAAGCAAGGTTTTCAAACCTCATTGCATTCTAAAAAGGACAGTATGTTGCAGAACAAGGTGGGCTGCACCGTTCTTGTTGCAGACAGCTTATATAGGGAGCTGTGTCCTCTGCCGACCTCTCGCTGTTTTGACTGCATTCTTTGCACTTCACTTAAAAGTGGAGCAGGGGATCAGTGTGATTATAGTAAAACCTCCTCCCTTCCGGCTCAGCACATGGGTGCTAGTCTCCATCAGCCCTGTAAGCCAGTTGCAACACAGTCAGTATGATTCTCTTGTACTCTTTCCTAAAGTTATGGTTCATCGCCCCATAAACCACAGCGTTCAGACAGCTGTTGAAGTAGGCCAAGAAGTAGCTAGCCGTGAAGAGCCACTCGGGTATCAAGGAACCCAGTGTGGGCTGGACCGCCACCGCGAAGCCGATGAAGTTTAACGGCGCCCAGCACACAGCGAAGAGCACAAAGACCATGAACATGGTCAGGAAGTTCCAGAAATCGTGGGACTTGATTTTGGGCTGCGTGTCCGGCTTGACCCTGCGGCGCACCTGGATGACCAGCACCCAAATCCGCAGGTAGCAGTAGGTGACGATGGTGATGGGGAGGAAGAAATGGATGAGCACCACGGCGATGGTGTAGAGGGCGCTGACGGACTGGGCAAAGGTGCAGGAGTACACCCGCGGGTCGTACTGCAGGGACTCCACAAAGAGGTTCGGCATGATGGCCAGCAAGGTGAGTGCCCAAACCAGCCCCACGTAGCACACGGTGTTGGGGCCCGAGAAAAGCTTGTCGTACTTCAAGCTGTGGCAGATGTAGCAGTAGCGGTTAATGGCGATGCCAGTGATGTTGAAGATGGAGCCGATAACGCTGATGCCCATCAGGAAGCCGCTGACCTGGCAATGGAGGTACCCCATCACCCAGCCGTCATGGAAAATAGCCGTCAGGACCAGGGGATAAGGGTAAAAAGCCACTAGTAAGTCTGCAATGGCCAAGCTCACCACAAAGGCGTTGCCTGGGGAGGGTAACAAAAAACAACAAACAGTTAGAACCTATGATCGGAATGCAGCAGCAGCCCGGAAAACGCCTTCTCCTTGCTAAACAGATCAGCTTCCTGTGTCTACTTCAAACTGCACCTGCCTGTCGTACTGTCTTTTTACTTCTCTTTGCATGGCAGAGGTGGCTCTGAGAGCTGGATTCTGTTCTGGCTCATGCATCGTCTACAGAGTAGCGTAACTTATTACCCCTTTAACTACCACGACTGCTTCCTTTCATCGCTACCTTGTACCCCCACCCATTTGTCTGTTTATCCCCTGGTTGCATCTTGTCACAATCTTAGATTTTTAGCTCCCGGGGGCAGACACTGTCTGTTTTATTCATTTTGTACAGCACCTAGCACAACGGGGCCTCGATTGCCTTTAGGTGCTACCAGAATTCAAATAACATTGAGCATCCATCTAATATATTATCCTCATACACCCTTGGGAGGCAGGGCAGTGCTATTAGTACAGAGGGGGAGTGGAGGAACAGACGAGCTAGTGGCTAGATTTGTTTTCTAAAGTGAAACCCACTTTTGAAAATTGGGCTGTGATTGACTGGCCCAAAATCGCACAGAATGTCTGTGGTGGAGCCAGGCATCGAACCTGGGTCTCCCGTGGTGTCAGGCCCTAACCACTGGGCCAAATTTGAGGTGCACATCTATCACTTGAGCAAGGAAAGCCAAATGGGTGCTTTGCAGTTCTTTGGTCCACAATCGTGTGCTTCCTCTCTGCTGGGCTGATTTGGGAATTAAAGCCCCAAAGGGGATAATGCTGCCCAGAGCTATTTGCGCCTCCTCTTCCACAAGAGGACTAGTCCCGAGCCAGCGGCAGTGTCTTTTCACGCAGGGATCTTTTTTCTTCCTCACCGTGACAGGAGAGAGGTGGGGTTTTCCCTCTCTTTGGAGCAGCTCTAGGGAACTGGTGCACTGGGTGGGGTAGGGAATTCGGTGGTAGGTGAAAGGCATAGCCCAGCTGCCTGGAGAATACAATGTCTCGGCTGCAGGACACCCGTCAGATGGAACCGTGTGATGGAAGAGGCAGAGAGCTTGCAATATTCTGTACCCGACCTGACCCCTCTACTGCTTGCAATAAAAGAAAAGAGCAGGCGAGGGGTTTAAATCACTGCTCTCCCGGGAGACAATACAACTGGGACGTGTTCTCCTGGGTGGCACTTGCAGCTGAAGCCAAAGCAGATGGTAACCACTCAGTTTAATGCAATGGGTCCATTCAAGCTGACTGCACTACGTTGCCCTCGCCACGGCTCTGCTCCAGCAGGGATGTGGAATTGGCCACTCCATGCACAGGGGAGTTGATTATACTCAGGTGCTTGGAATGGGCTCTGGATTTTGACACTGGGGACCCCTGTTAAAGTCAGTCCTGCTGTGATGACCGATTTGGTTCTGGCTTTGTGCTTTTCAACGTCCTTTGACATTTCTCGGCTCTGTAGGATTGGATTGATCCTGGCGTTAGATTGCATCAGTCGCACCCGGGCTATCCCCAGCCACTGACTTCGAATTTGGTTAGCCAGAGACAGTCTAGGTAGCATAAATGAAGCAGCGGTTAGGTGCCCCCCCGGTAAGGGACATGCAGGTGCACACACACCTATCAAAGTTATTTGTTTGCTCTCCCAGCCCCTCCTGCCTTTTCCCGGCAGTAAAGTCAGAATACTGGGATGCAGGGGATCAAACCCTGGACACAGCCTGGAACCCAACCCTGGCCATCACGGACCTACTTCTGCCAGGCGTGAGAGCCCTCCACGCTTGTATACCTAGTCATGCCAGCGAAGTCCAGTCATATTGGAGCATACATAACATTGTTCCCGCTCCCATTGCAAAGACTGTGATGTCCTAAGGATTGCATTGTCCCTGCACGGCAAGGGAGAGAACCCATTAAAAGATAAGGAGGTGACAACTAGAAATGTAGTGTCTAGCAGTTACTGAACAGGACTAGGTGTCAGGACGCCTGGATTCCATTCCTGGCTTTGTCTTTTAGACCGGAGCTTTCGAAGGTATGCTGACTTTGAGTCACTGAATTCTGGGGAGAAAGACAGCCTGCTTTTAAGAGGCATGGGATTTGCCTGGCTCCCACTGAAGTCACTTGGGATTCTTGGACACTCGGCCCCACTGAAAATCAGACCCAATTTGTCTCCAGTTAGACATCCTTGACAATATAAGCCTCCAGCTTTCTGCCTCAGTTTCCCCCCCTTAAAATAATTTCCTAGTGGCGCTGAGAGTCAGATTTAGTGTAAAATGCTTCGGGATCCAATGCTGCAGAAGGACAAAGTATTGTTACATGAAGGGACTGAAGGGCTTTTCCAGAGATGGAGGCTAATTATTACGGACCAAGACCTTGGCTTGTAGCCTGGGTTTATTACAGGCAAGGGAAGACAGAAAACTTTCTACCTATGTGGGGCTTGCAAGCAGAGCGTGAGGTCAGCAAAATTCTCCACTTCGTTGCCGCAGAAACAGCCTAACCCAGAGAGTTACTGGTAACTTTTTTAGTGCTTGAAGATGGACAAAAACCCAACCCCGCTGATTTGTTAAATGCCAGCTGAACAGTAGCTGCTGCTCGAATCAGGCTGTGCAAATGGAAAAGAGCTGTTTTCTCCTGTGCGAAGGCTGGAACAATTCTTACCATTCATTTTGTGTCCCATTCTACCCATGCACTTACAAGATCACCAGACAGGCTAGGAGGGGGGAGCTTTAGGTCCTCCAAACCCCTTAATTGACCTAAGAAGAATCTAAATCCCACAAGGAACTAGGCCAGAATTCCCCCCGAGAGGGGTTGATGAGCCCTGAAGCCAGCTGGTGGAATCTGAGTCAAGATTTTCAGAAGTGATGGGTGATTTGGGGTGTTTCAGTTTTTGGGGTGCCCCGGCTGAGCACTGAGTACCCACCCTCTGAAAAATCGGGCCCTTTTTTAGGCTGTCCCAAGTTGAGCAGCCAAAATCACTAGTCACTGGGCCGCGGATCTGGTTGAGACTGTAAGCCAAAGGGTGCAATGTATCTCAGGCATGGAAGCGCGGGTCAGTATGGCCAACAGAATTTTCCCCTCTTAGCTTTGGTAGCCTGCTTTACTAGCCTTTCCAACTCCAGGCACTCCGCACCTACTCGAAATTTGCCTTGAATCTCAGCTGTGCTGGGGGGGAGAAGTTTACATACCGAGATGGACGGACAGACAGACACGCACGCACGCGGACGGACACACAGACACAAAGGTGGATTCTGCTAGCATGGGCATGTCACTGCACTAGCGGGGCAGGAGGCTGGCTTACTGCTCCTGGGCCCTGCGGAGGGAGGAGAACTGCTCCTGGGAGCCTGGAGAGTGAACCCCGCCCCCCGACCCCCAGCAAGGCCATTACCTGCTTTTCTCAGGTTCTTGTTCTTGAAGACTGAGACAATCACCAGGAGATTGCCCAGGATGTCCACAGTGATGGTGATGATGAGGATGACAGCCAGCGTGATCACCACCCAGGTGGGGTAGAGACCATCCTCCCTTCCCAAGCCAGCAGACAGGTTCTTCAGCCGAGAACCTTCCTCCTCCATCCTCGGTCATCTAACCTGCCTCTCAGGGGGGCGCAGAGTCCTCAGCCAGTCAGGACTAGCATTTCCAGTGGCCCTGAGCCAAGAGGTCAGGGCTCAACCAAGGCAAGGGTCAGTGCCCCTCTCAAAGCACCAGGAGAGGCGCATGGGCCGCTCCCGGAGAAGTTCCTTGGAAGTGTGGCTTGCTCCGGAGTCCGGCGTGGCAGGGTCTCGCCTTTGTCCCTGTCCGCAGGCCTTGCGGGGAGGTGGGATTCCCCGGCCGATCACCGCTTTGGGCACCCGGGCGGAGCTAAGAATTGCGCACACGCGTCTCTGCGACCGGCGCTGTGGCTGCTCGGCGGGGCGCTCTCTCCAAAGCACCGTGCCTGGGGGGCGGACGGGGGCCGCTCCCCACACGCGTCCAGTGGCTCTAGTTGGGGAAGTCCCGCTCCCGCAGGCAGCGCTAGGAGCCCGGAGGAGCTCCCAGCTCAGCGCCTCCAGCCCCTTGCTGGGGGCGCTCCCTTCCCGGTGCCGCGCTCTGGGTGCCAAGCCCCGGGCACCTCTCCAGCCCCACTGATGCTCTTCCCACCTCGTTCATCCCTTCGGCTCCATTCAGCCCCGTCCCTGGGCTCCCTCGGCAGCCGGCGCTCCGCGCTCTCCCGTGCGCTCCTCGGAAAAGTTCCCGTTGGTGGGGGCAAACTTTGCAGCCTGCGGCAGAACCGGACACCCCCGCGGAGCCGTGCGCCACGCTTTCCCCGGGGCTCCGGCTGGCGGAGCCCTGCCGCTGCCCTGCTCCTTCCAGTCCCCCGTCTCCAGCAGCGACGCTTGGTCACGTTCTCCTCTTTGCCCTTGGCCCCTCCATCCCCTCTCCCAGCCCCCCCGACCTGCGGCTCTGGGCCAGGAGAGCCCCGTGTCTCCCAGTCCCCGTGAAGCACCTTCCGAGGCGCAGCCTCCGCACCGCAGCCGTCTCCTTCGCGCATTTATAGGCTAACCTGCCCCGGGTGCGCTGCTCGCTCCTGGTTAGGGGCTGGTAACTCCTCCCTGCCCGGGGCGGAGAGCAGCGGCGCACGGAGCCCCGCGGCTGTTCACGCCAGTTTTATCCAAGCTCTGGATGCGCGCAGGTGGGGAACGGGTCCCTGTGGTGCGAGGGGAAGGCAAGGAGCCCTGCAGGCCGCTGGTCACAGTCACTCAGCCCCTTACAGCGAGGCTAGCTATGCCCCCTGTCCGACCCGGTACAATGAGCCCACCAGCAAAGGAGCCACCGTGAACAATGTCTGAAGTGGGACCTCAATTCTGCCTCTGTTTTGGCCACTTGGTACCAGTCCCAGCATTGCGGGCATCGTCGCTGTGGGAAGCCCAGCACCAGGATTCCCAGTCTGATCTCCCACGAGTGTCTCTCTCCCTCTGCTCTTCCAGCCAGAGGGAGGCCAAGGCAAACATCACAGAGCAAACTGCCAAAACAGCACCCAGCCGCCCTGCGCCAATGTTCTCCAGCCTACAGGCGCCAGGCTGGGATGCCTGGAGAGGACGGTGTGGTCATGGCATGCTGCTGCTCTGGGGGGGGGGAAGGGGTGGCAGCTGTATGAGCTACTTGGTCTCGGGGCTCATCTACAGGGGGATGCTCAGGAAAGTTAGGGGAAATCAACCCACGGGGTGAGGTCGATGCACATGGGTTAACCCGCTCCCCCCCCAGCAGTGGCGTGCTGTCTGCGTATGCAACACATGGCCCAGGACCGGCTGTGCCTCTAGGATGATCCCTCCAGCCCCCAGACGTGTGCCGGAGGACGCCATTTTCTAGGACAACATGGCCTCCTCCACACAGCATGACTGGCATGCAACGTATGTGCAAGGGCTCGCCTCGTGGAGGAGGCCATTTTGCATGCAAGTGTAGCATTGCATGCCGGGCGAAACGCCTCGCGGCTCGCCATTGCCCCCCAGTGCAGATGCTTTCGGGAGTGAAGTGGCCTTGCCAACTGGAGAGTTACGTTACAGTGAACTGAAAACATCCCCCGGGGTTTAAGGGGCCTTAATTCATGTGCGTTGCCTTCACATCAGTTGTAGTTGATTTGCCTCCACTTTCCTGAGTGTCCCCTCCCCATGTCGGTTTGGCCTCTGTGCTCTTCCAGCAGGAGTAGCACTCAGAAGGGGTGAGCAGAGGCGTTACCTTCCTTCCTTCACTAGGCACAAAGCGCTGAGTGTTAGTTTGAGGGCAGCGGGTTTTAGTTTGAGTGACAGACTTTGCCATCCAGGGCTCAGTTTTCATAGAATCATAGGACTGGAAGTAGGGTTACCATATTAAAGGTTTTTAAAAAGAGGACACTCCACGGGCCCTGGCCCCGGCCCTGCCCCAACTCCGCCCCCTCCCCTGAGCGCCCCGCATTCCCCCTTCTCCTCCCTCCCAGCCAAGCGAAAAGGGCTGCCCGAGCGCTACCGACTTCACGGTTTGCCGGGCAGCCCCCAGACCTCCAGACCCTGCCCCCGGCCGGGCATTTCCCCTCCTGGGCTCCGGCTGCGCTGGGGAAGCGCCCGGCCGGGGGCAGGGTCTGGAGGTCTGGGGGCTGCCCGGCAAACCGTGAAGCCGGTAGCGCTTGGGCAGCTCGGCTCTTCAGCTACACAGAGCTGAGGTGTCTGGGGGGAGCAGCAGCAGCCGTCTCCACCGCCGCAGCGGGGAATCCGCCTGCAGTACGCAGCCTGCCGGAGCCGCTCAGGTAAGCAGGGCACTGGAGCAGGGATGCCGGCATTTTCCCGGACATGTTCGGATTTTTGGCATTTCCCCCCGGACGGGGATTTGAGCACCAAAAAGCCGGACATGTCTGCGAAAATCCAGACGTATGGTAACCCTACTGGAAGGGACCTCGAGAGATCATCTAGTCCAGTCCCCTGCACTCAAGGCAGGACTAAGTATTATCTAGACCATCCCTGACAGGTGTTTGTCTAACCTGCTCTTAACAATCCCCAGTGATGGAGATTCCACAACCTCCCTAGGCAATTTATTCCAGTGCTTAACCACCCTGACAGTTAAGAAGTTTTTCCTAATGTCCAACCTGAACTTCCCTGGCTGCAATTTAAGCCCATTGCTTCTTGTCCTATCCTCAAAGGTTAACAAGAACAATTTACCTCCCTCATCTTTGTAACAACCTTTTATGTATTCGAAAACTGTTATGTCCCCTCTCAGTCTCCTCTTCTCCAGACTAAACAAACCCAATTTTTTCAATCGTCCCTCATAGATCATTTTTCTAGACTTTTAATAATTTTTGTTGCTCTTCTCTGGACTTTCTCCAATGTGTCCACATCTTTCCTGAAACGTGGCACCCAGATCTGGACACAATACTCCAGCTGAGGCCTAATCAGCGCAGAGTAGAGTGGAAGAATGACTTCTCATGTCTTGCTTACAAAACTCCTGCTAGTACATCCCAGAATGATGTTTGCTGTTTTTGCAACAGTGGTACACTGTTGACTCATATTTGGCTTGTGGTCCACTATGACCCCCAGCTTTCCGCAGTACTCCTTCCTAGGCAGTCATTTCCCATTTTGTATGTGTGCAACTGATTGTTCCTTCCTAAGTGGGGTACTTGGCATTTGTCCTTATTGAATTTCATCCTATTTACTTCAGACCATTTCTCCAGTTTCTCCAGAGCATTTTGAATTTTAATCCTATCCTCCAAAGTACTTGCAACCCTGCACAGCTTGGTATTGTCCTCAAAGTGTACTCTCTATCAAGGCCGGCTCTAACTTTTTTGCTGCCCCAGGCAAAAAAGAAGAGAGACACCCTGCCGTACCCCCCGCCCCGCGAGCGCTGCTGAAATCCCCACCCCCCCAGCACCACGCCACCCGAAGCCCCGCCCCCCAGTGTCACGCCGCCCGAAGCCCCACCCCCTCCAAGCGCTGCGCCAGCACCCGCTGCCCGAAGCCCCGCCCCCCTCCGAGCACCACGCTGCCCGAAGCTCCGAGCACCACGCTCTGAGCACCACGCCGTCCAATCCAAAAATAAAAAATAAAAAATCGACTGCCGCCCTGCCCAAAGTGCCACCCCAAGCACGTGCTTGGTCGGCTGGTGGCTGGAGCCGGCCCTGCTCTCTATAGCATTATCTAAATCACTGGTGGGTTTTTTGTTTTTTTTGCCCTGGGACGTGAGCCCAACCCCCCCATTTTCCCCTTTTGTCTGACTCCATGGCAACTGCTGATGACATCACTGACACCGAAGGGCTTCGGTGCTGATGTCACCCCCTGTTGTTGGGGAGATTCAGAGCCAGCTGAGTTCATAGGCCCGATCCTGTGTCTGTGATACTGGTGTAAATCTGCTCGGAGGTTGGTGGAGTGACTCCTGATTGACCAGGGTGTAACGGAGAGCAGCAGTGAACCCAGGGTCAGTAAAAACCAGCACAACCTTTAAGACTGGTGCACGCCTGCCAGCAATAGGGAGCTATGAACAGGCGTAGCTGGGGAAGAAAGCAGAGGCCAGCCAATGAAGCACAGTGGGCCAGGAGAGGTGCCGAGGTGCTAAACAATCTGCTCCGGCCATCGGCATCAGGGCATTGGCTGCTCTGCTGGGCGTCCGTCCTTAACTCTGATTTTGGGGCACAGTGGTGTGGATGGAGGGGGAAGGTGGGGCTGGAACCACCCCCTCGGTCCCCTGCTCACAATCAGAAGGCCAAGGTCTCAAACCCAGTCTGATTGCTGCCCTGTGCTGAGCCAGTTCTCTTGTATTTTGCGGGGACAGTCACAGCGGCCACCCCCAGACTGGTTTGTTGAGCGCCCTCCACTCTCTGCAGGACCTCACTGAAGGTATTGGAGCTGTGGCCACTTCCACCAAGGTGGAGTTTGGCCCTCTGGGTCACAGGAAGAGGAAACAATCCAAAAGCGGGATCATCCCCATATGGCAGTGTGCAGAAAGGACCCTTCCCACTTGGCTGCCCTCCATCCTGCAGGCCGGGTGTGGTGGTGGTGGGGTCGGCCACCTGTGGGAAATGGGGTCCCCTCTTCTGGATCCCCACCAAGTGGCCTTTGTCAGGCA
Organism: Chrysemys picta bellii; assembly: GCF_011386835.1. Classification (NCBI taxonomy): domain Eukaryota; kingdom Metazoa; phylum Chordata; order Testudines; family Emydidae; genus Chrysemys; species Chrysemys picta. The sequence goes on from NC_088798.1 coordinate 104,886,262, forward strand.
GAAGCTCGGTGTGGTGGAAGGGCTGGATGCAGGGCTAATGGGGGCATGCACCACTTCCCCTTCCACCCCCCAAGCAATGCAAGGGAGTTAATGCAGCCTAGGCCTCCGCTTGATGCTATGGGAACTTGCCCATAGGGCTCTAGGGACATCTGCCCCTGGAATAAGCCTGGTCAGTGGGACCCCATGGGCTGCATGCTTGGGAGCCAGCCCAGAGCCTCCAGGCAGATGACTGGCTCCAGAACATCCTGTGAGACTATGGGCCTTGGGGCTAGAACCTCTCTTCCTTCTGGTGGTGATGGGGGACATGGCCAACCCTCTGTTCTCCTCGGAGACCCTTCTGGGAGAATTTCCCTCTTCGAGAGCCCCTCCCATGGGAAGGGGCAGGCTGGCCTCTAACACTGAACTTCTCTTGCCTTCCCTTTTAAAAAGGAAGGAATGAAAGCGGCCAGGTGCTTTGAGCCGCATTCAACATGTCCTCCCTTTAGTTCTGACTGTCCTTGCTGCAGCTGGTTAGGAACCTGCAACTTAAAAGTTACATGGTGGTTCACCTGGTGTCTGATGGGGGTGGGTGGGTTCTTCCTTTGGGGGCGGGGGAGGAGGGAGAAGAGAGCGCTCCCTTTTCCAACGACAGAGTTCATTTAAAAAAGGGGGCGGGGGAGATAGTTTAAGACCCCGCCTCTGTGTCCGTGGGCCTCATCCCGAAGAGCCACCAGTTTCTGATTTGGGTCCCACTTTCATTATCTTGGCACAAAGAAAGATTTCCGAGCACTGAGCTATAATATGCCCCCTCCCCCCAACAAATCAGCCCCATTTTTTACATTCAAGCGAGGAGGTCGGGGGGAGGAATCGCACTCATACAGAGTGTTTCTTGAAAGCGGCTGTTAAAAAAGAACAATTTATTTTCTCTGCACCAACCGAAAGCCGGGGGACAGTAATAAACGGCAGTTGCTCTCTTTAACAAAGGCTCCTTTGCAGAATAAACCTGTCCACCCCCACTCCAAGCCCATTTTCAGCACGCTGGGGGGGCTGGAGGGATGGAAAAGGAGAGGAGAGGTGTTACTTTGATTTTTTTTTCCTAGCAAGACCCATCTCCTTAAGGCCCCCTGTGTGACTCATTCAAACCTGACTCTGGTGCAATTCAATTTCACCCTTCCTTAATGAGAAGTGCTGGCTACATCAGAGAGGCTGTAGTTACGGTTGCATCACTGCTTCTTTTCAAAGGGTGACCTTTCTAAATCTTCTGAAATTGACATGCGTAGTCAGATGCCTTTGAGGTTCAGTGTGCCTCAGAAGGGAGCAGGGTAGGGGTTGTGTCCCAAATTTGGGGTCATTTGAGTTGGGGGTTGCAGAGATATAAGCCCTGAGAAAAAAGAGCCATTTTTCAAAAAGTTTCCAGGCTGTGGGTTTGTTTGGTGTTGTTTGCACAGAACTAGAGATCAAACTCTTGATATGATGCCGGTCAGAATGGTTTCAAGCTGTTGAGTTTTACCAAAGGGGTGTGTGTGGATCCCCTAAATCTTTGGGGGACCCAAACTGAGAGCAGGTTTCAGAAAATGTACCTTTCTACACAGACGTGTACGTAGAAAAAAACGGCTAGAGAATGTCCATTCCCATTGTTCTCTATGCTTTGCAACTTGACTCTTGTAAGGGCTCTAAAATCCGAATAGCTACTCAGATTGCTTTGAAATATGGTGTGCCTCATGGGGATGTGGGCTAGGATCAGTGCTCCAAATTGGGGATCATTTGACTGAGGGGTTCCCAAGTTACAGCTCCTCTCCCAGCTGTTAAACTGAGAGGCACTAACCAAAGGACTGGAAGGGACTTCGAGGGGTCATCTAGTCCAGTCCCCTGCACTCATGGCAGGACTAAGTATTATCTAGACCATCCCTGACAGGTGTTTGTCCAACCTGCTCTTAAAAATCCCCAATGATGGAGATTCCACAACCTCTAGGCAATTTATTTCAGTGCTTAACCACCCTGACGGGAAGTTTTTCCTAATGTCCGACCTAAACCTCCCTTGCTGCAATTTAAGCCCATTGTTTCTTGTCCTATCCTCAGAGGTTAAGAACATTTTTTCTCCCTCTTCCTTGTAACAACCTTTTATGTATTTGAAAACTGTTCTCATGTCCCCTCTCAGTCTTCTCTTCTCCAACTAAACAAACCTGGTTTTTCAATCTTCCCTCATAGGTCATGTTTTTTAGACTTTTAATCATTTTTGTTGCTCTTTTCTGCACTTTCTCCAATTTGTCCACATCTTCCCGAAATACGGCACCCAGAACTGGACACAATACTCCAGTTGAGGCCTAATCAGTGCAGAGTAGAGCGGAAGAATTACTTCTCGTGTCTTGCTTACAAAACTCCTGCTAATACAGCCCAGAATGAGGTTTGCTTTATTTTGTAACATTGTTACACTGTTGATTCATTTAGCTTGTGATCCACTATGACCCCCAGATCCCTTTCCACAGTACTCCTCCCTAGGCAGTCATTTCCCATTTTGTATGTGTGCAACTGATTGTTCCTTCCTAAGTGGAGTATTTGGCTTTTGTCCATATTTAATTTCATTGTATTTACTTCAGACCATTACTCCAGTTTGTCCAGATCACTTTGAATTTTAATTCTATCCTCCAAAGCACTTGCAACCCCCCCTCCCCCAGCTTGGTATCGCCCACAAACTTTATAAGTGTACTCTCTATGCCATTATCTAAATCACTGATTTAAGATATTGAACACAACCGGACCCAGAACTGATCCCTGCGGGACCCCACTGGTTATGCCCTTCCAGCATGACTGTGACCCACTGATAACTACTCTCTGGGAACGATTTTCCAACCAATTATGCACACGCATCCCTTTGGTAAAACTCAACAGCTTGAGAGCATTCTAAATATCGATAGTTTGATTAGATAGTAATGATTGGATGAGTCAGACCTCATTGAGAGTGATAGCTGTGAATTCACCCTTCAATTGACATAACTAAGGATAAATTAATCACAGGCCCCCACCTGAGACAAAAGGAGTTTGGGAGTGAGTGGCTGGTGAGTGCTACGCTATGTGAGTCATGCATGGGGGGAAAGTAATCCAAGTATTTGGGTGGAAATTAGACACATGACTGCTTCCTGGGAGAGGAGAGGTATCAGGGGGCAGAGGAGAGGGGCAGTAGGAGGCGGGGGGCTTGGGGCTGCAGTGAGGGGACAGGGTTATGAGAAGGGGGACAAATGGGAATGAGTAGTACAGGGGAGGGGAGAGGTGTTTTGGGGGCTCAGGTGAGGGAGTGGAGAGATGGGACACAGGGAAAGGGTGAGTGGCAGAGTAACTGGGGGAGAGCAGGGGCGGGGGCACCTCTCAGCCCCATGTTCTCCCCTCCCATGTGCGTGCCCAGATCTGGGGGGCTCTTGCCCCGCTTGGGTATTTTGAGCTCACTTCCCTGTCCCTCTCCTAGGGGCTGGGATATGGGGCCCCTCACCCTTCTGGGGCTGTCTGAGTCCCTCTTGCTGCCCCCATGTGTGTTCTCGGATCTGAGGTGCCTGGGTCCCCCTTCCTACCTCCCACTCATGTGAACTGGGTTCTGGGGGCACTTGTCCTTTCTGGGAGGGTCTGAGGCCCCCTCCCTAGCCCCCATGTGGGCCAGGTTCTGGGAAGGCCTGCCCCTTTGGATGGAGAGCTGAGAACAGGCATGCTTCATACATATCACAGGCTCTAAAGCCCTCAGGAGGGGGGATGGGCACACCGACTGAGCTGAGCGGAGCAGCTCGTAGGTCTCAAAGCTGCTGTTTAGGCTGTATCCTCCCCATGGGGTGTTCTCATCGGACCAGCTCACGCCTCCCAGAGCCTCTTGTGTTGCCTAGGGAAGTGTAGAGGAAAGGCTCTAGGTGGGCTTTGTTTTATTTGCATGGCACTAAAGATCTAACTATTGCCATTTTATTGAGGAGGTTGTGAAGGCTAGGACTAGAACAGGGTTTAAAAGAGAACTAGATAAATTCATGGAGGTTAAGTTCATTAATGGCTATTAGCCAGGATGGGTAAGGAATGGTGTCCCTAGCCTCTGTTTGTCAGAGGGTGGAGATGGATGGCAGGAGAGAGATCACTTATAGACTCATAGACTCATAGACTCTAAGGTCAGAAGGGACCATTATGATCATCTATTCTGACCTCCCGCATGATGCGGGCCACAAAAGCTGACCCACCCACTCCTGGAATAATTCTCTCCCTTGACTCAGCTGTTGAAGTCCCCAAATCATGATTTAAAGACTTCAAATCGCTGAGAATCCTCCAGCAAGCGACTCCGGCCCCATGCTGTGGAGGAAGGCGAAAAACCTCCAGGGCCTCTGCCAATCTACCCTGGAGGAAAATTCCTTCCTGACCCCAAATATGGCCATCAGCTGAACCCCGAGCATGCGGACAAGATTCTCTAGCCAGACCCTCTGGAAAAAGTTCTCTGTAGTAACTTTTAATATCCCATCATTGACCATTGTTACTAATTACCAGCGATGGCACGTTATTGACCTATTGACTAAAATCACTTTATCCCATCAAACCATCCCCTCCATAAACTTATCAAGCTTAATCTTAAAGCCAGAGAGGTCTTTCGCCCCCACTGTTCCCCTTGATCATTACCTGTTAGGTTCACTCCCTCTGGGGCACCTGGCATTGGCCACTGTCGGAAGACAGGATGCTGGGCTGGATGGACCTTTGGTCTGACCCAGTATGGCCATTCTTATGTTCTTATACCATGATGTGGGCCCAAATAGTCTCAAACCGTTCATGTATACCCAAGGGAGGTCCTGGCACCCTCTAACTCTTCAGGGGACCCAAACTGAGACTAGCATGTGAGATCATGTTCCCATCTTTGCTTGCACAGATGTGCAGTCTGGAAGGGTTACGGTGCATGTGCACCATTAAAGGGTTACACTTAATGCTTGCCTGGCTTGTTCGAGAGGCCATCCCAATGCCATTGCCGCGTGGTGAGCGCCTCACCACTGCTGGTTCTAGTCCGAACGTTTGCTGTTGCAATAAAGATTTAGTAACTCATGTTGCTTGCGACAAGTTGTCCCTGTTAGAATGCCCTGTGTTTTTATTTGATGGGGAGGCTTACTGTGAACACAGAGCAGACGGAGAGAGAACCAACCGCATGGGACACACGTTAGTCACGTTGCTTAATGTGCCGCGGGCCGGTGCTCAGATGCTGCGGTGAATGCTGTTGGAACTCCAAGAGCCTGCCTGTCCACTCACTTACACTGTGAGGTTTCCCTGGACTCCTATGCGGTTACTTACTATAGGGTCTGTGGAGAGAGCAGAATCAGGCCCCGGAGTTCTGATGTGGAGGGTGGTGAAGCACTGGAAGGGGTTCCCTTGGGAGGTGGTGGAATCTCCATCCCTAGAGGTTTTTGAGGTCAGGCTTGACAAAGCCCTGGCTGGGATGATTTAGTTGTGGATTGGACCTGCTTTGAGCAGGGGGTTGGACTAGATGACCTCCTGAGGTCCCTTCCAACCCTGATATTTTATGATTCTATGTAGGAGAGTAGCAGGGGGAGGGGTTTGGATAGATGGTTCTGCTTTTTGCCCCCATCTCTGTGTGAAACCTTCCGATGCCCGGCTGTTGCTCAGGGCTTCACATCCCCACCATTGTATCCCCAGGATGCTCATTCGCACCCACAGAGCACCCGGCGCAGCCATCTGTGTTGGAGAGCCTTGTTTCATGCAGCATGGAAGGGGTTAATACCCAGTCATTACGATGTCGGTCTCTGCAGCCCAACAGGCTGGCATGGGTGGAGGAGGGGGATTTCTCTGTTCACCTGGACGGGCACTGGGAGGAGCTGGCTGAATAGTGCAAACACGTATCCACCAATACTGGTTCCAATAAAAAAGCCAATCTGCTCTGATCAGTATGGCCAGCTCTGGGCCTTCGCTCCCCTGACTCTCTACACGTCGGGGTGTTTTACACATGGAAAGCACAAGTCATCCGGATACTCATGACTGCTGCGCAGGTGGAGACTTGTGGCAGAGGAAAGCGCTTGGATTGCCGTCTTGAAATCTTGCATATCCTCCCTCAGTTAACACTGGACCTGCTGGCAAACATGCCCCAAATAACCCCTGTGGCATAACCCTGTCAACTGGAAATGGGGCACGGGATAACGTTGATACGTGTCCTGTATTTCCTGTTCCACTTGAACAGGATCTAGTGGCTTGTGGGCTGAGACCCCAGTACCGCTGCCTGCAATCCAGTGCTCAGTGGTTTATGGGGTAATCCTGACTTTGGGTGCTGTTTTTTTTTGCATTGTGCCCTGGTATTGCAAGCAAAGCCTGGTGCATCATTGTGTCCTTGGGGGTGTCTCTGCTGCATTTCCAGAGCGGTCTTTCTCCTGATCCTGGCATGCTCTGCCAGGCCTGCTCCATCCACTGCCCTAATACCTGTGGGTCAGACGCTTCCTTTAGACCAGCCTACCTATTGCACCGCTCCTTGATCCTGCCATGTCCTTCTCTGTCCAGGGATGGCTGCTGCCCTGAGCTACGTATGCAGCTATAATTCTAGCTCCCTGTGCCCTTGTGTGGGCATGATGCACTCCCAGGACATCATTAACCCTGGATGCACTCAGGTCTCCAGTGTTGTCAGGGGACAACAGAGTGCTGTTTGCATTGCTTCTTTGAGTGCAACTCTTGTCCAAACAAACTTTTCTGCCCCCATGGGGACAACTGGTTCCTATAAGGGCAGTACTGACCCTATGTGAGTCTGAGAACGGGTAGGGTCATCGTCACTTGCCTTCCTAACACAAAATCATTTATGTATCGATTCAGGACTTGATAGGGTCTAGTAATGCCAGCCAGCGAGCACCCTGGACAACCTTCCTCTCCCCTTGCCCAGTTATCTGGTTTCTGAGTGGGAGAGAATGAATGTTCCTTTGTGTGGGGGGGGCTGTATGTGTCTTGCTTTGCAGATCTCTTTGGCCTTGGTGCGTCTCAGGTTTGTGATCTACTGTCTAGTGGCGTGAAACTTTGGGTTTGCAACTTGGGGTTGCTCCTGAGGGTCATGCTGCTTGCATCATGCCCCCATGCCCGACCTGCCAAGGCTTCAAGCTGACTGATAAATGAAATGAAAAGGGAGCCTCGTGGGAAACATCCCATTTCCTGGAAAAATCGCTCTCCTCTGACTGACGCGGAGATGTTTACCAAGGATGTGAGTCCTGACCACTCCCCGGGTACCACTGGGGGCTCTCGGGCCCATTGCTAGGAAAACATGTAGCGAAGCTGGAGTTTGTGACCCCAGCACAAACTGCTCACACTTTCCCCACCCTCATTGTCTTGGCTCTAGAGCAGGGGCCCAAATCCATGGATCCAAAGGCCTCCAGACTTTGAGGGTGTTTGAAATCTGAGACGGATCCAGAGGCAAAATGTGCAGGTGGCCTCTGTCTTTAGAACGGGTTCAATCAACAGCCAGAATCTGATTGCACCTGAAATGTAGGGCATCCAGATCCAAATTTTGCACCCCACGCCTGTCTTTCCTCTGAGCTAGGCAGCTGCCTGACGCTTACAAAGGAGCCCCAGTTAGTTTTCAAGTAAAATAATAATACAAAACCGCCTCTTTTTTAATTGCTTTCAAAAACCGACCAAACAAAAAAAGATAAACTCTCTCAGAGAAACTATCCATTCCCAAGCACAAGGAGATCCAGGCGAATCCCATCTTAAATAATCCTCTCTCGCCGGGAGGGGACCTGGGAGGAACGAGCGCACAGTCTCCTCCCCCGTGCGGATATTCACGGCTGCACATACACACATTGACACGCGCACACACACACTCGCACAGGACGCGCATTCACATGTCTGTGGGTCATTGCACATAGTGAGCTGCTGTAGCAGTTCTTTCTGGGTCCCTGATCCCCAGGCCAGGACTTGGGCAGCCCCTGGGTGGAGATGCTCGGCAGCATAGGCTGTGTTGAGTCTGGGCATGAGAGAGCCAGCGAGAACCTCAGGTTCCCCTCTGTACCCAGCAGCCTTTATGAAGAATCCCCCTTTATATGACGACAACGGAGCCATGTCCCCAGCACAAGGGATGCTGTAGATGTGGATAGATGACCGGTAACACTTGCGGTACAGATGTAGCCTGGCAGATTTCCAGATGGGAAGGTGCTGAAATAATTGTCCAGTCAAACACCTACCTACTTTGAATTCAGGCCTGCCTGTATATCTTGTGCCTTCTCCTGCCAGCAACCTGTGATACCTCATGATGTGGGTTAGGGAGGCGGGATTCTTTGCTCAGTTTCTCCTGTAGAAATGGACATTTTTCTGGGCTCTTTACAGTTGTAGGGAGACAAGCCCAGGAATGAACTAATGTAACGGCTAAATCCCACCTTCTCTCTCCCCCCTCAAGGCCATGAGGGGCGCCAGCCCGGAGGATGGACGGAATCGGGGGCAGGCTGTCGTCAAAACTCCACAGTTCTGCTTGGAGAATTATTAGCCCACCTGAAGCCCTTGGAGCCAGGCACAAGAGACCCCTCAGAGATGTAGCTCAGATCTCCCTGGACTACAGTGAGGAACCAATCCAGTCCCACCTTCTGCTACCCTGGCAACGGACTGTCCCAAAGTTCCGTGGTCCTCTCTCCCGCTGCCAGGCTCCATGCCCAGGGCAGGGAGAGGTGGTGCCTCCATGTCTAAGGAAGCTGTTGGCATGAAGACTGACTTGCCATCAGCGCCTGTTGGCATCTGAGGAATTCCCTTTGTGTTCCCTGGCACTGGCCTTTGTGTTTTCTGCCCGGCTGAGATCCATTCCGGAGCAGCAGCAGGAGCGATTTATAGAACGCCAGGGACAAGAGTCCATGCTATATTACAGCCCGACTGAGCACGGGGAAGCTGTTAATGGGGGACAGGGAGCGTTGTATGTCCCAGGAGAGAGGGGACTAAAACAAGGTTACTTCTCCCTCCATACACGTTCCAGTCGCCGCTCACGCTGCTTCCTTCTCGTTTTGAGCACATGGCCCCATTAAAACATCACCTCCTCGCAACTCCCATAGTCACTTTCCACCATGTCAGAGCCCTCGTAGTTTGGGGGTGGCATTGGCTGGGCCCTGATGCCGGGCTGGTGCCCCACCTCGCAGTCTGCGTAGGACGGCTGGGCCACGCTAAGGCGCATGCTCACCCTTTTGTAGCCAGCGTCCGGAGGATAGGGGGTCCCCTCGCTCTGCAGCAGCTGGGAAGGATAGTAGCTGATGGCGGTGTACTCGTTCTGGCACTGGGAGGCGGGCAGTTCCATAGGGTCAGGTGGCAGGAAGTCCTCCAGGTTCTGGTTGCTGTAGCGTGGAGGGATGGGGGCCCGCTTATTGCTTTGGTCTAGTGGGAAGGGAAAGCCACCGTAAAGACCAGCTGGTTCAGAGTCTATTGGGGGAGGAGGAGGATGGGAAGATGGCAGAAGAGGGCCTTGAATAACGTCGTAGTGGGGATGGTCCTGGACATCCAATGGGTGGTACCTGGGAGGCCAGTAGGTGGTTTCTGCTGGATATACTGGAAATAAATCAGAACCAGGTTAGCAGCTATCCATAGCCATTCCTACTTGGAATCAGAGCAAGGTAGGGCTGGAAGGGGTCTCAAGAGGCCATCTAGTCTATCCCCCGTGCTGAGACAGAATTAAGTATATGTAAGTATACATCTAGTCATCCAATAGCTCTTTATCTCTTCTTCCTCTCTAGCCAGCTTTCTCTCTCTCTCTCTCCATCCATCCAAATCTGGGTATATTAGAGAGAAAGGAAGAGAGAACAAGTAGAAAAGAGGGGTGTAGTGGCTCAGGTGTGAGGGGTGTAGCAGGTCAGGATTGAGGGGTGTTGGCAAGGCTGGGGGGGGAATAGGTGGGTGTAGCGGGTCACATGTGAGGGGCGTTGGCAAAGCTGTGGGGCGGGATAGCTGGATGCAGTGGGTCAGGTGTGAGGGATGTAGCAGGTCAGGAGTGACAGGTGTTGGCAGGGGTGTGTGTGTGTGTGAATAGCTGGTCAGTTCTGAGGGGTGTAGCCGGTCAGAAGTGAGGGGTGTTGCTAGGGCTGTGTGTGTATGTGTGTGAATAGTTGGGTGTAGCTGGTCAGGATTGAGGGGTGTAGCAGGTCAGGAGTGAGGGGTGATGGCAGGGCTGTGTGTGTGAATAGCCGGGTGTAACAGGTCAGGAGTGATGGGTGTTGGCAGGGCTGTAGGGTTGCGGGGGGGAATAGCCGGGTGTAGCTGGTCAGGGTGTGAGGGATGTAGCAGGTTAGGAGTGAGGGGTGTTGGCAGGGCTGGGGGGGGGGGATAGCTGGGTGTAGCTGGTCAGGGTGTGAGGGGTGTAGCAGGTTAGGAGTGAGGGGTGTTGGCAGGGGTGTATGTGTGTATGTGCGAATAGCCAGGTGTAGCTGGTCAGGTGTGAGGGGTGTTGGCAGGGCTGTAGGGGGGGGATAGCTGGGTGTAGTAGGTCAAGATTGAGGGGTGTTGGCAGGGCTGTGTGTGTGAATAGCTGGTCAGGTGTGAGTAGGGTGACCAGATGTCCCGATTTTATAGGGACAGTCCCGATTTTTGGATCTTTTTCTTATACAGGTTCCTATTACCCCCCACCCCCGTCCCGATTTTTCACACTTGCTGTCTGGTCACCCTAGGTGTGAGGGATATAGCAGGTCAGGATTGAGGGGTGATGGCAGGGCTGTGTGTGTGAATAGCCGGGTGTAGCTGGTCAGGTGTGAGGGATGTAGCAGGTCAGCAGTGATGGGTGTTGGCGGGGCTGTGGGGTTGCGGGGGGGGGGGGGGGGGGAATGGCCGGGTGTAGCAGTAGAGACTAGACTGCATGGGGAGGGCTGTGGCACAGGCTTGGACAGCATCTGCCCACACTATGCCGGCTCTTGCCAGTGCCGTTGGCCCTTCACAAGCCTGAAGCCCCAATGCATTGGGGAGCCACCTCTAGCAGGAGGAAGGGGCGTGTGGAGGGGGGGCACTGACCCATCTGCTCCCTGGCCCAGGAGCTCTTGATGAAGGACTCGTTGTCGGAGTTGGAGGAGGGCGCGGCCGACGGGAGGTTGGGGGCCACGCTGCACACGATGGTGCCCCGGGGTTTCTGGGCATTGCCCGAGCTGAAGGTGACAAACTCCGGCGTGGGGATGGGCTTGCGCTGCTCCGGCGTGCCCCTGTCCAGGTTGTTGTGCGGGCCGTTGCTGAGGATGTTAAGCTCGATGGGTGGCGGGGCGTGCGTGGCCACCCCCACGCTCTTGGAGAACTCGCTTTTGGAGAGCAGGTCTGGGTCCTCGCTGGCCACCGGCTTGTGAGCCTTGGCGGGGCGGCAGTAGCGCCTGCGGATGAAGGCGAAGGCCACCGCCAGGATGGCGACGCCCAGCACCCCAGCAACAATCTCGCCGATCTCCTCAGGACCCATCCCCCACTTGGCGGGCGCAATGTCAGGGGTAACGAGCCTCTGCGTGCAGAATGCCCCCTGGTACTCCCCCGTGCAGATGCAGCGGACAGAGCCGCCGGCGTTCACACAGCGCCCCGCGTTCCGGCAGGGGTTGTCCTGACATTCCTCAGCCATCTTCTCACACCTGCAGCGGGGAAGGGGAAGGGAGACACCGGCCATCAGAGCTGGGGACACCTGCTAGAAGCTCTAACCAGCTGAAGCAGTGAGGCTGCTCCACACAACTGTTCTCAGAGCCCCAGCACCCGCTAGCCCGAAATTATGCCCGGCCTCCGTTGCTTGCCAGCCAAGAACCAGGAGATGGTGTATTGCCACCAGGCGATTTTGTGGGACTTTTCCCACAAGTTCTCCAGCTTAGATGGAGGTGGGGCCAGGCTGGGGAACCTGTGAGGTTGATTTCTGAGTGGGCCTTTCTCTGGAATGTGGTGTGTTGCTCCCTCTAGTGGTGAAGGTGAGGTGGGGCCCACAGGGACATGTCCCTGGCAATAAGTTAAATGACAGTTTTCAGGGAACAGGAGCAAAGTTGCCTTTTCTCCAATTCTGCCAACTCGCAGGAGGATTGTGGGGTGGGGCAGAGGAATGGCCAGCTCCTAAAGGCAAACTTGGACCCCAGCCACATTCGTTTATTTTATACCCATATTTGCAGTTCGTTTGGTCCGGAGCAGCTGCTTTATCCCCATTTTTAGTCCTTTCATGGTAGCACTGGCTACCATAAAGTTCCTTCTCCTTGGTTTTCTGTAGGGTGATGCCATCCAAGCAACCCTGAAAATGCCTCCTCCTCCCTCAGCCATTACCCAGTACATTTTGCCACACCACAGCGACATAAAACAGATCATTGCAATACCAAAGGCCAAGGGACAAAACTCCTCTTTCCAAAGTTCAGAGGAAGATTCTTCTCCTCTCCTTTGCTGGGGAGAACTGGGTGCTTGGAACCTCCCCACTCTTGAAGTCTCTGATAAATCAGGCTAGGGAATCCAGGGACACTCTGAACTGCATTGATCTTTAAGAAACCTCCTCAGCTGTAGTTTACCCTAGGCTGTCTCCCCAAGGGAAGCTACAGATGTTTGCCGCCTGGAGCAAACATCTGGGGAGTGTCCAGAGTAGCTTTGACAAATGCATGAATTTCTAGAAGCTCTAGTAAAGACCAGCCCTTAGGCACTTAGAGATTTTATGAAAAGTCCGAGGAATCAAGACCAAAATACTGATCTAAATTCCCTCCCCCATTTAAAAACCCGACACTCTCCCATTCCTGAATAGAACAGGAATCCCATCAACTTCGAAATGATTCTAGAACTCTGAACTCCTTCAGGGCTCGGAAAGTTGGATTTGGGATCCTCCCATCCAGAAGCATCAGTCCTCCCACCCTGAACGGGTGCCTTTTTTATCACATTCCTTTTCTTTTTCAGCTTCCTCTCCATGCCTTCTCGTGCATAACGATTTATTTAAGGGAAACATTCCCACACCCTTTAAGGCTACCTCCTTGTGCTAAACAATCTGTTCCATCTTGCATTTAGTTGTGACGTTCAGAGTATCTTTCCCAGACCTGCAGAAGTGCTCCGTGTAGCTCAAAAGCTTCTCTCTCTCTCACCAACAGAAGTTGGTCCAATAAAAGATATTGCCTCACACACCTTGTCTGACTAGAGGGTGAGGCCTGTTTCAGGTGCAGCAGTGCCATCTGGTGATCAGTTGCACATTCTCCCCAAAATAGGATGGATAATTTCAACCTTCATATTCACCCAAGAGGCCCGTCTACATGCCGGGCAGCTTTAATTGAAAGGCAGTAGAGATGTGCTAGATTCACTTCACATTCAACTTGAGCTGGGCTATTTTCGGCCATGTTGTGGGGCAGGCAGGAGCGAGGAGCCCAGAGAGGGACATGTGGTTACCGCAGGTGTAACTGCTTCTTTGCTGATGACCCAAGGTGACATGGGTAGTGAAATCTACTTCTGGAGCCATGTTAACTCTTTCAGTGCTGAATGTGTATTCTGAACATGCGCTAATGTGGATATGAAGAATATCCAGAATTATCAAAATGAATGACAACAATAATTTGGGAAGGTGCCTTAAACCTTGTGCTTCAGGGCTTAAGCCAGTCTCTAATTATTAGAGACCAGGATGAGACCCACTATAGGGGCAGATTATCCTATATCTGCCTGCTGTAGGGTTCTTACAACTTTCCCTGAAGCATCTAGTGTTGGCAACTATCAGAGACAGGATACTGGGCTGGATGGACCTTGGGTCTGATCCAATGTGGACATTCCTATGTTCCTTAGCACTGCAGATCTGGTGTCTGACAGATGTGGTCCCTGGAATATCCCCTCCATCAGTGACTTGGTAACGGTAAGGATCTGACTCTTGGCTGATATTAACCAACTTGTAAAACTTGACAGGTATCAGCTACAGAGCCGTCATCAATCTCCCCCAGAACAATGCATCCTCTGTGCTCGTCCTCTCCATTCTGCGAAGGAGCCCTGACATGTCAGGGGTAATTTGTAACACAGCCGAGCGAAGTGTGTACTTGTTAAAAGAGCAGTTCTAGGAACAGCCCTGTCACAAGAAGACACTTTGAATCGGCACCAAACAAAACATTCACAGGCACCCAGTGAAACGCTGACTAAAGGAGATTATTTTCTCAGGCTCTAAGAACCGTGAGTACATGACTCAACTAGTGACAATGCAATCGCAGGGGGATTAATTCGTCGTTTGGTTCCTTCTGCCTTCTAGAGTCTGAGAATGCAATCCAAAAAGTGCATGGAATGTGTCAATCAATCTTGGAGTGGCTGTCTGGGGTATTAAGATTTGTGACCAGGTAAACTGCAAGAACATGCAGTTCCGGATGTTCACCCCAGCCATGAGAAACGGTGCTCAAAGTTAAACACATGTCTTGTAAGCTGAGAGCTCCGCACAGGGGAACACTCAGTCAAAAAGCCATTCCTTGGTCTTACCTGTCCCCCAGGTACCAATCGGGGCAGCGGCAGGTGTAGCCTGTTTCGGAGAGGAGGCAGGTGCCCCCATGGAAGCAGGGCTTGGATTCACACGGGCTGTCCCCCAGCTCACAGCGGTCACCAGAAAACAGCACGGGGCAGATGCAAGTGTAACCTAGAGAGGGCGATAGAGAGCTGTGAGATGGCTGCACCAGCTAGGCGGCGGAGGTGGTTTCTGGCCCAGGGTGCACGAACAATCTGACACTTTGGGAATTAGCAGCGGGAGTGAACTTGGGGTTGAGGCCGCAACCGCCCAGCGCTGAGACTCTCCTGAATGCGCCATCTGAAGAGCACAAAGGTGTTGTCCTGTAACCCCGGGTACAGCTCAGGTGAGGTCCTAAATGGAGCCGGTGGCCCCCTCCCTCCCGGGTGGGCAAAGCTGATCCACCGGCGATAGATTTTTATGACTCTTTTAGACATGATGTCTAACGATGATAGCCTTCAGCCCACCGAGCGCCCGGCAAACGGCCATGTCTAGGCAGCTCCTGTCCGGACACGCTTTGTTCCACTTCCCCGTGGGAGTTGTCATGTCAACAGCAGGAGTGAAAACCCAATGGGTTGGGTGGCTGGGCTTCTATTTTTCTGGTATCTGCCAAATCAAATTCTGATCCTGGGAATTTCAACTGCTCAGCTGAGCTCTTTCGCACCAGGCACTAGCACGCTGCGCTGGGGAAGTGCAGCCCCTCCACCTTGGAGCATCCTAGAAAAGTGCCTGGTTATGACCCATAAAATAAACGTCTCCATCCTCTGTGCATAGAGTAACTCAGGCAAGTTCCGGCTCACTTCCACGTCACTAGTAGAGCTGTGTGCACACACGTGTGCACATGGCAGGCACAACCAGCCAGCCATGCAAACACAGAGACGTGTACGTTCAATCTTATCCATGTGCTCACACACACTATCCCTGAGCGTGATCCTGTCACTGACTGGCCTTATTGTGACATTTGCATGAGATCCAGGCATATTTACACAAACACTTTCTCGCACAAACACACATGCCCTTGCACTCCAGCACACACACACACACATGCACAAGCACATTTGCACATATGTGCACACGTTCCCCTGTACACACACGACCCCTTTTGCAGGGTTGCACACTCACACACCCTGTGTCTGTGCACTTTACCTCGAACAAGTTCACCTGAGCTAAACAGCTGCCTAGCTGACAGGAATCTAAATCCTGTTGCCCAAGGGGGCAGGCGGGGAGGGAAGGAGGGAGGTGTGCTCTCAGCCCTTTGATTGCTGCTAACCCATTAGGGCGTGGGACTCTGCAGCAGACCTCAGGCAGAAAAACAATAGCATCAATAAGCACAGAGAGGTTCAAAGGATTCCCCTGTGCATGTCTCCCATCACCATGTAGCTGTGTCAGAGCCGCCTCCAGATGCCCCCAAGACAGGGGAATGGAAGTCAGAGCAGGAAAGCCCGAGCATGGGCAGTGGCTGTCTCAAGGAGCTCAGTGCTGCAATGTTACGCTGTGCACATGAGTCCCTCTCACACACTGTTCACCCACAGAAATCAGAGCAAGATGTTCTGGAGAGGAAGGGTGGTGCAGTGGTTAGGGCGCTAGCCTGGGATTGAGAGACCCGACTTTAATCCCCAACTCTGCTACAGGTTTCCCGTGAGGCCTTGGTCAAGTCACTTAGTCTCTCTGTGTCTCAGTGCCCCACCTGTGAAATGGGGATGATAGCACTGCCCTGCCTCACAGGGGAGTTGGGAGATTGATGAGGTGCACAGATAGATACACCCGTGTTTGTGACATGGATGAAATCCTGCTACAAATAACTGCTGGGCAACCAGGTTCAGATGAACCCGAGAATTGCAGGCATGAGCTTGTGCTAATGACTTTCATAGGTTCCCTCCCCGGCCCCCGGGAGTCACTTATAGGATGGGAACAAATCCACATCTCGTCTTCCCACAGTGTTTCCACCTTCCAGGAGCTGAAACGTCATGGGATGACCAGACCTCATGTTATTCCAGCTCCTTGAGGCTTTGTAAAAGCCTGAATGAAAATACAACCGAATCCAAGGCCCTGTGCAGAAACAGCGGTGCACCCAGTCTGATCTGCCAAGGACTGCCTCGTAATGCTTCCAATGTGTTGTTTCACTGATTGAGGACATTGCCCCCTGACAGTCTGCTGGGAGACGCAGCGCTGTGAAAAGCCAGAATTTCCCCTCCTCTGGGGCAGCCCCCTTAAATTTGTCCATTCGGCTCAGCTGTTTTCCACGCTCGCCTCCAGACTATTGATTTCTTATTGCCCAGAAAGTCATGGCGGGACATACACGTACCTCCTCCGTGAGTCTCGGCGCACATCCCCTCATTGAGGCAGGGGTTGCTGCTGCAGGCGCCGGTGTGCAGGCAGCACTGCTTTATCCCCACCTCCTCCACAATCCCCTTCACCTGGCTGTCCCCAGGCAGGAGCATCACGTCTTCGCTGTCAATTCTGACCGCATCCAGGCAACCTCTAAACCCCCGAGTGACCCGCTGGGGCTGTCGGGACTGGACGATCCCCCCGAAGAGCAGATCTCTCCTGGAAGGGGAGATGCTGCAGGCCCCGGGCAGCCGGAGAGACGTATTTCCCAAGCTGTCGACGAGCAAGCGGAGGGATGTGCTTTTCACTTCCAGAAGGACCGAGTGCCACTCTCCGTCGCTCACAAAACCCAGGGAGGAGAGGTTCCCGTTGATATTGCCACGGCATCGGTGTCCGAGATGAGGCACCCCGTTAACGAGCTGCAAAACACGCCCAAACAGCCAGAATTAGGAGCGATGCAAACACCGTTGTGCCGCTGGGCTTTCAACGCTCCCTGCTTCCCTCCTTCCCCTTCTGTGCAAGGCAAGAGGCAAACGCCTGAGATTTCCAGGACCCAAGAACGTTCAGCCAATAGGACCGTTCCACCAGCCAAACCTCCTGAGGCTTTGCCTTGCGTTAGAAATGAAATGCCCATGGGACTGTCCATGGCGGGGGACGACTGTGTATATCTTTTAAATTACAACGCGTCTCACCACAGTTCCTGGTGGACTGAACTACCACCTTCACCATTAACTCTACTCAGGAAGCTGAAGAATTGCACGAGCCTTGCAACCAAAAGTCTCCTCTTGCCAATTGGCAGGGCAGGCTTGGGGGAAGCTGGAGTAGGTAGGTGCTGGCCTGGAGAAGGCAGCCGCCTTTCGCCAGCGCTAAACTTCGCACCCTACTTTAAAACAAGGTTTACGTTGCTATTTTGGAAAACAACTAGTCCGTCTCACCTTGCTCACACAGCTCGATCCCTGGCCTCTCCTGCAGCCCTTGACTGGTAGGTGGAGAGGGCTGCTCCTGAGATGGCCTGTAAAGCCAGGAGTGGCTCTGGGCCACCTGGGTGACCCGGAAAGTGTGAGGTCTCTAGAGGACTGCACTATGGACTGGTCCAGGATCACCTCCTTCTAACTGCTGGACCATTCCAATCCTCAATTACAATGGGGAGGAAGAGGGCAGGGCAGGAGAAAACCATTCTTAATGTGAACAAACCAAACGGCATTTCATTATTTCCTTTGTTTTCCATTCTCTCTAGAAATGGCTCTGAACCAAAACTCAGCTCCTGTCACTTTTTCAATCGGCCAAAGGTACGTTGTTTAGCTGCCTCCCGGGACTCCTGTAATAGGTAAGGCCAAATTCTGCTCTAACTTACTCCTTGCATCACCCCGTGGGTTCAGAGTGCACGCTAGGACAGGCGGAATTTAGCCCCTCCTGCCTCCCTTTGTAAAGAGCTGGGAGGTGGGAAGGAATCCGCTCTGTGATGTGAGTCATCATGCTATAATTGGATTATGGTAGCACCCACAAGCCACAATAGAGATCAGGGCCCCGCTGGGTGCCGTACATAGGCACAGTGAGACAACTGCCACCCTAAGGAGCTAACAATCTTTTGATCCCCAGGTCCACGCTCCGTGCCCCAGACCACACCGCCACGTGGCAGCATGCAGATGCTGCATGACTTTACTCCCCAGCTGTTTGCAGCCCCCACCTGCTGCCTCGGGGTTTAATTTGGGTCACCGTGGTGCTGGCGTTCAGGATGAACTCCATTTCCAAGTGATTACTTGGTATCTTGTTACCGGTGTGGAAGCTGCCCAGGCCGGAGCGTCTCTGTTGGCATTAACGAGAGGTGCTGAAAGAATCTAGGCAAGCAAGAGCAGCTGGCAGGGCTGCATTGTAGGAGCAGGTGAAGGGGGCGAAGAAGAAAGAAAGAGACCTGCTGTGGTACCCAGCTTTTTATCAGCACATTGGAAACCAGGGCCAAAGCTGCTAATATCCTCTGCAATCCAATACTCCCTCTCCAGCACCCGGGAATGACACAATCAGATCATTGAGCGTCTAATTATACTAACTACACAAATGTCCTCTGCATTGTAATGGAGGGGCAGTGCAGGAAAAATGGTGCCCATTGCCTGTGACTCCTCTTAAAAGCTTTGGTGGGACAGTGAAAAGAGAGAGAAGCATGTAAGTGTGGTTTCGGGGTGAATTCAGGTGAAAACCTCTCTTTTCCCCTACCCCATTGATTCATCAGGGACTGTCTTCTATAGAACCCAGGGGGCCATGAATAGGGAGAATGCACAGGTAGAATTTTAAACATTCGTTTGTCTGTCTATATATATATATATATACACACACCTCTACCTCGATATAACGCTGTCCTCGGGAGCCAAAAAATCTTTCGCGTTATAGATGAAACCGCGTTACATTGAACTTGCTTTTATCCGTCGGAGTGCACAGCCCTGCCCCCCTGGAGCACTGCTTTACCGCGTTATATCCAAATTCGTGTTATATCGGGGTAGAGGTGTATATGACAAGGGGAAGGAGTCGTAGAAGGTGGTGGATGATCTCCACTGGGTGACCCTTGGAGGAGCTGTGCTGTGAATCTCTGCACAGTGGGGTGAGAATATCAGAGAAGGTTTTGCCGTTTCCCTTCTGTTTTAAACACAAGCTGAGCATCAGTAACTGGCTTGTTCAGATTCTGGGGACAAGTTAGGATTCAATGCCCCTGAAGCAAAAAGAGACTCCTTTATGAGTCTCCTCCAGCTAGCCTGTCCTTTTCCTCCTTCTGGTGCACAATGCCGTTCAGCTCGGGTGCAGTGCTTGGAGATCATGAGGATAAGGCAGGTTCACCCTGGGAGGAATTTATTCAAAACACTGGAACTACAAACCTGAGACAATAAGCAAATAAATAACAGATGCTACTGACTTGCGCTTATTTGCCTATTTTTGCAAAACTAAAAGCTCGAGGGCCCCCAGAGTTTATCAGACATGTCCTGGCAATGTTTTGGTCCCTCTGATGCACTCCACAAACAGCGTGACAAAGAAATGAGTCAAAGGCACTGCAGCCCCTCCAGCTGCAGGGCAGAGTATCTATTAAATATTACCCACTGGACAGGCACAGCTGTGTATTTATAGCCAAAAAGACTGGGGCTTTGGACTCGGTCATTAACTAGCCTTTTGTCACCAGGTCCTATGTGTGGGACTGGCTAATAAATTGTCTCCTTGGCTACTATGCACGCCTCCTCCTCTTTCCCTGTGCACCTCCCTGAGGGCTAAGATCAGTGGAGGTGATTTTATTGACCAGTCTCTGAGCTGCTCTAAGACTTGGAGGCAAGGTGCTTCCAGTGGCGCAGCGGCATCTCTGGTTATGTGACTTTCTTGCTCCAAGCGCCTGCTGAAACCTAACTCTGCCGGCCTTCAGGGCGAAGTCTGAGGCACCCCTTTTAGATCAGATGGGGGCTTGACAATGGCCCCTCCCTGAATGGCTTATTGGGGCTGGTTGGGGCAGTAGAGAGGGCGCTCCGGGGCTGTGCCAGGTGCAGAAGAGGGTACGAGAGCCTTCCGCAGCTTTCGTGACCCTGTGCAATGGGCAGCTACAATCGCAGTCCCTGCATTCGCTGTCTTGCTTCCCAGCCAGAGGGGCCAGCAGATCTGAGCGGCTGGGCAAGGTCACGCCCTCTAGCTGCTGCTCCAGCGAGCTCCTCCTCAGGGCCAAGAAGGAATTCTGGCTGAGAAAATTCTTCCAGGGACTCCTGCTGGTAAGCAGACCCTTTCCCCATCTCCCCCCATGCTCTGCAGCCAATGGCTTAACGCCACCATGGGGCTCAGGGGTGGGGACTGTGTGAGCTGCCTCTTCTGAGCAGTTTGAAACGGACACTGTCATCTTAAAACCCATCCTCCTGTCTCAATATTATTCCCCCACCACTGTTCCAGCCGTCCCCTAGGATTGCTGTAGCTGCAAGAAATTAGAGAAGAAAAAACATATTTCCCTGTATTTTTTCAGTTTGTTCATTTAACAGCACTTGGTGTATTGCCAGCGTCACTGATTCCCCTGCTAGACCATTTCCCTTGTTGTTTGTGGGGGTCTTTTATACCAAAACAGCGGAGAGTAAAACATTTTAAAATTGGAAAACACCACAGAAATAGGCAGGGGATTCAGGGGCCGGAGACGCACTTGAAAGTATTGTTAAACTCAGTTTAAAAAATGGATTGTGTCCCTTTAAATGAGCATGATGCTGTATTTAATTTATGTCGTACGTCTAGATTACACAGAGATGGGTTCAGGGGAAAAAACCCAGTAAGTCAATAAGTGAGTTATAAGATATGAAACTTAAATTAGGCCCATTATAATTAATGAGACACAGACAATAAAACCCTTTTCTGAAGGGCTCTTGGTTTCCTTCTGCTGCCAAGGTTGAAGGGAGCAGACACATGCTCCTTTGAATTCTTTATAGATTCAGCAAGTGCAGCCAAAGAAAGGGGAGAGATCAGATTAAGATGTTCCTGGTTCTGGCAGCTGTCCGGAATGACGAAACCCACTGCAAGAAACATAAACTAAGAGGCCTGCAAGTTTAAGCTTGAATTGGTTCTCCCCCATCTCACTGGCTAAAGTTGCCTGGATCGTTCATGAAATAGTAAGTGATGTGAGAAGCCATTTTATAAGACTTCTGTCCTCACCTTCTCCCTGCCTTCCATTAAAACAAAGAGCCTTTAATCCATTGGTGTCCATCTGGACAACTTCTCTGTATCTTTTTGGGTGGCCACTGGATCCGTGCTCAGCCCAGCTCAGCCACTGAGGAAACTAGAAGCAGCTGTTGTTTCCTGTGGTAAGTTAATGGGTAACACCATGTTTAGGGGTTTCTGACTAATTCCCTGGTGAATAAATGGGGTTGGGTTGCTCACTTACAAGCTTGTGGGTTGGTGGAAACACCATGCTCACAGGCCCTTGAATGATCTGTTTGTGAGTCTGTAGGTACCATGGGCCAGATCCTCCATGGGTGTGAGTCCATTCAGCTCCCCTGAAGTCAGCGGAGCACGGTCAATTTGTACCAATTTGCACTGAGAATCTGGCTCCTCGTGGTCCCAGAGTGACTCCTGTGTGTATGTGGGAACTCTATCTTCTGGCATCCCTGAATTGTCTCCGGTGCTGCTCGTACTATTATTAGTTAGTGCGGTACCCTCGGGGTTGGGACCGCATTGTACCTGGCGCTGTACGAACACCTAAGGTGACATTTCCAAAGATGCTCAGCATCAGCTTAACTTCTGCTTTTGTTCAAGTCAGTGGGAATTTTCCCATTGGCTAAACAGTACAGGGCGGGGGGAGGGGTAGCTCAGTGGTTTGAGCATTGGCCTGCTAAACCCAGGGTTGTGAGTTCAATCCTTGAGGGGGCCACTTGGGGATCTGGGGCAAAATCAGTACTTGGTCCTGCTAGTGAAGGCAGGGGGCTGGACTCGATGACCTTTCAAGGTCCCTTCCAGTTCTAGGAGATAGGATATCTCCATAAATTTAGGAGCAAAGCGTTACTGAAAACCCCAACCGGTACATAACAGTCCTTTCTCCAAGGAGCCAACAGTGAAATGGACATGATGTCACAGAAGGATGAAACAAACAAGGAGGGGTAAAGGAAGAGAGGTAGTAGCATCAGGCTGCTTTAGTACAGACTGGCTGTGTGCACAATCCATCGGTTCAAAAAGCCCATCTCTAGCAGTCATGCTGTAATCACAACGTGTCATGCTGTAATCACGTGTCACCCGCCTAGGTGAACATACCAAGTTGCACAGTACCCAGGTTACTAACGGGTCTTCACCACATGGTATTTTACACCTACACATAGGTGGGTATTACTTTGTTCAGTCTGTTCCTTCCTTTGGTGATAGTTCCCAGTGCACATGCAATGGAATTGTAATAAATCCTTAGGTACTGCAAACCCTACCTCCAGAACAGCAGTGTTGGTCCCATTGACGAAGAGCAGAACACCGTGCAGCTGGTGGGTTTTCAGGCGGAACTGCATCTGCCAGTCCCCTCTCTCCTGGTGATGGTACCAGATGTAGCTGTGTCCACTGAATCTCACAGCCGTGCCTAGAAATATAACCAGGCAAGGCGGGTCATCTGAAAACACTCTGAGATTCTGGATTGTGGTCAACCTACGGCATCCAGTGCTTTC
Source organism: Chrysemys picta bellii (assembly GCF_011386835.1). Lineage (NCBI taxonomy): Eukaryota > Metazoa > Chordata > Testudines > Emydidae > Chrysemys > Chrysemys picta. Next base: position 104,909,101 of record NC_088798.1, read on the forward strand.
CCCAGCCTGTGCTTTCCCCCATTTCAGCCACCATAACTCCAGCCTGACCTGCAGGAGGCCTTGCTGCCCCCAGTCTCTACATAGCTCTGCCAGTGAAGCTCATGAGGACCTGCAATGCCCCCTGGCTATTCACATTTCGAGCCTCCCCAACAGCTCTTCCACCATAATGACCTGCAGCCCAGTCCTGTCCTGCAGCATCCCCGGACATTCCTGTTCGGGGGCTGCAAACAGCTTTGCCAGGACAGCTCCTTCCCAACCTATCAACCCCTGCTATTCCGTGGCCAATGTGGAAATACAGTAGATTCCACTTATTAGTAACCCTCCGGTCACCAGCCAAAAGTTGCTATTACCCAGCAGTTACTAATAAGCAGGAGGCAGGTTTGCAGGGCTGCAGCCAGAACAGAAGGACTGGGACATGCCTTCCCTGGTTTCAGCCCGGATGCTGGGACTTTCTATGGGAAACAGAAGTGCTGGGGACCCCTGAGGCTGCACAATGCTTCTCCCTGCGCTCTTTGGGGCGCAGCATGCCCCAGCACTTCTTTCCCTGTGTGTAGTTCCCCAACAGGGCACAGCCTGGAGAGGCATCTGCCCTGCCAACAGCCTCCCCCCTTACGTCATGGGCGTTCCTGTGCAAGCAGGTTTGCCGGGCTGCAGTCCCAGAAGGAAGTGACAGGACAGGCTGAGCACCGGCCGCAGGCAGGTTTGCAGGGTTGCCGCCAGAGAAGGCAGGTCCCAGCACTTCCTTCCCTGGCTGCAGCTTCCCTCCCAAACCTGGACCGCAGCTGAAAAACGTTGGTAATCAGCGGCAAACCGTTGCCAGGACCCGAATCCCATTAACGTTAAAGTCAATGGGATGGGATTGGTGCCTGGCAAAATGTTGCTGTTAACAGGAAGTTGTCAATAGCTGGTATAGTAGGAAGAGGGCCTGAAACATAAGGCCTTGTATTAGAGGCCTGGTAGGAGGCCTGAGGCCTGGGCTAAAGTAATGGTCAAAACTTGCTAATATAAAGCAAAGTTAAGTTATGAGCAAAAGGCAGGCCCTGCTCACAGAATCTGACAAGAACAGGGCCGATATTGCTGAACCACCCATTCCTAAGTAGTGTTAGTCACAAGAATACACACGCAAACACATTCCAGAAAGGTGGTACCAGAACACCTCGATACCAGCACATTCCCCAAACATAACAGGAACACGCTGACCCATCCTAAAGCTAAGGTCAGGATGACAGCATGATGAATAGAGATGTTTTGATCATTACTTTAGTCTCAGGCCTCATAACAGGCCTCTAATACAAGGCCTTATGTTTCAGGCCCTCTTCCTACTACAGGCGGGTTGCTGCTAAGTGGAAGCTACTGTACCTAAAATATGAATTCAAAATCTTTGGCTTGATTTGAAGCACTGGAATAAGTTACCTAGGGAGGTGGTGGAATCTCCTTCCTTAAAGGTTTTTAAGGTCAGGCTTGACAAAGCCTTGGCTGGGATGATTTAGTGGGGGATTGGTCCTGCTTTGAGCAGGGGGTTAGACTAGATGACCTCCTGAGGTCCCTTCCAACCCCGATATTCTATGATTCTATGATTTGAATTCACCACTTTTAACTAGTCTGTGCTTTGCTGGGCACAGGACCAAAGCATGGGAACCCAAGGATAGAACTTCTACCCGTAGAGCCCAGACCATTTTGCTCCACATATGAGTGACTTTACTCTCATCGGGGCAACAGAGATCCTGTTATTATTTAATGACACATGATAAGAGCTTAGCATTATCCAGTGGAATTCTTCCTACAGGCCAGATGGAATTTGAAGCTCAAGGACGCTAGGTCTGGCCCTGAAAGCGAAGGCAGAATGGCCAGTTAATGGAACAGTGTAATTCCATGACAACTCCGAGTTTCGTGATGTGCTGAAGGGATAATCCCACACACTAGAGACTGGCATTGCTTTCCCAAGGGGGAGAATTCAAGAGCAATAAGGAGGATTTCTCACCATTGCAAGAACAAATTTGCTCCAAGCTGTGCCGGGGCGTGAGAACGCTGAGTCGGGCAGTGCTGTAGGTGGACACCATGCCCGGGTCCAGCTGAATTGTCTCCTTGCAGACACGCCGGGCACAAGCTGGCCCATGACATGGCACGTGAATGGCCTTCTTTAGCTGGAGCCCCACCTGCTGGTCCATCTCCCCAGCCAACAGAGAAATCTTGTTTGCTAGGACGCGGGGCTCATAGAAGGCACCGGGGGACTCTCCGACAGCCAAGAGGAGCTCCACGCCATTAGAGGCTGCCGTGGGCTGTAGGCTGGCCATGTGGATGTTCTGACGTCTTGTGACCAGGGTGTTTCCCAGAAACCTTTGCAAGTTGCGCCAATGGTCACCCACAAACTCCTCAGGGGAGAGGTGCTGGAAGTGTAACACCACGGCCTTGTCCAGCGCCTCCTGGCTGAAGCACCACACATGGACGTTGATGGTGGTGGTGGTTTTGAACGTGCCATCGCTGACAGTCACGTTCAGGGCGTAGTGGCCATGGGGAAGCTTCTCGCCAGCGATGATTTTGCCATCCGTTGCCCCCACTGAGAAGTGCCCCTCTTGGGGTACTTCTGCTGCCAAGGTGTACACCAGGGTGTCATGGGGGTCTCGATCCGTGGCATGGATCTTGCCGAGAACACCGCCTCGGAAGGCGCTCTCATTAGTAGTGATGAACACCTCCAGGGGCAACGCCGAGGGCGCATATTGGCTCGGCTCACTCACCTGGATGTTTACAAAGGCAGAGGACGAAAGAGGAGGGATGCCGCTGTCCGAGACCTGTCAAGGAAAACAAAAGGACCGGTTACAGGCCTGCACTGAGTTACATTGGCACTGCTCCCAGGCTGGGGATCAAGAGGAGGTGGCACTGCTTGTGTTTGAGGTGCTAGGCCAGCTTTCCACGCTGCTCTGCTGACGAACCTCAATCCTGATCTATCCAGTTTCCTATTCCCCCCACGGCCCACCCGCTCCTACTCTCTACGGCTGAAGCAAAAGTCCCGAGAGACTAGGAGTGTATGTGTGGGAAGAGCGTCTCATCCCCGCTCCCTGTCAGATGGGCGCAGAAGGACACATTGGGGTAGAGCACCTCTCACTTCCTGTGTGCAGGAGCTGGGAGAGCAGGAGCTGGGGCTATGGGATGAAGGAGGAGGAAGAGCAGTGGGGCAGCAATGGCAAGGCAGTGCCAGGAGATGGCCTTTGTGATTGCAGCTCTCCAGGAGGTGGGCGGGTAGGACTGAAATGGTGCCCTCCAAGAGAGAGACTCAGACCAGGCCTCCCCGTGAAAAAACCAGGAGCCTGCAGGCTGCTGAGGGAGGTGTAACACTAACAGAGTTAACATGGTGCATTCATTCGCATTCAGAGTGGAGCTCGTCGGCAGAGAACACGCCTGGGTGATTCTGATTTCTTGGGGTTTAATTGGCTCTTCAGTGATGGTTCTTTGGAGAAGGGGATGGTGCAGGAGCCTGGCCAGGAAAAAAATTCCCTGCAGGAACATTGACTACAAGTCACCGCCTAATAGGGTCTCCAAAATAATGCTTCTGGAATGTGTGGGAATGCAGCAGCCCCAGAAGCAGACTTGCAGCTGCTCGGTTTTCACAAAAGAGATCCTGTACCCACTCCGGTAGCCTCCTTCCTGTGAAGTCATTGGCCAGGTTCTGAGGGCACCATAACCGCAGTGAATAACGCAAGGACGGCTGCCAATCTTCCAACGAATCAAAATGCTGGTCCAGATTTTTAGAACTGTGCGTGCAGAGACACATGCGCATTTGGGTGCCTAAGTTCTGGGCAAAATGACTGCGATTGTCTGTGCAACTACAGCCATTGTACATCCATATTAAGTGCACAACTATATGATGCAATTGCACACACAAGCACAATTCTGACACTCCACACCTGCAGCAGGGAAGCTGCCATGCCAACTCAGAGCCGTGGTCCATCTAGCCCAGCATCCTGTCTCTGATAGTGGGCAGACAGTCCAGGAGGCCAGCAACCTCATAATGGATAAATATGGAACAATCAGAGCACAGGACATGTTTCTTTCTAACCTCGGGCAGTTAGTGCTTGGGGCTTATGTTATGAATAATTAATAATAATATTTATTTCTTTAGGTATCCATTATTATGGAAGATTTAGATCCCTTCTATGTTTTTACCCCATTGACGATACTTGTGGATGACTCTTAGTCACGTCAATGTCTAATTCTTTTCTGAATCTTGTCTTTGTTTTGCCTCAGTGATATCTGAAGGTGGTGAGTCCTAGCGGTTAATTATTCATCGAACCATAGCATTTTCTTTGATCCCTGTTACATTTAGTTTCTTTTACTTTCTTTCGGTGATCCCTACACCTAGTAAATAGGAGGTTCTGAGTTACTGCCTCTGAAGCATCCATTCTGCCATATTTCTTCAGAGAGAAAAGGTGGGTGAGGTAATGTCTTATATTGGCCCAACCTCTACTGGGGAAAGAGACAAGCTTTTGCGCTACACAGAGCTCATCTACAGTCCAGGACTGTGTCTCCAATATCCTGGGAAGAACACGGCTACGATACTTCATATTTCTTTCTCATGTCACCTCTAAATCCTCCTTTCTTCAAGCTATATATAGTCCTAGGCTCTGGTTCTGCAGCACTGAGCCAATGAGACCTTTGCTATTGATTTCAGTAGGAGCCTGGTCACGCTCTCTAATCTTTTTACCTCTTCTCATTCTATGGGTGGAACAGTGGATTAGTGCATCTCTGGAGACTGTGGCTTATATATTCTTCATTATTTACCAGGCAATATGATTTTGATGGATCTCCTCTGAATCCCTAACTTTGTGCGCATCACACACCTCCATGTAGTTTGGGGAAATTGTCCGTTTGGGCTCAGCAGGGCTCCAGAAGTAGATTGGCAGGAGGCACTGGGGGATCTGGGTGTGGAGCTCAGAGGTAGAATAGCATTGAGCATTGCAGCACAAGGCTGAGGTGCACTGGCAGGGCTGTGGGGGTGAGGCCTGCTCAGGCATTTTAACTTGCAAATAAAAAAATAATTTCCCGCCCCTGTTGATCTGTTCCCCCAGGAAAACCAGTTCAGGCTGAAAACAAGCTATTTTCCTGTAATTTGTTTACTTGATGCGAGCATGAATAAAAGGGAACAGCTCCTTTCTGGAGTACGTAGGTGAAGCTTTCAGGAACAGACGCAAGTCTCTCCCGAAGTGGAAGGTCTCTAGAATTATATCGGGGAAAGCATCATACAGGGTCAATTGCACTGCAGAGGTTCCCATGACTACACCAGCAGGTTTTATTGCTGGAAAAGCTGGCCCCAGTTTTATGCAGACACAGCTCTTGGGACGTGAGCTCTACAGATGGATCCAGGCTTCAAAATTTGGATCTGGAGCCAAACTTCCCAAAGATTGGAGTTGCTTCTATCTGGGCTTTTGGGTGTAATTTCCATTGCCTTCATTGTTACTGCACTGGCCTTGGTGAATTCATATCCTAAAGGGGGAAGGCAGGATCTACCTGAACCTGTAGGAGATACTGCTCTTTTGTTCTTCTATCCAGAACAGATGAGGTCACCAGCAGACCATCCTGGGTGACATCAAAGGCTTTCCCGTCGTTTCCCTCGGTGATCTGGAATGAATATGGCGGCCCGTTCTCAGGGGAGTCTCTGTCACTCATGATCAGCTGCAGGACACTTGTGCCAACTGGGGCTATCTCCTGAAATATGGGAGAAAAGGGGTTGAGCAAAGTGAGGGAAGGCACCTGGCCAAGATAAGGGTGGAATTTCTCTGCCTCTAGGGTTGCTGTTTGATCGTGGCACCGAAAAGGCACAGGGTGGTTGTGGTGACGTGAGCAGACGCCTATGGAAACATAAGGGGAAACAGCCAGCAGCTCGGGCATGGTTTTGTTACCCCAGTTTTTACATTCCAAATATGTAAAACTCTACTTGTGCTATGGGAAGAACAGTGAGCAGGGCTGGACACAAGGCTGCAGCTAACCGCTGAAAATCCATTTAACTCTCTGACTTGCTGTTGTTCCTTGTAACTTTGGGAGGAGGTAGAAACCTCCTCTGCCTCCTGAGGAATTAAAACTCCCCCTGGGCTTTCACTGGTTTGGCCCTTTGTGTGAATCTTGTCGTTTAGCGTTGGCTCTCTTAATCTTTCTGATAGCCCAGGGCTTGGCAGCTCTCAAGGTTTTCACTGGAGTCAGTTGGGTAGGTTCAATAGGCTGTAGAGCAGTGGTGGGCAACCTGTGGCCCATGGACCGCACACGGCCCATTAGGGTAATCTGCTTGCGGGCCGCAAGAGAGTTTGTTTACACTGACTGTCCGCAACTCCCAGTGGCTACCTTCAGGGACCATTGTGCTCCTCTACTCTGTCCTCCTGCATAAACCAGGCCATAGATTTCACCCCAGGCATTCCTGCATCTAGCCCAACTACCAACGGCTAAAACTGCCTTCTTGATTTAAAGACTCCAAGTAATGGAGCATTTACAGCATCTCGAGGTAAGGGTCCAATGGTTAATTACCCTCCCTGTTAAAAATGTGCATCGTATTTCCTGTTTGAACTTTCCTGACTTCAACTTTGTAGTAGCTCTATCTACTTTACTGAGTTGGAGTATTTGTGACTGCAGTAAATTATATATAATTATATCTATCTATCTATCTATCTAAAATAATAATAATGGGCCTGATCTTGGAACAAGAACCTGTCAAACCTCAGAATGATAACTGGGAATTCTTAAGTAATCAAAATAATTAATTAATAATCTATAGATACAACTTCCAGCCATTGGCTTTTGCTGTGCCTTTATCAGAAAGATTAAAGAGCCCTCTACTATCAGATGTCTTCTGCCTGAGTAGGTATTTACAAGCCATTATTAAATTGCCTCTTAACTTTCTCTTTGATAACTAAATAGACTAGGCCGGTTTGCCAGACCACAAATCATACTTGTAGCTCTTAAACTGTTCCTATTATACCCATCACCAAACACCCCAAATTACCCAAGGCCCTGGACAATTTTTAACCAGGGAATCCAGATTACCTAGGGCAAGAAGATGCCTTCACTATTACATGTGACCAGATTGTGTGTGTAGTGGCGCGGGAGGGCACAGCGTGAGAAGGACCAGGAAGAAGTGCAGGGACTGGCCTCTTCCTACGTCCCTGGGGACGCTGTGTAGACCAAAGAGGGCAGGGAGGAGGGTGCTGCAGGGCAGGACCCCAGGTCTATTAGTTCATCGCTTGTCACCAACACAAAGCAGAATCTCCCTTCACAGCTAACCGCCCACCCCCAACCTTGGTGTAATTCATTGAGGGTCCCTTAGGTGTCCTGAAATGAAAGGGAGGCAACACAGTGTCTCCGCTGAGGAGAGGATCTGCCTTACCTGCACCACCACGCTGTAATTGAGCTGGAAGAACCTGGGCGGGTTGTCGTTGACGTCCGTCACCCGGACACGAACGGCAACGTCGCTGAACAGTGCAGGCTGGCCGCTGTCTGTGGCTCGGACCGTCAGGGCATAGCTGGGAACCTAGAAGGTGTACGGCATGCATTGATTATGGGGATTCGTGTTCGGATGTTTTATTCTTCCCACGTGCAGGCTTATTAAAGAGCACAAGGTAATGGGCAGTTTAATGATAATCACACTTGGCCCTTCTCTGGAGCTTTCCATCCATATGTCTCAAAGTGCTTCACCAAGAAAGTAAATATCATTGTCCCCTGTTCGCGAGTGGGCAAACTGAGTCACAGAGATGGGAACTGACTGGCTGAAGATCACACAGGAGTCTAGGGGCCTAGCCAAGCAGAGACCCAGGTCTCCTGACTCCTAGTCCAGTGCTCTAACCATTACACCATATTATCTCTGCTCTATCACATGCCAGCCCCCAAGGCATGTGTTCCTGACCCTTCAGCAATATCTGTGGGTCCAAAGGATTCATGTGCATGGCAACTGATTACACTGGCCTGCCGAGTGCAATGGTTTCAATGGATCGTTCAAAACCTGGCAGACAGATGAGCACTGTGCGCTTCCCCAGTCTTTTCCAGCCTCCTCCTGGTGGGGTGACATAACCTTGTTTTCTAACTCGCCCATCTGCAGCATCAAGCCTTAGTGTGGACTGTAACTCACCTCCTCCCGGTCCAGGTGCTTGGCAATACAGATCTGTCCGCTCTTGGGATGGAGGGTGAAGTGTTCCAGGAGGTTCCCTCCCACAATGGAGTATGTGATCTGATTGTTCATCGCCCCATCCAGGTCATCAGCTGACACCTATTGGGGGAGTGATAAGAGGGGGGCTCCTGAACAAATGTCTCCTGTCTCAGAGGCAATGTCTTGCCGGTTGTTTGAGGGTGGGAGGTTCTGACTAAGGCATGAGAGGGGAAGACGGACTGTTTGCTTTTGGTACAAGGCTTAAGAGTACCTTGCAGAAGCCCAGGGTAGGAACAGAGAAAACTCTGCAAGGCCACTCCGCTGTCTTCCTTCAAATCATAGAATCATAGAAGATTAGGGTTGGAAGAGACATTAGGAGGTCATCTAGTCCAACCCCCTGCTCAAAGCAGGACCAATCCCCAACTAAATCATCCCAGCCAGGGCTTTGTCAAGCCTGACCTTATAAAACCTCTAAGGATGGCGATTCCACCACCTCCCTAGGTAACCCATTCCACTGCTTCACCACCCTCCTAGTGAAATAGTGTTTCCTAATATCCAACCTAAACCTCCCCCACTGCAACTTGAGACCATTACTCCTTGTTCTGTCATCTGGTACCATTGAGAACAGCTTAGCTCCATCCTCAATGGAACCCCCCTTCAAGTAGTTGAAGACTGCTATCAAATCCCCCCTCACTCTTCTCTTCTGCAGACTAAACAAGCCCAGTTCTCTCAGCCTCTCCTCATAAGTCCCTTCTTAAAACTCACCTCTGCCATGGTGCCTACAAAACACTCAACAATGGCCTGGCGGCTGGTGTGCCGGGACCACTGCTTTTCACACAGTTGTAACAGTTTCACTGTTGCCTTATGCTTCCCACCCCCAGCCCCCCACTTTCTGGATCCACCTGTTGTCTCTGGTAATACATTTAGCCTGTAAGCTCTGTGGGGCAGGGATCTTTTAATCAATGTGTGTGTACAGCGACAATATCCCTGACTGAGGCCTCTAGGCTCTACCACAATGTGAATGAGAATGTGGGTGGACACCTGGCTTTAGGCTGCTAAACAAGAGTCGTTCCGTTCTGTCTTACCGTAAGGATAGTTTCCCCAACAGCTGCATCCTCGCGGATTTCAGTGATGTAAGGATCCTGGGTGAACTTTGGCATGTTATCATTGATGTCGGTGATATTAATCACCACCATGGTGACGTCACTGAGAGAAGCAGAGCCCTTCCTTGTGCCCTCAACCGATAAGTAATACTCGTGGCTCACTTCAAAATCCAGGCTCCCGCTAACGTACAAGATACCTGTATATGTGTGCAGACAGCAAAGACAGGAGATGCTTTGAACGCAGGACATGTAATGTCTTACAGAGACCCCCAGATCAATCAAGGAGACGACTGGCAAACCACCGGCAGATAAAGCCATGGTGGCTACTGCTCTAGTCCATCAAACCAGGCCACTAAAAATTGTGACGTCACATAAAATGAGCTCCAATCAGACAGACTCTTTTCATAACTAGCCCAACTCTGCTGTCAAATGCGTGAAGAAGTAAAATATCCTTTCACTGCATAACAGCTTCTGGATTCATATGTGGAAAAGATCAGATCTGGGACAATATAAACCAATAGCATCTTGCGGTAAAGTAGAAAGATACATAAGGTGATAAGTTAGATTATGGTGAAACCAGAACAAGATAGGTATTCAATCAAAAGTGCCATGTGCAGGAAAGAAAAGATGCTTGTCAAAGCCTATGTGGACGTATGAGACACAATCGCAGATAAGTATCAGCTGGAGATCGCTAGCTGTCCCCTTTGAAAGTGGTGGCATGAGTGTCTGGGTTTGTCTGTGGGTATATAAGCAGAAGGGTAGGGTATAGCTCAGTGTATTGGCGAGAAACCGAGGTCTACGTGAAAGCAAAGAGGGAGATAGAATGTTGCCATGTACTTGAATCAAGTCATCATGAGATTATTACCAAAATCCCAAATTAACCTTTCACTAGGAATTACTCTGCTCCAAGTCTATTAGGATGGACGTTCTGAAGAAGTGATCTTTGTGGAAAAGTTAGCGAGAGTGTTGGGGCTGGGATGATAGAGATAAGGATGGCATCTTGGATTGGGATGATCTAGTGAAGGGTTGAAGGCCTCCATTGTCACGTCGAAGTGGCTATCTTACGGAATCTGACATTGTTCTTGCAATAGGCAACCTTTATCATCTCTTTGGCTATACAATATGGCACATTATGCTAGCTCGTCAGGGCTGACTCAGCACCTGCTGCATGAGTAATAATTCCATTTTTATCCATGCTCGTTGAATAGCTACCTAATAAAACCACCTATTGTAGCACTTTCTGCCCTGTCAGATTCCTTGTGGGATCGGGGTGGAGTGTTTTTCCTCCAGTACCAAACAACAAGAGAACAAAACCATCCTGAGCATTCACAGTGGAAAAATCTCCACACTCTGTTCTATGTTTATCCATCATCCCCCAGAAGCCTGATTCAAAGCCCACTGAAGTCAATAGGAGTCTTTCTGTTGACTTCAATGGACTTTGGATTGTTCCCTCAGAGAATCTGGCATCTGTATTTAGGGTAGCGGAGAATTACATATCCCTCCCTCTTCACAAATCATACTCTGTATCTGGGCAAGAAAGAGCACAGGACTGAGTGTAGGGGATGGGGAATAGGGGTGAGGAGCTGTTGAACATGGAAAGACAAGAGAAGCTATTTTAAAATATGAAACATGATTTTAAAAAAAGGACTTGGGGAGAGAGGGAGGAAAAACATTAAACAAAGCCAGGGAAGATAAGAGGGGAGCGAGAGAAAGATCAAAGGAGAGGGAAGGGGAGAGAGAGATGGGAATGAAAGAAGATAAGAAAAGACCTCCAGAGAAAGATAAGGGGTGGTGGTGGTGGAAGGGAGGATGAGGAGGGGAGAAGAAAGTTTTAAGGATCATGAGAAGGGGCTAGAATAAAAGAGGGAAGACAGGTAAAGAGCATATGGAATACAAACAAACTACATGAATTACAATACGGAGGAGAAAGGGAGAAGCAGCATGAGGCAGACAGAGAAAAACCAGGAAAACGGGCACTGACTAGAACGGTGTCACTGCCAGTCCAGCAGGACGTGCCGTGGAACAAGACCTTTTACCTGTGTTTGAGTTGATTTGGAATTTCCCGTGATCATTCCCATTCACGATTTCGTACTTGATCTCCATGTTCTCAGCGCCATCCCTCGTCAGCATGGACAGGCTGAGGACTTCAGTGCCCACGGCCACGTCTTCGGTGACCGTGGCCACATATTCGGTGCTCAGGAAAACAGGCAGGTATTCAGTCAGATCCACCACAGAGACAGTGATGGTGGTGAGAGCGGAGAGGGGGCGCGGGGAGCCCCGGTCTGTTGCACAAACTGTCAGCTCAAACGCTGAAATCTGAGTGTCCTTTAAGGGCTTCTCTAGCCGGATTACCCCAGTAGTCTCCTCGATTGAAAAGTATTCATCCGCTGAGTCAGTGAGAGAATAGATCACTTCTGCATTGCAGCCTGGAAGGATAACGGGGCAGACTGGATTAATCACAGGGCAGCACTGACCTGGGTTCATAGTTTATAATCAGTAGAACTATGCATACCCAAATGAATTTAAACCCAAGAGAGACACTGAGTCTTTTGGTTGCATTTAAGTCCCAGTTCATGTGTGCATCCATCCAATACAGAGCCAACCTTTTATCCATCCCTGCAGCCATCCAGCAGATATTTCTCTGATCTGCTGTTGCTCCCTATTTTTTGAATTAATTATTTTTATTTTCACCCTCATCCCAAAGTGGATCGCAGTCTCACATATACAATCACAACTGTAACAAAAAAACCTTCACAGAGGAGCTCTTCCAGGAGCCTTATCCAGGGCTCAGGAAACCCAGGGTCACAAGACAAATCCAAGCAACTTCCCAAAGATCATTTTCATTTCTCTTCCCTCGCCTTCTCTTCCTCCCGCCCCATTTATAAGCCTTCCTCACTACTGCCATTGGCTCCCATTCTCCATCAGTGGTGATATTTGCATCCAGCAGCTCTGTGGTGCTCCCACAAATACTGGCCCAATGAGAAAGAGGCCAGTCGAGATTGGAACTTCAGTCTTCTACCTGGTTGTGCATAATGCTACTTCTAAGCTACGAAGATGCCCTCAGCTGGTATCTTCTGAAGTTTACACATGTATCGAATTTCCTACAGGGTCTTCAAGGTCTTCCAGAATGTGTAAGCAATGAGGAGATTGGCTCAAAGATCCAGACACCTTTGCACCAAGTCACAGCCGTCTATGCCCTTTGCTGCATTCCTTCCCGGTATTTTGAGAAATTCTATCCATGAGGTAAAAGAACTCCGGCTAGAAATCTCGTTCAGACTCACCTTCGTCGAGATCCCTGGCAGAGACCACTGCAATGGGTGTCTTCATTGTGGTGTTATCAAAGACAGCTACGGCAAAATGACTGGGAAAGAACCTTGGAGCGTTGTCGTTCGCATCCTCTATGACTAGGGTTATATCTGCCTGGCAGGAACGGCCTCCACCATCTGTTGCCTTGGCGACAAGATGGTACGTAGGTTTCTGCTCCCGGTCTAGAGGTGCAGAAGTGGTCAGCTCCCCTAGTGAAATAAGAAGAGATGGCAACGGCTGAGATCTAAGAGAATTTTGGTAAAGAGGGCTATATGACACACTCTGTCAATGCTGCACTAGCCTTGGGAGACAGCAAACTTGGGTTCAAACCCTAGCTCCAGCCCAGTTAGCAGCGAGAAAAAGCCCATGTCTCAGTGCTATAAGCTATTCCGATATCACTGTCCGCCTTTGCACAGGAGTGGCCCAGAACAGGCAGAACGCTATTCAAGGGAAGTTTGCACAGGATGTGTCTGAGCTGTCATAAATTGCACTTCGATAGCAGCATCTCAGTCTTTGCAAACTTTGAGTTAATCACCCCCAGGTAGATAAGTATTATCTCTCTTTTAGAGAGACCCAGGGAGATGAAATCTTGCCTAAGGTCATGCAGAAAGACCTTGCTAGAGCTTCGAATGGAACCCAGGTCTCTTCATAGAATCATAGACTATCATGGTTGGAAGGGACCTCAGGAAGTCATCTTGGCTCATTCCCAAAGCTCTTGGCTCTTTCCTGCCCCCTAAAATCCACCTTCTCCTCTTATGCCCGGCTGTAGACTGTAATATTAGTCCTTCCCCTTCCCCAAGCACTAAAAACCCACCCGGGTAACTCCAAACATTTTTAAAGGAAGTCAGTGGCAGGAGCACTCAGTTAACTCCAGAAAAGAACCAGTATTCTAAAGATATTGCAATAAATGAAGGAGGCTTCCTGTTTGCCCTTCCCTGCTACCTTGACAGAGCTGAAATTAAAGGCTTTTCTGTTTATTCAACAAGAGATAAGGGGTAGGCAGCTCCAGGGAGCGTCCTCTGCAACTGCAACTGATCTCCGAACTGAGTGGGTGGGGAAGAGAACATAAACCCGCCGTTCTCTGCAAACTGCCATATGGGAGGTGCAGCTCTTACCTGTCTGTGGGTCCAGTCTGAACTCCTCTGCACCAAGACCATGCAGACTATATGTTATCTGCGCATTGCTGCCAACATCAGAGTCAGTGGCTGATATTTTCAAAATGAAAAACCCAGGGAGTGCATCTTCGGAGACTTTCCCTGTGTAGAGAATCTGGAAAGGAGAGAAGTTACTGCCCTCAGATTTGCTTGGCTTCATTCTGTGTGCAGGACGTGCATACTCAAGCCAACATAACAAAACTTTACTGCTAGATGTTGTGATTTCGAATAAAGGAGCGGGGAGCTGGTAAGAAGAAGGGTGACATTGTCCAGGCTTCTCCTGCTTTTCTCCCACCTCTTCTCCAAGCGGATGGAAATGGGGAGGCCACGTCTATGGCAATTTGAGTGGGTTATTATTGTCTTTGTGAACCTTTAGCAGAGTTTTCTGAAACACGAGGCTATCAGGTTTGCCAGTGAATTGGGTCCTGCAGCTTCAGCTGCAGCAGTCCCCTTCAGGTCTCACTGCGACTTCCATTTGTTACAAAGGGAAATCTATTTTATGATATATGTGTGGGTCGGGTGTGTATTACAGTGCTCCTAACCAGTGGTAGAATGATAGGCCCGGGGACTCAATCCACTATACACAGCTCAATGTGCCTCCATGCGGCTTGTCAGTGTTCTGTGCCAGGGGGACCACCTCTGGTGGGAGAGGATAATTCAATGTCTGCTCCTTGGTCTCTTTGCTGAGAGTGCCTCAAGGTTGTTCATTAGCATCTGTGTCTTTTGTGATGAGGAAACCTGCCCATTGGAAACTGGGCTGAGGTCAGCAAACTCATTTCACAGAGGCCATTGAACATCGCTTGGAGAATAACAACTTCTGGTCATTCCCAACGTGAGCTTGATTCATACCAGTGACGTGGAGGTGACTATTGCCAAACCCCTTATTCCCCTGTGATGGAAATCCTTTAGTCTAACGGGAGACATGGCTTGTCGATTTTCATGCCCCTACCCAGAAAGCTCCCCCGACCCTTTGCCTCTATATGTTATCCATCACACAGCTCCCTTACTCATCTGGAGTCTGGGTCTGACTCTCTAGTTACCATGTTGCTTAATTAAAAGATGTTGAGTACGGTCAAAGTAATAAGCAGCTAGCTCTGTACAAGAATTACAACAAGACCAAGCCACGTTCACTAGGGCCAGCTCTGTCATCAGTTCCACTTCCGTTGCCTTTTCCCCTCGCCTTACCTGCTTGCATTCAGGGTCGTTGTCATTGATATCGAGGACAAAAATCTCCACTTCCGTGACGGCCTGAAATTTCCCATCGGATGCTGTGACCTTGAGGAGATATTTCTCTATATCTTCCCTGTCAAGAGGCTTCTTGGAAATGATTTTCCAGTCTTCCTTAACCTGTTTAACACTGAACTGTCCTAACATGTCTCCTTCTGGAAAGATATAGAAGACAGAGTGAGGAAATACAGTGTACAGAAAGTGTGAAAGGACGGGCCTGGGGACGGATATGCTGCTTCTCTCCTGTACCACCTCACCCACTCCATGCAACCTGCTGCAGAACTTGCATGTGTTAGAAGCAGCTGTAGGGAGAAATGGGCAGGAACGTCCTATTGGCTCCATTTATGCTTCAGTCATTGGTTGCTTAAATATTACATGAGCTACTTGAGAGGAGAACAAGGTGTTTTCAAAAGGTTGTTTTCAACAGCTTTGAAATGTCCCAGCGATATACCTATGAGCCAGCACAAAAGCACATAATGTATCCCATTTCCAAAAGTCTGTCCATCTCTTTCTCTCTCTCCAACCACAATAGAATTATATGAGATCTGTAAGCTACACATACACTGAAATGCAAACATTGATTATTTATTATTGCAGTGCAAGAAAAGATTTTTTTTTTAAATGTACTAGTGCAACTGATCTCCTGGAGCTACTTTTAATGATATAATAAGTGAATCTTGAGGCGGTTGCATAAACGCTAGTGGGCCGGATTCTCCAGTCTGCCAAGTTCGCTTTATGCTGCTAACGTGACAGAAAGTGAACTTTAAAGTGGCCAGAAACTACCCCCAGGGGCACTGGAACAGTTTGTATAGTGGGGGGGCTGAGAGCCATTGATCCAAACTGCAAACCCTGCAGCTGATAGAAACCACTTCAAGTCAGGGGGTGCGACAACACCCTTAATTCCAGCACCTATGACTACTGGAGAATTCACCCATATTGTGGGAATCTCCGGTGGCAAAGAACCGATGGCCTGCACTGGAACTGTGCCAGTGGAAGCAGAGGCAGAGGGTGTATTGGGTGAGGGGAAGCAGTGTGTGTTTGTGTGTGTGTGTGTGTGTGTCTCTGCTACACCAGCCCAAGCATTTTTATTTTGAACTTGCTCTGTGTTTTAAACCAGTGGTTCTCAAACTAGGGCTGCCGCTTGTTCAGGGAAAGCCCCTGGCGGGCCAGGCCGGTTTGTTTACCTTCCGCGTCCGCAGGTTCGGCCGATCGCGGCTCCCACTGGCCGCGGTTCGCAGCTTCAGGCCAATGGGGGCTGCAGGAGGGGCAGCCAACACGTCCCTTGGCCTGCGCCGCTTCCTGCAGCCCCCATTGGCCTGGAGCGGCGAACCGCGGCCAGTGGGAGCCGCGATCGGCCGAACCTGCGGACGCAGAAGGTAAACAAATCCGCCCGGCCCGCCAGGGGCTTTCCCTGAACAAGTGGCGAACCGGCTTTGAGAACCACTGTTTTAAAATATCTAGTGACCAGTCAGTGGCCACCTAGGCCTCCTCAGCTGTCATTATGCTATTCACTAGGCCACTGAGACCTTCATGGCAGCAGTGGGAATAGCGCCCAGATCCTCCTGCTACAAAACCGCAGGTCTCACAATGTGAAACTCACCATTGCCTTGGGCAGCACAGATCCTTGTGTTGTGGGCTCAGAGTTCTAGCACCACTGACTCCAAGAAGTTCCAAGTGGCCTTGGCATACAGAAGAGAGACACCCACCAAGACCTAGGATGCCCCGGATTTGTTACCATATTTACGATGAACCCCTTCTATAAGTTTACTTCAAAATAGCATGTGCTGTGTCCCATGATCCAGTTCATCAGCGCTTGATGGGCATCAGCTTAAACCCTGCCTCCTATTAACCCCACTTTTCTTTCTGATGCACATTCCCCGTTAGCTAAAAAAACAGGCAGTTCAGTTAAAGGGGGAAAGAATGCACGAGAGGATCCCCCCTAAAATAATGATCTGAATGGTTTTTCTTCTATGTACCCTAAAGGAGAACTGCTTCTTGATTGCATTCTGTGTTATTTTGCTACAGTTTGTAGGCCCCGGGGCAATACATTTATTGTTTAGAATTTTAACTACATATGGAGTTGCCCAACCCAAAATAGTGAAAACATAAATAAAACCCAAACAACATCAAAGTGCATTTTCCGGGGCGGAAAGTAATCTGAAACCAGATCTTAAAGAAGCCAGAAATGTTCTGACAAAAGCAGCCTAACAAACTCAGCCCGATGAGTTAAAAATAACCAGGCATTCAACAAACAGGCTCAAAAGAGATTGAAAAACCAGACACACTTCTTCTGTTTTAAAAGATTGTAACAGATCACAGGCTCCAGCATGATCTGGCTAAATGCTTTGACCCTGAAGGGTCTTTTATCTGAGCTGGAACAAACATTTTAATTTTAAGCATTTGTTTCACTGGTGAGAAAGACCCTTTGTAGTCAAGACATACTACAAAATCATGCAATTACTTGTTGAAATAAAGTATGGACATTTTAGTTTTTAATCATCTTTTGACTTTTTTTTTATTATTATTTTTTGTATAGGCTGTGGTTAATTTTGATTGGCCAGGCTTCCATTCTGGGTGTGCAATAACCTCCTTATTGTTTCTTAATAGTGGAAAACTTTAGTATGTTTGAAACTACAATATTGGACAGACAATGGGCTAACTACATCACTGGGTAAGCGTATGCAATTACAGACATATAAGGACTGATTCTCAGAAGTGCGGAGTGCCCATTGACTGCATCCTGAACATGTTCAATACCAGAAAATCAGGCACATATTGTGTGTGTGTGTGTGTGTGTGTGTGTGTGTGTGTGTGTGTGTGTGTGTGTGTGTGTCAGAGCCTCCATGAGAAACGAAATATTATGACTCACTCTGAGATCGCTGTAACACCCCTGTTGGAAAGCACTTAATAAGATGCATGCAATAAGTATTTTTGCAGAATAAGTAGGGTTACCATCCGTTCGTATTTTCCCGGACATGTCCGGCTTTTGCATCTCTAAATAGCCGTCCGGGAGGAATTGGTAACAAGGTTAAAATGTCTGGGGGGTTTTTCTCCCTTGCCTCCCTTCCTCCCTTCCATGCAGAGTGCAGCTGCTGATTGGGTGGCTGGGCCGATTGACCCGCTCCCATTGGCCTCCAGCAGCCAGAGCCCTCCCCTGTTCCCCCCTCCCTCTGTCTGCAGCCCTGTGTAACACACAAACCGACCCACTGGGCAGCGTGTTTTGCAAACACGTGGAGCCAGAATGGTAAGGGGAGTCCGGAGGGGGGCAGTCAGGGAGCGGGGGAGTGTTGGATGGGTCCCCGGCCTCCACCTGCCACCCCCCCCTGCACATTCCCCCCTCCCCCGTGGACCTCCCCTCTCTGCCTGCTTCTCCCTTGCCTGCTTGTACTGCCAGAGCCAGCAGCAACTGCTGTCTGCTGCCCCCGGGTCCTAGTGTCCCCCATCCACTAATGGGAAGACAGGCTGCCCTTACCCTGCCCTTCCACCCTAGCCCTGAGCCTCTCCAACGCCCCAAGCCCCTCAGCCCCAGCCCTTATTCCCCCGCACCCTAATCCTCTACTCCATCCCTGAGCCCCCTCCTGCATCATGAACCCCCATCCTCAGACCCACAGCCCTCACCCCTGCATCCCCTCCTATCCCCAAACTCCCTCCCAAACCCCCTCCCCCTTCCTACACACCCCCTCCTGCCCTCAAACTCCCTCCCAAAGCCTGCACCCCCTCCCTTTGCACCACCTCCCACCCCCAAACTCCATCCCAGAGCCTGCACCCCTCACCCCCTCCTGCACACCCACCCCCTGCCCCAGCCCGGAGCCTGCACCCAGCACCCAAACTCTATCCTAGAACCTGCACCCTGCACCCCTCCTGCACCCTAATCCCCAGCCCAGGACCTGCACCCTAGACCTCCTCCCCCCACCCAACCCCCCTCCCAGAGCCTTAGGCAGGTGGTGGTGGTGGGGGGGGTTCTGGGCACCACCAAAATTTCTACAACCCTGCCACCCATGTGAGTGGATAAGGGTCGGGGCAGTCAGGGGACAGGTAGGGTCCTAGGGGGGGCAGTTAGGGTGGGGGGTTCTCAGCAGGGGGCAGTCAGGGGACAAGAAGCGGGGGGGTTGGGGTTCTGAGGGGGCAGTCAGGGGGTGGGAAGTGGGAGGGAGTGGATGGGGCGGGGGTGGGGCTAGGGTGGGGCTCCCCCCGCCCCAGTGTCCTCTTTTTTGATTGTGGAAATATGGTCACCCTAAGAATAAGATACTATTCAGTGTGACTAAAGGTAGCAGAATCTGGCCCTAAGATTATACGCTAATTATTCTTGCCATCTCAAGAGTTAAAATTAATAGCAGCTCACCAGTTATGTAACATGTGACGCGTCTGTTCTGCTCTGAGATATCAGCATCTGTGGTTCTGAGCGTGGCAATGATCTGCCCAGGATCAGCGTTCTCAGTCACCGAACCTTTGTAGACCTCTGAGGTGAACTGTGGAGCATTATCGTTTTCGTCGGAGATGGTGACCTCCACCAAAGTTTGGGAAGACAGCTGGACTTTCCGGCCATGGTCTGTGGCTACGACATAAAAACGGTAGGTCTCCTGAGCTTCACAATCCAGCTCTTTCAGTGTCGTGATCCACCCACTCTCACCATCAATGGTGAAGAGTCCTCTGATGTTGCCAGGTTCTGCTTCCAGGCTGTAGGTCACCTGCCCGTCGCTCCCTGTGTCCTGGTCATTAGCGGTAACTTGAATTACTGTGGTTCCTGATGGCATGTTCTCCGTGACAAAAGCCTGATAGGGATCCGCCTCAAAAAATGGTTTATTATCATTGACATCTTTCACTTGGATACTTACGGAGACCAACGAGACCAGCTCGGTCCCCTGGTGTGAGCAATGAGCCATGACATCAATCTGGTACCATTTGGTCTTCTCGTGATCCACGGCCTTCTTGACTTTCAAAGCCCCCGTTTGCTTGTCCAGCGTGAATACCTCATCCTTATTGCTTTCAGCGGTGGTTCCCTTCACCAGGCTGTATATGATGGGCTCCTCTGCCACAGCTTTCACTGACCCTATTTCGGAACCTTCTGGAAGATCCTCAGATGCTGAGAACGTATACAGTGGCTCAGAAAACCTTGGCAAGGACACTTCTCTGGGGACAATCTGAAGATTCACGGGGACAAGAGAGTTCCAGTGAGGGGGTCGGCTGTCTTCAGCTTTGACTTTAAAGTTAAATGCTCTATTTTCTAACCCAATGAGGCTCTCTTTGACTTTAACAACCCCAGTGGCAGCACTGATCTCAACAAGATCCTCCGCAATGCCTTCCACTGAATCAACGGAGTAGGTGACGTCTGCATTCCCACCTTCATCGGCATCATAAGCTAGGATCTGAATGACTGGGGAGCCTTTGCTTACATTGGACTGAATGGACAAGGTGTATTCGGAGGCTTTGAACTGAGGCGGGTTGTCATTCTCGTCTGTAAGGATTATCTTGACTGTGCAGAAAGCCACCTTCCCGCCCCCATCCTTTGCCATGACTTTAATAGCAATGACTCGCTCCGTGGAATTTTCCCGGTCCAGCTTCTGCAGCGTGGCAATGTGGCCTTTATTGTCGATGGAGAACTTCTCATGGGCAAGTTTGTTTATGATAGTATAATCTATAGTGCCATATGGGCCATCATCTGGGTCAATAGCCAGAAGCTCAATCACCTTGGTTCCTACCTCGGCATTTTCAGCCAGCTCTGCTTCATACACATTTTGCCAAAAAGAGGGGTTGTATTTATTTGCATTGGTGGTATTGATGTACACGGGCACAGTGGTCTTGAAAACCCCATCGGAAGCAGAGACCTTGAGGTTGTAAGATGACTCAAGGTCCTTTCTACAGCGGTTGAGCATGGAAATTATTCCAGAAGTGCTGTTGATGGCAAAATGTCTTTTGTCATTGCCTGAGAGTATTACATACTCCAGTCTGGTGATGTCTCCACTGTCAGGGTCCAGGGCCTGGACCTTTATCACAGTGTGGCCACAGGTGGCCATTTCACTCACCTTGGCTTCATACTGAGGTTGGCTGAACTCAGGGGGGTTGTCATTTATGTCTGCCACGTCAATGATTACCAGGGCTTCGCTGCTAAGTGGGGGCATTCCGTGATCTGTAGCTCTTACTTTCATGAGAAACTGGTGGTTTGTTTCATGATCCAGCACGTGGGCTGTTGTGATTTCTCCTGTGTTAGGGTCAATATCAAAGGACTTGGTAGCATCTGAACTGTCGTCCAAAATCTGATAGGAAATTACTTTGTTTCGTCCTGAATCCTTATCAGAAGCAAAGAGCTGGACAACGAGGGTCTGAGCTGGCAAGCCTTCTGAGACAGATGCTGTGTAAAGCATCTGAGAAAATACAGGTGGGTTATCGTTAATATCCTCCACCTCCACTTCCACCGTGGCTTCCGAAAAGGACCCCAACGCTGTGTCCGTGGCTCTCACCGTAAATGTATGTTTTGTCTCTGATTCATAGTCCAGCTGCCCAGTGACAGTAAGGACACCGGTCTTGAAGTCCGTGTTGAACAGTTTAAGGGACTCTTCTTCCATGATGTTGTAGATGAGTCGCAGGCCTTCGGGACTACGAGCCTGTGTGTGGAGAATAGGTGTGTACAGGGGGATATTTTCCGGCACTTTCACAGTATAATAAAGGCTTTGGAATAAAGGATTGGATTTGTTCCTCACAGTGATTAAAATCTCTTCTTCGGCCTGCAAGGGAGGCTCGCCACCATCTCTAGCGATAACTTTAAGGGTGTATTTATTTAAAGCATGATAATCGAGGGGTTTCTTGAGCGAGATGTCCCCCAAGTCGGGGTCAATCCAGAAGTACTCATAGAACTCTGCTAATGAATAAGTAATGGCTCCATTGTTTCCTATGTCTCTGTCAGTGGCAGATACCTGAAAAAGGACATCGCCTGGTTCCGTACCATCCTGAACTGATGTGTAATATGGCACGTTCTCAAACTGTGGTGGATTGTCATTGACATCTTCCACGTAAACCTTGACTGTAGCCTGAGACACCCTGGGTGGGTTTCTACTGTCTTTTACTTCCACCGCAACCTCATACGTGTCCTGTGTTTCACGGTCAAACTCCACATGCTTGGTCTGCAGCACTCCTGACGCGTGGATCATTTTGAACCTCTCCGTGCCATTTAAGAGGGAATAAAAGAGTGGCTCATTTAGTTGATTCCCCCTGACTCCAAGAACAATGAGAGTCTCTTGATCTGTAGAATTCTCCAGCACTGTTGCTGTGTACCAGTCCTGATCAAATTTTAAGGCAGTAACTTGGGCTTTCATTAAATTTATCCTGACCAGAGCTGTACTCTTATACAAGCCATCACCAGCTCTGACTGTGAGCTCACGATAACTTCCCAGGAGGGTAGCATTAAGCACGGAGATGAGACCTGTGAGTGGGTGAATGGAGAAAGCGTTATCAAGGTTGCCTTCCGCTATGCTATAAGTCACCTCCGAATCTGCGTCTTCTGCTTGCACTGCCAAAAGCTCCATGCCTGGGTGGGCAGGCAGCAAGACAGAAAGTTCATAAGTGTCATTTAAAAATACTGGAGGAGAGTCATTCACATCTTTGACGTGGACTATGACCTTGGCAGGCGTGGAGGCAAATAAACAGGGATTGCCCCTGTCACGGACATGTATGCTGAAGTAGAAAACTGGGATGAGCTCATAATCGATGTCGGCACGAGTGGTAAGTGTTCCCATGCTCGGATCTATATTAAAATATTTCAGTGCCTCCTGTTCTAAAATTTCATAGACCAGCAAGGCATTCGAATCTTGGTCAGCATCTGTTGCATGTGCTACCAGTGGGGCATTGTTTCCATCCATAACCATGCTTTGCGATGGAGCATTCTCGCTGATCCAACCGACGAAGGAAGGCTTAACAAAGGCAGGTGCATTGTCGTTCTCATCCATGACGTAGATAAGCACTGTTACGTCCGTAAATGCTCCTCCCATGTTGGTGCCTCGGACTTTCAGCTGGTAAGATGAGACCTGCTCAAAATCTAAGTTCTTCTGAGTGGAAATAAGGCCGGATTGATAATTCATAGAGAATACACCATCCCCATTTCCTTCTTTTATTTCATAGCTGACAGGTGACACACTTGTGGCTGAAACCAGGATAAGAGAAGAGCCAGCAGCAATAGATTCGCTGATCTCTGCGATGTATTCCACCTCTGGAAATCTAGGAGGGGTGCTGTCGGAGGGTTTAATGTGAATGTGGACAGCAGTGGAGTCCTTAAGTTGGGGAAACCCTTGATCTTCTGCCTTTACAATGAGCGTTAACCGCTCTTGCTTGGACTGATCAAGTTTCTGGGCAACTGTAATAATTCCAGACAGTGAGTCAATGCTGAAGAACCCTTCGCTGTTACCTGAAATAAAAGAAATGGCAAAATCAAGAGATGACTCCACTCTTTGGCTGTGTTCTCTTGGGTTGTTTCCAGGGACATTCCTGGTGTCATATCAAATGACTTGTGCTAACCACTGTCTGTTTCTTTCATTGGGAAATAACAATCTATATTAATGTATAGGCTGGTCCAGGGGTGCTGGAACAATTTGTATAGTGGAGGTCTGAGAGTCATATATAAAGCCCATATATAATGGAAACCACTTCAAGCCAGAGGGTGCAGTAGCACCCCCTGCACCTCTAGTTCCAGCACCTATAGGCTGGTCTTCCTCTAAACATAATGATCCTGCTGTAAACTATAAGCAAACTTGTAAATTAAGGATTATTAAAAAAATTATTCTTTAACTCCGGTGAATTTAATGCTGGTGAAATGTGCACTTGAAGTTTTCTATTTTTGTATTGAACAGGTACAGCGTGGGCGGTGCCATATCCCCCCAACCCTACCCTGCCATTACTATTATTATTATAATATGTGTTTTTCAGTAGAACCTATGAGCTCCAGTCATGGCCCAGGATCCTAATGTGCTAGGCGCTGTACAAACACAGAATGAAAAGGCAGGCCCTACCCAAAATGCTGACAATCTAAGCAGCCAGTGTGGCACATCCTTCCGTGTTTGGGTTGTACTGTTAGAGTGATAAAATACATGACCATTGCAGTCTGTGGGCACCTTTGAACTGGAGGGACCATCACTAGGAGTTGAAAAGAGGTACTTCAGTTTCTATAGCAATTAATTCCTTGGCGCCTCTACAGAGACAGCCAACAAGAAAGGTGGTGATAAGTCTGGGGATCATTAGCGGCTGGACAGAGACCATCCACTTATTTCACATAAGCCATCAAACAGTAGTCTGGAGGCTGCTGCAGCTGGTCCCAGTGTTCCAATCACTAACGTCTTAGGTTAGACTTTCACCGAGGGTTGAAATTATCTTCTCTAAGAAAGTTTGTTAATATTCTGTAACATGACAGAGGAATGAACCATTTCTAAATGTGCATCCATGTACGGCTCCCATTTCCAACACAGGTTGGGGATAGATATAGTTGTTAGAAAGGGCATAATGTGCTGTGATGGTCCAGTGTGTGTCTGGAGCTCGTTCAACTCTGCTGACGCTGTACGTCAATTGGAGATGTTAAATGTGCCCTGGAAGAATGTTCATGCAGCAGCTAGGCTCTGGTGGCTTGAAGATATGAGGCGATAGGGAACAATGTGAGTTTGTGCTGAACTGAAGTCAGAGCCGGGGGACTGGGCATAAGGAAGAAATGCCAGGAGGTATTATTCCTAGCAAGCCTTCTCCTGCAGTTCACCCACAGTGCTGATTTTCCAGGCACTTTCTCCATTTTTTTAGGCGCTGCCTGTCTCCTTCTACCAGAACCCAGAGAGGAATGAGATTGGATGACCAACCAACCACAACTGAATAGGGTTCCGAATGATACTTTCGACATCGGGTGAGGCTGAGTCTGTGCACATCAGGAGAGGTCAACAGGTCTGTTTCTACAAGGGGGGGATGCAAAAGCAACTTCCCAATTAAAGAAGCTGAGCCTGGCTTCTGCGGCCTCAGCCAGGGAGATAGCTCTGTTTCAGCTCTGCAGATCACAAGAGCTCAGCAGTGGCAATATTGAGGGTACATAGAAACGGGACCAGCCACCGAATGGTGGATCCCACTAATTGGACAAGATTGCTCCAATGTCTGGACCAATGTTGCACGCATGTTCTTTACTAACACTGCCCTGCCTCATGTCCCTCACCTGCCTGAAGAGAGTAGCGGATTTCAGCATTAGCTCCTTGGTCCTGATCCAGGGCTCTGACTTGTACAACCTCTGTGCCTACTGCCGCTGAGTCCTGTGCCTCTGCTTCGTAGTGGATGCTGGCGAACTGGGGAGGGTGAATGTTGCAGTTCTCCACGTGGATGACTACCCTGGCAAAGTTCCGTTTGATGGGGACTTCCTGGTCCCTCACCTGAATGGCAGAGAGGAAGACCAGGTTAACATTATGCTCAGTGAGGGGAGGGCCATTACTGGGCAATGCTTCTCAGTTATTCTTCCAAATGCTCCTCAAGATTGAGATGTTTTGATGGTAATAACCCTGTATTATGGGTAGTCCTCAGCAGGGACTGAAACGATGCCCTTAAGAGCCAAAGCACAGCCCTCTACCAACTGAGTTGAAGGAGTAACTTTGTTAGCTGGCAGCAGCAATAGGCTCTTAACCTCGACGTGGATCAGCCATTAGCACGTTTATCTGGTGTGTTACATGGAGAAAGCGAAAGGCCTGCCTTTCCCTCCCCTCTAAAAACGTTGGCCCCAGTTTAAACTTCTCAAGTCACCCAGCCATATTTCTGATGGACAAACCATGTTCCAGCCCAGCGGTCTGATGCTTTTGCTCTAACATACCATCACTGTTAAGATGTGCTGCAGCACGGATTGAGAACTGAGCCCCTCTGCAGTCACGATGGCGCCGCTGCTCGGATCCAACTGGAAAAGCCGCGCGCTTCCGGGATCCACGCTGCCATGGAGGGTGTAGATCAAACCCTTCCCTTTGTCCTCATCTGTTGCACTGACCCGAAGGATTTCTGTCCCAGGGGGCGTGTCCTCCGGAATCGTCAGCTCATAATGGCTCTCCCGGAACTGGGGGCGGTGCTGGTTAATGTCAATCACATGGATGTAGGCCTGCAGAGGAAGTAGTACGTTATGCAGGGGAATCCTGTTTTGGGCGCCAATCCTATTTACTAATCAAAGGGTTGCAGGAAAAATGAAAGACACAGCCTGAGCAGTAAAGATTGTGTAGTACAGTTAGGTATGTAACTCTTGTGCCTTGGTTTGCTGAATGCAGCACCTTTAAATGCCTTAGGACTCTGCAGAGATTAGCAGCCATTTTGTGCTCATTTCAGGGCAGGCTGTCCAAGAAGAAGCACCCTGTGCTCTTTTCATTGAGACTGTATCTTCGCTCACTGTAGTGTTGCCGATCTCTCAAGCTAAAAAGCCATTTAGACTGAAAGTGTCGGCTGTTGGCCCTGAAAACATTAATGCAGCTACTGGTTTTGGCTTTGCTGGGTAATGTCATGCTGCTTCTTGTTAATTTTCACATTGGGAAACTGAGGGAGTGGTGGGCATGGTGGGTGGGAGGCGCTTGTACGTATCAGGAGCAGCGTGAAAATATGGCTGCCCAAACAAGTGTTGCCGTTTACACTTATTTAAAAAAAAATAACCCCCTTGCATATTTTATGGCAAAGCCTGCAAACTGCAAACCCTATTTCTGCCTGGGAGGTTGGCTGGTTCCCTCCGTTGTCCAATACCCCTGGATCCCTCCTTTCCCCTCCCCATTACACCCCCACCTCTGCACCTTTTGACCACATCGTACCTAGCCCGCTGTAATGATTTGCTTCCCTTTAACAAAATCAAACATGCCACGGTGTTTTGCAACAGCAAGTTCGCTGACATCCAGCAGTGCCCACCAGGGCCAAATAAACCGATGGTCAGATTGTGGGAGGCCGGAAATGGGCATCAGCCAAGGTGGTGGTTGTTTTTTATTTGGAATGATAGTTTGTGACATTGAAGATAGCAGGTGGTCACCAGTGAATTTCGGTGGAATGGCAGTCTCTGCCTATCTAACATCCTTGCTAACCTCCCCCTTACAAACCACCCCAGTGAATTTCCCACCACGCGTTACCACAAGGAGCACTGATGGGTCAGTCAAGGTTAGAACCCCATTGGAAAATGCTTGTTGATTTTTGACTTCTCCTTGTCTCTGCCGGGTAATGGTCCAAGAGCGAGCAATCCCTCTCAGGGTGGAGCATCCTCAACCCACACAGGTGGAGAGGGGCTGTGCCTTTGGATACAGAATTGAGGAAGGGGTAGAGCAGAGAGCCCTGGCCTCCTCCTTTCTATTCCCCAGCCTTCTCTCCACATCACCAGTCTGAGGCTAGTCCCCTTTGTGCTGAGAACGAGAGAGGTCGCTGCAGTGCCAAACGGGGAAGAAATGGGAATAACATTCGAATGGGTGCATCCCCCCTAAATCGGTCACTGCTGCCCCTTCGGTTCTCAGGGCCTTGTGTCTCTGCCGTATACACGTACTGATCCTCCAATGCTCCGTGTCCTCTCTGCCGTCTCACTCTCGCTCCTCCAACCGGAAGAGTTCAGCAAAGAACCCGGATAAAAGGATTAAACAGCCTCCTTCTTACTCATCCCTCCCAGCTCCCTTCTTTCACTGAGGTTGATTTCCTGTGGGACTCTTCTGCTTCTACTCTTACGATATAAATGACTAAGGGATTGAGTGCAAGAGTTTAAATTAGAGCGTCCAGTCCTTAGGCAATATATAAACCCTGAGCCCGGGGAGTGTAAGAGGGATTTATAGCCCAGCCCAAATGGGCACAATGCAATGAGACTTGCATTGCTAGGGCCCGATCCAAAGCCTGTTGAAGACAATGGACAGATTAGCGACTTTAACAGCCTTCAGGAAGTTACCTGGGTCCTGATGCAACTCGACCCATCAGTGACTTCTACTGTAAGGTTATAGCTTGGCTTCTTCTTTGCATCTAGGGCTCTCGCAATGACCAGGCCGCCTGTGCTCTTTTCAATATCAAAGTCCATGTCGTCATCCCCACCTGGGATGGGAAGAGAAATAAAACGGAGGTGGGGCGGGGGGAAGCAATATCAGACTGTAATATAAGAGAAGAATTTTGCTCCAAGGAAGCTGGGGTGTGTGTGAATTAAAGCTTGGCATTGGCAGGTGTTCTAAATGTCCCACCACCAGGACATGGAGGGAAGTATGTAGGTAGGACAGGAGGGAGGTTCCACGGGGAGGATGACTCAGTGAAAGCCCTTTTCTTGTTGTTTGGTATAAAATCTAAAAGGCCTGATCGGAGGCAGAGGGAACACTGGGGCATCTCCAGCTGAAGAGAAGGACTAGGAAGGTGACCCAGGGCTAGAATTGTCAGGGGAGACAGAATGAACTGGCTTCATATCGGGCGGGAATTTTCCTCTCTTTACCCCCGTCCCAGTCCCAGAGGGAAGCCATCAGTTCCATGGATTGCCTCTAGCCCTCACTGTAATAACTGCAAGAGCTGGGTGGGGAAGGCAGAGCTGCTAAGTCTCCCAGATTGGCTAGCGACTCCCAAGTCTGGGCACCCGTCACTGGGCACCATCTCTTAGTTCTTGCCCTCATTGGGAGAGCAGGGGAGTGGTTTGGAGGAAGGAGCTATAGGCCGCATCTCTATGGTAAGAGCCCTGGATGGAAGCATTAGGGATCTAAACCATACAGACCCCTACGAGCCCTTGAGAATGGTAACCATGAAGATCTGGCCTTGAGGACCATAACCCTCAGCTCATTCACAGTCACCGAGATGGCTAGATGAGGACTGGTAGTGAATTGAATGGTGAATTATTCTATTCAGCTCTAGCTGTACTTCTGTGGCCATGGGCGGTTTGGGGGCTACACTCTAGGCAGGATTTCTATGGTCAGGACATCCCATTGTGGGTGAGCAGTGGGAAATTTGAGGGACAAAGAGGGGAACCAGAAACGAGATGGAGATGGGAGAAACTAGGCCAGAGGGGTGGCCAGGGGAAACACTAGCTGTGAAATAGGGAGCTGAACAGAAAAAAAGGGAAATCTCAGATGGGAGACAGAGGGGAAGAAGAGTGATTTTATGCAAATAATGCCATGGATATTCAAATTTGAAAATTAGGGCATTACCTCATTTGCATCAGATCTCCAGATTTCTAGAGCTACAGGCTTATCACCTATGGGAAAGGGGGTGACTTTGCACAAGGGAAAGCTGCAGTGGATTTCAAGCTCAAGGGTTGCACTGACGTAAGTTAGTGGTGTCCTTCCCTATCATGGCAGGGAGCCTGCAAGCTCTCGGAGAAGCCCAACGCTGAACAGCTGCAGAAGCAGACGGCGCTCCCAGTGTGAGCCAAGACCGTTTCCTTCAGCCCAGATGGCCGCGTAGCACTTGAGGAGCTCAGCGGAGGAGTCATTCCTCATGTTATTGCAAGGCAGCCCAAGGATGACAGCTCCTTCATTGTGTCTCACACTCTATTTGCTTGTTATTTACATATGACAAGCAAAATGCCATTGGAATAATCTGGTCTACAGACTGTTAGAGGCAGTTTGGGTTATTTATCGTGTGCCCCAACACCTCTGCCAGACAGCAGCCAGATTCCCCGACATTCTGAATCAGGCTTATTTTCCTATGAGCATACAATGGTGCAGCTATCAGAGCACGTAGGAAAATCCTGATTGATACAGTGCGAGAGAGACGAAAGTAGCCGGGGCTGAGGAAAAGAAATAGACACGTGGATTCCCTTCCACCAGCATAAGAGAGCAGTCCTCTAACCTCACTTCCGTGGGGAAATGGGGCCAGAGGAGAGGAGAAAACCAGGTAAGTAAAGACTCCAAATTGAAGAGGAAAGAAGATGCTCACAGCCTCCCAATGAAAATGTGAAATCCCTCCCCTCTCTTTAGCTGCTACCCCGTTGAAGGCGGCTCAGTCTGGGCTCTCACACTCTCAACTGTCAAACCCTGCTTCCCATGAGAAAAACCCTGATATCGGTGAAAGGCTAGTCTCAAATTATAATAATAAATGGAGATATCCCATCTCCTAGAACTGGAAGGGACCTTGATAGGTCATTGAGTCCAGCCCCCTGCCTTCACTAGCAGGACCAAGTACTTATTTTGCCCCAGATCCCCAAGTGGCCCCCTGAAGGATTGAACTCACAACCCTGTGTTTAGCAGGCCAATGCTCAAACCACTGTGCACCAAGGCTGCCTGATTTCTGCAGCATCAGCAGTGCCGCATTCTGCTGCAAATCACAACTTCACCAGCCGCGTAAAATAAATGAAACACTACGGATTCGGATGCATGGTGAGGCAGCACTTAGGATGCATGAACAACTGCCTTTTCTGAATTTAGTGGTCAGCATGCAGGAGGTCAGAAAAGGCCTGAACTATAAGGGAAGATAAACGCTGTGATTAAATTCAGAGTAAATATCCTTGGGGCTATAAAATCCAGGCAAGTGGTAATAAAGCAAGAGAAACGTTGCATTGGGATTGTCAGCGCTACACGATGTCGACTCCCATTGTTCATTGTATTTGTACTTCGTTATCCTTGCCCAAGTGCACTAGAGGAGGGAGAAGGATTTACTCACACACTTGAAGCTCTGTCTGCGAAGGACAATTCCTGCAGACTGGACCCCAACGGGGACTAGGATAATAGGAACATGACATAGTCCCAAGATAGTACTAGGCGCTTACTGAGCACTGAACAGCAAGATGGTTCTGAACCACTATCTCTGCCCTGTGCGATCCATGGACAAATTCACCCCAACGTCACAGTCTGCTTCCCACAAAGTTGTCCCAGACGGGAGTCCTAAAAAGAAGAACCGTCATGGGTAAGCACCTCCATCAGAAGTAAGGGAAAGACACCCTGTCTATATCGAACCTGATCTGATGGAAATCATAGGCTATTTAAGAGCAGACTCAGAGGAGGAAGAAGCGGAGGAGTCCAAAAGGAATTGTTTTCCAGAGAAATCATACAGTGCCCTGAGCAAAGCAAGCATGGTAACCGGGTCAGCCAATCAGAACGCCCAAAAAGTGATTTACCAGGCTGCAGGGCCATAATTGCCACATATTTCCCATGAGCCATGTGAGTCTGTCTCACCCTCGGCATCTTCCAGAGCAGGAGATTTCATTAGAGATGGGCAAGTGCCAGAAATGTCACTGTAAAATAGGATGGGTAGTTGTTCTTGGACACCAACTCTTTTAGTGGGGCGGCTATGTTTACTGTGTAGTCAGCCTGAACGCCAGTCAATGCATAGATGGAGGCTTCTCCTATAATCTTAAGTAAACAGCTTCGTTAGCTCAGGGCATGTATGTGTTGAATGCCAAGGGAACTGGGGCAAAATTCTTCCAGCTCGTAGACACCAGAGCACTCGTTTCCCACTGGGGCCTCACCTGTGATGTTAAACCAGAGCTGGCTGGGTCCGATCTCGACGCTGATCACGCCCACCATGTGGTTCACGGGGTCCGTTTCCATCACAGCAAAGTTAAAATGGGGCTCGTCGAAAGCTAGCGGCTCTGAGGAAGGGCCTGGGCTAGAGACCCAACTGATGTGAAGCCGCACGCTGGAGGAAAGTGGGGGGTTGCCCCCGTCTGTCGCCTTGACCTGCCAATGAATACACAGGCTGGGTTTCAGAGAGACGTGCTGGTTTAGCAATCTCGCACACTAATCAGGTTGGGCTGCAGTTCTCAGGGCCCGGCTCTACATGATACTTCCCTGCAGTTTCTCTTTGAGTTTTAAGCCTGAACTCACCCATAAACCACAAAGCAAACCTCACTCATATGGGCAAAGTTTCACCTGCTTTCACAGTGACATCATGCAAACCAAATTCCTGTTGGTCACGAAGCAAACCCTTATACTTTCCCAGGCTCACTCCAAATCAGACCCTTGCTTGCGTCAAAGCAGAGAGGGACCTGGGCCAGGAGCCTGGATCCAAAGGCCCCTGTAGTTGGCAGAAGTTTGAACCTGAATTGAAACTTTGTGAGTTGGGTCCAGCTCCTCTCTGCAATGGATCTGAACCGGAACCCCAAATCTAAACACCTCTAAAACTATGGGAAAGCTCAGACTCAGATCCAAGCCCAGGTGAGATCATGTGGAACATGATATTCTCCCTGGAAGAATGTGGTGTATTCCACCTCAGATTTTCCCTCCATTTTTCATACCTCCATCTCACTTTCGCTGGTTCTCTTTGTCCCTCCATCTGTGTCCATCTCCCCCTCCTCACTCTCTCTCTCTCTTCCATGTGTCCCTCTCATCTTATCCATCTTCTTTCTCTCCTCTCATTTTCTCCCTCCCTCCTACTTCTGTTTCCCTCTCCCCTTCTCCCTTCAGGTACATTCTCTCTCTGTGCCTCTCTCACCGTTAGTATGTTGTATTCCGAGGCAGGGAAAGCCTTTCTGGAAAGCACCATGCCTGTTGTAGGGTTGATGGTGAATATCCCCTCATCATACTCCTCCATGCTATAGGTGACCTGTCCATTCTGCCCCACGTCACGGTCTGAGGCAATCAGCCTGCAGACCGGCAGTGGAGCCTCGGAAGCAGCTCTCTCTTGGAGCTGAACCATGAAGAGTTTGTGGGGGAAGCTGGGAGGATTGTCATTGGCATCCAGGACCTGGATCACGACTCTGGCGGTGGACTTCAGGGTTGGATCTCCGTTGTCCGAAACAGCAACCTGCAAGCAAACCAGGGGACTCGGTGAAGGAGCATCTTGTCATGACCCAGAGCACAACAGCCAACCCTCATCATCAAGGGCAGTTGTGAAAATATACGGTGTTTGTTGTGTGTATGTGTATTTGTCTGCCAACACAATCTGAATGTCACTTCCCTTGCCTGGATGAAATTTCAAACCTATCCAACTGCATGTGACCAAGTTGTTCTCTGGGGTCTGCAGTTTGCAGAAGTTGTGTAAGTCACACAACGTGGTATTGTCTAGGGCTGGTCCACATAAGAGGAGACGCATTTACTACAACTACACCTTGTGCTGAAGGGTTAGAGAGTAAAAGGATGTGGTTAAATCTGGTCCTAATCTTGCTACACAAATATATACATTCTCCCAGGGTTCTGGATGCATGAACAGGCAGTCATGACCTCCCCATGGTACATGTGAGCTCTGTGCCAAAAGTCATTAAAAAGGTGATTTAACCTAGACTGAGCAGACCTGTGATCTTTGTGTGACAAGTTATTGATAATGTTTTGTATACAGGGACTGTAACAAATGGGATGGAGGTTATTTGTCTTTGTTTAGGATTTGGCCATTTTCACTGATGTGTTTGTGAAACTCTTGGAGGGTGGGAGAAAAGGAACACAAAGGTCCTGAAACTGCAGAATAAGTAGTGTGCTGAAATATCTCCCAAATGATCATGGAATCCACAGAAATATAGAAATGGGGCAGGAAAATTCCCCCTCGTCTGGAACTATAGAGTATTTAGAAACAAGGAAGATACTGACATAACTGAGCACTGGCACTGGAGACAAGAGCTTCTGAGTTCTAATACTGACTCACCCCGAGTCTTGGGGCAAGTCACTTAACCTCTCTGTGCCTCAGTTTATCCCGCTATAAAATGGGTATAATCAGATCTCTTGGGGATGCTGTGACACTGAAAAGGTATGTGTGTGTAGAGTGTTCTAAAATTACTAAACATTATTGTTAGGGAGTGGGGGGGCTGGTTCCTCAAGGCAACTGGGGATTCCTTCAGCTTTATGGGAATCACCCGACTGTAGGGGAATCTCCTAGTGATGTAAAGGCAGCATAGGTTGCTCCATACCACCCTGGCTTTCCTTTCTGCATAGGCAATCCTGGGCTGGTGGAATGGCCCATAGGGTTGCTGTGCCTTCTCTAACTTGTACTAGGGGTTAGTTTGGCCGCAGCTGTGTTCCAGGACTGGGGAGGCCCCCTTCCCTTCCCTCCAATCCAACGGCAGCCAGTGTGAGGTCAGTGCTGCTGAGGACTGGGCCCAGATAATGTCATACACCAAGACAAATAAGGGTGAATTTCTCTGGCTTGGCCTCTTACAAATGAATCGTTGTCTATGTTGTTAGAGGTTAGAATTGTAATTCCCACCCTTCGTTCCCCATGGTTTGGCAACAGGCCTCATGTTTCTCTGCTCTTCCGTTAGGAAATCTTGAGGCACTTTTCAAAAACATTGTGCAGCTGGCACTTGGGGCAACACGGGGAAAAAAAAGCAGAACATTTAATTATCTTTCCCAGCGCTTGGGAGCTGATGGTATGAGCCTCTTTCTCTGTGTGCCAACTTGCAAGGCAATGTTCTTTGAGGACTTGAAACACTTGTAGGTAAATAAAGCTAATTACAGCTTCGTCATTACCCACCTCTAGGATATGTTCAGCCTTGTGTTCTCGATCCAGCTGCCGAGAAGTGGTGGAAATCAGACCTGCCAAGAGAGAAATAATCTTTGAGTTCCAAGCCTCATAGGAGGGGATGGTGCAAATCGCTCTTCTAACTCGCCAGCCAGAGCCACCGATTCCAATGCCGACGTTACCCCTTAAGTAAATGGATAGAAAAAAGCAAGAGAACTGTGGGAAGAGAACATTTCCTGGCTTCAAACTAGCAAACTTCCCATTCTTGCGAGTAGAAGTGGTTTTCCAATGTGGAAATGTTGCCTCCTGTTTCTCCATTTTAAACACTGGTCTCTAAATGTTACAGTATTTTGGGCAAAAGTTTGAAGTTCCTTTTTATGGAGGGGAAGAATCTCTCTCCCAGCCAGCAGCTGGAAGCTGACGCTAGATAAATCCGGGCTATGAGGTATACATTTTTAACAGTGACAGTAATTAGCCATTGGATCAGCTTTCCAAGGGATATGGTGGATTCTCCATCATTTGAAGTCTTTAGCTCTAGAGTCGATGGCTTTCTGAAAAATATGCTCTAGCGTGAGCTTGTTGCAGGGATTAGTGGGTGAAATTCTCTGGCCTGCGTTATGCAGGAGGTCAAACCAGGTGATCATAATGGTCCCTCCTAGCCTTTAAATCGATGAATTTCACAAGTAGCTAATCGAGGAGGGATCCTGATGGTGACTCCTCTCCTGGCTTAACAATGATCCTGTTCAGACGGGCTGCCAGCTCTGCACTGTTTTCAAAACCAGCTTTTCCGCTGATGGAAATGTTATATATAATGCATGACTTTCTGACAATGAATAGCCTCCTGCCTGCGTCAGCCCTGTGTCTGCCACGGCCAGCAGTCACTGCTTGATTTATTATGTATTCGTTATGGGTCAAATCCTGAGGGCCCATACTCACGCAAACGCCGACTGAAGTCAATGGGAATTTCTGTGAACACTGAGTGAGGACCTCCGATTTGGACCAATAATAATACTTATAATAACCAATCATAATGCCTAGGGAGTTTGTGGAATCTCCATCATTGGAGATTTTTTAAGAGCAGGTTAGACAAACACCTGTCAGGGATGGTCTAGATAGTACTTAGTCCTGCCATGAGTGCAGGGGACTGGACTAGATGACCTCTCAAGGTCCCTTCCAGTCCTATGATTTTATGATAATGCACTATCATAGTAAGCATAATTACAATCTATTGGACTTTCCATCTGAGAATCCCAAACAGCTTTCCAGACATTCATTAAGGTGCTTTGGCACCTTTAATATCTCTGCAATGTAGATATTATTATGTCCTTATTCCAGATGGACAAATGGAAGCAGGGAAGGTTGAGGACCATGCACAAGGTCACAGAGTAAGTCAGTGGCAGAACTGGGAATAGAATTCAGGAGCCTGTTTGACAGTCCCCTGCTTTAACCATTTGGCCTGGTCCACACTAACCCCCCACTTCGGACTAAGGTACGCAAATTCAGCTATGTTAATAACGTAGCTGACTTCGAAGTACCTTAGCCCGAACTTACCGCGGGTCCAGACGCGGCAGGCAGGCTCCCCCGTCGATGCCGCGTACTCCTGTCGCCGAGCTGGAGTACCGGCGTCGACGGCGAGCACTTCCAGGATCGATTTATCGCGTTTAGACAAGACACGATAAATCGATCCCAGAAGATCGATTGCCTGCCGCCGAACCAGGAAGTAAGTGTAGACTTACCCTTAGAGTACACACCCTGTTACTAGGCAGTGTGGCCTACTAGCCTGGACTAGGGCTCAGGAGACCTGTGTTCTATTCCCACCTTTGCTATTGGGTGTCACTTCCCCTCTGTGTGCCTCAGTTTTCCCATCTGTAAAATGGGGATAATGATACTGCCGTCTTTTGAAAAGCACTTTGAGATCTGCCATTGCAAAGCTAGGCATTATTATTATTTATGATTTATAATGAGCACGACAAAAATGTCCTCTCCTCCTTGTCTCTCTTTATTGGCATGACCGCTCTGCAGAGGGGGGAAAGCACAGGGTATGAGAGATTCCAGACGAGGCCATTGCTAAGGTGTATGTTTGGCTTAACAACCACGTTGGAGGGGAGGGATAGCTCAGTGGTTTGAGCATTAGCCTGCTAAACCCAGGGTTGTGAGGTCAATCTTTGATGGGGCCATTTAGGGATTGGTCCTGCTTTGAGCAGGGGCTTGGACTAGATGACCTCCTGAGGTCCCTTCCAACCCTGATATTCTATGATTCTAAAGGCACCTTTTTAAAACCAGATTGTTTCACAGGGTTGCTTGCCCTCAGTAACCATACTACACAGCAGCTGTGTCCACTGGCTGGCCTCCCTGAATCTCATCCACTGTCTGCTACACAAATGCCAGCTCCTGGTGAAATATCTCCACATGCAGAAAGTACCTTTGAAAATAAATGGGGAAAGATTAGACTTTACCTTGCATATTACAGATCCCATGTGGGAATAGACTCTCTATATTTTTCATATACTACTGAACATGTGTGTGGTGCAGTATTGCTAACTCCAGTGATTTTATCACGAATTTTGGGACACATGGTGCTTTAAGCCCCAACTCCTGGAGTCGAATGATGATGTGAGAATCTCAGCTTTCTTTTTGTTTTAAAGTAAGTTTTTAGCCCTCACAGTTAGGGATAAAAGCTTGAAAATGCGACTGTGTGTACCCCAAAGGCTCAGGAACCAGAAGGCAAATTAAAGTAAACCCCAAATATATAGTTAAAAAAAACTCGTGATTTTTAAGTTCATCTCATGATTTTTGAGGCTTGACCTAGGACTTTTGAACACTAATTGTTGACTAGTTGCCTGGATGGTAGTGTGTGCCTGTAGCAGTCTGTCTAATGGATATGTAATTCTCATTGGCAACGCTGTGCTTACATCATCCCTGCTTTCCTTCACCACCTGCTGTCGGTTGGATTTGCCTTTAAAAAGAGAGTGGAAGGCGTCAAATGCCATTAAACCTTTGCAGGGGTGTCAAAAATGACAACCCAAATGTTTTAATATCCTGTTTCTGATCCAAGGGTTAATACATTTACTGGACCGATACTGTTGTTTTAAATTTTGTCAGAGGTACTTTTGTGTACACGTGTCTAAGTGCAACAGGCAGCAGAAAATCACATGTGGCTGCGAGAAACGCCCTGCAGCTGTGGCAGTTGCCACTATAAATATTTATCTGATGCATTTAAAACAGTAAACCTGGTCTCCTTGATGTATCTTATAACAAGAGTTTGGATACATGCGATGGATTCTTCCCCCAATTATCATTTCTACATCTGAGCAGAGGTAGAAAAGCAGGAAGCAATAATACAGCAATCAAGGAATCTTTGAATCTGTCCCTTGTCATAGAATCATAAAAATGTAGCGCTAGACGGGACCTCAAACAATCATCTAAGCCTCTCCCCCCGCCCTCCCGCTGAGGCCGGAACAAATATATCTATGAGAACAAGTAACGCTCTGGTTTAGCAAAACACTTCGGCACATGCTTAAGTGCTTTGCTGAATCAGGGCCTAAATGCTGAGTCATAAACAGTGGTGCCTGGTGAGACTGCTGAATCCTGTAGCAACGGCTTACGTGTGAATAGCTGGGAGAGGCGGGTGGATGCCAGGTGGGTAAGTGGATGTGAAAGGGGGAACATGGGTGAAATGTATGCAGTGTAGTTGTAGTCATGTCGGTCCCAGGATATTAGAGAGACAAGGTGGTTAAGGTGAGATCTTTTATTGGACCAACATCTGTTGCTGAGAGAGACAAGCTTGCGAGACCTGAAGAAGAGCTCTGTGTGGCTCTCTCGCCAACAGGAGTTGGTCCAATAAACGATATTATCTCACCCACCTTGTCACACTGGTAGAAAGTTAGTCACAAAAAGGAGGCCAGACTGAGGGCTGGGCTGGTGGTGGAACTGAAAACAAACTGGGTTCTGGCTGAGCATCACAGCAGCTGGGAAATGAAGGAGTAGAGGGTGGGTGGACTCGGTCCTACTGATCATCATTCTATGATAGACGTATCATGGTCCATGCTAAACCTTCCCTGTGGATAATGGAGGACCCTGCTCACCAGCACTGGTGATTTTGCTTTATGTCCATAACTCCTGTGTACAACGGGGGGGAGGGGGAGTCTCTCTTCCATTGGCTTCTCTTTCTGACCCCAGGGCAAGCTCCACTAGGCCAGACTTGTTTCTGTGCCCCCCACCCCATGCCTAGGGTTACCATATTTTGTGCCTCCAAATGGAGGACACTCCCCAGGGCCCCGGCCCCGCCCCCAGCCCCGCCCATGCCCCACCCCAACTCCGCCCCCTCCCAAAGTCTCCGCCCCCTCCCCTGCTTCCCGCGAACATTTAATTCGCGGGAAGCCTGAAGCAGGTAAGGGGGTGGGGGTGGGGGGGAGGAGGCGGGGCCCAGGCTGGCCCCCCGGCGGCTCCTGCCTGGGTCGGCTCGGGCCCTGGGGTGCTGGCCCCAGCCGACCACCCCCGGCGGCCCGGCGCACCCCTCGGCTCCCGGCCCTGCGACCCCGGCTCCCGGCCCCCGACCCCGCGGGCCCGGCTCCCGGCTCCCCGACCCCGGCCCGGCTCCCGGCTCCCGGCCCCGCGGGCCCGGCTCCCCGACCCCGGCCCGGCTCCCGGCCCCGCGGGCCCGGCCCGGCTCCCGGCCCCGCGGGCCCGGCCCGGCTCCCCGACCCCGGCCCGGCTCCCAGCCCCGCGGGCCCGGCCCGGCTCCCAGCCCCGCGGGCTGGGCCCGGCTCCCCGACCCCGGACCGGCTCCCCGACCCCGGACCGGCTCCCGGCCCCGCGGGCCCGGACCGGCTCCCCGACCCTGGACCGCCTCCCGGCCCCGCGGGCCTGGACCGGCACCGCGCTCCCGGCCCGGCCCCCGGCCCCGCGCCCAGCCCGGACCGGCACTGCGACCATGGCCCGGCCTGGCCCCCGGCCCGGCACCGCGCACCCGGCCCGGCACCATGCCCCCGGCCCCGCGACTCCGGCCCCGCACCGGCCCCGGCCCCAGACAAAGAGGCCCCGGCCGAGCCTCCCGATTTTCCCGGACATGCCCGGCTTTTGGGGATTTCCCCCCGGACGGGGATTTGAGCCCCCAAAAGCCGGACATGTCCGGGAAAATCCGGACGTATGGTAACCCTACCCATGCCCAATCGCAGCTAGTGATGCCTCTCCATGGTTTGTTAACCAGCCTGCCTTGAGCCAGCAAGTGCGTGTGGTTAATGGTTAATTGCTCTAAGTCCCAAACGGAGCTGTAGTGCTGCACGCCTGCCAAGGCACACAAATGCCAAGTGTGTTCGCACAACTCCGGCAGCTGAGCACTCGGGGCCCCAGAGGCTGAGACCGGACATGAAGTTCAGGGGAAGCCAACTGGAATTAATACCTAGTTTTTCTTTGTTGCCCTCCTGTTACGCACACTCTGAAATCAGAGGGCTAGAGTGGAAGGCAAAACCATTACTTCCCTTAGCTATTGTGCCCTGAAGAGATGTTTACACACAGCTGTTTGAACCACTTCCTCCTCGGAGCTGGAAAAAAGCACCCTCCCCCGATCATTGCTGTTTTCCTTTCTCATTTGGCCAACACCGAGCAGGCTCTCTAATGGGATTTGAAATCCACTCTGGGTTTTTTGGCTGACTTCCTTGTTTGTGCCCCAGTGCTCAGTAATGGTAAAGGTACCTTGTCGCTGTTTGGAAAGGCACAATGACTAGCCAGGAGGCTGGAGCTCCAGAGGCCAACTCAGCCCCTACACACAACATGGAGGTTAGATGCCATTGGAGCGGTTAACTCCCTCGAGCTTTTACTGCCCGGGTTAATCATTGAGCGAGGTGGCCTTTTTACAAAATCCCAGACAAGAACCAACACAAACATGTTTACTCCTAGGTCGTCTCCTCCTCCTAATAATCTTCAGGCTGGTCCTGAAGATCACTTGCAAACTAACTCAGGACCTGCATCGGCTTTAAAGTTCTTTTCCAGCTGGAAGGAAAGTTTGCAAGGCCAGGAATGCACAAGCCCTGTGCTTGCAGCCTGTCCGAGCCCACGTGCTGAGCAATGAGAACAGATCATTTCTGCCTGTAGCAACAGAATGCTTTCTGCACATTGTCAGAATAAGGAAAAAGAAAGCCAGGCAAGTTGGAACAGGAGCAGCAACCAACAGCGCATTGGTATCAGCCACCAGAAAACAACAGCTTCTGCTGGCAGAGCTGGGGATAGGGTTCTGACCTCATGCCCAGCTCGGGCAAGAGCAGAACCCAAAGGGTTAAAACAGGGAGCTCCAAGGTCAAGGGCACCTGAGCTTTTTACCACAAGGTCCTGAAAAAGGAGGAGGTAGTTTGCCTGAAATCCTCTTTCTATCTTATATTGTCCCCTTCCTTCTTTCATTTCTCCCCCTCTCTTGTGCTTTCTTACCTACCTCACCCTTTTTCTTTTTTTCTGTTCTCCCATTTTACCTCCTCATTAGACCCCTCTCCCTCTTTCTTTCTTTTGGCACAAATTGTTAATGGTGAAGGCAATTAACCATTGAAACGAACTATCAAGGGCAATGGTAGATTCTCCATCTCTTGATGTCTTCAGATCCAGACTAGATGCCTTTCGGGAAGATATGTTTTAGCCACACACAAGTTATTGGGCTCATTAAAGGGACAACTGGGTGAAAGTTAATGGCCTGTGACATACAGGAGGTCTAATGGTCCCCTCTTTCCTTACATCTCCCTGTGATGGAATGTTCACCCCACAAAGGGTTAATGTGGCCCAGGAGGGATTAAGTAATCCAATAGGCCACATCTGAGGGAGAATGAGCCTTGATGAGCAAGCCCTGATTAGGGATGGAGCCCAGCTGAGTAGGAGCAGGTGGGGCTAGTATAAAGCAAGGAAGTTTACAGCAGAAAGGGGCTGCAGTGTGGAAGCCTGCAGTCATTCTCTAGACTTAGAGAGGGAAAGGAGGAGACCCAGGGGTAGAGAGAAAGTCCTGGGATCCTGGCCCTGAAGGAAGAGTTTACCTAGAAGGGTGGTGGAGCAGAAGCCCGATAGGGATGGAGTAGGAAAAGGCTCAGGGAAACGGCAGCAATGTTTGGGATGGTGCAGACTTTGGCTGGTGATTAGAGGATCCAGGAGCTGGAACCTGGAGTAGTGGGCAGGCCCAGGTTCCCCTATTGCCCACTGGGGAAGTGGCACAGCCTGGGCAGTGAATGGGAAGGCTGCCTGAGACAGTTCATATGGAAATAGTATGATATTCCAGAAGGGGGAAACACATATTTTCACCAGGGTGAGTAAGGGCTGTGCAACTGGTCCTTAAAAAGTTACATCTGGGATGACATTAGCCCAGTAGTAACATGGAGCCATTGGAAATAACCAGGGGTCCATACATTCCAGCATCCTGTCTCTGACAGTAGCCAGCACCACATGCATGAGAGGAAGCTTCAAGAACCACCCCTCAGTGGACAATTCTGGCCAAAGCTAGCCAGCAGGTGTGAGGGATAGGGGTGCAGGCAGTCTGGCCTAGCAGTCACAGCTGGGCTGAGGTCTGCAGGAATCAGGGTCAGAGTCAGGCTGGAGATCAGAGGCAGTACCGGGCTAGAATCGAGAGGCAGGAATTGGGGTCGAAGTCAGGATGGAGACAGAGACCAGGTGAAGTCTGGCATTACAGCAGGCCAAGGTCTGTGTGGTTGCCCAGACAACTTACTGGGGTTAAGTAGGGGCAGTTGGCCAATCACAGAGCCTCATGATACTGTCACTCTGGATCTCTTGGGTGGTACTTCCTGTGGCACCTATCCTCCACCCTGTTCCCTGGCTATACTTCTGTATGGCTACCTAGTGGCACTGTGCGAATAGCAGCTGCTCCAGGCTCTGCAGACCTGGGTTCTAGTGGCCAGTCCCTTATACAGGGGACACTTCTTTCTAACCCATTAATGGTTAGTTTATTCCCTAAGAATGTATATCCCTTATCCAATGTAAAATGATTCCATCTAATGTGATAGTGGATGCCCTCATTCTCCATATAAATATCCAGCCCTCTTTTTGAATCCTGCTTAGCTCTTGGCCTCAGAGATGTCTTGTGAAAGTGAGTCCCACAAGCTCCAAGTCCTGTTCCTTTAAGGATGCAAAGTGAGATTATGATTGCACTGAATTTCAGCATTTTGAGTGAAGTCAGCAGTGAGTGCTTTCCATGATGAGAATGGTTTCCCTGGTATCAGGGTCACCCCTGACGCCATCAGATCTGCCCTGCATATTGCTGATTAGGAGTGAACAGTCTTCACTGCTGTAATTCATTTGGAAAGAAGCAAATGCTTTCCAGGGTTCTTTAGAAGAGAGGTATCTTCTGTGTTCAGGTCAATGGAGGTCACTGCAAAGGTGATCTGAGCAAGGGGTGGTTTCACACAGGGCCGGCTCTGGCTTTTTTGCTGCCCCAGGCAAAAAAGCCTCCCCCGCCCCCTGGCGGGGAGCGCGGCAGGGGAGGGGGCCGAGCCCGGCCGCGGCCCCGTTCTCCCCGGCCGGCTGGAGCGCCAGGAGGAGGGCGGCAAGCCCAGCCAGGGCCCCGCTCTCCCCGACCGGCCGGAGCGCCGGCGAGCCTGGCCGGGGCCCCGCTCTCCCCGACCGGCCAGAGCGCCAGGAGGAGGGCAGCGAGCCTGCCGTGGCTCCGCTCTCCCTGGTGGCCGGAGCACCGGGGGAGGGCAGCCCCGCTCTTCCTGGCCGGCCGGAGCGCCGGGAGGAGGGCGGAGAGCCCGGCCGCGGCCCCGCTCTCCCCGACCGGCTGGAGCGCCAGGAGGAGGGCGGAGAGCCCGGCCGCGGCCCCGTTCTCCCCAGGTGAGCGCCGCCCCCCTCCAGGTGCCGCCCCAAGCACATGCTTGGAGGGCTGGAGCCTGGAGCCGGTCCTGGTTTCACAAGCACCTCTTTGGCTTGTGTCTCCAATTCCTAATTCCAAGAGTCAAATTCAGGAATGTGAGAGCTGGTAATAAAAGCCGGAGGATTTGCAGCTGGAACAAACCCAAGCATGTAAAGGCTTGTTGCAGGAGCATGAGGGTAGAAACCCAAGACTTATTCTGGCTTCAGCTTTTACAAGGACTTTAAATCCAGTCTCATCTGCAAGTCAGTACTGTATGCAGCCCTCTGTTTAGAGGTGACAAAGAAAAAATCCACCCCACAAGTATTGCCAGCATCATGTAACAACACTGCACAGTTGATGTTAGAACAGTCTGCAGTTTCCTAAACCTTTTACAGTCAGATGGGCACGGTGTGCTCAGTGGGACAGAGCAGAAAACAGGTGTATTAGATCTGGGTTAAAACAATGCCCAACATAATATATGGAGATATACCTATCTCATAGAACTGGAAGGGACCTTGAAAGGTCATTGAGTCCAGCCCCCTGCCTTCACTAGCAGGACCAAGTACTGATTTTTTGCCCCAGATTCCTAATTGGTCCCCTCAAGGATTGAACTCACCACCCTGGGTTTAGCAGGCCAATGTTCAAACCACTGAGCTATCCCTCCACCCCAAAATGTGACTCTGCTGGGACTTGAACCCAGAACCTTTGAATCCCTTCATCCTCTAGAAGTCCAATGCACTATCCATTGCGCCACAGAGCCACCTTTTTCAAGGGGGAAAGACTGGGGATGTTATACACCAAAGCAGCCCAGGTGCAACTGGCACGTTGTTGCTCAGGTGTCCTTCTTAAAATCAAAGTCTGAAGACCCCCAAATGACTTTGATTACTGTGTCTGTAGGAGGGTGTCACAGAAGACGACATGCTAGCATGATCGGCAGGCAGGGTCATTACAGACAGGCGGCTTCACGGCCAGACTTTCAGCCTCGCCTACTCCAAGACAAAGATATACACGTGTTGTACAAGAAATGACATATCTGAGGGCACACAGCTACTGCAAGTCCTAGAGAATGCCATGATATCGGATGGCCTCTGAAAAGGCAGAGCTGGAGAAAATTATGCATACCTCCAAGCATAAACCACATTGATCCTCAGATACTAGGCTCCCAACTGCCTCCTGTTCAGACATCTGTGGGATTTTTATAGCCAATGTAACTAACTTACAAGACCACACCCCATTAGAGCTCACAGCAGTAAAGCAGAAAGTGACCTTTTCCTCCCTGAGAATAAGGTGCCCATATGTCTCAAAGCACTCTTAGATCTGCACACTGGGAATGGGCTGGGAGCCCAGCTGATAGGTGACGGATAAGGCGAATGCATTCGGGCATGTTTCCCAGCCCTGGTCTCCTGAAAGGAGGAACTCGGGTTTAAAGAGGGAGGGGAGCCATGTCTGCAAGGCTTTCCGGTTCCCTCCATGGAAAGAAACACACAGGGAAAGAAATCGGTTTCTGGAAGCAGTAGCCCCTCCGGATGCAGGAACCCAGTAGGAGCAGATCGCTTAGAGCTGGAGGGTGTTCCCGAGAGAGAGATACTGGCTGAGAGAGTCGTTGGTGAAAGGTACCAATTTTCTGAGACAAAGTGGATACCGTGTATTCTATATTTCCTTGTCTTCAGGACAAGTGACCAAAACCACCCTGTAACATCGACATCCTCAAGTCCCTCCACAGCACCCCCTCACCACCTGCAAACTCCCCGTACACTGCAATGCAATTTACATCAAAGAATGACTTCCGAATACTAGGCAAAGCCAATGTAGATGTCTGCAAACATTTCCCGCTAAAACTATGTCTCGCAAAAACTCAGCTGCACCATCTGCTAGGCTGGGCTGGGGATATTCC
Organism: Chrysemys picta bellii; assembly: GCF_011386835.1. Classification (NCBI taxonomy): domain Eukaryota; kingdom Metazoa; phylum Chordata; order Testudines; family Emydidae; genus Chrysemys; species Chrysemys picta. Next base: position 104,954,033 of record NC_088798.1, read on the forward strand.
ATTGCCAGTGGCAGGAAGCTCTCATCTTCACTGTGTTTATTCCCTCTTCTTATAAACAAAAGGTTAATTACCCCTCTTCTCCGCCCTCTCTCAGGTAGCCGAGAGGGGGGACAGGGTTGAGTCCTTTATGCGAGCTCTATGCTGTCTGGGGAAGCCCTTTGTTGAGGGGTCATTCTCAGGGGGGCCCTTTCTGCTCCCTGTAAAGCCTTGTGGCTCTGAGAGACTGACTTAAAGGGGACTGAATTCCTATCGCTTCGCAGAACAGCTGCAGTGTGGGCTGCGTTCGCCAGTGTGTGTCAACTCCAAACAGGAGGAACCTCCCTCTAGGACTGAGAGGTGGAGTGTAACCTCTGTGGCCCCTGCAATTCTTGGCATCTCTGAGACCACCAGCAAAATGACAACTGGGGGGAGGGGGCCCTCTGTCCACAGGGAACTACATTGAGACCTGCAGGCGAATCCCAGAAGTGGCCACCATGTCCGGCAGTGGCTCCTGGGGGTGGGGTGGGGCAGGCGGCTCTGCTGAGCACTGCCCTCGCCAGCGGGTACCTCCCCCACAACTCCCATTGGCCACGGTTCCCTGTTCCCGGCCAATGAGAGCTGCGGGGGGCAGTGCCTGCAGGCGAGGGCAGTGCGTGGAGCCCTCTGCCCCCGCTCTCCTCCAGGAGCCGCAGGGACGTGGTGCCGGCTGCTTTTGGGAGCGGCACGGGGCCAGGGCAGGCTGGGAGCCCCCCTTAGCCCCGCTGCGTAACGGGGCTGGTAATCCTGCGGGCTGGATCCAAAGCCCTGATGGGTTGGATCCAGCCTGCAGACTGTAGTTTGCCCACCCCTGGCCTAGACTGTGGTGTTCTCCAAGTTTAGGAAGTTTCCTTTTGAGTATGCTGTTGGCTCATGACTCTGAAACCTTTCTGCCAACTCTCATCTCTTCAGTATTTGCTAAAATTGAATGACTAACAACAATGGACTCTGTGGTTTCCACTTGAAATTACTCAGAGCTCATAACTGAAGAACATAAAGAAAGTAAGACTCCCAGTCATGTCCAGTCACAGCCACTTCTGCCTCAGCAAATTCAATCACTCAGAATATTCTCCTGTCTTTGAATGTTGGGTTGATCTCAGAGTGAGTGTGGTAGAATTTGGAAGTGATCATTTATACCCTCTTTTAGAGCTTTGCTGGTTCTGGAATTTAAACCCTTCTAGAACCTTTCACGGTCTTTCCTCCATTTAGTAAAGAAAGAGAGAGAGGCATTTTTTGGCTTTGAAAAAGCATTTAGAATAAAGAGCTAGAATATTGGAAAAACCTCTTCAGAGTGTGTTAAAAGCTCTAGAGGCTTCATGGTGCCAGAAATTCTCTGAGCCCTTTCCCCCCTCTCTTTAAATTTAGGTAAAGTCACCCATTTGTGAATGGTTTCCCCCCCCCGCCTACAACTATGATGGTTTTTCACTGTCCTGAGATGGTCAAATAGATCCCCATGTCAAACACATTGTCAATCATCACTGATGACAAAGAGCAGCATTCTGCCTTCCACCACTTTTCAGCCATCGGTAGCCTCAGGATGAGACACAAGAAGATTGTAGTTGAAGCCATTTTAGTGGGGCAATCAATACGTTCCCTTCCTCATTGTGAAATCAGCATTATGTTAACAATAAACTGCCGACAGGCCAGAAATGTGGACAAGCTGTGACTTTATCTGGCAACAGCAATCAATGCCTTCTTTTTCATTTCTGTATATACTTGCATGTAAACCTAGGGGTGCATGCCAGTGTTTCCAGGCAATTGTTTTGGTCGTGGATGACATGCAAGCAAAGGGGAAGAGAAAGGAAGCTAGATCAAGTTTGGAAGCAGGTCCTCTCGCTGCTCCCAAGCTCTGAGTTTAAAGAAGAGACCTCCCACCAAGTGATAAGGTCACCTTTCATCAGATACACACAACCCCGGAGATGGAGAGTACAGAGAGAGGGATGGGAGATGGCTTATATGTGAGTGACGCATTTTTTGTTTGTGTACAGACATTTCCCTTAGAGGTGAATCAGCTGGTTTGGATTTTAGCCTGGTTATTCTACCATAAAATTAGAATATTGTTTTTACGTGGCTGCTGCAACTCTCTAGCAGAGTGAATAGTTACCGGGGGTGCAGAGGAACGTAGAGCCGCAGCTGCTGAAGAAGACAGACGGGTGGGAGGACTCCAGAGCCCACCATGTAATATTATCCAGCATGTCGCCATCTGTGGCCAACATACAGTACCATCTTACAGGGAGTACAAAAAGAGTCTCTATGGAAATCTAGAGGTTCTCACCATTTACTATATTATACTATACCCGCCCTCCCCGCCACATGGTCAACTCTACAATATCTCAACATCTGGAGCCCACCTGTCCCCCTTCTTAACAAGCCAGGGGAGGGGTTACTAGAGACTGATGAGCAACACCCATTGCCAAGAGCTGTTAGTTCACTTGCCTCTTCAGTACGTCCAACTGTTGTTGCATACTGAGAGCAAGGAAGTAGGCATAGTTCAAAACTTTAACCGGTTGCACTATCATGGTGCTGTACATGCCAGATTCATTTACTCAACCCCATCCCATACTCAGAGTCTTTGCCCTCCTTTCCCCAGTTCCCGAGAGCTGATATAGTGAGAGGCCTGGCAGAACTTTCATTTTCAGACCGGCCCCGTGTCAGACTCTCCTAGTTTGGGGAAGCTGTTTACACTAGCATCAGTGGCCTTTGGAAGGCGCTAACGGATCTGGCAATTAATGCTCTGAAAGATGTCGTCTGGAGCGATGGCAGAAAGAGGCTGAGTCAATGCTGCACTAAAAGCACTGGCGAACCAGAGGAGTCCCCCGGGATAGCAGAATTTGTTTTGATTGATCCTGTCGTATGGAGATCGTTCTATTCCACCACCAAAGAGGGCCTTCCAAAAGGCCATCTCCTGCTGGTGCTGATACACTTGCCGCTGGCTTCCACTGCTCAGTGGGGCAGTTGATTGTAAATATTAAAAACAATTTATTTGAGGCTCTCACAGAGGTAAAACAATTTCTTTGAGGCTCTCACAGAGGTAAAACAATCTTGTTTCCTTCTGAGAGCTGCAGATAAAGACTGTGACCGCTTGTGGGAGTGCCAGTGACAGACAATCGGGCTCTTAGCAGACATTGTACATGGGGATTTGGATATTTGAAAGAGTCACCGTTAAACTGACCCACTTCATGAGAGGCCAGCTGTGATTTAGCAGCTGTGCTCTCTTTTGCACTGAGTATGCTATGGAGGCACGGAGTCTGGTTAGTCCTTACCTGTGACAGGGTCAATGGTGAAGAACCCTTGAGGGTTTCCATTTACGATGTGGAAAGTCAGCTTCCCTGCGGAGCTGCAGTCTGGGTCCCTGGAATCAAGCTGAAGGACAGAGGTATTCACTGGGGAGTTCTCCATGACAGAGGCGTAAAAGACTGGTCTCGACATCTGGGGCGGGTTGTCATTGAGGTCGGTGACTTCAATATAAACTTCGGTCACAGAGGACAGAGGAACGGAACCTCGGTCAACAGCTAACACTGTCAGCCAATAGTGAGATGTAGATTCTCGGTCCAGTGGTCCCATGGTCTGAATTGTACCTAGGAGGGTTACCAAAAGCTCTTTCAATGGATTCCAAGAATTCCAAAAAACATGCATGACAATCCCCTTAAAAATTCTGGGTTGGAATTTGTGTGTGGTCCATTAGCAGTTCTGTGTTACCAGGAGATCTGAGTCTCAGTGTTGAATCTGGTGCATGGGGTAGGGCTTATCTCAGAGATGAAGCTTGCACACCTTGGGGTTGTTGGGTGGTGGAGGGGGAGAAAAAGGTGTGAAATGCTGCAGGAGTAGACCCTGATGCCTGAAGTGACTCTTGATTTAATACCCTATCGGTCCAGCTGAACAAGGTGCATGCAAACCTCACTCTGCCGTGGGGCCTACAGCTGGCCCAGGCAGTCCTGGAGATGGGCAATGAAAACCAGGAAGGGGACAGGGAAAGTATGTCTGGGACATACACCAGTCCCAAGTATCCCTGAGCAGCTTCAGGTGGTGGGGCTGTTATGGGACTTTGGCTGTCTTGCAAGGTATCTTCCCCTTGCAGAGCCCCTTAGGGAGGCAGGAGATCCACACATTGGTGAATTCCCATTGGGAGCAGCTGCCCCTGTTAGCTCATGGGGTTGCACATTCCACTCCCCTGCACAAGCAAGGGTGATTTGAGCCCATGGACTTTGCAAACAGAATACAGAAAGGTTCTGTTGGGTCAAAATTCAGACCAACCACGGGATGTCATTTAAGCCAATCTTCACAGAGCCCCCTGACATACCCTTACACTGGCCCGTCATTACCTGTGTCTTCTTCAATGCGGAAGACGGCCAGGCCAGTGCCCTCTCGGATGAAATATTGGAGTTCTCCATCCTTCCCCTTATCGCCATCCTGAGCTGTTACCGTCATCACCGACGTGCCCTCGGGGCTGTTCTCCTGCACCCCGCCGCTGAACACAAAGGAGGCAAAGCGAGGAGGGTGTAGGTTCTCGTTGACGTCAAGGACATCAACTGCCACGTGGCAAAATGAAGAGCGAGAGATGGGCCTCCCGCCATCGCTGACTTGTATGGTCAGATTGTAAAAGTTCCTCGTCTCATAGTCCAGCTCTTTCTCCACCCGGAGAGCCCCCGTCAACCTCTCCATGTGGAACGTCCTCTCCTCGTTGTTGATAAGACTATATTTTACCTCTCCCCCAGAGCCAGCATCAGGATCAAAGGCTTCCAGGAAGAGCAGAATGGTCCCCAGGGGCAGGTCCTCAGGGACCTTCACATGGTTCAGGGCTGGGATGCAGTGTGGGGAGTTGTCATTTACATCTTCCAAAGTCACAACCAGATCAGTGACCGAAAACAGCTGGTGGCCCGTTCTAGGCTGGTCCCTGGCTTCTATTTTCAGCACATAGCGAGGCCACAATTCTCTGTCCAAGGGGCCAGTCACTGTCACCTCCCCGGTGATACTGTTAATGACAAATTTATCAGTGGGGGCTAGGAGGGAATATTTTACCTTCCCATTGTCATCTGTATCAGCATCTTCTGCTTTCACCTGTGCTACAGTTGTCCCTGTTGTTACATCTTCTGGTATCATCACCCCATACGCACCTGGTGGGAATTTAGGAGCATTGTCGTTGGCATCCAACACATTCACAGCCAAGAGTTTCCATGATGACCTCTGAGGAGTGCCAAGGTCATACACAGTAATGTTAAGGATGTAGAAGCTGGTTCGTTCATGGTCTAAAGGGGAGAGAACTTGGAGGAGACCCATTTCTATGTCAATTGTAAAGCAACTGTCTTCATTTCCATCAGTGATCACATAGACCAGTTTGCCATTAAAGCCAGTGTCGGGGTCAACAGCTGCAAGGTCAACAATGGTTGAGTTGACTGGGGCAGTCTCCATGATATCGATAGACCTTGGAAAGTTGTCATCAAACTGAGGTGCATGATGATTCACATGATACAGGTTCACAGATGTTTCCTCCTCCAAGCCTTGGTCCTGAGACAGAGACTCGATGGAGTGGATTATATTCTCCGTCAGCTGCTGCAGCACCCCCGTCTCCTCGCACTGCATGCGGACTGGGAAGCCTGCGCTGACCACAGTGATGTTAACAAATGTAGGTGAAGCATAGTTCTCTTCATCTGTTGCAGTTATTTTCAGAGAATAGAGGGGTGACTGCCCAGCAGGAAGATCTCTGAGAGAGGTTCTAAGGGAAATGACTCCAGAGATGGGATTCAGGTCAAAATGCTGCAGCTCATTGCCAGACGTGATTTGGTATCTTACGTGCTGCAGGTCATCTACATCAATGGCAGATACTGTGACCACGGGGTGCCCAATAGAGAAGTCCCGTGGGATGCTTCCATTGCAGTTTGCCTTCTCGAACACTGGGGCATTGTCATTCAGGTTGTTCAGAATGAGGGAAACGTAAACCTCGGTCTCATGGCGGAAGGGGGATCCCCAGTCTGATGCCCACACACGCAGATGGTACCATCTCTGCATCAGTTCATAGTCCATTGGCTTGGAGGTGGAGATGATGCCTGAGTATCGGTCAATGACAAATGGAACTGCTTTCTTGTTGGCTATGCTGTAGGTGACAAAGGCATTCTCCCCATGGTCATGGTCTGTAGCCTGCACTGTTAAAACACTGGTGCCAGGCGGGACGTTTTCATCAAAGGTGCCATGGTAGGAAGACTGAGTAAAAGTTGGAGCATGGTTGTTGCAATCAATGATATCAATGGCAACAGTGGCGTAGGCCTGACTGTTGGCTGTTGTAACTTCAAGCTCAAAGTGAGACTGGTCTTGGAAGTCCATCGTTCTGACTGTAGTTATGAGCCCGGTTTGAGGGTTGATTTTAAACCCTGTGCTGTCGGGGGTGGGTCTCAAAATATATTTCAGTTTTGGAAAGACTGGAGTGATTTTAGCCATAGCAACTTGGCTCCCAGGTGGGGAAAATTCACTGAGCTGGACTCTGTACACTTCCCGCTGAAATCTGGCAGAGACGTACTTGGAAGGAGGTATGTGGATAACTCTAATCTGCGAGCACAGAGGTGGTTTGCTCTTGTCCTTGGCCTGCAGACTTAGATTGAAACCAGAGGGGTTAGCCAACCAGTTGATCTCTTTGGTTGACACAATCATGAACTCATTGCTCCCAACAAAGGATTTCATGGCTTTGAAATGCCTTCCTGGATCTCCGGCCACAATATCAACGGACTCGATCCCGGGTTCTGAACCACTAGCTTCCACAAGCAATGTTGCATAGAGGAGGTCCTCGGCAGAGTCAGCTGGTGTCCCTATCACTGAGGTAATAGCTGGGGGCTTCCCGGCAGATGGCTCCACTTGGACCACCAGACTAGCTAGGTTTCCGAATCCATTGCCCTCGGAGATTTTCCGCATTCGGTCCACAGCCAGGACCTGCAGCTGATGTTTCCCTCGGTATGTACCATTCAGCCTCCCGGCCGTCATCACTACTCCGCTGGTGGGGTGCACCGTGAACAAGTGTGAGCGAGTGTGGAGGGCGTAATAAAACTCGGCATTCTGACCCAGGTCAGCATCTGTGGCGCTGAGCACACTGATGGCAGTTTTCGGAGGTGTGTCTTCTCTGATGGTAACTTTGTACGAGGGGGGTGAAAAGAGAGGCTTCAAGTCATTCCTGTCCAGAACGTGGATCAGCACTTTGGCCCACGCTTCATAGGCAAAGGCTTTCTCCGTGGCTTGAATGATCAACATGTAATTGTCTTTGACCTCCCTGTTTAAAAGCGCCGTGTTCCCGCTCCTCATTCTGATCCTCAAGAAGCAGAAATCCCCAACCGTGTGCTCCTCGGTTTTAAAGAGACTGTCGCTGTCCCCGGAAGCTATTCTGTATTTGACGGCCCACTCTGGGTCCCTCACGTAAATGCCCATTTTGACGTAGCTCTCGACGTAGGTCTTGGGGGCAGAATTCTCATAGATTGTGGCGTTATAAAAGGGGTGGGTAAAATGCAAGGGGGAGGAGTTGCCTTTCTCAGAGCTCCCCAGGCAGACCAGACAATGCATCAGAAAACAAGCAGAGCTCAGGACACTCTTCTTTGTAGCAACTTCCATGGTGCGTGAGGCAGGGTGTCTCCTTGGGCCCTGAAGGGAGGCAAAGAACGGACAATTAGTCTGTTAGCTAACATGGATAGGGGGTAGTTATATTAAATCTCGTATGTTACAGCATGAAAGAAGATGCAACGCAAGGTAAGGATGTGATTGAACTACGCATTATGCTCACATCCAGCAGGACCTGATTTAAAGAAACAGTATCACTCTCCAGCAAATGTCACAAAATAGGAACACAGGAATTACCAGACTTGATCAGAACCATGGTCTGTCTAGTCCAGTCTCCTATCTCTGACAGTGGCCAGCACAAAGTGCCTCAGGGAAACTCCATTGTGGAGAGATGTGGGACAATCTGCCCTAATCTCATCCTAATCCCTACTAGCTAGAGATGGCATTAAACCCTGGTGCATGAGGTTTTCGGTCCCTTCCAAAACTCTCCTTTTTTAGCAATAGCTATTACAACTTAGGGTGACCATTTTATTCCTATAAATGTTTAGTCCTTCTTTGAATCCTGCTGAGGCGATGTCCCATGTTTTACTGAAACCTGGCTGAGCTGTTGTGTGCTTTCTGAGGTTCCTTCCTCTTGCTGAGTACCAAGACACGAGTGTTTCTGCGGTAGGTACAATCCTACTGCCCCTGCTGCCAGGTTCCTTCACTAGCATCACACCTCAGTCTGTGGATTAACAACGTTCTCATCATGAATGTGACTGTCACAAAGACATGACTGTGACATCACTGAAGGGCAGCAGATGTGTAATTAATATGGAGAAATGTTATTAGCGAGGGTGACAATGGTTTTTAAATGGCCAGGGTATTTTTTATAAAGCTAGATGAATACATTTCTCTTTGCATTAAGGGATGAAACTGGGGATATTCACTGATAATTCAAGCTATTTATAGGTGCCTCTATTTCCCTTGGATATCCCAGGAGATCACTCTCTGGGACTGTCCCTTCTTCTTTTATATTCAAATTGCATATCAAGTACCTGCCAGTTGTTTGGCACCTTACTAATTTAAACAAGAAGGACTTGTTTTTCCAGGTGCTTTTTCAAGATTCATCTCTTTAAAAGCCGGGACTGGTTCAATTTCCTAGTTAAACCAAACATGAGGAACAAATGATCCAAACCCAAGTTTGTGTGCATGTATGTCAGCGTCTCTTGCTGAGATGGCCAATAAAGGGCTGTACACTAGACACTATCCTTCACACCCAGCCTTCATGAATAAGTAAAGGTCTGTCATCCAGCAGTCTAATTGACTGGTACTCCTTCCTTTCCGGAACAAGACAACTGAAGTTTAGCTATTGCATATGTGGCATGGGTCACAGGGAAGTGCAAATATCAGAATGAGAAGCAAAAGCCAATGTCATGTGGATTTGGTACAGAGCTGGCAAAATCTTTGCTACTATATTATTTTGTTTCCCAAAAACTCGACACTCACTGAGTCCTGAGCAAACGATGCAACACACATGTGCTTAAAAAAATCCCGGGAGGACAAGGCGAATCTATCAAGAGAGACGTGCAGTTTCTTCTAAGTCTGAGAGCTGTGTTAAAAGATCTGCTTGCTACTTAAGAGAGCAAAAGAGTCTGGCAACATGTAGGGACTTGTCTGAAGCTGCTCCTCTACAACGTTTTAATGGCGGAACCTAGAAGGAAGACATGTGGGTGTGTTTGAGTGTGTGTGTGTCCCATAGGACTGCAAAGCAGGAAGAGTTTTTTGTCTCTTCCAATACACGTGAGGAGAGTGAGCCAGCATTTAAAAAAAAAAAATGTGAAAGAGACGGACATCACTTAAGAAGATAGGATTTTCCAAATGGCATCAGACCATTAACTTTCATGTCTGGTATCTTTTCTCTAGCAGGGCCAATGCTTAATGCTTTAGCATATGCTAAAACATTCCTCCTGACTCCCGCCGTTATTAACCTATGCCCTAAAGCAGTCAGTTTAATTACCCTTATCTCAGCATGCGCAACTACTGATATTATTTTTACATACATAACTATGGCCGAATTCTAACCCCAAGCGTGTGTTTGTGCAATTCCCACTCAAGTCAATAGAAGCTGTGTTTGCAAATGGGACAGCAGAATTTTGCACTTAGCCAATACTAGAATGTTCCCTTCCCTTCCTGCTCTCCTGAAATAGCAATGAAATTCCTATAGATTTTTCCCCCTTTTCATTTTGTGAGTGGACAATAATCCCTGTTTTCAAACTCTCCCACGTGTGGGCCCAAGGGAAGCACAGTCACTGAAGTCAGAGGTTCTCTAACATTTTTGTTCTGCTGACCACTTCCTAAGAGAGCTGCTCATGGACCCACCTGCCTTTCTAACACTCCACGCTCCCACTGCTTATTCCTCCTGAAAATTCCTGTCTGCAGATTACAAGGACCACACTGGGAGAACTACTGAGCTAAGGTTCATTTGGGACAAAGCCCTATAGAATTTAATAGAAAACAGTAATCTTTCTGGGGTTATTTTTAACCATTCTATAGAATTGAATGGAGAATCCTCTCTCTTCTACTGGGTGACTTTAAAAGTCTAAAGAAAGGAGAACATCCCGTGTCAAATTCAATAGGTTTGCAGATTCTATAACCCCTACTAAATATCGATGGCACCCATTGGTGTCTTCCTTATTAAATTTGATCAGACTTCTCCAAAAGGGGAAGCTCTGAAGCTGAGCATGCAGGAAAATCATAGCGTGAATAACACTGCTGTGCTCTTATTTCCCTAACCTAGTCACACCCTCAGGTTGTCTTTTGGTTTATCCGTGGGCAGGAGTAAGGAGACACATAGAGTTTAAAGAGTGGATGGTGTCAGTGTTATTAAAAAACCCAGCCTCTTCCAGTGAAGTGATATGGGGCCATCCTTTCCCTTGCACTAGAGCTCTTACTTTCCAGTGCAAGGAGATGACTCAATGCAGTTTCTATTTATTCTGTTCTCCATTCAGGTGTGGCACAGTACCTTGGGTTCCTCAGTGCTGTGTAGGTTTTAGGTTTAGACTTTAGCCACATTGGTAGGTTCAGTCAGATGGTTTCCGGAAGCCAGCACCTGGAGCTTCCAAGTGTGAGGTCATTCTTTACTTAGGTAATGTGATGGAAGGGAAAGGAACCAGAAACCTCCTGGGAGGACGCTGTTTCTCTTACAAAGCTTTCATATAATTCAGGCAGTAAAGATATCCTCAGAGCGTATGAAGTGGCACTAGCTGGAGATCTTTTTTTTTTTTTGGTAGGTGGGAATAGGAAAAGAGGATGTGAAAGCCAACAGGTGACAGATGTGTAGTCATGTTGGTTCACTGGATGGTGCTCAGCTACTGCAGAGAGGAGCATGGAATAGAATAGAGTTTGGTGCTCCTTAAGATATGATGTGCTGCACGTCTGTTAAAGTTCACTTCCTCCTTCTTAAAAGAAATGTTCTGTTGTGAAGAGACTGGGTGTTCTAGGGTTTGGTACATTGGGGCTAAACTTCAGGCATAGGAAGCAGCAGATATTTTTAAACAAATCTGAACGCAAAAAAACCTTAACTATCTCAGAATCTAGCTTTAAAATCTTCAAGATGCCTCCACTCAGATCTCTGTTTGGTAGGTTCTTACGTGCAATGAATCTGGTGGCTCCCCAGTCACCAGGTCCCAGTGGACAGGTCAGTGTCCACATTTGAAGAACCACCACCGCTGTTGGCACCCTAATGTCAGCAGAGGTCAGTGTGCTCACAGCTGGGATTACCCTCTCACTCCCACAGGTCAGGTTTTTACAGATCGCATGCGAGGGGCAGCAAAAGGATTGATTCCACAACACTGCTGCTGCTCGGGCATGACTTCTGTCTCTGGAACTGTTTACCTGATACCTTTCACACGGACTAAGCTCACAAGAAAAACGGGTCAGAGATGGAACCAGAACACTTAAGAAAGCAGTGACAAAGCTCAGGCAGAAAGCTGGGGAAAATGAATTGCCCATGGGAGCAAAACTGGTCCGTTATGGCCTATCCTAGGACTCAGGGGATGAGGGGAAAACCCTTTAGGAAAAGGCCGATAGAATTTTACAGCAATGGAACCAGTAAAGCTCTGCAGAACTCTAGTAGGTTTCTATGACTTTGAAACCCTACAGATTAGGCTGTGTAGGTGAAGGGTGTAAAATAAACTGAATTTAATATCACAATAAACAGGAAATCGTGTGCAGGGTGTATGACACTGGCCTGGTGAGGGAGTAGGGCATTAAGGGAGAAGAGGCTTTAAGGTGAGGGGAAGTACATAACTCTAAGGTTTCTGCTGCCTAGTTCAGGGTTCCTGAATCATGATTTAGGTGTAGCATCCTGTATAGGGTCTGGGTTTTGCCTATAGATTAATAGAGAATGAAATCCTTTCCGTGATTCGATTACCCTATAGGATTCTATAGGAGTGACATTATTCTCTATTAAATGTTAATATTCAAAATGGACAAGCTTTTCGGCAGGTTATTTTCTATAGGAAGCAAGAAAAACAAATCCCTTCCATGTCTTTCGGAGCAGTGACTCAAGAAGTGACACAAGAAGAAGTGGGCTGTAGTCCACGAAAGCTTATGCTCTAATAAATTTGTTAGTCTCTAAGGTGCCACAAGTACTCCTGTTCTTCTTTTTGCGGATACAGACTAACACGGCTGCTACTCTGAAACAAGAATACTGTGACCTGGGCTGTACACCCGGCTGTGGCAAAAGTTGTCTATGGGGGTAAAATCACACACAAGCACTCTGCTCCTAGAAATGCACTCTGCATACAACCTGAACTCTGCTCCTAGAAATGCCCTTTTTCCATGAGACCTGGAGGAAAGACTGGATTTGGGATTCCCATTCTCGGTACCACCCCCCTTTTTATTTCTTGCAGGACATCTACCCACCCTGCGTCATATATTCCCTGCCCTGCTCCTCCCCTTCATTTCCCACTCACCTGTTTAAAACTTTGCACAAAGCCCAGCCAGAATACTTCTCACAGGACAAACAGGTAGACACATGCCTACCTCTTCGCCAAAGGTTGTAAGGGGGGGCGGAAAGCCCTGTAGCTGCTCAAATTACAAATGACAGGGTCAGTTTTATTGTGGTTCTAAAGTGCAAGGGTCACAAAGGAAGACGGGACAGAGCTAAGGGAGCAAATTATTTAGCAAGGTGGGAGCCAAGCCCGAGGGGGGAAGGACTCCAGGAATGCACCTTCTCCTAGCTCAGTATGTACCTGACCAGGAGGAACACAGCATGAGAAATTCAGTTAGGGCCAAACATTGCAAAATGAAATCAACCAGAAAATAATTACTGTTGTTCAATATAGAAAATGTAGGATTAAAAAGTATATATTTTTAAAGAGGACATTTATCCATGTCACTAATAACACTTTTGATTGACACTGAACCCTCTTGAAAAAAAATCTTATTGGCTTTTCACAATTCATGCCGTTTGTTTACAATTTGCCATTTTCTCTGCTTGGTCAATGTTAAAAAGGCTGGTCCATTTGATCTTGTAGCTAGATAGTTTCTAGTCAGTTTCACTGCCGTGTGCTCATGTATTAGCATAATCCTGCCATGTTTGCATTACCAGGGCTAAAGAGGCAGATTGTTGCTGTTTAATACAGGGTTCCACTGGACTTTAAAAAATAAAAACAATGTGATGGAACCATTTCTATTAGTCTTAAGTGTCAGTGTTGCCAACTCACATGATTTTAGCATGAATGTCGTCTCCTGATATTAGGGGCTTTTCTTAAAGCACCAGCTCCTGGATTCATGTGAATCTCTGTTTTCATTTTTAAAAGAAAAGAATGTTTCCAGCCCTCATAGTTGTGAAGTAAAACTTGAAAAGGCGAACCCTAAGCACTACACCGCCAGAAGACAAATAAAAAGAGCCCCAGTTTTATTATTTTTAAAATCTCATGATTTTTAAGCCAATCTTGTGATTTTTTGTGGGGGGGCTGACTCATGATTTTTGAACATTTGGGGTTGGTAATGCTGTATGTGATGTGAAAGTGTGTTTGGGGGCAGACTTGACTGGACAGCATCCCTTTAAATCATAGAATATCAGGGTTGGAAGGGACCTTAGGAAATCATCTAGTCCAACCCGCTGCTCAAAGCAGGACCAATCCCCAGATGGATTTTTGCCCCAGATCCCTAAATGGCCCCCTCAAGGATTGAACTCACTACCCTGGGTTTAACAGGCCAATGCTTAAACCACTGAGCTATCAAACCAGCTAAGGAAAGAGACCGAGAAGATCACCAGCAACAGGGCACTGCCCCGGCCCTGGCTTTGAGGGCTGTATACATGCCTAGAGTAGATAGAAGATGATTGCCTGCAGAGATGTCACTGTTTCTATACCCCTCTGTGAGCTGGTCTGCTAACCACAGGAGAAGGTCAGGCGGCTTGAGCTTGGAGTATCGCTGGGAGGGTCGGTGAACGTCAGCAACATCAGCCCAGGTTAATACTTGTAATGCAGCTTGGCACTGATCTGGTTCCATTCTCATGAGGCCTTCAGAGCACTTCATAAACGCTATGTCTCACAACCCCCCGTGGAGGAGGGTGAACATCATTGTCCCCATTTCACAGACAGGGAAATGGAGGCATCAAGCAATTAAGTGACCTGGCCCCTCTGCGGCCTTTCCAGCTTCTTCCAGCCCCGCCAGCAAGAGGGAGTGACTCAAACCCCACAGAGCAACCAGCCTAGGTCTAGCCGGCCAGTCTTGACATCGATCACAGGGCAAGGAAGGCGGGAGCAGTTGGGCTATTGAACACTGGCCAGCATCAGCAGCCGCGCTGTGTGGTGTTACTCCCAGGGATTCCACCTGGTTTTGAGTAGGAGGTGAACGCAACAAGGCACCCGAGTCTGTGCCACATACATCGGTGGGCAGGTGTGTTAGTCTAAACCCCTCCCTGCTTGCGCTCTCTCCCTCCTAGAGGCCAGATTTCCTTCATCTCCCAGCTCCTCTTCTTCACTGATCCCATTCGGCAATCGGCAGCTTTTGCAACCTATCCCGTGTTCTACTGGGTTCCAGAGGCAGTGATCCTTCCTATCCCAGCAGTTAGATACCGCGGCGCAGCATGGGAGGAGTGGGGGTGCCTGCGACGTGCCACCTCGAATGGGTGATGCTGAGGACAGCAACCACGGGAGCTTGAGAAAGAGCCTGCCTGGAAAGCAAGCTCGCAGAGGGAGGCGAGTAATAATTTTATTCCGGCAGGGAGCAGGGTGGCTCTTTATGGCTCCCGTGGGACCGCACCTGGAGTATTGGGGTCAGTCACAGGCACGTCATTGCCCGAAAGATAGAGACCCTGGAATGCGGTTTTGGAGATGGGCAATGTGAACGGCTTTGGAATATGGAAGGAGTCACTGAACTAACTGTGGTATAGCGCGGACAAATAATGACCGCCCCTAGACATGGGAATCTATTCCTACATGCAGCATATAAATACCAAGCGTGGGGAGGAGTGATTGAGTACAGTGCACATGGGTATAAGTAGGAGGCATAGGAAGAAATTCAGAAAGGCAACGTGCAGGCTGAATATTAGGGAACACTCTGGGGGAGTGAGAGAGGTTTGGCTGCGGAACAGCCAGTAACAGGACAGGATGGAAATCCCATTGCGCTGGGACATTGAGAGTACTCCTAGTTTTGGCAAGGGCTGGAAAGTCTGATCTTCAGGATTCTCCATTTCTGACGCGCAGCACCAACTCACCCACAACATCCGCTCTGCTCCAACTAATACTGCCTGTACCTCTCACCCCCTCCCCGACACTTGCCCCTTCTGTGGCGTGAGGGAGGCCCTGGCGCACGTCGATCTCAAGTGCACCAGGCTGCAGCCCCTTTTCCAGCTCCTACAGAACCTTCTCCTCAGGTTTTGGTGCCACTTCTCCCTGTACCTCCTGCTCCTTGCACACTCCATCCGTGGTCCCACAAAGTCACGAGACCTTCTCATCTGCCTCCTCCAAGGCGGCTGTCCACCACACCAGGAGAAGGAAGCTGAATGGGGAGGTGCTTTGCGACTGTGGGGCCTGCTTTCGATCTTCCCTTGGGTCGTGTCTCTGGGCAGATTCCTTTGGGCCACATCCACTGGCTCCCTGGATGCCTTCGAGGAGCAGTGAGCACGGTCCGGGGTTCTCTGCTCGGTGTCCCACTCGGGATCCTTGCTTTTGACCCTCTGAGCTCACTCCCATTCCTGTTTTATCATTTGTTGTCCCCAAACTCTTTTGACGCCTGGGTCCAGTGGCTCCTTCCCTTGGGCTGGGGGAAGGGGTGGGGCCTTTAGATGTGGGCGGGCTTCCGCCTGCCTGTCCCTGGCAATTTCCTATGTACTGCCTTCACCTCAGCCACAAAGAGCCACAAATTCAAACCAAGCCAAGACAAAGCTGTAGGAGGAGGTGGTGAGCCCCTGCAAGTCTCATGCCGGGAGAGAACTCCTTTTGGATCAGTCATTGTCTCTCTTTGCTCCGGCTGCTAACACGTCATTTCATATTTATTTTTATTTAAAAGCCACTTGTCCAGAATCTTTTGGGAGTCACTCCTGCCAACCGCCTATGCACAGAGCTCCCGTCTGCCTGCAGGACTGGCCCCAGAAAAGGGCTCTGGAACCCAGGGTATGTCTATCTGCGCTGCAGTTGGGAGGTGTGACAGCAGCGTGTGCGGACATACACCTCTACCTCGATAGAACGTTGTCCTCGGGAACCAAAAAATCTTACCGGGTTATAGGTGAAATCGCATTATATCGAACTTGGTTTGATCCACCGGCGTGTGCAGCTCCGCCCCCCCGGAGCACTGCTTTACCGCGTTATATCCGAATTCGTGTTATATCGGGGTAGAGGTGTACCTGAGCTAGCTTTGACCAAGCAGGGTAGCAGGTTAGTCGTGGCAGCAAGGGTAGGGGGTGGCATGGAGAGCGGTTGGAGTACAGTCCCTCCAAGGACCCCCAGCATGCACTAAGGGGGCTAGCCCATGCCGCCACAGCTACGCTGCTAGCCCGATCACAGCTAGCTCAGGTATGCGTCGTATGTGCTGTATTTGCACCTCCCGATTGCCGTGTAGACATCCTGCTAGCACTTACGCTCCCTTCCCAGCCTCTCTATCCCAAACAGACTCACAGGAGAATTCCGATTCTCTCCCAGGGATATCATTTGATTGATATAATTTATATGACCCATCTCCGTTGCCGACTTCCTTTCTCAGCAACCCAATTCACCTGCTGGTTGTTAGTTCTGGTCCCAGGGCACACGTGCCCCATCAAGCCAATTTTCTGCTCGGTCTACAGCAGCGTTGAGTCCTCTGCACTGGTCCTTCCAGACGCTTCCTTGCGTTCAGAGTGTGTGTATAAAGTAGGGTGATGGGGATGAGTCAACAAATTCAGCTGCACACTGCAAAAGGTTCACGGGCAGATCTCTGGGGAGCTGTTCTACAGAAATGTGCGCTGTAAAATTCCACAGGGCAGATGTTTCAGCCAATGGAAGAGCTGCCCAGATAGCCTATAAAAAGACCAGTCCTGCACGCCGTTAGTAAATGCAGGGAGATTGTCTCCCTAAGCAGCGCTGTAATACTATCGTTCTCACGAGTTACACCTCTACCCCGATAGAACGCTGTCCTCGGGAGCCAAAAAATCTTACCACGTTTAGGTGAAACCTTTGATCCGCCGGAGTGCGCAGCCCCGCCCCACCAGAGCACCGCTTTACCACATTATATCCGAATTCATGTTCTATCAGGTCGCATTATATCGGGGTAGAGGTGTATTTCTAGATGCTGTACAAGCAAATAACCCAGACAGTCCCTGCCCCAGAGAGCTCACCATCTGGGTATGTGACAGTGTGTGATCGGTGACAAATGTGGTGGGGAGAGCAAGCTAACCGTAGAGACAGGTATGTTTGCAGGTAGTCACAGTGGGCTGTTGTCACAGTCACACTTTGTCTCAATGAGATCTTATCAACTCGGGACTTCTCTCTATATACCGTCTACTGAAGATACGCTTTTAAAGTGTCGCCATCTACCTACAATATTTATCCAGAGTAGATCGATATGGAGTAGTAGATATCTATTCACATTCTCTCTACATCGACCTGTTGCTTAATAATAGATATAAGTATCTTATATAGCGATAGCTCTGCCTACCTGGTAAGTATGACATACATACTATATCGACAGTGTCTCTACCTAAAGAATTTATTTGCAGTTTCTATCTAAACCATGATCAGTCCCTAGCTACAAACCTTTCTGCTTCCTAAAAATACCCCACAATCTGCTCTGCTCTCTTCAAACACCGCCCAGCTCTTTCTTCCAAGAACCAGGAAGGAAAGTTTCTTTGCAACAAACCTGCCCGCCTGCCAAGGAAAACCGCAGCAGAGAGGACAAACTGCTTGTTCAGCTAATCAGACTTCTAACAGGACAACGGGGCACTGGCTTTTCCAAAAAGGTCTGATGCTTCTTAATCCTATTATGCGTTTGCACTGGTGGAGACTTACAAATAGCCACTGATATATGCACAGACACACACACATACCACATATGCACAGGGGTGAACACAAATAAACACATGCTCACAACAAAAATACCATTTTGGTTGCAACGGGCTGGCACGATGATCCTGAGTGACTTGCACTGGAGCCAAGAGCTGTTGTCCAACGAGCATAATGCAACATGAATTGGTTTCTAATAGATGTTTGATTCCAGGTGTGAGTTAGTTACTCCCTTTTCCCCCCCATAAGAGTGATGCTTATTTCTTTAAAGGGCCAGGAGACCCGCAGCTTCTGCAAAAGCTTCCTCTTTAAAGTTCACTCAGAGTAAAAATATTAGCAAGTGGGAAGTGCTTCAGAAAAGAATGGCCCCTGCAGAGAGTGAAGTTTGGGTGCATTTTAAAAAAAATGTTCCGGATTATAAGAGGCGGTTGTGTGCGTGTGTAGGTGATGCAAACAAGGGCAGTATATAGCTCAAGACGTAACTACAGAATAAAATCCTAAACTGGTTCTCTTACACAATAAATCCCCCAATGACCCCCAACTTCATTTATCTCAAAGTCTGATGTCCCTGAACTACTTCAGATAAGCCAGATAGCGCTGGATATTAAGAGGTGATAAGGTAGCACAACAAGAAGTCAAATGATTTCAGCATCACTAAATGCTGAGACTGCCCAACTTTCCTCAAAGGTGGGATACAAAGTGTTTGCTTTTCAGTCTCGACCTCGCAGCGGGACTTGCTTCGCTAGCTCGCAATCTGGACAGCCCAGTCACCCGGACATCTTCCCCTCTGCAGCATGGAAGGTTCCTGGATCTCTGAGTGGCTGGGAGAGGTGAGGCTTCTAAACGGCAAACTGCAAATGATGCCGCTGGGACCATGAAGCATCCGTACTACCTGTGCAGGCACCTTCCCTTTCCCACCTCAGACCCAATGCCACTTGTAACCATTTTCGGCCCAGATAAGTATGAGCTAACCTACAGTCCTGGCAGCAGCTCCGGGGCTTGCACAGGTGTATGTGCCAGTGCCCATCAGCCTGTGAATTGGTAGAATCACGGAAAAATAAAGAGTTTTCAAACTTTTGTTAACATGATAGCATTTTTTTTTTTAGAAGAAAGCTCCAGGTTTTTTCTAACTATCCCAAGCAACAGATGTCATTGCAGAGGTGATCTTTGTCCTTATGGATTCTTGCATTCCACCTGGTCTGCTTTTAATTCCCTCAGGAGGTTAATTACCTGATTGCTGCTGCTAAGGGCTTTCGTAGATTATCTCCATGCTGCAAGTGCCCGCGTGCCCCTTTTTCTCTTCTTTCCCCTTTCTGCCGTGCAACATGTGTGCTGGGGAAAGAGCAGCTGCATGTTCATTGAGCTGCGTTTACGAAGGGATGTAGATGGCGATTGCTATCAGGGCTGCATACATGCCCAAAGAAGCATACATGCATTGACACAAACACACACATTATATGTGCCCACGCCCACGTGAATGCCAAGCAAACACCGAGGCCTTGCTTCCGCTGAGCTTTTCCCTTAATTTCCCACCTTTGCAGCCCTATCAGCAACAGAGGTGGGAGCGCCAGGGTAGGCAAGGTGCGAGGGGCCCTGGCGTCTTCACCACCTTGCTGTCTAGATTCACTCTGAGTGCGGTTAGCTGTCCGGGTAGTAAAAATGCCGAGTGCCTTGCCTACACAAGCGCTCCTTCTGTACAATTGAGCTGGCCTCGTGGTAGCGTAACAGGAAATAGTAAGGTAAAGCCTGGTGTAAAAACAGCCTGCACACAATGCATCGATAAATCATGTTCGTTTCGCTTGCATTCCCTGGGGGATTCAATCTGAGCTGCTGTACGGAGTCCATTCACCGGACGTGACGGTCTGCCCCGAACTCTTGGGAAAGTTTACAGGAATGAACTGAAAAGGCTACTGCCCTGCTCGAACCTGGGGCAACACATGCCAACATTGTACACCAGCTTTCCCTAGCCCAGTTCACAATTCCTCATACTAGGACTGACAAGAGCAAGGGAAAGAATGAAAGAATAACAAAAAGTTGTTGGTTGGTTGGGTTTTTTTTGCTAAAAGTATATATCTTTAGGCTTGGGCTGTTTGTGGTTAAATCTATTTACTCACATACAAGCACGGTTTCATGAAGTCGCCCCTGACAATCCTAGATCTGTCCATCCTCCCTGGGCTTCCCCCCAGACCATGCTGCACAGGGCTCCCTGAGTCATTTTGAGTTTGCAAAGGCAGCGAGCAGCGTGCCCTTACCTGTTGCAGCAGGAAAGACCTCTCCTGAAATTTATCGTCTTGCTGCCCCCTCAGCCGAGTCCTCGGTCACTGTGCAGCACCCCACAAGCTGCAGGAGATCCATGGTGGCTGTGAAGTGGAGACGCTCAGAGAAGTTCCGGCAAGAGGAGATTTTGCTGGCTGAAATCCCTGCAGCACAGGTTGAAAGCAGCTAGCGAGAATGTTGCAGTAGGTGTAACTCTTTCCCTGAAGTTCCAGCCCTCCCTGACTGACTAGGGGAGGAGGAGAGGCATTGCTCTCACTCTGGAGAAAGGAGCACGTGTGTGTGTGTGTGTGTGTGTGTGTGTGTGTGTGTGTGTGTGTGTGTGTGTGTGTGTGTGTGTGTGTGTGTGTGTGTCAGAGCTGGGCAGACTCCCAAGTCTCAGAGCCAAATAATGGCAGAGCTTTTTACTGTTAGATTAGCCAGCATTGCCATGAAACCCAGAAATGCAGCTTAAAAGACCAGTGGTTGTTTTTAACTAGGAACCAGGTAGGTGCTGGCGGGAGGGATGGGGAAAGGGGGGAGAATCCTGTTCTGATCACAGAGGAGCTGATGGCTGAAAAAGCACCTGGGACGTTACTGGTATTGAAGGGTTGTGTTGTGGTAGCCCCTAGGAGCCCAGGCATGAACCAGAGCCCCATTGTGCTAGGCGCTGTACAAACACAGAACAAAAAGACAGCCTCTGTCCCAAGGAGCTTCCAATCTAAGCATAAGATAAGAGACAACGGGGGTACAACAGGCGGACAGTGGAGTACAAATGTAACCCGCACACCTCCTGGGTGTGGTGTTCTGTCCCATCTAGGGGCACCGAGACTGCTTAGAGAGAGAGATAAATGAGTCTGCTGTACAACCTTAGCTAACAGGCAGTTGGCTTTTAGCTCATGCAGTAGAGGTTCATGCACAAAGCTCTAGAGGTCCATGGTTCGATCCCGCCCGCCGATAACCAAGGTCTGTCGGCATTACAAGTGCCACACCCAGAAGGTGTGTGGGTTACACAAGGAAACAGTGAGACAAACGGCAGCCTTTGGGAACTTCTGATGAGTCTTAGCTGTACAGAGGCTAAAAAGTTGGTTACATCTTTCTAGCTCCCAAGGCTTTTCGTTTCCCCCCCAGACACGCCGCTAGATCTCAGCGGGGTTGCACAGGTGCAGCTAAGGACAGATCTTAGCCCCAAGTTTTTCAATTCCTTTTTCTTTTTAAACCAATTTGTTAACCTAAAATTGCCAGTAGGTGAGAAATCTGCCGTGGTCTGCCATAATGGGGAGATACCCCTTTTAATCACAGCCGGCCTAAGAAAATGTGTAAGCATTGGGGTGGCTGTTCCGGTGCTATCGACATGGAGGCTGTAGTGTTGACAGGACATAGGTGTTTTTACCACTATATTATCTTACTGCTTGCACCCTGCCTACGCTACAGGTTCTGCCATTGGTCGCACCATTGCAGCTGCACCTGTGCCGGAAAACGCTTATCAGTCTTCCTTGGGTAGCTGCACCTTGGGCCACATGCCTGACTCACGCTTTTGACTATGCGACATGCCAGGGAGAGCTGGCTGGCAGTTTTCAGTGAAATTTTTGTTGTTGAAAAATGGCAGTTTGAAAAATGGGGATTTTTCAGTAAAAAAAAAGGATTTATTTTTCAAAATTTTCAATAATTTTTACGAAACCACAACTGAATTTTTGTTGATGCTTGGATTCCATTTGCCCCCCCTTCCTCCCCCTCTTTCTTTCCCCTTTTCAATCACTTTTACTAGGAAAATGGAAAAACGGGTGGAAAAGGGGGAAAATCATGGGCTTAATGAACATTTTTGGTTGTAGCTGTTTTTCAGTGGAAACTTGAGTTTTCAACAAAATCTTCACCCACTGTGTCTGCTTTCCTCGGAAAATTTCCTTTTCATCAAGCCAAAACCTTTTTTTTTTTTTTTGGATGAAACATCTAAATTTTCGGCAGAAAAATAAACCCATTTTCTGACCAGCGGTAGGAAAAAACCTGAAATTTGCAAAATGAAAACCAGCAAATGTTGATAAAAATTCTGAATGGGTTTGTCTGCAGAATGTTAACAATTTCCAAATTTTGTGAAAAATCATCACCACTTTCTGACCAGCTCTAAAGTGGAGGCAGATGCAGCTCAATCAATGCTGATCACAGCTTAGCTACGTGTATTGCTGAGCACAAACAGCGGAGTCTGAAGATATTTTTCCTTTTTTTTCCTGCCCAAACAACACTACAAACTAATGAGATTCGAGAAAAAATAGTTCTCTCTTTTATCAGCACTTTGGATGGGATCTTTCAAGGCCCTCAGTCAGCACTGGAGTCTTCTGCTCTCCCTGAAGTCTGTCGTAAAGCTCTCACTGACGTCAAGGGGAGCACAACTTGGCCAGGGCTAAAGAAGGGCTTTTGAAAACCCCATCCTTGTTGCCAGCTCTTGTGATTTCATCCGAATCCCCTGATACTTGGTGTTTTTCTTAAAGCCCCAGCTGCTGGAATCTGGTTATTACCTCAGAAGCTGAGCTTTCATTTAAAACAAAAAGGAAACTTCTGGCCTTCATGGATGTGGAGAAAAGCTTGAAAATGAGCCAATGCCAGGAGACAAATAAAAAGAACGTCAATGTTATTTTTTCTAATCCCACGATTTTTAAGCCAGTCTCATGATTTCGGGGGCTTGACTCACGATTTCTGAACACGTGCGGTTGGCGGTACATTTGTGTGTAGCCAGTTTCACTGTTTCCCCCGTTTCCCCCGGATAAGGACCTATCCTAGAAGCGGAGACTCTTATCCGCACACAGAGTCCCAAGGAAGTTGATGAGACTCCATAGAGCCATAAGGGTCCCTCCATGGAGATCCCAACCTTTAATTCTCTCTGTCTGCTCATATAGCCCCCAGCACTGCCATGTCTGAGAACCTCCCAAGTAGTTATGGATTTATCCTCACAACACCCTGGTAAGGCAGGGAAGGATGTATTATTATCCCCATGGGACCCTCAGGCACGGCGAGATTAAGTAATGTGCCCAAGGTCACAACAGGAGAGCATGAAAGCTGGGAATTGAACTCAAGAGTTCCAGACCAGGACCTTAACCTTTGCTGTTTGTGTGGGAAGTTCTCACAGCAACATGGGAACAGGAAAATGTGAGTGGAGAGCTACAAAAAATGGCAGAGGATGGTGTGAGCCCTGCAACTTACATACCTGGCTCAGTTTTTGAAACTGACTTGGATTTCAAGTTGATCGTGCCCTTTAAGAAATGGCCTGGACTGAATAAGTCCCAAGAAGGGTTACAAACATGACAGGGTTTACATAACAATCAGCCCCTCATTTTTGAGATGTCTCATAAGAAGAAAACAAGGGCTCTCTCAGTAACAATAAGGGTAGGTATATTGAAAACAAATGGAAGGCCATGCTACTTCACACAGCTGTGACCCTCACAGCCACATAAGGTGAGAGAATCCGGGGTTGATGCCTAGATTTCAAGGAGGTTAGCTCACTTGATGAACAATACTGACATTGTATTTCGACGTGCTAAGTTACGAGCGATCAAATCTCTGGCCTCGGGGCATCAGCTGATTGCCACAAAAGTTGGGAAGTAATTTTCCCACATTTAAAGCCTTGCACAATTGGCCAGGTGCATTGTTTTATTTCACCAGCCTTTGAAGCATCAAGATAGGCCACTGCAGAGACAGGATACTAGAGCTGATCGGGTATAGCGAATCAGATGCTCTCAGCCAGAACGGCTGGAAACACCATTCTGGACAATGCAGCGCCATCTGTGAGACACCCCCTCCCTCAACTCTAACACCTGCATAGTATATTTGCTACCCTAGATTGTCAGTCTCCCTATTTCAGTCCTTTTTCTTTGCCACATTTCTGTGGTAAAATACCATTTCAGCAAGCGCTGGGCATAATAGTCCCATGAATGAAGTTCCCATGCTGCACCATGGGCAAACGCAGGTTGGCGCCGAACCCAAGTGCATATTAATGTCCAGTCATCTTGCACAAACACATGCTCTCACATACAAACACATACTCACACAAACACACACAGACTTCCTTGACGGCAAGCAAAAACATCACTGAGACACTCTCCCAGTTTCCACTAGGTCAGGGAGCAAAAATCCCCCACTCACTCTTAAACAGTGGCTCCCACGCAGAGCAAGTTGCTGGTGTCATGTGGTCCCAGTTGGGCAGCTGGTGGGTTTTAGTCTCAGGTCTCAAAGAGCAGCATGCCTTATCTCCCCTGCTATGGATCAGAGGATAGTCTCTAAGCTTCACAGCAACTGATGAGGCCTTGTCTGACTTAGCCAACACAGGCAAAGAATGTCAGTGCAAACACCAGTGTCAGCCACTCCTCTCCTCTCTCCAAGTGAAAAGGGGACAGAGACAGTAGCACTTATATCCATCGGACACTTGTATCCACTGGACAAGGATGAGGGGACCAGCTCAGGGAAATCCCTAATGAAAAGGCAACCAAGACTCAAAAATGTGGATGGTTTGGACTGGTGACTTCCCTTGCGGTAACGCCAGTCCTTAGGCCTTGGCTACACTTACCCGCTAGTTCGACGGCTGGAAATCGAACTTCTGGGTTCGACTTATCGCGTCTAGTCTGGACGCGATAAGTCGAACCCGGAAGTGCTCGCCGTCGACTGCGGTACTCCAGCTCGGCGAGAGGAGTACCGCGGAGTCGACGGGGGAGCCTGCCTGCCGAGTGTGGACCAAGGTAAGTTCGAACTAAGGTACTGCGACTTCAGCTACGTTATTCATGTAGCTGAAGTTGCGTACCTTAGTTCGAATTAGGGGGGTAGTGTAGACCAAGCCTTAGTGTCTCCCTGCGTTGATATCCCAGTCCTCAAGGCAGAGACAGGAGTTGTAGGAGAGAAGGAGAAATTCTGCATAGAGAATCAAGGGTTTTAGTGAGGTCTGGTCATTACGCTGACCTTTTGTGGCAGGTGGGAGTATGGTTCCTATTGCAATTATCTGACTCTGCCTTCTCCCCTCCCTGGGTACGTCCTCATATCAAAGCACAGACCTGTACTGAATCAAAGTGAGACCCA
This sequence comes from Chrysemys picta bellii, assembly GCF_011386835.1. NCBI lineage: Eukaryota > Metazoa > Chordata > Testudines > Emydidae > Chrysemys > Chrysemys picta. Next base: position 104,979,364 of record NC_088798.1, read on the forward strand.
TTGGCTCTGGGTAGATAAATTAACCCAGAGTTCTTTCGTCCTGTCTCTGCAGAAACATAGAGGCTGCAAAGATACCAGTGACTGCAAGCAAAGGGCATTAGCCAGGCTGTGAGTGGGACGACTGAACAGAGCCCGTCCATCCCGTCTGGTTCTGACAGGGGCTGTCCAACCCACACTTCCCCTCTGACTTTTTTAAGCTGATAAAACAAACAAACCGAAAATGAGCATCTTTAGCTGGTGCCGACGTTTCCCTCACTCCCATCCAAATCCCATGACACAAACCCAACATTGGATCCAATGGAGCCTTTCCCAGCGCATGGAGAATGTCCTAGGTTTTGTCACTTCTCTGACAATTAGAAGATTTAATTACTGGTAGCTATTTCCTTTCCTGGCTCCTCTCCAGGGTTTCCATTTGATACATCCAGGATACAGTCTTGCAAGTTTGATTCCTGCAAAGCATTTTTAAAGAGAAACAGAGTGTTCCAACAGGGTTTGGGAAATCACCAGTACCCTCACTGCACTGACTGCTATAGGGACCCTGCTGTCCATACGTCTTTCATTGCAGGTTGCAATTCGTATCCTCCTCCAGATGGGTGCATTTCTCATTCAGTCCTGGTAGAACACCCATGAGAATCCAGGATTGGGAAGGATCTGTAGGTCATGGCCAAGACGATACTTTTATTGATGTTCAGAAAGCACCTAGCGAATTGTGGGCACCTCCAATATCTCATGACTGTAGTCACTGTGGCTGAGTTTTTCAAAACTGGATACGCCTACAGCTAGACTCTGATGTCCTCATGGAGGGGCTCAGCACGTTTAAAAATCAGGCCACTTATTTAGATGCTTAAATGAAAACTTAGGAGCCAGACTTTTTTACAATCTTGGCCCGTCTCTGTAGGTAAGAATTGGTTTCTTAACCCATGATCTGCCTGTAACGGATCAGTTGTGGAGTGGTCAGGGCCGGCTCTAGCATTTTTGCTGCCCCAAGCAGCGCAAAAAAACAAAAAAAGCCGCGAGCGCGGCGGCAGCTCTACTGCCGCTTCATTCTACAGTGGCAATTCGGCGGCAGGTCCTTTGCTCCCAAAGGGAGTGACGGCCCCGCTGCCGAATTGCCGCCGAAAGGGCCGGACGTGCCGCCCCCCTCTTCATTGGCCGCCCCAGGCACCTGCTTGCTAGGCTGGTGCCTGGAGCCGGCCCTGGGAGTGGTACTGTGTCCTTTTGTTCTTCAAAGGTGGCTTACTTTAGTAAGGCTGATCTGTTAGCTAGGCCCGAAACCCACAAGATATGTCTTACGTGGTAGTACAACCATGTGGAGATGCAGTCAGCTGTCTGATAAGCATTTAGGGAGAACAGAGACCAACCAGACAGGGAGATCTTTACCACTCAGGGACAGACAACTTGTTTTCTTTGTTGCTGTACATAATTTCTACCGGATTGGCCTGTCAGCCTCAGCCTCTGGTGTGCTTTACAGCTCTGTACGTAAGGCAGTATGTGAGCCTGCGGGAACATGCAGGGCAGGAGGCATTGCCTGAGTGAAACAATAGGAACAGATTAGCTTTGCGGGGGACTGGAGAAGAAGGGGAAAGGGGGGGAGGATGTTTTTAAAAAACAGAGCTTCTGTTGCTCATGTACCCTCCCTTTTCTACAGCTTCAAGTCAGGGTAACACTACTTCCTGCTCACATCCCAAGGCTAAAACGGTTGCTTATCTCTTGAGGTGCAGCTAGAGTAGGCCTGGGCTGAACTTTGGATCTATCACTCCTTGTGGAGCTCCGGCCCTGGGCTTTGGGGAGGAGGCTCTGATGGAAACTTCTCCCCATATATTGTAGGCAGAGAGGTTTCAACTGTCCATGGGCCTGATCCGGCTACGTGCCGAGTGTGAAGCTAAACAAAAAGCAGAGGCTCGCTGACGCTTAGTTCCTTTCTCAATCAATCCGGTTTCACTCGGATGGGTGTCTCTGAAACCATAAACCTACCGGCCCCCCTGTGCGCCCTAGGGTCTTCCAGGAAAAGTGGGGCAGATAAGACTTAAATTCCTAATGTAAAAGACTAGCAGAAAATGATAACTTGGGGTGCCTCCTGATCCATTATGAAGAGCACAAATGGGCACGCACACATTTTTTCCCTATAAAGGTGACCTCTAAATTGTTCATCGGGCCCAGTCGGGGCGGGAGGGGGGATGCTCTGAGATTCATCCCCTTCAATTTCTCCTCAACCCACATCAGGTTCGGGGCTGCCTTAGGATGCAGAGCAAGACTCCTTTGATCATTTAGGCGCCTTTGTTAATTCCAACTGTGGGCTGGGATCCAGCCGGAATTATCTCATTACTGGTTGGGGATGGGTTTGATTAGTGCTAATTGATTTCTGGAAGCAGTTGGTTAATTGGGGGGACATCTGCTCAGGTGTTGGGTGCAAGGTAAGTATAAACAAGTGAATAATAATGATTTGGAAGAGGAAAGAGATGGGAGGCAAACCAAACTCTCCCAAATTTCCCCCTGGCCAATCCTGGTTCCACTGAGATGAATTTGGTCCCTGGAGCGAAACGCAGTGCGTTGATCTTCCCTTCTCTTATTTTTATTATTTATATTGCAGAAGCATCAAGAGGGCCCAGCTGAGATCGGGACCCACTGTGCTAGGTGCGCTATAAATGCATAACGAGAGACAGACCCTGCTCCAAAGAGTTTACAATCTAAATAGACAAGGCAGGGGAAGGGACCCGTCTAAGATCACACGGCAGGTCATTGGCAGAGCTGGGAATAAACCCCAGTTCTTCTTAACCCTAGTCCGATGTCCTAACCACTAGACCATGTTTCCCTAGCTCAGCTTCTCCCTTGCCAGGTCATAGACTTTTAGAAGGTGTAATGAGCAAGGAGTTTAAATCCAACCCAAAATTCTTAATAGGGCCCACAATGCACTGCAGATGGGAATGCTGTGCTTTTCAAGGAGATGAAGTCATCTGCAGACAAAGCCATCTGGCACCATGACGGCTTCAGGAACTCGGAGAAACAGAAGGTTTAGTGCAGGTTGGGATGTCAGCATGCTGAGGGGGATGTCATCACTCCTGCAAACAGATGGGACCCTGATGAGAGAAAGAGAGATGCCACAATAGAGCCCAGGAGAAGGCGGGACTCTGTGGGGAATGCAATCAAACACACAGCAGACCTGCTGGCACTGGGCATCTGGGCGCATTGCAGTCTCATTTTCATCCTCCATTCAAAGCAGAGATGTGTCAGGATGATGGACCCTGAGCACCGTTCTCCCAGGTAGGACACAGCCTGACCATGGACATCACTGTGGGATGGGTTGGCTAGTCAGCGTGTTTCTCCACCATCAGTCTTCTTTTATAAACTATTACCTCACTTTCAGCCAATCGGTTTCCATCCATTGCCGGAACGCTTATGTCATCTTTGGCTCCAGTCATTGTCACTGAAAACAGAGTGTTCTCTTGCTGCGGTTTCTGGCGGGCACTCCCTCAGTGCACAGGAGACAGGAGTGGGAAGGACAAGGGATCACCAGCTCCCTGAGTCTCAGGGAAATGGTCACGAGCAATATGCCCACCTGGTCCTAGTGATGGTCTCCCCTGAATACTCCAGAGACTCTTCCAGCTCATCCGGGGGGAAACTGCTTCTCAGCTAACTCCAAATTTTGCAATAAGTTTAACTGTGAGTTCGTGAGCATGGATCCTTGTCGTTAGATTTCTGATCCCATCCCTGGGTACTGCTGGTGCCCACGCTGCCCGTGCTGTTCACATCAGTGCTCATTTGAATCCCTAACTCCCTTTTGTTGTCAGTGCCCTGAAGTCCTTTACCCGGTATTGTAGTCAGTCCAAACTTGACGTTAGCTCACACCCGCCACTTCACAGAGCAACCTTAAATGGGCTTAAACTTTTGTGAGATGATCTATGGCATGCACTGTACAAAGGCTACTTCTAATGCATGTATCATGACTAAACCCATATACTGGAGTTCTGACGCATGCAGGACCAGCCAGCCATCCTCTCTGCCACCCTCTGCAGACCTCAAAACTGCTTGCCCTCTGACACTCCACAAGGCAGGAGTCCCATCACCAACTACACGGTGACAGCCTGTTGAGTGGCCTGGTTGCCCTGGGAGGAGCTGGCAGGAGCAGCAGAGACAAATCTTTGTACCTTCATAACCCCAGGTGTCTTGTAGCATCCCACTGAGGTCAGAGGAACCAGGCTTCAGTGAGCCAATTATGCAGAAGAAAGAGGTTTGGGGCACAGCGGTGGGAAGGGGACTGCGATTGAAAAGTGTAGAGGGGGGAGGCTGGAAGAAACGATGGGTTAATAGGTCAGGGTTAATTAAACTAGGAAAGGGGGAAGCAAAGGGTTGAACCACAAACATAAATTGAATACAGGAAAGGATTAGAAATGTAATGGGTGAGGGCTGCAGGGGGGAGGAAACCTTTACAAATATATATATATATAAATTGACACTGTCGCTCTTTACTGAGCATGGTGGATGTGCCGATGAGTTCTTTGATGGCTGCTGAGTCCGATGTGCAAATGACAGTCCCGTCCACAGCTCGGGCATGCCCACGCACTAGCAATGCTCTGAATCTGAGCAGCAGATTCTTTCCTCCTCTGACGCCGTCATCACAAAGATTGGTCCAGTCCAGCTCACTCCATCTACAAGCTGATCGTCCGCCAACCAGAGCGGCTTTCTGCGCTCCTTTCCCAAGCATTCACAGAGATGCCAAAGGACACTAAATCATCTTTGCAAGCATTCTGAAGACCCTTTGCGAGCTTCAGCACACAGCACACTCTTCGGGATCCTGTAATCCGGCATTCACTTGACATTTATGGAGGGGATGGTTTGATGGGAAAAAGTGATTTTAGTCAATAGGTCAATAACGTGCCATCGCTGGTAATTAGTAACAATGGTCAATGATGGGATATTAAAAGTTACTACAGAGAACTTTTTCCAGGGGGTCTGGCTAGAGAATCTTGTCCGCATGCTCGGGGTTCAGCTGATGGCCATATTTGGGGTCGGGAAGGAATTTTCCTCCAGGGTAGATTGGCAGAGGCCCTGGAGGTTTTTCGCCTTCCTTCGCAGCATGGGGCAGGGGTCGCTTGCTGGAGGATTCTCAGCAATTTGAAGTCTTTAAATCATGATTTGGGGACTTCAATAGCTGAGTCAAGGGAGAGAATTCTTCCAGGAGTGGGTGGGTCAGCTTTTGTGGCCCGCATCATGCGGGAGGTCAGACTAGATGATCATAATGGTCCCTTCTGACCTTGGAGTCTATGAGTCTATGTCCTAGCCACCTGAGTCTTTTCTTACTAATCAACGTTCCCCTGAATGACATACCAGCACGATTTAACACTTCCACATTTGTCACCCTGGCTTGCCATCTGATTCGAAGAATTTTACCCAAGCATGATCTGATATGAAAATTGTCTAGTCGTTTGGTATGTTTGCTGTAAGTCATCCCTGTTTCTGAGCCATAGAGAAGAGTGGATAAAACACGTCTCATACATATGGATTTTCACTTTAGTTGACAATGTGTTATTGTTCCAGGCTCTGTCTTGCAAAAGACCAACGTTCCTGGCTGCTTTGCCGATTCTGCTAGTGAGCTCAGCATCCAGATCTACATTGCTGGTAACAGTGGAGCCAAGGCAACATAGAGATGAATACCATCTACGGTGATATCTGGAACTGGTTCTGAAGAGCCTTGGTGCAGGGTAACTATCTTCTTCAAGCTTATTGTTGGCCCAAAGATTTTGCATGAATCAGAAAGCTCGGTAATAAGATATTGCAGGGCATCAACACCGTGAGCCACAAGGCTGCATCATCTTCAAACAACAGGTCCATTATGAATATCTCATACAAATAAGAGGGAGGCATTTATATTAAGAAGTGTAGAGGGACACAAAATGGATTGCAGAGGCAAAGGTTCAAACCAAACTAGAGAGGCGATTGGCGATTTCCCCGTACGGCAGAGGCAAGCTGAGCTGAAGGATGGTGTGAAATGCGAGTTTGCACCTGTGCTGATGAAGAAACCCCAAGCCCTGGGTTGTTAGGTGTTGGCAGACGGCAGCCCTCGCTTTGGAAAGCCAATAGATCTCTGAGGATCAGGAGAACCTGTCAGTCCTGTGACCCTAATGACCTGGACTGAGTCCTTTTTCAGGGCCAGGCCTGAAGATGCATGTTAGGGAGAAATTGCCAAAGCAATTCAGTAAGTGGGGATTTGCCTGTCCCCGCTCTAGGGCGCAGGAAGGAAGTTGATAATGCATGTGACACGCAGCAGGAATTTGATTTGGGAACACCCCAGGCTCCTATAGTTCACTCTTCGGCACAAGTTACATGAAAGAGGACCAAAGGGAGTGTTTATCCCTCTTTTTGCTTTTTTAGGACAGATACCAGCCACCTGGCTGGTGGAGGTGGGGGTTTCTGCTTGTTTTTCACACTAGAAATATTAGCGCTTCACTTCTCTATTTATGCCGGAGAACTAGTGTGATTATAGCCTCCCAAGAGCGGGACTGAATTGCCCATGGGAAAAAATGAATTTGACTGACAAGGGGAGAGGGAGAGAGCCTGGCCATTCAGACTAGCTTAGCAAACTGTAGCAAGCGCTGGAGAGGTTCGCAAAACCGTCTACTCCACAAAGCTCCATCAGCTGACTTTGCACAAGGGAATCCATCTGATCCACTGTGTTGTCTGATCACTAGTTTGTGGCACAACACAAAGCTCTTGCACCTGGCAGGGGAACATTCCCATGCAATGAAAGAAGAACCTATGAGCAAGCACATGTAAACCCCAGGAGAGATGTGCATAAAACTCAACCTTGATTGCTCTCCTGGGAAGATCTGGCCCAGGGATTCTGGATCGCACATGTTTGGAAGACTTTGTCTCTGGATAAGGGTTTCATCTTGAGTTGGTCTAGCACAGGACACCAGCATGCAGCAGAAGAAGAATAGGCAATCAAGTTTGCCAGCTTGCAACAGGCCTGCAACAGACCTACTGCGCAGTGCTACACTCATTTGAACAGTGACTTGCAATTAGGGATGGGCAAATAACCAGGTTTTTGTCTAAGTGGTTGAACCAAAAAAAATAAAAATGTTTTGGATCAAACTGAAACAATTTTGGGGCTTTTCTTGACGAAATGAAAATCCTCTTTTTGTTTTTGTTTCTGTTTCAGATCAAACAAAACGTTTCACTCGACCTGAAAGAGGTTTTTTGGCTTTTTGTTTCATTTTCAGGTTTTACAGTATTGTTAATGTTTTTTAAAAATTAAATGTCGGTAGATTCCGAAACAAAAAGTCAAAACGTTTAACACATTTCTGATTTTTTTTTTTTTTTGCCAGAACGATTTGCTGAATGGGACCTGAATTTGCAAATAGTTTTGATTGACTCAAATCTGTATTTTTTCAGCAAAAAAACTATTGATATGAAAATTTTTACCCAGTTCTACGTGCAGCACAAAACGGATCTGACGAGGGACTCTATGGATCTGTAGTGGAAAACTTGTCTTCAAGGGCCATGTATCTGATGTTCGTCAGGGCTTGGTTCTTCACCAGCCTCAGACCCAGACTTGGCCATGGGGCTGTATAAAGATGTCACTTTTTGATGCGATTCAAGGAGACCTTGATGCCTTGGAGATAGGAATGGCCTTCTCTCCTCCTTCATCTGGCACATGCTAACTGTGCTTACGCATTACTAATCTCTTCCTGCCCAGCCTGCTGCTCTGTGCTCAGTCAGGTGAGAGGCAGATCCAGTCACTTTTTACAAGCATGAGATCAGATGTCGCTTCAGAGGGAGGCGATGGAATAGAGGAGGTAGAAAGCAGCACATTTGTTTCACTAACTCTGATGTAGCCCCCTGCCACCGATCATCTGCCCATATCAGCGTATAGGTCTGTCTGACAGCCTCTGCGAGCTGGGTTAGGAGTTATTCTAGCTTGCTTTCCGCCACCACTGCCCCCTGGTAAAGCTTCCCTCCCCTCCTCCCCTGCCACCCCCAAGAGAGACAGTTCTCCCGTGGAGCCAGAACTAAGCACCTTTCCTAAGGTGATTATTAATGTGCCACTGTGGCTCAGGAGAAGGGATTTCCTGCCCTCCTTCCTTCCTTCTACTGGAAAAAGCAGAGTTCACCAGAGCGGAAGGACAGTGCCGTAGCTGGCCCCAGACGCTGCTCAGCGGGAACGCTGTGTGGCCGGGGTTGCCCCAGCCTTGGTGGAAGCTGTGGAGGAGGGCTGCCTCCCCAGCATCATTTCCCCCTCCCCAGCGCTCCGTGGATGCCCTTCTGTGGGCAAGCATGCACAAGCTGAGGTGGATCAGGCATGAGTGGTGCACGGGATCAGCCACTCTTCCTGTGCACCCTCTCCTGCTCTGCTCAGGGGATTCCCAGGCAGGACTTGACTCGTGTGGAGTCCCCTCCCCGCTGAGCACTGCGGGTCTGTCTAGACTGCAGTCACTGGATGGAACTGCAGCTCAAGTTAGCTTGAATCTAGCTAGCTTGGGCCCTGCAGCAGGGAAGCAGTGGTAGCATGGGCTTCAGTATGAGTTATGCAAGCCCATCTGGTTATTTACTCCTGGTGCATGCTGCTGTACTTCCCGGGTCTGGGACCCAAGCTACCGAGATTAAAGCTAGCCCGGGTATGTCTACTCGAGCTACAGTCACATCCATCCCATGATTGCAGTCAAGACGTTGAGTTTCCTACAGAACGCTTTGTAGCCTTCTCTTCAGTCTAGCTTTAAAAATTGTGAGCAATGGCACATCGGACATCTCCCTTGGGGGACTATCCTGCAATCCCGCATGTTTCACTGGCAGGACATTTTTCCTCATCGACTTCATTCCACCACATTTCCTGGCATTCCTCGGGGGCTTAAATAGGGGGCCTGGACCAATCAGGAGTCATGAGGGAAGCTGTCAGTCCAATCTTCGCAGGCAGTACTTCCTGTGGTATGTATCTCTGAAGAGTCTATGTAGTAATGGTTACAACCCTACCATGGTTGCAGGGTGGTAGTGCAGAAGCATCAGCTGTCCTGTGGATTCAGGGTCTAGTCCTGTTCCCCCCAGAACCTCCTGATCTCTTAGTTGGCTGTGGTATGGGGCACCCTGCTAGATGGCTGTGGGGAGTCATCCTGGAGCATTGAAACATCTCTTCTCTATCTAGATGCACACTGCGATTTCTCATGAGAGAGCAAAGGCTCCGTGCTCATAAAATAAGCATAAGGGACAGACAGCCAAGAAGCTAAATAAAGGGATGGATAGGAGAGGTGTGGTGAATCCTTAAAGCTCAGGGGCTTCATGTTAATGATCATAATAAGTGCTTGAGTAGCAAAAATATCAGCCTCCATTTTTATGCCAGTTCACTTCTAAAAAATCCTGCTTAATTGCTCCATTTAATTCATTAAAGGATTATCATTAAGGCTGAAGGAAAAACTAAGTAATGTGGGTGGTTCTGGCACCAAGCAGCCCACACAGTCCTCCTCCAATCCCCCAATGAAGACGTGGGGCAGAAAATGGACGTGATTTCCGCCCCGCTGTATTTTGGAGCATGCTGTCATGCAATAGGAGTGTGTGAATTCTGTGCTTGTGATACTGGGCAACTCACAGCGCTGGCCAAAGACAGGTATGGTACAGGCTGGTACCATGCAGAATCGCTCGCGCTGCTTTGCAAATGCAACTCTGAGCTCTGGCACCGCTGCTCTCCTAGCGCTGAGCCCTCCACATGCAGCTTTGCCAAGATCACTTAGTCCAAACCTGCAGCAACCCCTGCCTTGGTTTCCATGCATGTCTTTCTTTGATGCGTAAGAGGTGCCATATATTCCTAGCAGATTAATTGTCAAAGAATCATAGAAGATTAGGGTTGGAAGAGACCTCAGGAGGTCATCTAGTCCAATCCCCTGCTCAAAGCAGGACTAACCCCAACTAAATCATCCCAGCCAGGGCTTTGTCAAGCCGGGCTTTAAAAACCTCTAAGGATGGAGATTCCACCACCTCCCTAGGTAACCCATTCCAGTGCTGAGGGTGCAATCCATCCCATCAGCCAGATCATTAATGAAGATGTTGAACAAAACCGGCCCCAGGACCGACCCCTGGGGCACTCTGCTTGATACCGGCTGCCAACAAGCCAAGGAGCCATTGATTACTACCCTTTGAGCCTGACAATTTAGCCAGCTTTGTATCCACCTTATAGTCCATTCATCCAATCCATACTTCTTTAACTTGCTGGCAAGAATACTGTGGGACACCATATCAAAAGCTTTGCTAAAGTCAAGGTATATCACATCCACTGCTTTCCCCATATCCACAGAGCCAGTTATCTCATCATAGAAGGCAATCAGGTTGGTCAGGCATGACTTGCCCTTAGTGTATCCATGTTGACTGTTCCTGATCACTTTCCTCTCCTCCACGTGCTTCAAAATGGATTCCTGGAGGACCTGCTGCATGATTATTCCAGGGACTGAGGTGAGGCTGACCGGTCTGTAGTTCCCCAGATTCTCCTTCTTCCCTTTTTAAAAGATGGACACGTGTTTAAGATATTCTGCAAAACCAGGGGACATTGTTTTAAATAACAGAAATGAAATAAAAGGGGGGGTTTTGATTCTGCAAAACTGCCTTGGTTGATTTTGAGTTGATTGGTTTGGATTTTGTCAAAGCAAGCCTTGGGGGGGAATAGTTTGGATCACAATCCTATTTTCATCTGAACTTCCAAAGTTTGGGGGTAAGTTTCATATTAGTAGTTTCAGTGTGGACCTATATTGCCTACCATACCTGCCCTGTTAGCAGAGAATGAGAGCTGGCTAAGAAAAGGTTAAGGAGAGTGATGTCATCACTAGAGCAGCTGGGTCATTAACAACCTGATATAAGGGAGGTGAGACTGCCTCTCCCATGGAGTGAGGAGGTGGGTTTGGAATGGCTCAGTCTTGAGGGAAGGCGCCTTGAATGGAACCAAGCCAGGGATGAAGGTTTAGGCAGGAGGGTTCCTGTATATTTTTGGTGGAGGTATTTTGTGTGTTAATGAATCAGGTATAGGAGAGGCAACTTTGGAATGGGGGGAGGAGCTAGCAGTTACTTACAGGGACCATCTTAGTGAAGAAGCCAGCTACCTGCAGTAATAGATTAAAGTGCTAACGTTTCCCCAAATGAGAGGAAATGGGGACCTAATTGCATGGCAAGGGAGCCATCTGTCCTGAGAACTGTCAGCCAGCCTCTATGCTTAAATACAAGCTTGGAGCCTGAGAGCGTGAGTGTGTGTGTGTATATAAATGGCCTGAAGCGGATGCCTTTTATAAATACAGTAATTGGGGAACATGGGCAGATAGGGAGGCTGTATTCATACAGTAGGAAAGTATTGGGGAAGGGATAGCTCAGTGGTTTGAGCATTGGCCTACTAAACCCAGAGTTGTAAGCTCAATCCTTGAGGGGTCCATTTAGGGATCTGGGGCAAAAATCTGTCTGGGGATTGGTCCTGTTTTGAGCAGGAGGTTGGATTAGATGACCTCCTGAGGTCCCTTCCAACCCTGATATTCTATGATTCTATCTGGGATCAGCAGATATGCTAATGTGACTGCTGGAGGTGGGGGCTGAATTGTATAGCTCTGTTACGCCATTAAACAATTGACTTGGTCTTTTCCAATGAAGGACATGGCCCTGATTGCATCTTGCCACCTGACGTTTATAGAAGTATTGATAGGCCCTGGTCACTCTGAAACTCTTTGTGAAGGCTTGACTCTTCCTCCCAGGCAAAACCGCCCTTGGTGTGGAACCCACTTACAAAACGATGGGCTTCCGACAGTGTTAAAATATGGCTGGGACTTGCACTGCAGTCAGGAATAGACCAAGTGCCCAAATCAAGCTACTCCAGTCCTGCAAAGTGCAAGACTGTAGCAGAATGTGGGGTCAGAATTACAACATCGTTTGTTCCCCATGGGCAGGTCTGCCACAAGACTAAACCACGCTGGGGCAGAGGGGATGTGTTGTAAGCAGGTCCCTGCAATGCTAAGGGAGGGATTTTCCCAAAGTACTTTGTAGCAACCTGCATGGAACTGACGAGGAGGAGCACAGATTGCAGAAGGGAAGAGTTTGGAGGAGGCGTGAGGGACTCGTACACAGGTGGCTTGAAAGCCATGTGCAGTTGCAGCTTCTCTGTGAATAAGTTCCCTTAATGAAGGGCCAGTTTAGTTTCACAAGCAGAGAGTCCTTTCATGGTATTCCGGGGGACATGAAACACCCCTGATGGAGTCAGGCCTTCCCTGGGCTTCCAATAGGAGTTCAGTACCTCCCACTGAACTCAATGACAGTACTCCCCTGACATCAATAGCAGGACTGGGCCCTACAGCCAACATGCGCAAACCTGGATGTGGAATAGTAAGCATTTGAATCCACACATGAATCTGATGACTGACTTTTAGAGGTACCGGGCATCCTCAACTCCTGCTGAAGTCAGGTGGGAGCTACAGGTGCTCCGCATCTCTGAAAACCAGCCCAGGTTTCTTAGGCCCCTTTGTATTTCGTTAACTCCTTTCTCCTGTCCCTCTTTCTGACTTACTGTGAAGTGAGGGTTGGAGCAGATACCTCCGGGAAAGGCTCAGTTAAGTTCCAGAATCAGAAAATAGCACATCATCCTTGAAGCGGTGTTTCTGTTCAGACAATCCACTCGGATTCCTGGCAGGAATAGTCAGGACGCTTTTCACTGAGGACCCCTGGCAGCAGCTCTGTGCAATCCAGTTATGTCAAGTCTCTCTCCTCCCTGAGGAAATTGTCCCAGATTGAGACACCATCAGGGCTTAGCTGTGGAATGATACAGGTCAGGCTCAGAATCCCCACGTGAGTGACGCGTGAGTGAAACCCTCTTCTCTGATAGGCCATTGCTTTTCTTTAAAAAGAAATCTTGGGTGTGCAACAAATGTTCACTTTGACAGACAGCCAGCAGTATCTGTAAGAGGAAGAAAAAGGGGTGGGTCACATTCTTGTGAAGGCCATCCTCCTGGGCTGACATGGGGGACTGAAATACTGACGTGCCAAGCTCAGATCATTAGTCACTACAGCTTGAGCTAAAACCCCAGGCTCTGTAGTCGACTCAAATTCACTGTCGATTGGGCACGGGGTGTGTGTGTGTGTGTGGGGGGGGGGTGTCTAATACACGCTGAGCAGTGGATGACACTTGGCTTCTTAGCTCTGAGTCCTCTGAGGGTGACGTAGAGGGCACCACAGATTGATGGCTCATTATAGATCCTTTTCCTTTAAGATGGCTAGTTCATATCTAGCCCGCTTAAAGAGTGACCAAAACGTAGAACCAGCAGTTGACAGTATGTGAAATGAACCAGTTGGCTCAGTCCCATTGCCAGCTCATAGCAAAACCCATCACAGTGATTACCCTAGCTGGCTGTGTCAGCGCGGAGGTAGACTGGATGGGTGTAGAGATCAAATAGTCCTGTCACTCCTAGGGCATGGAAAGGGTCCTCTGATGATGCAGTCTGGAACTGTTTGCAACACCATTGTTCATATTATGGCTGGTCGGTACAAGGCTTCAGTCTCAGGGATTCTCAGTCCATCACTAAAATTCATGGCTTTTTTCCTTCAAGAAAATCTTCCATTGCTTGAATTTAAGTCATTGTCTGAAATACCCTCTTGGGCTTGCTTTATCTCACCACCCTTATCCCCCTCCACCTTCATATTGAATTATTCCCTCTGTTTCTGGTGGGTCTCGGAATGAACATGCTGGGTTTCGTTACTTTCTTGTTTTGTGCACCAGCCTCAGGAATTCAGATTTGTTTGCCGCATGCCAGAGCATTTTGTTTTCCAGTAATAACTTGTGCTCTAATTGTGAATTTCCTATTACAACAGAGATCTCTCTAACAGCGTCCCAGGGTTACACTGGAGAATATTCTGTGTGGTGGTATGCTACAAAACGGCTTTTGGGGTAGGGCTGCTTTATATCTTTGCCCTGCACTTTCCACAATCCCCTGAAATCAGGGCCGGCTCTAGGTTTTTTGCCGCCCCAAGCAAAAAAAAATGTTGGCTGCCCCTCACCCCAGCCCTGGGCTCTCCCCCCCACCCGCACCCCCTGCCACCCTAACTCTGGCAGGGTCATGGTAAGCAGCGGGGCTCCTGGGCCACGCCTCAGCCCAGGGTCCCTCAAGCCGGGGCTCCTGCCTCCAGGACTGGCCGGGACCAGGGAGGACAGAGTTGGAGGACCACCCCGGCAAGGGGCTAAGGAGCCGGGGCAGGGCAGCCCCAGAGGGAGCGGAGCCCTGGAGAGCGGGACGCGGGCCCCGCATGGCAGCGCTCCGCCCTATATGGCCCCACTCCTGCTGCTGCTCCTGGCCGCCCTCCCGCAGTCCCTGGGCGGCTCTGGCCGCTTCGCCCTGCCCTGGCTGCGGTGCTGGGGGGCGGCCGCCCTGCGGCACCTGCAGGCAGCTCCATGTGCCCCGAGGGGCGGCCCCCAGCCCGAGTCTCCCGCGCTCGGAGCCCGCCTGGCCATAAGGTGCGGCGCGGCTCCCCGACGCGAACCGCAGCGGCCCCAGGGCGCCCCCGGTGCAGGACGTGCTGCTGCTGCCAAGGCCGTCTCTTTTGGCTTTTGCTGTCCAAGCACGCAAAAAAAAAAAAAAGAGGCTGGCTGGAATGCCGCCCCTGAAAATGTGCTGCCCCAAGCACCTGCTTGGTTTGCTGGTGCTTGGAGCCGGCCCTGCCTGAAATGACCAGAGATTAGCAAAGCACGGTGGGGATGGCTTGGGGTGGGGGGTAATTAAGGGTGAGACCTCCCTCCTGGGATACATTCCTTTCCGCTCCTGACCCCCTTTTTCTGGACAATATCTGAATGGGCAGATTGAAGGAGACCCACTGTAACGGGGCATGCACCGGAGACAGATCAGAGGTGTTGGGAAGAGTCCCCTTCTTAAAAACTAGCTCACAAATTAAAAATAGTTGGCGGCAGAAAGTCACCCACTTCCCGTCATCCTTCCGCACATGCTCATACGCACACCCAGTAAGCCGCGGGCCTATCTAGCTTTCATTAGGAGCACCGGCAATTTCCCACCCAAACCAACCAAAGGACAGCAGGGGGAAGGGTCTGTAATGCTCTTTCTTTCTTTGTTCGCAGTGCCTGGGCTGGCTCCTTTGATGCCTGTCTCCTAGAGTCATCTGATTGCCGTGATTAAAACAGGGAGGGGAGTTTACTTAGAACTGCTCCTGCCAGACCCTGGGGGGTGATGGTTTTAAAGCCAGTGGGATGGAGCCAAAGAGGAGATCAAAGCAACCCCACCAGGCTTACAGCAACCATGGCCTCCAGATGCTGCTTGTTCTATCCATGCAGGGGTTGTGCCCTCAGTCCTTGAGCCACAGCCCCTGGGATGGAATTGCCCCCGAATCCCACCCACCCATATTCACATCTATCTCCAAACCAGAGATCATTCCTCCAGTCCTGCTTTTCCCTTCTCTGGCTGCCGCCTTCTCCATGGCTGCGGCTTGGTGTGTCACAAAATAACGCTCCCCCACCTCCCAGCAGCATTGAGAGACTGGAGATTGTCTTGGGCGCCTAGGTAGAGTGCTCAGCCCCTCTGAGAGGCACACCGCATGCGGCAATTCCACTTTAAGGGCCTGATCCTGCCAAGGTTTATTTAACATTAAAAACAAACTCTAAGCCTTAGCATTCCTGCTCCCTAGCAAGCCCTGAGCAGCCTCGATTCCCACTGACTCCACTAGCTTCTCTGGGAGTGGAGAGCCCTCCTACCTTGCAGGCTCCGTTCATCTCATTAATCTATTTAGTAATTCTGCTCAGCCGTTCTCTAGGGCGAGCTGCTTTGCATCCGAAATGGCAATAACATGGTTTTTTTTATTCCCACTCAGTTCATGGGTGCCCACTTTGGTTCTGTGTTTGCACAGCTGCCAGCACAATGGGGTCCAGACCCAGGACTGGGGATCCCATAGTCGAAACGCTAAATAATCATTCATAGAATCCATAATAATCCATAAAAGCTCCATTGGCAGGAGAATGGCCAGAGATGCAGAACCAGTGGGCTCTCCATCCACGCCGACCATACCCCATTTCTGGCCAGCACTGCCCACTTATAGTGCGGCAACAGCCCCTTCGGGCTTGCCTTCTCCAGATAACTAAGAAGGCAGTTGCTTTGTGCAGCCACAGCCTGATCCCACACACAGCAGATGATCTCACACCTGGGAAGTTTGCCAAGATTGATACTGGCATAATCTACCATAGATCCCTCGTGAATCTGGCCCTGTGATGTAGGCTCCATCATCTTGGTTTTCTCTACACATTATTCATCTGGGGAAAAATGTTATTGGGCTAAAGTGTCCCAGTACAAGAGAGCTTTTTGGATGGGATGGTGCTATGCTACCCCGCTGGAGGCAGTGCAGGAACGTCTCCCGGCGTGGGATGCCCCTGCTCACAGATTGGATAATAATTGGGCCTACAAATCTACCTGAATTGTGAGCTCCACTGTAAAAAGTATGTGAAGGTTCTCATGATGCCACAATAACCTATGATAACAAATACCTTGATGGGAAAAGGTACGAGAGGGAGACAGACTGAATTAGTTTGAACAAAAAGGCCTAGTGATTTAAGTCAAAGACTGTGTTGAGATCATGCTTGGTAAACAAGAGAATGTGGGGCCCGGAATTCATGAACCAAAATTAGTGTGTTGGATATTAGGCTTAATTGGTGGACAAAATAATGAGGGGATGGGCTATTCTATCCATCACTCCCTTTGTGGGTCCTTAAACAAAGAGACTTTGGGGAAAAAAACTGGTTACTGGAGTGAGCTTTGGTCATGGTTGCCACCCTCACCCCCACCGTCACCTGGGATCCTGGACCTTCTTTGTCCTAATCCTGAGAGATGTCCTGACCAGACCGGGCTAGAAAGAGGGACCCAAGTGCCATTGCCACCTCTACCAGCTCCAGCTGAGTCCAGACACCACCTGGGATAAAACCGAATCGTACTTTAACAACAAGGCAATAGTAGGGTTATCATATTTTAAGTGTCCAAAAAGAGGACACTCCACGGGCCCGGGGCCCGCCCCCGTCCCAACTCCGCCCCTTCCTAGCCCCGCCCCAACTCCGCCCCCTCCCCTGGACGCTTCGCCCCCCCATCCCTCCCCCTCCCCTACTTGCCACGAACATTTGATTCGCGGGAAGCCTGAAGCAGCAGGCAAGGGGGGGGGTGCGGCCCAGTCCGGCCCCCCCGGCCGAGCGGCTCCCTCCAGCGGAGGTATCCTTCCACTCAGGAGTTCCATACACAGACTGGCCACTGGATCTGGCCCTTCATCTGAGCCACCTCATCTATCCCTGGCTGCAAGGGGGTTTGGCAAACAGCCTGTACCACCCTCTCTAGCCTTTCATTGTACTCAAAATATGTTAACAACTCCACAGCCACCTGGAACTTCACTATGTGGATAGAGCCCACAATTCTCCTGCTCCCCAAAACACAGGCGTCTGCTGTTTGAATTAAAGGAGAATCTCAGTTAAATCTGACACACAGCTAATCAGCACTGATCCCATCCTGTAGTGGGCAGCAGTGCACATACACACTAGCCAGTGCAATGAATCAGAAGAGCCCGAACTGATTGGCTAGGGTGGGGAATAACAGCAGTGTTTCAGAATGTAGGCGTGAGTGATGTAGACGCCTTTGCTGATCGGCATGAGATGTTTGCTTTCCTGTTCACACTGAGTCAATCTCTGTTCCTTTCCTGTCTTGTGTCTCTGCTTTCTGTCCTTGCAGGTCGGTTCCGTTCTCAGTCTTTGCGAAGAGCAGTGCTCCCAATCCGCCTGTGAAATCTCATGGTTATGAAGCACACCTCTTTTGGTTGCAATGTTAACCTTGCTGTGACCTCTATCTGAGCGGTGTCCCTACACGCAGCAGCTCTCCTGGGGCTCAGTGAGTCATCCCAGATCACAGGCCCTCCGACGCTTTCCTATGCCCAACTGTATGTATCCAAGGAAGTATTTCTGCCCAGTGGGGAATGAATCACTCAGGAGTGGCTCAACTGTTCCTGCCTGATGCAAGCGGGATGGGTGCAGGCGGTGAGAAGAAGAGGAATTTGGACGCTGGATGAGAATCTAGGCTGGGGTGGAAAGCCCCATCCACAATGACAGGGGGTGTGAGAGTGGGTGAAGAGGCCCTTCCCATGGTGCTGAGGCACTGGCTTACTTTACAATGGAATACACGGCCATCCAGGCATTTGCTGGTTTATTTAAAACAAGCAGTAAAGAGCTCCAGGAGGCTACCTCTTGTAGCTCTCTTGGCCACGTCAGCCCCCTTTTCTGGTAGCAACCTCTGTATGGAACACAGAACTCCACTGCTAGAGACATGACATTTTTGGAGGAGCTCAGCTTTAGAATTCATCTCCTTTGCCTGTCCAGCAAAACTGGAGTTTGTTGGTCTCAGGCCTTGCAGCCTGGTCTCATCTACCTCCTCAGGCTGCTTCTCGTAAAGTAGATGGGGAGGTGGCCTTGCATGTATCCTCAGGGTAGGAGGTTCCATTCTAAGCCAGCTTTCATTAGTTGTGTTCTCTAGTATGTGATGGTTGTAATTTGCTGTAAACAGGCCCTGAAATGGAGATAGGTGCCTCTTTTTTTGAACCTCCGTAATATCATGTGGTGGCGTGTATATCTCTGCTAAAGTGAAGAAGACCCTGTCGGAACTTTTAAGGTAAGACAGAATGCTGCTGCATTCTTACTTACGGGGCAAATGTCAAGGAGGCCAGTGCGTGTGTGTAGCAACCTTGATAGGGTGCCATTAAATCTGGAGGATAATTTAGGTTGGAGCTGGAGGCAGGGAAAGGCAGCTGCAGGAGCCTACATTAGAGAGACAAGGTGGGTGAGGTAATATCTTTTATTGGACCAACTTCTAAAAGATATGACCTCACCCACCTTGTCTCTCTAATATCCTGGGACCAACACGGCTACAACAACATGGAACCTACATTTGGCAGTTTTTCATTTTTCTGCAATGTGTTAATAAAAGTTTGGCTTAGCAGTTCCTGTGAAGAACAAGCTGTTGGCACCTTTTGTTTCCCACTGTCATGGGAGGTGAGGCGTTCTCAGTGACTCCTTGCCATATGCACTGCATGTATTGCTTTTCATTTTGGATTGGGATCTTCACGTAAACAGTGCAGGTGAGACTCAGGGTAGGATTGCAGCCCTGGAAGTCGGAATGCAATAGCAATCAACAGAGAGAGGCCAGGTGCACATATCCAGACGTTATGAAACGCAAAAAACTAGCATAGAATCATAGGACTGGCAGGAACCTCGAGAGGTCATCTAGTCCAGTCCCCTGCACTCATGGCAGGCCTAGGTATGATCTAGACCATCCCTGACAGGTGTTTGTCTAACCTGCTCTTAAAAATCTCCAGTGACGGAGACTCCACAACCTCCCTAGGCAATTTATTCCAGTGCTTAACCACCCTGACAGGAAGTTTTTCCTAATGTCCAACCTGAACCTCCCTTGCTGCAGTTTAAGCCCATTGCTGCTTGTCCTATCCTCAGGGGTTAAGGAGAGCAATTCTTCTCCCTCCTCCTTGTAACAAGCTTTTATCTACATCCCAGCTACAACAATGTCTGCCGTAGTGACTGCTCTAAACCCGACAGTTCCAAACTTTGAGTTGCATCCACTGACAACATGTTTGAAATTGGCTCAGAGACTCTAATGTGAACACCTAAATACTATCCCCAGGTCTCCCAGCTGGACACCAAAATCAGCACTGAGGCCAAGCTGTGTGGTCATCTACATTTGATGGAGATATACCTATCTCATAGAGCTGGAAGGGACCCTGAAAGGTCATTGAGTCCAGCCCCCTGCCTTCACTAGCAGGACCAAGTATTGATTTTACCTCAGATCCCTAAGTGATTGAACTCACAACCCTGGGGTTAGCAGGCCAATGCTCAAACCACTGAGCTATCCCCCACTGCTGGTTGATAATTGGGCCCATTGGTGTTCAAGGGATAGCTCAAGAGGTTGTGATGCAGGACTGGGTCTAAGATCATTGCCTCTGGGGTTAAGGCAGAGATTTGCAGTTCATCTTGGGAGGGTATTTTTGGCACAAGAGATTCAGGATTCCCCACAAAGATGCAGCTGATGTGAAATTCAACTCCCCGTGGCACAGAAACCAACAGATCTAAGAGGGTAATTTCATGAAAAGTGTTGATTTACAAACAATACATCTAATAGCTTCTTATATTTTGAGCGGGATCTTGCCCATTAATTATGAGGCTGTGGAAAGAAAAGTCTTGCTGGAGGGTGAGAGGAAGAAATTGGGTGGTTTCATGCAATGCTCTTGTGCTTCTGGAGCGCTGGGCTCAAACTGTGTGGCCTCGGGTATGAGCAACGTGAACATGCCGGTCTTCAGGGACATCCTTAGATGCCATGTTGCAGTATAAAGCGAAGTTGGAGGTAGCCCCTGTTGTAGGAGCAGCAGTGATCTGTATGCTCTGTATAACCTGTATGCTCAAAAGGTCTGTTATACTTTCCCCCCCCCTTTTTTTTTTGTCTCCTCTCCCTGTCTGAATACCTGTGAAGTGGCTTTCCCCCACCTCCTGGAATGCTTGTGGGATAAATGGGCTGGTTGAGCAGCTGGAAGTTCAGAAGAACTCCCAGGTAGACAAGGTGTCTGGAACTCTAATTAGGCAGTGATCACACACCCAGTGCATGGACACTGCCCGATGGAGTGTTACCAACCAGACCCGGCCAAGTCATCTCTAGTCGCAGGCCATGAGGAGCAGGTCCTTAAAAGGGGAAGGGGCCATGTGCTCGGCAGTGCACTCACAAGCTTGTACCTCCCATGAAGGCCCTTCGCCCGCTTGGACCACCTGGCCAGTGGTTCGCTGCGTTGCATTCCATCGTGCCTCGGGAAGACTTACCTTCATCACACCATCCATCGCTGCGCTGTGGGACACTTACCTTGAAGGATCCTAACATCTCCAGTGCTATGCCTGTCCTGGGAGCGTGAGCATGCGAGTGTGACTCCCCCGCCTTCTTTTGAGCTTAGCTATCAGTATAATAAACGTGCTGCTTTCTGCCAAACTCTGGTGGGTCATTAGTCCTCCCTAAGCTTACTAGCTGGCCCAATTTCGGGTAACAGCCCCAACAAGGGGCTGCCCATTAGAGTGGGGGTGCATCACTGGAGCTGAGTTTGGGGAGCCAATAGAGCAGTGGTCTGCTCTGAGTCAGTGCTCTCCGTCCCTCCTCTTCACACGTGCTCCAGATTCACTAAACGGACCTAAAATGCCGGAGACACAAGCTCAGTGCAATGAAAGTCCCAGCGTTCAGTGTGGCTGCTGCTGCCCCGCTGCACAGCCTGGCTTCATGTTTCTTGCTGGTGGGGGAAGCCCGGGCATGTTACTACAGTTCTGCCCTTACCACATACAAAATTAACACTTGCAAAAACGAGACAGGCAGAGCAAACCTCAGGACAAACCAGGACTCGTCCAGGGAAGTGGGAAAGGGCAGGAAACATGAGTGAGGTGAGGGCTGACTCGAGTGACTGGTCCACCTGACATGGGTGGGCAGGGCCTGTCGCTGGCACCTGGCTTTTCCCCTCCTGTCCCATCTCCCTCTAATGGGGATCAGGAACACAGGAATCACTTGCAAGATTGTTTTTAATTTCATACCAGTGCAAGTTGAGGGAGGGGGTGTTAAAAGAACCATGGGGGACCTAGGGACGTGTCCCTGGATGCTAATATACACAGTCCTCCTTAGGAATTCCTCCAAAGGAGGTCGCTCATGCTGTTGCCACCCAGAGTGCAGCATCTTGTTTCTCAGACATCTAAAGACTTGTCTGAGGAATGCTGTACAACCATGAGGTCCCAGTTTCCCCTTCTCTGTGTTTTAACAATTCCGGGGTCCCATTCCACCTGGGGCTTGCTCCTAGGCATGTGCCAGGAAAACTCTGGCCGGGGAGGAAGCCGGGGAGGGAGCCGGGGCCTCTGACTCTGAAGAGGAAGGATTTTGCTAGCCCTTTGGGTATTCCAGGGCAGAGCCTACGGTGCAAAGGGCAATTCCTGTACATTGAGGTATATATATGCCTTCTTATTCAGCAATGGGTGGACTAAAGCTGGTGTAGCTGCCTCTGTACCACCTACTCCCTCTTCCTCCGGACTCCAACATAGGGAGCCCTTGGGGTGGACATGAGGCAGGCGGGGGCATGTGTGTGGTATGCTGCACTAGTGCAATCTTCAGCTGGTCACATGGTCCCTAGGGGATCAGTCTTGTCAGCATAATTTAGAGCCACCCATAGGCTGCTCTATGATATGCTGAGGGCCAGTTTGTCCCCTTGCTGGCTCCAGGCTTGGGGGAACTCAGATGTGTCTAAGAACCACTTCCCCCCTCACTCCCCAACTTTGGGATCCTGCAATGAGCACAGCTCGGCTGGATCTGGGTACCAGGCCCTACAGTATCCTGTCTTTCCTTAACTTCTTATGTAGAACTTTAATAGTCACCCCTGGGGTTTGGAATTTTCTACTTAATATAGCATTTTCGTCTGGCTTCCCGTATGAGTCAAGTGATGACTGGTCCTTAAACGGGCCTATACACACATTGCTAATATTGATCTTATTACTCGAGAAATAAGTAATCGAATCTATTTTAGAAGCTCCTGTATGCGCATCCAGCAGTGCCATGGTGTACAATAATAAAGAAAGTCACAATGTTAACAATGTACAGTATCCTTGACCAAAGTAGGCAAAGTATGAGGCATCACTTTGCAGACCGTCAGCAGTTCTAAGGATTTTCTTCGGCCACAACAAAGCTATATGTCAATGGGACAAATTATAAAGGGATTAGGAACAAGTGCAGTTTTGTTGTAGAAAGGCCATCTGACAGGTAGGCCTAAATATAATAGGAGTTAGACTTTTTTCTCGTGCGCCTTATACACAGCAACATGTAGGTACAGGATAAACCGTAGCACCAAATAAGAAGACTTCTTATGAAGCTATAAAAACCTGAAAAGTTTCTCTCCAAATGATCCGTGTGCTTTAAATCAAAGCATCACTCAGACACTGACCTTCATGGCTTCTTGAACCTAGGGAGAACTGGGTGCTGGGTGCCACCCCTGACTGGGAAAGAAATCCCAGCACAGCACAGGAGGAGCTACGAACGTGGAATATATTTTGGAATGCAATTAGACATTAGGGGCCTGTATCTCAGTTATGCTAAGGGCCCTTTAAACCACTGTGGCAACATCAAAGGGCCTTAAAGTGAATGGAAATAGCCTCCTGAGATTATCCACTGCACAGAGGGGCCTCTGTTGCCAATATAGACTTGGTGTAAGGGCCCAGTTCTCAGTATAAGGGATAAATAAGGGGCCTGGCCAGAATGCACTGAGATATGGCTACTATCTTCTTCCCAAGACCCCACAGGGAATTATGGGAAGCAGCATTAGAGCAGCCTTGAGGGGAGGAAAGGGTGTGTGTGTGTGTGTGTGTGTGTGTGTGTGTGTGTGTGTGTGTGTGTGTACATATATATAATAGGTATGTGTCAAGCTAGCTTCATATAATGCTCATGCGGGAATAAATGTAGGTTTTTGCAGTTATCTATATGTGCATAAAGACACCCCACGTTCTGGTTTGTTGAGGCTTTCGATGGATGTTTAATGTCTTTGGGGTAATAATTAGAACTCTGTTTGGATGGTCTTGGTCTTGGTTTTACACTAGTCTGAAAAATCTTTAAGCAGTTGGCAATTTGTGGCTAATGTGGGTGTCAAGAATGAGTGAACAAATCTGTATAGGAACAAAGAGATGATACCACACAGCTCTAGATGCAGGTTGTCTTAGGCCCCCAGCTAAAGAAAGGCTGGTAGGGAGAGAGAATAATATGTTACTTTCCACTTATAAAGTGCTTTACGTGCAAGGATGTCAAAGCACTTGATAACTAGAAATGAATTAAGCCCCACCCCTTTGAAGTAGGTGGTATTACCCCATTCTGCAGATGGAGAAACACAGGCAGGTCTAACCCTCTGCACAGCTGCAAAGAAACAAAGATGGAGGGGAGAGAAATGGGATCAGAGGTGGAAGCTGTGTGAAGGGGGCAGAGAAGAGAAGCAGAAAGAGGTAGCAGAATGGAGGAAAAAATTGGAGTGTGGGGAAAAGGGGGTAAAAAAGCAAAGGGAGGAGGAATAAAGATGGAGAAAGCAGATCCGAGTCTAGACAGGAGAGCTAGGGACAGGGAGAAGGAAGGGCAAGGGTGGAATGAAGAAGAGAAGGTGGCAAGGAAGCAGAGGATAGAGGAAGAAATCTGTTCAGGAGGATAAACAAGGAAATGGGAGGAAGGAGCGGGAATGGACCCATTGTCTAACTATGAGAACAAGCCAAAACCAGTGTACCCGTAGCCACCGTTATCTGCCGCAGCCAAGAATGTTCTGCTTTGTGGTGCTGTCAAGGGCACCAGTCCTGATCACAGATCTGGGAGCGAGTTTGAGGAATGAATTGCCTCCACAAAGCCCCCCCCGGCTAAGCTCCTCCTGGCAGTAAAGGGGCCTACGCGGAAATGCGGGAGACACCTATGTTCTCTAGCCTGCATGGGACCCTGCCAGCGTGCTCTGACGCCATCCCTCCAGCAGGAACCTTTGGCTAACGTGTGCTCGGGGCGTGGCAGGGCAGGACAGGTGACCAAGCAGCAGCAAGCAGATGGCTGAGAAACTAACCCCACCTGTGGAAGACGTGGCTGCAATGAGATGGAGGCTGAGAAGCCACGTCAAGCTCTTGCCTCGACGGTTCCTAAATATCATCCCGTGCTGAAACGGGGGGGTTGGTAGGCCAGGCCCAGGAGACAGCAAAGCCTGGTGTGGTCACAGGATGGAGTTTGGCTTTTTATAGGGCAAAGATTTAAAAGGGGGACGTGAGTGTGTATTGATGCGAAGAGCTGGAGGTTGCATGGCTGGCTCCCTCCGAAGTGGAGCCACTAGGAGATTTAACAAGAGAAATTAGCACCTGCCAAGCCTGCGTCTTTGTGGTGCTGTTGGCTGGGCAATAAGCAGCAACGCTTCTTTGTAGATTTCGAAGGTCAGAAGGGATGGTCGCGCTCATCCAGCCTGATCTTCTGCATGGTACAGGCCAGAGAACCTCACCCGAGCTGCTGGCAAAGGAATACAAGGTATGAAAAGAGCGATGCCAGCCTTGATTTCTTCGCGTCTCAGGCCTGTATTGAATCAGGTCAGGGGTCTGCAAAACAGTTGCTTTTGTGCTAAGCCCATGTTTTCGAGCTGCATCCTTGTAGCGAAGGCAGCGGCTTCACAAACCTGGCAGACGCACGGGGATGTCAGTGGCAGGGACTTAAAAAAATGAAAATAATAAAGAAAGTTCCTGAACCCACCTAGCAAGAAATCAAACCTCGAGAATGCAAAGGCGGGGGAGCTGCTGGGCCAGACCTGTAGAGGAATTGCATTTGAGGAAGGCTGGTCAGGGGTTTAGGGAACCAGCATCGGATTTGGGAGACCTGGTTCAGTCCTATGCTCTGTTACAGATGTCCTGTGTTACCGTGGGCAAGTCATGTAGTGTCTCTGTGCCTCGGTTTCCCCGTCTGTACCGTGGGGATAATAGCACTGCCCTGCTTGGCATGGATGTGTGAGGATAAGTATATTAAAGATCATGAGGCGCTCAGATATTGTGGTAATGGGAGACATAAACATACCTAAACTGGACAGCTACCAGGGTGGTCCCCTGGAGTGGATATGGAGCTGTCATGGTACCTGGCAGCCCTGTGAATTCCATGCTTGGACAAGGAAACATGCTGCTTTCTGGCTTCTGTACTGTCATGAGGTCATTTATTGGTGCTCCCCCAATCACACAGCGCTCCCTCCTACATTCAGTTCCGCCCCGCTGAGGACATCTGTGCTGGTTCTTGTTACGGATGATTTCCCAAGAATGCCGAAAGGCTGATATTTTAGAGAGTCGAATTTGCCCCTTATCAATGGTAAGTATGGCTGCTCATCTCCGGGGATGGCAGGGAAGGTGAATGGAGGCATGAGGAAGCATGGGCAGCTTTCTTCCATGAGGTCAGGAGAATGTCAAGAAATTGGAAATAAGCCAAAACCAGAGGGAGACGCAAGTCCCCATCGGTTAGATTAGTATTTTGCCAAATCCAAACCGGAGTGTGGTTTGAATCCAGGTTCCACCGTGAAAAAATGGTTCTGGTTCTGGTGTCAGCCCGTCTCCGATCCCTGTAAGTTCCCTGCAACAAATCCAGCCACTTTTTTCCCTCAAAGCCCAGCCTAGCACATCAGGACCAAGCTCAAGCTACCTGGATGAAAGCTCTAATCCCACAGCTAATCCCAAGCCTGACATACAGGAGCCCACATGTGCACGGATCTGAGCAGCTGAGAGCCTTTAAAGCCGCATTCACTGTCTCAGACACACACTTCCCACCCAGACATTAGACAGCCTGCCAGCCGGAGGCTGAGAGAGGACACAGAAAGGCCGCCGTTGGTAAAGCCATAGTGAAGGAGGCCTGTCCAGACAGTGCCAACAGCTGAACTACAATGGGGTCAGGGGGACCCAACACTTTAATGAACATGCAGGTGAACAGCCTAGTGGTGGGAAGTACTGGGCCCTGGTCGCCTACAGGGCAGCAGTGTCCGGGGAGCAATGGGCAGCAGGCGGGAGAGGGAACGTATTGCTGATTTTGAGGGTTTCCAATTGGTTTGGTCGTATGCTCCCTCATGGCTCACTATGCAGGGCTCTGGTTACTGGGATCGAGAGACAGAGACAGAGGGGCCTGATCACCCCCCGCCACACACACCCACACCAAAAAACCCACACGCCGGGGACGGAAAATGCCATCAGGTTCCCCTTGCCGTGCATCCTGGGAAATATCCCCCCAGGGGCTTGTGGGTGGGTGTGAGGGGGGAGCACACTGTGGATCCGGCAGGGGGCAGGGCCTCCCAAACCTGCAGATCCGAAGATCTGTCAGAGAGAAAAAGATCGCCCACCTTAAGTGAGCGGGGCTGGAGCCTGCAGGGCTGGCTGGGTACCCTTCTGCCCTTGATTTTAATATCAGCCCCAATGCAATGCAAAGGGTTCACCCGCGGCTGAGAAAGAAGGTTGAAGAGACTAAGAAAGAAGGGGAAAAAGAGCTGGAAAGAGAAAGGGAGAGTGAGAG
This sequence comes from Chrysemys picta bellii, assembly GCF_011386835.1. Lineage (NCBI taxonomy): Eukaryota > Metazoa > Chordata > Testudines > Emydidae > Chrysemys > Chrysemys picta. Next base: position 105,006,435 of record NC_088798.1, read on the forward strand.
AGTTAAAGGAGGGAAAACGGATGGGTGAGCAGGAGCAGCGCTTGTGGTAGCAAAGGTTACAGGTGATGGTTAATATCAGGGCTTAAACTGGGGCCCTCCTGCACTAAAAACCCAAGTCACTACAGCTGAAGCTAAAGAGCCAAGCTCCGGGGAGCAGGCACAGAGCGGCTTTCGTTGCACATCGGTCAGCAGGGGAGTCCAGCGCACAGAGCTGAAGGGAGCTGCACCAGGCCAGAATTAAACCGAATCCGTGAAACGAGTTCATGAGAAATACCAGCGAGAGCGAGGGAGAGAATGTGCCACAGTGTCAGTAAATAAACAAGAGGAGACTTGTCGGGGAACCTGGCGAGCTCGGTGTGTGTGATGGATTGACAGCGGCAGGGCACAAACATTAGGAGAAAAGAATGTCTGCTGTTACATTTCACAGAGAACAAGAGGAAGCGGTTTTAGAAGAGACCCAGTACAAAGGACACCCAGGGTGTTTTATTCCAGCTTGCAGTCACCTTCTGCAGGCTCTCAGTTGCTGGCCGTACCCGATGCTCCCTTCTAAAATGAGCTTTTAGAAGTGGAAATTACTCAAGCTCCCCCCACCCCATGTCTGTTGCTCTCTTACCCACCTGTTAGAACTGATTTCTTACTGGACTGTTGGCTCCTCCCAGATTTTCTTTTATGAATATTTGTTAGAAGGGGGCTAGGCCAGAAAACTGTGCCCTGCCCAGCTCCTCCCAACGGCCTTATCCTGCAGTTCATCTGCTCCTTCCCTCCCACATGGAACCTGCACCATCTCCTTTGCCTGCAACTGAACAGCCTGCTTTTGCCCACACATGTTGAAGGCACGGCCAGAGGCTAAAAGCAGGAGAGCCAGCCACAGTTCTGGCTTGCAAATTGCACAGAAAAGGACCCAGTGCAACCATAAGCACAACCCAAGCATAGAGCTCAGATCCTAGCAGTACTGTGAAGTAGGTATCATCTGGCAGGGTATTCTGGGTCCTGAGATGTGTGCACCATGGGGGTCGCTTTGCTTTGCTATTCCAGTGCCCACAACACGTAACTTTTCAGACTGGCGCGGACGTTGCTCAGGCCGAGCGTGCAACCAAGGGTATGCGTTTCATTTTGCAAGGGATCATGGCCACGGTGTAGCAGAAATCAGCCTGTTGTTCTGTGTCCGTACGGAGCCTAGCGCAATGGGGTCCAGGCGTGGCAAGGGATCCGAGGTGTTACTGTAATAAAAGTTAATTATTATCTATTTAAAACAAACTACTGGGCCAGCTCCCTAGAGCGAGTCCCCTCATCACCTCCCGCAAAGCCAGGTGCCACTATTCTGCAGTGCCCCCTTCTGGCCTGGTGTGTTTCTGCAGCACCCACCTCAGTTTCCCTTCCCCCAGGGCCTCCTTGCTGCTGGATACGTTTTCCTTCTGCAGCCTAGGCTCGATTCCTTATCTGCGTCGTTTTTGAGGTTTCTTTTGCTTAGATTGTATCTTTTTCTTCTTTTCTTTTTCTTTTTTTTACCGGTGATTTATTTTCTTTGTGAAAACATAGTGTCTTCCCCAGCTCTCTGCGGTTCTGGCCATGAAGCAGCATGTGGTAAAGAAACTTTTATGGAAAAAAAAGTACAGAAAAGAGGCTGCTCATTACGCCAAAGGGGCCAACGCACCCCTGGAGGAGCAAAAGGGCACAAATCGTCAGCCAAATCTGCTAACGACCCAGCTGGCACCAAAGTCCTGGGCTGGACTCTACTGTGTTAACCTGCAGATTTTGGGCCTTGGGATCCAGGTGGGGAAAAGAATCTAGTCAGGAATTAGCTGTAGAGAGTCAAGGGAGAGAACTGCACCCAAGGCAAATGTCCCTGTTTAGGAGGGACAATCCCTCACCTTGGGCAAAATCGACCAGTATCCGTCACTTGTCCACTCTGGCCCTGCACTAGTCCTTTCCTCGTCTAAGGTCCCTGTTTGTATGACAGAGCCCGTGCTGGAGCCAGCCAAGACTGGAGCTCCCCTGGTCTGTGCATTCATGTAAACCGAAGAGGAGAAACCAGAGCTGGCTGGGTTTCTGCACCGTCTTGATACGGTTCCTGGGACTAAACGAACCTGAACTGAATCTCTGTTCGGGCCCACAACGCACTGGGTCATAGGCACAGACCAAGCACATGGGCTTCTGGGATTCTACCAGCTGCACAAGGTGACACGGCTTTGCCTTCCTCTGGGCCTAGTGCCGGAGGTAGGAGAAATCTATTGCCACACTCCCTGCCCTCCTCGCTGTCAGATGTGATATTAAGCACCACGCTTCTCAAGACCCCATAGTTACAGCCCGGCGAATGTCCTGCAGTGCATTCTGGGGGCAGCTCTTTGCCCTGCTTTAGGTCTGTCTCCCGAGGCTTATTTATCATGTCCTGAAACAGTTTTCAGGACCCGGCCTGATAGCAGGTATCATAGTCTGGTGCCAGCCAGAGGATGGGCCTTCCAGTGCTTGCTTTCTCTCTGCAGCAACCAGACACATTCCTTGCTGTCTACTGACACCTCGTGGCTCCACAGGTCCTGAGTGAAGTTCGGTTCACCCAGCATGGCTGGCCCTGTGCATGTTTCCTCTGCTCCCGTGTGGCTCTCCTGGGTCTCCTGGGATCCTAACAAAGTAGCCACTTTGCTTAATGTTCTAGTTCAGGGGTAAGCAACCTATGGCACACGTGCCGAAGGCGGCACACGAGCTGATTTTCAGTGGCACTCACACTGCCCAGGTCCTGGCCACCGGTCCGGGGGGGCTCTACATTTCAATTTAATTTTAAATGAAGCTTCTTAAACATTTTAAAAACCTTATTTAGTTTACATACAACAATAGTTTAGTTATATTATAGACTTATAGAAAGAGACCTTCTAAAAACGTTAAAATGTATTACTGGCACGCGAAACCTTAAATGAGAGTGAACAAATGAAGACTCGGCACAGCGCTTCTGAAAGGTTGCCGACCCCTGTTCTAGTTATTTGACAGATTGTTTATGGGCAATGCTTCTGCGTCTCTGTTCTATCAGCAGAGGCCCTAGCTTCATCATGGTACTGCACATGGACCTTGATCAAAACCCGCCATAGATGTTATTCTTATTCGTTGTTCCTTTAAGGACCAGGGCCGGCTCCAGGCACCAGCGCAGCAAGCAGGTGCTTGGGGCGGCCAACGAAAAGGGGCGGCACGTCCAGCTCTTTGGCAGCAATTCGGCGGCGGGTCCCTCAGTCCCTCTTGGAGGGAAGGACCTGCCGCCCAATTGCCGCTGAAGAATGAAGCGGTGGTAAAGCTGCCACCGATCGCGGCTTTTTTTTTTCTTTTTCCGCCGATTGGGGCGGCAAAAACGCTGGAGCTGGCCCTGTTAAGGACCATCCGTCTTTCCCCCTCCCTCAGAGATACGAAGGGCTCTGAGCATGATAGCAGTGAGGTTTACTCCAGATTTACGTCAGTGTTGCTGAGAGCAGAATTTGGCCCCATATATGAAGGACCAGATCATCAGCTAATCTAAATTGTCACAGCTCCATTGACTTGAATTGAGCTAGGATGACTTATACCTTATGGGCCAGCTCCTCCACTTGTGTATCAGTTAAGGTTACTCTGAAGTCTTCTCGACACACAGAAGTTGTCCTGGGTAAACGCAAATCATTTTTTTCACTGATGCAAAACCCAGTATGGACACTTATTTCTGTTCTAGGTGTGGCTTGTTTTGGTTTAGTTTAAATTTGTTCCTAACCAGAATCAGCCTGGTATAAACCAAAATAAGTGTCCATACAGCCTTTTGCACCAGGCTTACTTAAATCCATTTAAAATGACACATTACGTTAAACTGATGTGACTTTCCTATGTAGACTTGTTTTAAGATAAATCGATGTAAGCCAGGTTTATATCAGCTTAAGTGTGTCCACAATATCCTTTGCCATTAGTTTAACGCAACTGATTTTAAATCACACCTGAGAATCTTGGCTCTTGAAGTCAATGGAGTTGTGTTAGCATAAAATTGCAGTAACAGTGGTGGTCAAGGCTCCTTAACTTTTGCATTGCCTGAATTTTGATGGTTTAAAATGTAAACTTAATGTTGCATTCACATCAGATTTGTCCTTAATTTCCCTGTTTTATAAAAGAAAAAGAAAAAGAGGAGATTGGTGTTTTAATCTCTGTATTTAGTTTGCTCTAATTCCAAAGGTTTCAGGGTAGCAGCCGTGTTAGTCTGTATCCTCAAAAAGAACAGGAGTACTTGTGGCACCTTAGAGACTAACAAATTTATTAGAGCATAAGCTTTCGTGGGCTACAGCCCACTTCTTCTTCTATATGCATCCGAAGAAGTGGGTTGTAGCCCACGAAAGCTTATGCTCTAATAAATTTGTTAGTCTCTAAGGTGCCACAAGTACTCTAATTCCAAAGGTACCTAGTAAAAATCTTATGCAGTTATGGTCATTCCCAATGAAATAGCAACTCAAAACTGCCCCAGTGCAACTATGGACAACCTGTGTGTGTTAATATATTGTCCTGTAACTAGTAACATAACTTTGACGTCAGAGAAAATTTCATGCTGCATATGTGCCAAACTGACTTTTCCCAGATGTGAATATCGGTTGTTTTTGTATTTTTTTTTTCCAGCTTATAAAGTTCAGCCATTGTTTTCTTCTTGTGCATGTACAAAAGGCTTTGTTTTCATTATAATAAAAAAAATAATATTCTTGTAAACCTGTCTGGGAAAAAAATCAATAATCATCTTTGGCGCAAGGCCAGCCATAAAGGTGACTTTTTTCAGAAAGTTGTAAGTCATTGAAAACTAGGGGGTTATAATGAAAGTCCCAATGTAACTTGAACTATGGCATTGACTATAATGCCATAATGGTAATGGAATTCACATGCCTTTTGCCCTGATCTCGCCTGCTGTGATTCTTGCGTTAGTGTTCAGACCAAATTCAGACCTGGTGTAAAGCGATTACAAGGCTGTTGAAACCAGTGCAGCTGTACCTGCTTATACCACGTCTGAATTTGATCCCTTTGTGTCGTATTAGGCCCATGTCATGCAGCCATTGCTACTGTCAGATAGGGGCTGGTTCCAATGACTGACGTGCAGAACGAAATGCACAGCCCTGGCCAACACAGCTGCACCACCGCTGCATACAGGCCTAGCCAGGCCGCCCCCGCCCCTGGCAGTGGAAAACTAGACAGTTCTCATGGAAATCCCACGAGGTGGAGCTCTCTAGCTTCCCAGCCCATCCCGGTGCCTTGGGTCAAAGGAAGCGGGGTGGACTCACATCCATCTCAGCGCTTGAAAGCTTTCCCTTGAATGGCTAGTGTGTGGGTTCTTGTTATTGGCTGGGCTGGAGAAAGCAAACAGCGCACCCTTGGAAGGAATTCTCCCCTTGTTTTGGCTGCCGATCCAGGCCTGGCTTTTCTGGCTGCGAGGGAGCGACTGGAAAGCAGGTTCTCAGAGCAATCACTCTGTGCTGTCATCCGTCCATCTCTCTGTTTGTCCTGTATCCAGAACCCTGGCAAATATTGCTCCGGGATAGTGAGGGAGAGGGCGGCCTGCTTCCCAGCTGCTGCGGAGGCCTGGAGTTTTGTTATCCCAGCTGATCTGGTACATCTTTGCGGGGAGTTGGAGCTGGCTGGACCTCTTGGAAAGGAGCAGAACTCTATCTGCTGGCCGAGCCCCGTGGGCAAGGGGCTGGAGGCTACTCCCCCAAAAGAATCTTGGACCAGTTGTACCATCTCAGTTTGCCGGGACACAGAAGGTGCCTCATCCAGACGTGGCAAATGAAAATGGCAGGCTGTAGGGAGGGTAGGGGCAAGGGTGGCTCTTAACTGTGGGGAAACCAGCGACACGTAGTTGCTCATGGAGTCAGTATGGCTAAGCGGCGAGACCACTGGACGGGCATGCGGGAGGCCTGTGCTCTATTCGCAGCTTGCCATGGGCCGGCTGGGTTTCTCTGTGCCTCAGTTTCCCATCTGTGTAAGGGGGATAATACTGCACTACTTGCTGTATCATTGGTAGATCTCACATGCTGTATAAAAGCTAGAGATTATTATTATTATTATTACACTCATAGCTCGGGTATTCTTGCCCCTTCAAATGACCAGTGTAGACTCTACCCCGCCCCCCCCCCCAAACACACACACTTGTCTTCGAATGAGTGGGTAAAATTGTTTTTATATTCACCCTCGGCACAGCCAAGAACGCCAGATGTTGCCAGTTGCCTTGGGAGCTTCCTATGGCATCGTAGATGCAGCCTGCCCAAGGAAATTTGGGAATTTTCTTTCTTAATTCAGGATTGGCAGCAATCCAGGAGCCTGCCACTGATGTCCTTTGACAGGCTGTAAAATACCTGGGGACAAACTAGATGAACCAATGGGTCTCCAAGCCATCAGTCCCCAAGAAACGAACACACCTGCTCCCCACTTCACACATCTCCTTGTGGGTCATTGCCAAAGATGGAAACACTGTTGGGAGTTCTAAGCATGAGAACCAGGAACTCGCTACATGCAAAGCTAGCTTGGTATAGTAATCCCAGGCCAGGGGCAGGTGGGTTCTAGCGAAGCCTGCGCTGTTTCATTCAGGGCAGGTTTTGAGGGTTGCTCCCCCGACGTGGGATTGACTGTGGCTGTTCCCACCTGAATTCTCCCATCATGGCTCTGTCCCCATCTGATTCTTGTTCTTTCCCTCCTAGGGCTGATTTTCTACGTCCTGCTCAGATGGATTCTGGCTGTTGACTTATTTAGCTCCCAGAATTGCCGGAGAGGGAGGGCAGATGGTCCGATGGTTATAGAACTTAACTGCGAATGGAGCTCTGCCCATTTTCTAGCCCTGCCTCTGTACATCATGGAACCTCACCGGGTCTCAGTTTGCTCCACGGTGGAAAGGACCCTACTGGTACGTTGTGAGCCTAAATTCTTTCATCTTTTCCAGGTGCTTTGAGATCCTCCGAAGGAAGGTGCTGCAGAAGTGCACAGTGCTAGTGTTATCCAGGGATGCTGTTGGGGCTTTCTGAAGAAAGTAACATTTTTGGCTTAAACGGGTCGACAGTGTCCCTGTCCCTTGGAGCCACTCAACTCATGCTAACTTTCCCAGTCACACCCCACAATGTGCGACTGCTGCCTACAGGCACGTCTGCTCTGGAGGGCTACAACTGCAACCCAGTGGGGAAAACATTAGCCCAGGGTTATGGCTCTTTCCCCCCGTCCCTACCTTCTGAGGGATAAACCTTGCAGGTGTCAGGGTACTCCAGGCACATGGCTGGGTATGGAGGAGATCTCTCAAAGCTTTGAGCTGAAAGCCTGGAGGGTTGTTCCTTTTTTTTTTTTTTAATCCTTGGCTATTTGCAGCTATGGGTGCTCCGGACTCAGTGAACGACCCAGCTTGGATGACATAACCCTACAGAATGCTGCCCGTCCTGAGAGACCCCAGCTGGTGCAGCCAGCGCGTGTGCAGAACATTTCAGGGCAGCTTTGTGTAGTCGAAAGGAAAGGAGCTCCGGCAGCTTTCTCTCCTGACTAACTGTGAGTGATGTAATGGCTGACCCAGGCCAACGGAGTCCCCAGCTACCGCTCAACGACTCAGATATTTTTGGCCGACACACGCGTCCGTGTTTATTTTTATAACAGCGCTCTGTGAATTTGAGGGCTCAGGAAGGTGAGGGGCCTAGAGCTGCGACCAGGTAGGTTCTGTGCAAGCTTCACACACACGTGCAGCTTTACCAGGGCACCTCTGTCCTGACCTGCGTGTCTCTTGCCTTCCCGGGCAGTGAGTGTCCATCATGTTCCTCTCTGCTGTGGTTTGGATTAGGCTGAGACTGGGACTAGTTTAATTTGTGACCGAAACTAGGTCGGGACCCTGGTCTGGAAGGAAGGTTTGCTTGTATTTATTTAGCAAACACGTGCTCACATTTATGTTCAGATCTGCTCACATGGGCATCTGTCCATGTTATCATGAAAATGATAGCAAGTATACTGTGTGTGTGCCTATGGTGGGGAGGTGCTATGTATTTACTTTAGGATTATCTAGATCTTATCCTGCTGCTAGATATAGCACAGCATGTATCAGCCCTAAAAAATTAAGCATGATCTTTAATATAGCTACCGCCTAGCTTTATTCCCATGGGACATCTATTGCTGGTCCACTCTGCAGCTGTCCAGGTAGCACAGAAGTGATTACGCTGTAAATTTCCTTTAGTTCTGTCAATCTTGCATAGATAATCTAAGCACTAATTGAATGAGCCCTTACTGGTAAATAGTGTCAGTGATTTCCTACTTCCTACCAGTTCTCTGAACACCTGTCCTCTCTGTGGAGAATACACACAGCACTAGACAAAGCGATAGCATCACTTTTTTGTCTTACTTCCATCTCAACCAATCCAACCGTCATGTTTGATAGGGGCCAGAATTTGACCTTCCATGTTTTTTTCCCCCTTGCGTTGATTGGTAAAGTCCATGGCCAAGATTTTCAAGAGAGGTGAGTGACTTTGACTCCCGCATACCTTTGCCCTGAATATCAGGTCCCTTGACAGTCTTGAGGTAGGCATCCAAAATAGAAAGACAGCCAGAATCACTGATCTCGTGAGAAGAACTTGGCTTAGGTCACTCTCAATTAAAACATTTCACATCAAAGTCTTCATTGTTCTCTTGTTCTAAAAATAATTTATAAAGGGCAGGGGGAGGGGGAACCCAACCACTAAAACCAACAAGATGTATTGCCAGCCATCCAGCCCGCCCCTCAAAATAAGCCCTCCAATGACAAACCAGCACAAGACCAACAACATATCCACAAAAAAATAGAATTCACAGGGACTCTTCAATTCAACTCTTGTGTGTGTGTGTGTGGTGGGGGCGGGGTTCATGAAACCCATGAGTGTTTTTTGTGGGGTGAGAGAGAACTAGTTTAATCCCACAGTGTCAGCTGGTCCCTGCTCTAGATAAAGGATGTGGCAGAATTGACTCAGAATAGCACGGGCAAGAGGGCTTTGCAAAAGAAAGAAATGCAGAAAATCCCGACTCCCAAGGAGGAAGAACGGGCGGGTGGAGGAGGGGCTTTAGAATAAATTGCTTACATTAGAAATTAATTAATTCTCTTAACTGGGTTTATCCTTGTTCCTTCATAGAATCCTAACAAATGTCAACATTAATATCGCTCTGGAGATAACACTCTGGTGATCACGGTACTCTACTAATAGAGCTCAGTCGTCATGAACCAAGTCGGGTTACCAAGACCTGATTCCAAATCTACGGCAAATAACCTTTGAATAACAAAGAGCAGCACAACTTTCCAACGCCCAAGAGGATGGGGAAGCCCACGTTAGACATTCATGCGTTCAGAACGCCCAAATCACACAGGGAAGGGGACTGATCCTGGCACGTGCCGAGCACTCGGGCTCTGATTCAGCAAAATACTTTAAGCAGGTGAGGAGACCCGTTGACTCATGGCACTGCGGTTAGGGCCCAGCCAAAGGTGCGACCCACAGTCCGGGCTCTTTAAAATTCTACCTGTTCTGTAGGGAAACGGTTTCTTTGATCCAGGAACGTAGTGTTATTCAATGAGATTCATCATGCAGCGGGAATGTTAAGGTGCAAGGTTTGTGACTGCAGTTCATGGGGGAATTAGCTTTCAAGTGGCACCTGGCATGACCTTCCACTCTTAGAAGTTGACCGGGGTGCTCAGCTTTGACCTCCCAAGGAGGATGACAAGAAACAGACAGTGTCAGCTCGTTTAGTGTCACGGTTTCAAATAATTATCTTTTATTACGAGAGACTCGTCAGATTGCTCACACTGTGGCAAGAATTTAATAATAAAAGGCACCGGGGAACATTCAGACGTAAAAAGTTCTCAGCCTGCGAGATCTAACCATCTCCTGTGAGTCTGTACGAGACCCGCTCCATAAAAACCCCAACTAAAACAAAACAAAACTGAAACACCACAACAGCTTCCAAAAAAAAAGCAAACACGTGCTTGTCTATGTCACGCACATCTTTCTGAGCAGGGGCGTCACCTCCACATCGAACAGAGCGTCCCTGGTGGAGCAGGGCTGGAATTTAAGAGTGCCAGAGGCAGTGATGGGAAGTGACATGGGGAGACGTGTAATGTCGCGAAAGCCACGGAAAGCATTGTCTTGGCAACAGCAAGATCAAATAAAAATACCACCACCAAACACGTCAGCACCAAAAGCTAACTTTAAAGCATGGAAAACACAAGAACAGTACAATCACCGAGTAATAATAAAGCATGTAGCATTTTCAAACCTTTATTTTTAGAGGGGATTTTACATGATGGTTTTTTTTTAACTTGTGCGTTTTTTTAAAAACTATTTGTGCCCAATTATTAATAAATTCAAGCCCTGGGAATTTAAATTTTGCCATTCTGGATCTTCAGTGTCTATCCCACTCCCTTCTCCATCCTCCCTAACAGGAACTAAAATCCAGCACCCCAAACTTTCACCACCAATTGCTCCACTAAACTTTGGAAAGCCCAATCTTCTAACATCCTCTGGATACATCTTCCCTCACTTGCCGTCTGGAAATCAGGGAGTTAATCCTCTGGGATGGCTTTGCTTTACATTGAAAGATCTGAAGAACATATTAGTAAGGAGTTTGAAAAAAAAATCCAAGAGTGGATAAGAAGAGGGAGTAGCTATTTAGCACAGGAACAGGGCTGGTTATTGTAACTTTGTTGTCGAATCAGAGAGCAGAGAAGAACACGCTGAAATGGATGCGTGAGCAGAGTATTCTAGTGGTATTCATTAGGCTACTAACAATAAGTTGTTGTCTCTTTTAGCACCGTTAATATACGTTTAGATCTATATTAGCACCTTGTCCCCAGGGGAAAAAACAAAACAAAAAAGGTTTAAAAATAAAAGGAAACAGGAGGTAAAAAAAAAAAAGAAGGAGGCAACAGAAAAGGAAGCTGCTGGCTTAGATCACGAGGTCCTTGTCAATGTCCTCTGCAAAAGGAGAGAGAGAAGAAGTTAAGAAAGTCTTCACTAACATTCAGACTGTGCTAGATGTAACCCAGGCTAATGCCATGTGGCTCTTTGTCCCCCTCTAGTGGTTACATCTCACATAGACGTTCATGACTACTACTGCCATCAAGTTCAGACTCACCCCTCTTCTGACTCCTTTCATGTTGGATAAAAAGGCTGGAAAGGCATGAAGGGGCTCTAAAAGAGGAGGAAGATTCCCCCAGCACAAGCATTGTGCAAGATGCCCTTTGCAAGCTCTGGCACAGGTGTGCCAGGGGGCAGAGCTGGTCATGGAAGGGGCATATTGAGGGAGGGATCACAGCATATAGCACATGCTTAATTTAAAGCCACTTTAGCCCCCTTCTCCTCCTGAGCTGTGAGTTCTGCGCTGCAGAAAGCTCTCAGGATGGGTGCTTTAGCTCATGTGGTAGAAGTTCCCAGGGATTCCCAGGTTCTGACTCCACTGAGAGAGTCATTCCACACCAATTTTTTTGTGTGGGGGAGGCAGTGATCTGTTGGGTTTTGGCAGTGACTCCCACAGTTCACTCAGCAATAATGACCTCTAGGCAAGATTAAGGGGAGGTCACTCAGGCGCTCTCTGAAATAGCAACGGTCGTGTTTGTTGCCTCCGAAGCACTGCCACCTATTCTGATAGTCTTCATTTGCACACGCATTCTTTGGGGCCGGGCCTGTTATTTGCTATGTATTTGTACAGCACCTTGCACAACTGGGCCCAGCCTTGAGGTGCTACCACAGTAGAAATGTTAAATCATAATGAACAAGGCCTCGGTTAGGAATGAATTATCCCGCTCCCTTTAACGCTTACATTGAAGCCATGGGAGTTCGTTGTGCCGGGGATCGTCAGCCTAATGAATCCTGCACGGTTCAGGAGGGACACGCCGTCCTTATTAAATAGGACTAGCGGTAATACAAACTAGATCCCTCAGTTCGCACCCACAGCGTTCACACGGGGCAGTTACAATGCAGTGCACTACTGCATGCTGCGGTTCCCTCCTCTGTAGTCCGAACGGGGTAGACAAAAGCCCTAACGCTGACTCCAGAAGGGGCAGAGCTGGGCCAACGCCTGGGCCTAGGATTTTCTCAGCCCTGTTTGCGACCGGGGCAGAGGTCACCCCGTGTAGGAGAGCGTTTTGACACGCAAAGGCATTCATTCTATCCGTGCTGTTATGTATGTAGTGCCCAAAGGGTGCCCGCCGCTTTCCGGGCAGACAGGGAAAGGACGCCCCTCACCAGACTTTGTAAATGGTGCACAAATCTCCCCCTGTGTTTACTGCTGCTTCCTCTTTAGCCCTTGGCCAGCTGGGATCTCTGAGAGCTGTCTTTGGACCGGTCCCACCCTTCCCTGCGTCCTGCCCGCCCCTTCCTGTATTGTCCCCAGCTGCTGCCAAGGCGGGGACGGCAGCTACTCACTCTCCTTGATGCCGAAGCAGCTGCCCCATTCCTCCAGGGCGATGTACTTGTCGTTGTCCAGGTCGCACTCTTCGAAGAAGCGGGTGGTGCAGTGCTCCATGGGGATGAGAGGAGCTCGGAGTGGGGCCAGCTCGGTGTGGGACAGGTACCTGCCGGGAGAGCCGAGATGGTCTGAGCCCAGGCCAGAGTCCCCCCAACAATGCACCACAGCCGCTCTCTGCTGATGGGGCGGGGAGCGTCGCCGCGCCCTCCTCGCCCCCCCACCCCCACGTGTGGCTTCTGGTACAGTGGGACTGCTGGGGAGGGGTGAGTGGAAGGGGGCGAGCAGTGTTCACAGGGGCATCCCATGGGGCTGCTATCTCTACTCAGACTGCTTCTCCCTCTTCCTACATACCGTCCTCCCCTGGGCTCCTCTCCACATCCTCCCACCCGAGAACGCCCTCTGGACCCGCTCCAGGGCCCAATGGACTTCATGAGAGTCCTTCCATCGGCTTCAGTCTGCGCTGGGCCAGGCCTGGGCAGCGGGTCATGGGGCTGACTCCCCATCTCCTCCTTGGGGTCTGGCTAAGAGCAATGCCTTCCCTTGGAAACTGCCCAGCCAGTGTGGGACCTCGTTCCCTCGAGCACTCGCTGGCCACCTGAGCCGTCCAGCGCTATCCCGACAGCAACTCAGACACACGGTGTTTGTCCTGTCACAGCCCAGCGTGCTGGGGCACAGTTAGGGCTGATATGGAGCACAGAGCTCAGAGGGTTAATGATGGCTAACAAAGCTCCCCCTCTGCTCCATGTATTTATAGAGCCCTGTCATCCTCATCTTCACAGCAGGGCTTGGCATCCTTTTCCTTGCACAGCCCGTTCCTTCCTGCTAGCTGGCCCGTGCTGTGATCCGTCGCTGTCTGGATGTGAGCCAGGCAAAGTGCAGGCCTCTCCCCAGCAAAGCACTGCTAATCGAGCCCTGAATACTTCAGGCCAGTCCCAAGCCCATGCCCAGCTTGGCTAGTTCACTGCAACCCTAACCTACCCATGTCCTTCCCGCTCCTGGGCTTCTCTGGAGCACAGAACACCTGCAACCACGTGCCGTGGGTTTGTGACGTGCACAGACGCTCAGGGGCTGGGAGAAGACCGAGACACTCCTTGCACTTGTGACCTGCTCTGGGTGTGAGCCCAGCAAGCCGGCCGAGAAAGGCCAGGGAATCAGCCCCTGGCCCCGGCTGGGAGGGGAGTGCCGTACCCATCAATCGGATGCTGGTCCAGCTGGCCGAATTGCCAGTGCACAGGGAAGATGTACATGTTGTAGTTCTTCTCAAAGTCCCGGGCCAGCAGCTCCACAGTGTGCTCGCCGGCTTCCAGACGCTTCTCGTTCTCGTGAATCTTCTTCACCTGTTAAAGCAGAGACCTCGTGAAGCTGCCTGGTGGCTGCGGCTGGGAGCCCGCCTCCTGGACAGAGCCGCTGGGGCGGGGGTCACTGTCAGAGGGGGACAAAGAGGCTGGCTGGGCAGGGGGTTGCTCTAGGAAGATGGAGTGCTGACGAGCAAGAGAATTACTAGTGCATGTGTGAATGGGGTGGGGTGGGGTTGAGTTGCTCACTAGGGTGGACTTTGTGTGCATCCACCAGCCTGCAATTAAGCTGGGATTCAGGGGTGCACCAGCATGTGCCGGCTGGAATCCACCTTGACACTAGCGTGTGCAGAACTGGGCTGTGTGTGCGCAGAGCAGGGCTCCCTGCAGGCACCAGGGCTCACGGGATTGGGTCACCGCGGGCACCGGAGCGGGCTCCCCACATGTCCACTCACCTTGAGCTTCTGCTTCTCCGTCAGCAGGTTGTTGTCCTCGTCCCGCTCGTACAGGGTGACCAGCACGTTCTTGAGCCAGTCGCGCATGCGCAGGGGGAACTCGGTCAGCTCCGTGTCCAGGCAGGGAGGAATGTCTGGAACCCAAGCACAGAGCCGTCAGAACGGGGCCCTGCCCAGCTTCCCGAGTGGGACCGGAACCGTCCCTCGGCTGCAGTCGGCATCAGCGCATGGAGCGGAGCTGCTCCCACCCTGCCTCTTGGAGCAGGACATCGCCTCCTCTGCCCTTGAGCCGCTGGGAGGGGCTTCACCTCGGCTCTGATGTTTGCTGCGGCCTGTTACAGTTTATGTACCCGGGTGTTTTGCTGCTGGGTTCATGGTCGAATTTCTACCCCCTGGAGCAGCACACGCTGTCTTGGGCACACCCCTACCTCCCTCAGGGCTGCTGGGACCAAACCTTCCATGCAGCCCACTGCCGGTGGCCCATGAATGATCCAGCCGTGGTGGCGGAAGGGGAAGTCTCCTCTAATTCCACCACGAATCTCTGGGCTCCGTGCAAAAACCACCAGGGGAAAATCCTATTGCAGGAGGTCAGACTAGATGATCATAGCAGTCCCCTCTGACCTTAACTTAGGAATCCATAGACCTGGTGGCTCTGTGCTGTCGCCTCCCACAGCCAAGCTAGCGTGAGCCTGCATTCTGGTTGCTGTCGCCCGGCTAAACCCCATCCCCTCCCTCCTTGCTTCCCATCCTGCCACCAGAAAAGTTGCCGGGGTCTTTGGTTTATTCACTTGAGCTTTCTGCTGCCACTACTATGAGATGTTGTGTGCTGCCTGCACGGGACAAGGACACCACGGGAAGCAAAACACACCAGCCGCTGCGCTGACCAAGCTTGTTTTGGGAAGAGCAAACCACCGATTTATTGGCGAGCTGCAGACACCTGGGCCGGGGGGGGGGGGGGGGGGGGAATGGGAGAGGCAGAAGGAAAACTCTTTATATTTAGAAACAATTCTACGGTTCTTCTTGATCAGCCCCCTGCTACCAGGGATGTCTTCCTGAATGTCTTCTCCTGCTTGAGGGCTCTGCCAGCTCCTGCCACTTATTTCGCACCCAGAGTCCAAACCCTCGGTCTGTTCCCTGCCAATTGATTGCTGTGGAATTTATTCTGTCGCCCACGGAGGATTAAGGACGATCGAGTAGGGAATGAGCAGCAGGAGCGGATGAAAATCGGATGGTGTACAGATTCCATTTTCCTGCAGTGGTCCCTTGTGGCTAAAGAACATGCAGATAAATGTAGAGGATTGATCATCTGACATCTGGGTTTGTCGCTAAAGAGATTCAGCATCCCTCCACCAGGTGTCAACAGCCCTCGGTGGTTTACGGGGTCCTTAAATGCCCGTGAGTTTAGCTCCTAGCTCCTGTGCAAAACGGCAGGTCCCTACATGCAGCCCATGTGGGCTGCTGGTCCTTTGGGCACCAGATCCTCACTTTGAAACTCCCACTATCAGCAGGCGGACGGTGCTGCTCCTAGAAACCCCAGCAAATGCAAATCAAGGTGCTTTCTGATACAGTCCTGTCCGTGAAGGGTCTCTGTATGCAGCACTGTGTGATGAGCAGCTGGCTACAAGCCTTCCCACCCCTGCCCCCTGAATAACTCCAGCAGCATAAGGCTTAAGAGAGAAACGCTGGATAAAATACAGAGGCCTCATTGTCACCTGGAGTTCTCTGCTGAATCATACTTCTGAGCGGCCTCCCCTGCTCTGCTAGTTGCTGTCTAGCACTGAGACACCCTGACCACAATAAGGCTATTGTGCCAGGGGTTGCTCGGGGGAGGTGGGCAGGGCAGGTCTGGACAGAGCCCGGCTTTGCATTTGAAATGGGCATTCCAGGGTGAAACAATCTGCTCCTGTCAGGCCTCCCGCCTCTCAGACGTGTTGAGCCGGCAAAACGCTTAGCAGCGGGGCTTGGCTAGTGATTGCAATTCCCTCTGCCCTGGCAGCCCCTGTGAGTCTGCAGGCTGCCTTCCCTTGGCATTACAGCGTCCCTAGGGCTGGCGGCACCGGCTGTGGGGTCTGGGCACGTGGGCCGGTCACGGGCCAGGCGTGGACGGCGGGTGGGACCAAACGGAGAGCACCAGCCCGCAGGGCAGGTTGCGCCGTTGTCGGCGCCTGTTGCGTGTGCTTCTGAGATCAGAGGCTGGGGAGACACAGTGCTGCCCGTGATCGATCCCAGGGGCCTTTCCAAGGATAGATCAGTGGGAGGAAAAAGCACGACCCTTACGGCCAAATTCTGGCCGTTTCCCTGGGAGGAACGCTGGCGCCAGGCTGTAGTGGCCACACAAAGGTACCTCAAGCTCTTGTGCCTGTGCTGGGCAGAGGCAGGCAGCCAGCTCAGGGCCCAGGCCAATGGCACTTACTGCTGCTTCATAAATGAGTAGCAGAGCCCTGGTCACCTCCCCAGCCTAGCTGGTGCTGCGCGTTGGGGCCAGGGAGTGCCACAGGCTGGCAGGGTCCAGGGCGGGTGCCCGGGGGGGCTGAGGGACAAAGAGGGTCCCAGCAGGCTCTCCTTAACTCTCATGCAGGAGCGGCCAGAAGGTGCTGGGCAGGGAAGGTGCTGATGGCTAGGCTGTCACGGTGGTGGAGCTGGACGCGGGGACCCATTTAGCATCAGGAAATGCTGCAGGAACGTACGTTCTCCTGGCAGTCCCTGTCTGCTTTTACACTGAGAACTGGGGAGAATTTCCTGACTGCAGCCCATTCGGTGGGGCAAGCCCCATCAGGGGCCCTAGGAGACAGGGGATGTGCTATCTTATTAAAAGGCAGGATCAGGAACCCCTGGCACGAACAGATGATCGGCCCCCGTCAGCCCTGACTGCGGGACCGCTCCCCTTAAATGGTTACCTCCTCCCCCAGCTCAGGGGTTCTAGTGGAGGGAAGGGGAAGGGTCTTTCCTGCAGCCCCTTTGCCCTTTCAGGATTTGATTAGAAGGCGGCAGCTGATCCCTGGTTTGTGTGTGCCTGACACCGGGAGTCTATACTCCAGCACCATGGACGAGCTGCAGGGTTGCAAGCCAGACATGGGAGATAACTAGTTGCTGAGCACTGGGGAGATGTGCCATAGACAGCTGTTAGGAGCTATGTGGGGGCTGGTTTGCCTCCTTGCAGGTGCAAACTCACATTTGCAGGGCCCGATGTAGTCCAGGTGGAGCTTGTGTCCCTTCTTGGTGCCCTCCAGGGTGCACTTGGTGGCAAAGAAGTGGCAGGAGGAGTCATAGGTCTTGTTGTCAGTGCCACACACCTGCGGGGAAGGGGACAGAACATTAGAGAGACTCCCGGAGAGTCAGCCTGGCAAACTCTTGGCTCTGACGACTTCCCTACAGGAATGAGAGCGAGGCAACGAACTTATTTCAGAGGGGCCACCAGATTGGGGATTACTGACCGGGGCCAGATTCAAACCCAGGACCCATCTCTTATGATAAGTCTCCTAAGCCATTCAGGGCCTCGGACTGGTCATCATGTGACATACAGGCAGCAGCTCGACTTCTCCCCTCCTTGTCCTCCTTAATAGCGCTTCATTTCTCTGCTCACCTTCTCGAACAGGCCAACGCTGGGTGGGCAGGTGGAGGGGTCTTGGCACACACACATGGGGGTGTTGTTATCGTCCACCTCACAGATTTTGCCGTGCTTGCAGTGATGGTTCTGGCAGGGATCTGAAAGAGGGCGGGAAAGCAACGTTGGATCTGAGCCCAATCCCCCATCAGGAGGAAGGGACAGCTGTCTCTGGTCCGTGGGCTGGGACGCCTCAGAGCAGGGCGGGGAGTGGGCAGGTGGGGAGTCACTTACTCTCAGCCACGATCTCCTCCACGTCCTCGGTGGGCTCCTCGAACTCCCCGACCTCCACCTGGACGGGATTGACTCCGACAGGCTCCTGGAAGACAGATCAGCTCAGCTGTAGCTGTATCCTGATTGGCCAATGGGATACGGCGCACGGTCACTATGGCCAGAATTAGCGCGAGAACTCAGGGGATGGCCAGATTTGCAGTGCTGGGTGCTGAGCTCGCTGGGAAATCTGACCCTGTGCCATGTAGCCGGTCCCACTGAAAGAGGTGGGGGTGGGGGGTTCCACACCCAGGCCGAAGCCTGGACAGATGATTTACGGCCGGTGGTGGGACACTAGCTGGGGAGGGCTCTGAGTTACTACAGAGAATCCTTTCCCAGGTGTCTGGCTGCTGGGTCTTGCCCACATGCTCAGGGTCTATCTGATCGCCAGATTTGGGGTCTGAAAGAAATTTCCCCCTGGGTCAAAGATCCTGGTGGTTTTTCGCTTTCTCTGCAGCATGGGGCAGCATGGGGCAGGTTTAAACTAGTGTCCATGATGGATTCTCTGTAACTTGAAGTCTTTAAACCAGGGGTGGGCAAACTACGGCCCATGGGCTGGAGCCGGCCCGCCAGCCATTTTAATCTGGCCCTCGAGCTCCCGCTGGGGAGCTAGGTCTGGGGCTTGCCACGCTCCGGCACTCCAGCTGGGGAGCAGGGTCGGGGGTCGCTCCACGTGGCTCCTGGAAGCAGCGACATGGCCCCCCTCCAGCTCCTACGCGTAGAGGCAGCCAGGGGGCTGCACTCTGCATGCTGCCCCCACCCCAAGCACCGCCCCCGAAATGTACAAGAGAGAGGCAATGCTGGGTCATTTCATACCACGGTTGTAGGATCCTCCACTACTTCAATCTCATCTGGCAGGGCTTCCTGCTGGAAAGGAGGAAGACGGGGGAAAGTGCTGTCAGAAACGTGACCTCCCCTACATCTCACATCTCCTGCCCCACGGCCCCCTGTGCACGGCCGAGCCCAGATCCTCGTGTGGACATTCTCAGGAAGGGGAACCCTGCCAGCTGGGGAAGCTATGAAATAGTGATACCTTTGGTCTCTGTTCCCTGCACTTTTGCACTTCTACACGCTCTGCCTGTATGCAGAGAGGGCAGTTGTTTGGTACTCAGAGCTGTGCCCGGCCCTTGTTTGCTTCGTCAATGCATAAATATAAATATAAAAATAGATGGCGATATACCTATTTCATAGAACTGGAAGGGACCCTGAAAGGTCATCGAGTCCAGTCCCCTGCCTTCACTAGCAGGACCCAGGGCCAGCGGTTGCCTAGGGCGGTAGGATTTGGGGGGCGGCATTTTTCCGCCCTTGGCGAAAATTCGACGGCGGGGGGGGGCCTTCCGCTCCGGGTCTTCGGCGGAAATTCGGCAGCGGGTCCTTCACTCGCTCCAGGACTCACTGCCGAAGTGCCCCGAAGACGCGGAGCGGAAGGACCCCTGACGCCGAATGCTCAGAGGAGGAGCGCTGCCACCTAGAGTGGCAAAACCCCTGGCGCCGCTCCTGGCAGGACCAAGTACTGATTTTGCCCCACATCCCTAAGTGGCCCTCTCAAGGATTGAACTCACAACCCTGGGTTTAGCAGACCAATGCTCAAACCACTGAGTTATCCCTCCCCCATCACCAGAGCCAAGGGGAACCTCTCCTGTTGGAGAGAGGCAGCCATTCCCACGCTGTTGTCATGGGAGGCAGCCGTTTCTCACTCCTTTCTGAGCTGCAGGAATTCTTGAGCTCTTAGTTAGTGTAATATAAATGTTGTGTGGAGTCTGGCACGTGATGGCCAGTGGGCAGAGGATGAGCGGGGGTCTCAGTCAGAGCTGTGCCAGATAAGAGCTTGGCTTGAAGAAAAGCCCCCCCATCTGCTGCCCTTGGAGCAGCTCCAGCCCCACTCTCCAACGCAGAACAAGGATTCTCATCCCAAAGGCCCCCGCCTGGGAAGAGGCATTTGGCAGTGTCAGTGAGGCCGAGTCCCCTCCCACACCATTATTAATGACAGTTGTTCTGTATTCAGTCCTTGCATTGCAATAAGAGCCCCGGTCACAGAGCAGGATCCCATTGTGCTAGACACTGCACAGATGACCAGAAAGAGGGTCCCTGCCCCACAGAGCTTGCAATCTCAGCTCACTATTCGCTTCCTCTCACTCAACTCTCGGGCAGCAGCTCCCTGCTGGCAATGCCTCACCGCATGCACTCCCCGCACCCAGTGGCAGAGTGCCAGCTCGCGGAGAGCCTGCGCTTTGCAGGCCAATGGGCTAATAATGTTTGTGCCTCCCAACGTGCAGAGGAGAGAGGGGCACCTCCCTGGGCAGCTTCTCTTGGATCTTTGCTTTACTAGTGGAGACCCTCTTAAAATCTGCCCTACCTCTGACTTCACAAGGGGCATCGGGTTTCTCCAAGGGCCACTCTTGGAGCACAGCTTGGGCTAGATGCCCCAATGGACTGGGTTACTGAATCTGAACTAATGTCTTAGTAGTTACGCCTGGCTGAGGACATTTCAGCTCCTTTGACTCCCAGTCCGGCTGTACTGGAATTTCAGGTGCCCTCCCTCCCGTGTGGCTACTGGATCCAAAGTGGTACTGTTCAGAGCAGATCCTGACGGAACACGTGTTGGTCTTCTGGTCCCTTAACCCCTTCACCAGATATCAGATGGCCCATAGCCATTTCTGGCTATCCAGGAGGAGCATTTTCTCTCCCTTCCCAGCTATGCCTGGTTATTTCATTCAGAATCAAAGGGGTTAATGTCCATGCATTCCTACTTTTTAGCCTAGGCCCTGATTTGGGCTGCACCCCCTGTGAAATCTTCTTGCCCTGGGGCGTGAGTTTGTGCAGGGGTTTACAAGGCACATAATCAGTAAGCGCGCCATGCCTGAGGGATTCTGTTCTGTTCTCTCACTGGCTTTGGTTCATGGCTTTATTCTAAACCTCCTGCAAAATGGCTCCAGGGCTTCCTCCCCTGTGCAAGGGTATACAGGGAGACAGAGAAGCATTTCATAGGAACCAGTAGATAAAGATCGGGTGGTGACCATAGCACCGCAAGGATGTGGGTGATGGTTGAAGATGAGTTAGGATCCCAAACCTATGGAAAAATGGGCCTGTGAGGTTCACATTAGTCCACCAGCTGTGGAAAAGGGAGTCACAGTGGGGCAATTACAATGAGGGTCCATTCATTGCCACGATGCAGGAGACGGAAGAAGGAGCTCTATAAAAAAAACCCCACCCAATACAGGATGTGCCTTGGCATTTATTGGGGAGGTGTAAGTTAACAACTTTCTACTGGTGGCAGTGCCCCCAATGAGAACCCTGGTGCAGGGACTGCCCATTCTGGGAAGGGAAGGTGGTAGGATGAGGGTCAGGCACAATACTTACAGGTGCTGCCAGCGCCTTGCCAGCTAGGCAGATAAGGAAGAAGATCCAGACCCGCATCTTTCAATGAAGCCTGGATAAATGGGAAAGAAAAAGAACAAGGGTTGGACGTTAGCATTACAGAGTGAAGCTTTATCACCTGCAGAATTCACTGCACCAGGGCGTCTGAGTCACTGATTCCCCAGGCTGGGTCTCGAGAGAGCTTGGATGGAAGGTGGAAAAGGCCTTCGTGAACTAGGAGTCCTGCTAATAACCATGATTTCATGTCTGCAGTGTTTTTCATCTAAAGATCTCAAAGCACTTTACAATTATACAATGGCCAATTACATTCGTGGGGAAACAATTTTTTAAAAAATATTCCTGCAAAAAAAAAATGTTGGCTTTTGGGTGAAAACCTGAAATTGAAAACTGTCTTCAGTGGGGAAAAAAATGGTTTTTGAACATTAAAAATGTGATGGAAAAAATGTGGTTGGGTTTTTGGTTTCTATTTTTTTCCTTGAAACATCCGAAAATTGCAATCAGAATGAAAATCTTCAGCAAAAATGTTTATTTTGGGCAAAAAGTTGTTTTTCATTGAAAAAGATTAGACCAGCTCTAGGTATAGAATATAAAACTTCACAGAGCATCATATATTGTTCCATTCAGAGAAGAGAAATTGGGGAACAAAAGAGGAAGAATAAGTCAGAGTGCGACAGAATGAGAGAGGGAGAAAGAGAACGCTCCAGAATGAAGCTTTAACCTGTTGTGAACCCTATAAAACTTTTCCAGAAGTTTTAGAAGTTTCAAGAAGTCCCAGAATTCTCTAAGTTCTTCTCTCTCTACAAGTCACTAGGCCTCAAACCTACCCTGAAGATGTCTACTTTCAAGATTGCAGTAGTGCACTTTATCTTAAAAGTCAAATGAATCAATCTTGACTGCCTGCATGATGCAATGCGGGGAAACCGATGTCCACCCTTTCTCCTATAAAACATATTGGAGGACCTACAGTATCTGCGTCTCTCTTCTAAGAGGGCTCAGGGGATTCAGGCTTTGTGCGTGTATCTCAGATAAGTTCATGAAGGCTCCCTGTTATTTCCCATCATTGCTCACTCTCAGGGCTTGCCTACACAGTGACGTGAGTGCTCAGTGAGCTAGGGTGAATTTGAAGCGCACTAGTTGCTCTGTACTCCCAGGATGGGCGCTCTCACTGCACACTAGAGCCCCCTCAGGTGGGTTAGCTTACTACACTTCCAAAGTGAATTAAGCTAATGCGCACAAAGGCGCTAGTAGTCACAGTAGGAGTGTCCACACAGGGAGTCAGTGTGGATTAGCCAGCGCGCACTAGCTACTGCAGGCTTTTCCCCCCATATAGACAAGCCCTTAGTCCCCTCGCTGGGCTCCCGAGGCACTTTCTGCTCTCCATGCACCAGCACAAGCTGACTCCCAGAATGAACTGACTGCCAAAAATGCAGGGACTCCAATATCCTGTCTGTGCAAGTCCCCTGCGCTATCAACAGGAGAAGCTGAGCCCGGAACAGGGCTGGAATTCAGCTGCTGAGGACAATGGCAGGGCATTCTCTGCTCTGGACCTGCCTGCATTAGCAGCCAAACCATCTCCACCCTGTTTGAAAGGACCCTGGTCAAAGGGGCTGGGGCATCGCTCGCATCGTTTTCTTTTTGTACACAGGGCCTTGGTGTTTGCTGAGCATGGCTGCCGGTGTGTGAGCGGAGGCAGCTCACCCGGTCCCTGCCTTCCCAGAGGGCTGAGATCTTTGTTGCCGCTCTTCACTTTTTATCTCCTGCTGTTGCATTCAGGCCTGCAACCTGCCTGGCCTCACTCTGCTGAGTACGTGTCCCAGGCCTTAGACAAACAAACCGACCGAGGGAAACCCAGGAGACTGATGCCCTCTGTTGATCCACAGACTATTAGAGCAGGGACTGCACAGCCCAGGCTACCCCCTCCGCCCCCACCCTGCCCTGCCAATGGGCCTCCAAACTGACTCGGAGAGAGTTCGAGAGGACTCTGTGTTGTGTCCCGCGCCGGGGGCCTTGACACCAGCTTTGCACCCTGCAGATGCTGGGCTGCTCCAGGGACCAGAGTGGTGTAAGTTGGAGCAACCTGGTCTGCCGATGGGCCTTCATGCCGCCCAGAATGTCCATAGTGCTCCATGCTATGGCCCTACCCCCTCCTCCGCTCACCCTGCCGCTCCCAGCCCATTTCTACACTGGGGCTTGCACTGGGGACAACGCACGGCTGCTCATGGTGACCCTATGCAATGCTTGTGCTGGGAGAAGTCTCCCCAGGCTGCTTGCAGGCGCTTTGCAGCCCCTATCTACCGCTGGAACGGAGCACAGGGGCAGGAGAAGGAGGCAGGATCCTTACCCTTCTCCCTAGGGCTGAGAGGGGAGATCAGGGTCTCAGGCCCATTGAGTGCTTGGCTTCTCCGCAGGGCCTGCCAATAGGGGGCCAGTTAGTGCCAGCTGCAGTGAGCCTTGTTTTAAATCCACCCAAAGCAAGAGTGGCAGCTGGTGAAATCAATCGATCCTTGTTTCACGCCCCTGCTTCCTGTGTGGAGGGATCAAACCCCTCTGAGTGTTGAAAGCAGAGGGTGGAAAGGCCTAGGCTGGCAGAGTCCTCGCATCTGGCGGCGGGACGGAGCAACGGTGCGAGCGGAAGTTCCTGTCGCCACCTCCCTCTCGTAAAAGCAAAAAACCCAGCGTTTGTCCCACGCCTTCCAAATCGCTTTCCTCCTGGCTTCCCATCCACCTGTCTCTGCTGGCACATGTCTAGGCTGTGACGCTCTGAAAGAGAGCTTCCCCCTGGTAACGGGCAGAGAATTACCCAGAATAAAAGTTCCCAAGCTGGTTCTCAGCCCTTGTCTACATTGGTGGCCACCGTCACTTCGGCAAATCCGCTAGAAACTCCCATTTGCACGGCTGCAACCTAACCCTGCCTGCAACAGGGATACACTGCACCAATGCAAATCCCGGCTAAGGGGAGCTTGTTTACATTGGGGGGTTGGAATGGTGTGTCTATACCAGTGGCCATCAATGGCTGTAACTGGAGCTAATCCCCAGGGTAAGTGAGAGGTGAACAAGTCCTGTGTTTGAGGAGGGGACAATCAAGAATCCTTCTCAATGTCTGTCTGTCTTTATTGCATTGGCTGAAGAAGAATGCTCTATAAATTCCCAATACACAAAATGATATCTCACCTATCCACAGACCGGCCTGTTTTCATGCTCTTTAAAATGCAGGACATTTTAGCTACAGGTATATTGAAATCTATTTAAAAGAGCATGCAGGCCTGTAGCTTAAGTGGGAAGACTGGCTGACCATGTAATATTTCACAACTTACAGGCCGTGACATATTTTACACAGACGTGGCAGAGGTCTGTATATACTCCCCACCTGGGATGCAAGAGCGCAGTGGTAACGTGGATTTCGGGGGGTCTGGAAGGTACACTGCGCAGTAGCCAATGGATGTAGAGCAGCAGCTGACATTTCGGTATCAGAGGCTCTTGTGCTGAGAAGCAGGGGGTGGGAGGGAATCCATTTCCTGTGGCTTGGCTGCTGTTTAGTGCATACAGGGTCCTCCCTCCACCCCCATCCTCCTGTTCCGTACACCAAGTCCCTTCCTCTCTCCTTTATTTGCTCTGGAGGCTGCTGAAAGCTCTCCCGTGGCTGCCAAGACCTGAAGCTGAGGTCACTAGTTCTTCCCCTTTTGATGGGCATTTTGGGTGGAAAAGTACAGCCGATTCTGGCTGTTCCCTCCATCGCCGCCGTCCCCTGCCTTGGGAGGGCTTTTCTTGTGTGTCTGCTAACTAACAGGGGTTGTTTGGCTTGGAAGTTGCCTTTTGCTCCATTTCTGTCTCAGGCATGGAAACTTCACCGTGCTGAGCAAAGAGGAAGGGGGAGTTGAACGGGTAGAATGGGCTTGTGTTAAAAAAGTGCAGCCCCCAAACCAACCTGGATTGCATGTAGATCATGTCCCCATCGCTAAACCTGTACAACAACAGGGGATTGTGCTGAGCTGGGGTCTCTGAATCGGATGCTCACTAGAAGCCAGGAGACGCTCTGAGGTCCCACTGTTGTGTTTGGAGGAAGGGGGAACTTGAATAAACTCTCCAGGCAAACAAGCACAGCATAGATGTCTCGCGCCAGAGGCAGGAAAACAAGTTTACTTAAAAAACAAAATTAAAATAAACTCTCATAAACCCCCAGCCTTCGAGAGGAGCTGCACTGAGACTTTGCCCTGAGGACTTTTCAGGGTCTGGAAGACCCGAGCTCCTTTCCAATGTGATGAATAGCCCTTCCTAAATGATGAATGGGATGGATCACTTGATGATTACCTGGTCTGTTCATTCCCTCTGGAGCACCTGGCATTGATCACTGTCAGAAGACAGGATACTGGGCTAGATGGACCTTTGGTCTGACCCAATATGGCTGTTCTAATGTGGTAATATAGCCCCTCGGCAACAGTTCAGTGGCTCTGCACTCCACGGTGCTATCGCTGTAGCAAAAGGTTTTCCACCATGGTGTGAGTCATGGAGGATACTTTCCCAGTTTCTTTACCTACCATGGAGAGGACAGGGGCAGCACAATCTTCTTTGCAGGCTCTCAGGGTATCTATTCATCCCACCACGTCCAATGCATGTTCCTGTCTCCAGTAAATTCCGCACTGAGTTTCAGCAGATGGTGATGCTGAGACTGTGACCAGACTCTGAGGACAGGTCAAGGTGAGGACGAGTTGAAAGCCCTCATGAGATGAGAGGATCTCCGTGGGACATCCGAGGAGGTCAGTGACCTGGGCTACCATGAGAGACCTGACAGGAATCCCTTGCCCTGAGCCAGCCGTGGTTGGAAGTGCCTTGAACCAGCAGAGGAAGAGAGAGCCTCACACTGCTCAGCATTCATCTCTCTGAAGTATTTGGAATTGGCATTTCTGGGCTCCGCACTTGCACTTGGCTCTCCTCAGCCCTTAGGACCCGGCATTAGAGGCAGAGATGAAGGGATGTAGCATAGGGATACTTTGGAGGGGATAAAACAGGGCTGGTGCAGAGATCTAGCATTTCAAAGGCTCTGTTCCCGCCCAGCCCACGAGGAACAAATGAAGAAAATGAAGCTGACCAAGCAGCATCACACATAGGAACAGCCTGGGTCAGACCAATGGTCTGTCTAGCCCAGTATCCTTTCTCTGACAGTGTCCCATACCAGAGCTTCAGGGGAAAACACCGACAACCAGGACCCCTCCTCTCCCCCCAGCACTGCTGCTGAACTCCAGGTGGGTTTGGGAAGAAGATGGTATCACCTCCTATGAATTTCAGTGGCTGACCCACACACAGCACTTATCCAGGATCACCAGGCCTCTGTTGCTCATGAACAAGGCTGGCTTCCTGGCAGCCGTGGTCATGACTTGCTGAGTTGCTCATCCAGAACCATTCCTACTGAACCAGCTAGGCTACATTTGAATGGCATCATAGAATCATAGAATATCAGGATTGCAAGGGACCTCAGGAGGTCATCTAGTCCAACCCCCTGCTCAAAGCAAGACCAATCCCCAACTAAATCATCCCTGCCAGGGCTTTGTCAAGCCGGGCTTTAAGGAAGGAGATTGCACCACCACCCTAGGTAACCCATTCCAGTGCTTCACCACCCTCCTAGTGAAAAAGTTTTTCCTAATATCCAACCTAAACCTCCCCCACTGCAACTTGAGACCATTACTCCTTGTTCTGTCATCTGGTACCACTGAGAACAGTCTAGATCCATCCTCTTTGGAACCCCCCTTTCAGGTAGTTGAAAGCAGCTATCAAATCCCCCCTCATTCTTCTCTTCTGCAGACTAAATAATCCCAGTTTCCTCAGCCTCTCCTCATAAGTCATGTGCTCCAGCCCCCTAATCATTTTTGTTGCCCTCCGCTGGACTCTTTCCAATTTTTCCACATCCTTCTTGTAGTGTGGGGCCCCTAACTGGACACAGTATTCCAGATGAGGCCTCACCAATGTCGAATAGAGGGGAATGATCACGTCCCTCGATCTGCTGGCAATGCCCCAATGTTGCTGAAGTGTGGGTATAAACAAGCCCGATTGGCTAATTGACAAGGTGTTGGGGCAACCAAAGCTAAAAATGGCAGGAGCCCCGGGATTAATTAATCCCCTGAATCTTTTCACAAACCTGCATTTTGTTGTTACTGTTTATGGTGTTTATTACGGTGGTGAACCGAGAATGGGGCCATGTTGCGCTGGGCACGGTTCAAACCCAGCACAGCTGAGATCCCAGGAGCCTGATTCCGTGCTCTGACTCTCAGGAGGTGCAGACCAGGAGTGGCGGAGGGAGAGGAGAGGGGCAATGATGGCCAAATGCGACGTTTGCACCTCCCTCGGGCTGGGTTGCTCCTGGATCCAGCCAGGGCTATTCTAATTCACAGCAGCCACGCATGGCAGCCTATAATCTGCTCTGCAGCTCAGAATAGCCAAGCTCTGGACATGCTCCCACTTTCCATGACACACTTCCTCTCATCCCTGGCCATGCCCCACCATGCCCCTATGGGAGCTGCACAGCAGGGCCACCTCTGTTGGCCTTATGCTGCCCCTGTGCTGGGGGGAACTCCCCTGCAGTTCAAATCCCCTGTACTCCACAAGGTGGAAGAAAGGTTTGGGGGAACCAGGGAAGGGGCAGAATCTGTCCCATTGTCTTTCAATTTGTCCACGAATTTACTGCTGCCTTCGTGTTAGGGATCAGAAATGTCTGTCGTTTGCCTGTCTGCCTTTCTCAAGTGGCTATTACTACAATATCTAGCTGCTCTGCATTATAATCTTGTGGCAGCCCTGTATTGTCTCCCCCCTTGGCCTGATTTCATTCTTTCTCTGCTCAGCTGGACCCATTTGGCCTCCCCAGGACTAGCACTTCCCCTCATCCGCATCTCTAGCAGATCCTGCCGTTCTCCTGACCCTCACCACCCCTCTTTGCTGCTGCCACTGCTCCCTAGACTTTATTCTCCTACATGCTTGAATTTTGCCATCCATCTGCCACAGTCCTGGCCTAGGGGGCTGCACATTCCAGATACTTCCCTTTCTTTATTTACAGAAAGGCAGTGTGGTCTAGGGGCTAGGATACTGGACTGGGACCCAAGAGACCTGCCTGCTATTCCTAGCCCTGACACTGCCCTACTATGTGACCTTGGGCAAGTCACTTCACCACTCTGTGCCTCAATTTCCCCTCCCACCCTACCCTCTGTGGGGCAGACTGTTTTTATTCTGTGTCTGCACAATGCCTAGTAAAATGGGGTCCTTGATCTCAGTTATCATAATATAAAGGATAATACACTTGTGCCATTGATACCGGATCTTTTTTTTTTTTTTTATGAGGGTTTTATTTTACCAGCAAGAGTTGTGCATAAACCAGGATTTTGCTAGTGAAATATCATCACTGTTAAACCCTGAGTATGAGCCCTAGCTCCTACCCTTGGACACCTTACACTAATGAGGAATCAGGCATAGATCTCACTTGTTCATCTAAACAGACACTCCTATATTCCTCCCTGGGGATGTTACTTTAGGAACATACGGGCATCAGGACTTGCTCTGCTAAACTCAGGCAATGCTGACAGCTCTGTATCCGCTCAACCAAACCCCTAAGATAACTCATCAGGACTAGCCATGAGCCTGTGTCCTCACCTGTCCTAACCTGAATCACAGCTGCCATGTTTCACTCCTGAGGTGGCTGCACTTTGCTGGTTGGCAATGTGATTCCAATAGATACAATGCATAAAATCAGGTTGTTAAACGTATGAAGCACTTTGGGTCAAATTTACCCCTCTCTAACACAAGGCCTAGACAACACCCGGGTCCCACTTAAACCCTTTGAGAATATCCATTTGGATAGGAGTCACCATGTAAAGATATGATCATCATTAGCTTAGCTCCCTCCTGAACCAATCACCTTTCACCACTGTTTGAAATATACGCCTACTGCAGATAAACTTGGAAGAGCACAAGAGTTTAGATGGACAAAGCTTCCACTAAGGCAACTCTGTCTTGGTGTGAGGTCACAGAATTCACAACCAGATGAGGCAACTCTTCGGAGGCTGGCCTCTACCTTGTCGGTGTGTTTTTGTTAGCTCATAACAGATGCTAGCAGAGAAGTTGCCGTGCTCTTTATCATCTGTTCTGTCTAACAAACCCTCAAAGTGGAGGCCTCGGACCTCTGTAGGCACTGGGCCAGCAAAAGAGGTTTGGTGATGGAAGGGTAGAGTCTCATGGTCAGGAACAAAAATAAATCCAGATATCACTTCAAATTAGGCTCAGAACGGCAACTCCTTTACTGCTTTGAAGCTGCTCCGTTTTTTAATTCTACGTTATGTTTTAGTGTCTTTGGTTTGTTGATTTTAAAATAATCAAAAAGCTCCCCCCCCATTACATCCTGAAATACGGGGTAGATTCTCCACTGCATTTGTTTTATGTTGTTTTATTGTTTTCGGACAAACTAATTTTGCACTGAGTTCTCTTCAGAAGCAAGTGACTCTGAGGAGACAGAACCCAAGTATCTCTTGCCCCCCTCTGCCTCTCCTCTTTCTGGATGTTTCCCTGGAGGACGAGAAGGAACATCTGGGGGCGGGACAGCTGGACAGCTTTTCCAGAGGGGAGCCATTTGGAAGCTATGACGTAGTCCATGTGGCAGACGCCCTAGGCCAAGGTTACGTAAGTCCCATAGGATGCCACGTTTAGTTCTGGGTGCGGGGAGGAGAACGGTGCTGCTCAGCCTATGAGAGGACTCCCCCTGGAGTCCAGTTCAAGATATGCAGACAGGACAGAAAATCCCAACCCTCCTCCAGCCGGAATCAGTTCCTCTATGGGATGCACCAGTTTAGTGCTTTGAATAAAATCTCTCAGTGCCTGCTCCTGCCCCATTTACAGTCCCTGGGAGTTTTGCCATGGAGCTCAATGGTAGCTGGAGCTGGCATTTGGTGAGCCTGGAAATGATCATCTGGCCGAGTTCCTTGACAAAGTATTTTGGGTTTTTTTAGAAAGTCTAAAACGATCCTTTGCTGCTTTTCCTTTTGAATCTAATCATCAAGATGTGGGGCACCCTGCCCCCCCCCCCACATAACATAGAAGAGTCTGAGTGCAGGCTGGGGTTACAAGAACGGCATTGCCATCTTTGGGCAGCAGTCTCCATCTGATAGCTCACGATCCCAGGTGATCTCACAGCTCAGATGAAGCTGCTAGGGACTAGAGACGTTGTTGGTTAATGTATGGTTTGATGGTACCATTTTTTGCGAACTGCATGATCAATACGTTTTAGAAGTAACTGCAGTTCAATTCCATCTGCTGAAACAGCTAAGAACCAGATGAATGTAAAGATATGTATCTCCATTCTCTGCTAGTGATGTCCTTAAGGAGTCTAGGCAGAACCTATTGCTATTATAGCATATACTGCTGTTGTGGCTGAGAGGAGAGAGTGTGGTCTAGTGGTTAGATAAGGCTAGGTTAGTCAGGTGATATGGGTTTCCTTTCTGACTCTGCGCCAGATTAGCTTTGTGACTTTGGGCAAAATCACATGTTAACTGCTCTCTGCCTCAGTTTCCCCTCTGTAAAATGGTGATAATAATACTCACCTCCCTTTCTCAAGCTCTTTAGGGTCAGCATATGAAAGGTGCATGATCTCATTGATTGTGTGTTACTAATATTGCATTAGTATTTGTTAGTGATCAAAGGCTCTGCAGTGTCTATAATAAATTGCAGCTCCTCGGAGCAAATAAAAGGGAATGAAGATACCAGTGAAAAAAGGCCAGTATATCGAAGTACAGCCATATACCAAGCACATCAAGATACAGGAGGAAAACAACCATTACATAAACATAATGGGAGCACTGTGAACCCACCGTGGAAGCAGCGCCCGAGCCATGCAAACAAGGCTCTTTTCAATTTGATTTAACAAATCGGTTCTGGGATAAAACCAAGTTTAGACTGTCTCGGGTTTGACAGTAGTTTTGGTCAGGTCCCTGTTCAGATCCCGTGCCACCTACGCCAGCTAGCCCAGCTGTTCCACGCGGGACTGTCAGCACTCGGCACCAAATCTCAAGAGAGAAGAAGCAGGAAATTGGGGTTGGATGGAAGCCTGGATGGTTCCCAACACCGGCAGAAACTCGCTTCAACTTACCAGCACACCCACCCTTGCGTTACTATTAGAGCCAGGGGGAAAGGTGACAGCTACATCCTTAGATTAAGGCTGAAGAATGGCTTGTCCATAAACAAAAAATTGTTCTGCTATAGAGAAACCAGAATAGTTAAAGTGGTACAAACCCTCAAGTGTGGATGCAGGAATACTGGGATAATGGTGCTTAAAAAGGCATAGCTTATTCCTCATTCCTTACAAGAATAGGGTGGAACAGTATAAGCACCTTTATCCTGATGTAACTTTGTCCACACTAGAGGTTGTGCTGATTTAACTAGTTTGGTAGAAAATCGCACCCCCTTGTGGGAATAGTTAAATTGATCCCAAAACGGTGTAGACCAGGCCTAGGTGGAATTAATAGCCACTCAGTTTAGCCATGGCTCTGGTAATTGAACCAATTGTGTCGCTGCCACACGTAACAGTGACTTGTTAATTTCTCTTGGAACGCGATTGAAGACAGGGTTTGAAAGCAGCCTGGGTCAGAGAGGACTTTCCATGGACCTTGGCAGTTGGACTGTAGAGTGCTCTCAGGAGGCTCACAACAGCATGCAGGATCGAGTCCTCTGTGAGCAACCTCTCTGACTCGGTTGCTTCAGGAGGTAGGTGCGATCCGTCTATCAAGCTCTGACACTTCTAGGGCTAGATGGATGGGTTTAGCTTGGGAGAGGCGGGGCCGACTTCAAAGGGAGAAGAGAGTAAATATTTAGCACTAACACATTTCTATGGGCGGGGTTCCTCCACCCCCTACTTACCATGAGCAGCACTTTACTCCACTGTTCATTTTAGCAGGACTCCCTGTGGAGCAGGGCACCACCCAGCGTGAGGAAGGGGGCAGAATTGGGCTCTATCTATTTTCTGATCCATTTCTTGAACTAAGCTACCCGGTATAAGGAAACAAAGTAAAGTTGAATCCTTCCCAGTGAGTTACTGCCCTCTGCCTGGGACACAGTCCCCCAATGAGGCAGAAAATACTCTCAGTTGCTTGGGCCAGACTCCTGTCCTCATTCAGACCAAATGCAGCATTACTAGGGCGGCGGTGTTGTTCACTTCAGAATAAGGATATTTCAGTGCTTATTCCAAAAATACCCAGGCCCTGTTGCCTCCTTGGGCGTTAGAATGAACCAGCTTACGCACGCTTGCAGGAGAAGACTAGAAAGGAGGAAGGGGAGAGATGAAGAGATGGCCTTTTGACTACTGCACAGAGACACCCTTGGACTTTGCCGCTTCTCGATAGGGTGACCAGACAGCAAATGTGAAAAATCGGGACAGGGGTGGGGGGTAATAGGAGCCTATATAAGAAAAAGACCCAAAAATCGGGACCGTTCCGATTCTGGTCACCCGACTTCTAGACAGGTGGCAAAGGCTCAGAAGAACATTCCCCCAAGGTCCTGCTGAACATCGCCTCCCTGCCTTCAGCATCTTGTCTCAGCTGTAAAGGCTCTACATCCTGGCTCCAGCAGAGGACCCTGCAAGGGTTTCCATGGGAGCCAGCATTCCAGTGGGGGTGAGTCATGTCAGAGGAGAAGTTCTGCAGGAGGTGGGGCTTGCAAAAAAGTTTGAAAAGTTGGTCCTCCTCTTTCCCTCCTTCCTCCCCCCACCCGCCCATCTCCTGCCTCTGCCTATGTGGCAGACAATGCTTTGTTTTAACTGTTTCACAGAACACTGCAGCCATTTACTTCCATTTAAAGCTATTTCTCCCCCCGTCTCTTCCACCCTTCCAGGAGAACAATCTGTTGCAGTTTCCAGTCTGTTCCTTTAGGTTTGTTGTTTTTTTTTTTTTCTGGGTGTTTTAACTTGATAATAAAGACAAAGTACTCAAATTCAGATTCACTGGAAGATCCTGCCCTTCAGTCTGAATGGGAATTTCGTCACCATCCAGCTGAATTTTC
Organism: Chrysemys picta bellii; assembly: GCF_011386835.1. Lineage (NCBI taxonomy): Eukaryota > Metazoa > Chordata > Testudines > Emydidae > Chrysemys > Chrysemys picta. Next base: position 105,039,881 of record NC_088798.1, read on the forward strand.
TTTTCTTTGCGGTAATAATGTGTCCATGCTTCTGAAACAAAGTTTTTCTTCTGGGTTGTGAGGGAGGCGGTTGGACTGCTAAGGCAGCTGCTGCCTTTAAAGGAAACAAGGGGTTTGTTCTTTTGGACAAACATAAATAACGGGAGTGTCTGATCCTTATTTTTAATGGCTCTCAACTGGGCTTTTTTAAAAAAACAACAACAACCCAAAATTCTGTTTTCTCTCCTGCGATCCCTGTCCTTTACAATTTAGCTAGAATTAAACAAAACAATTAGAGGGATACGAAGAACCTGACATAATTTCAAAAGCTGCTTGGAAGAAAAAGAATGAATAAGAATACCTTTCTTTGAAGGAAAAAGAAAAGAAAGGAAAAAGAAAAAAGAAGTGAATGTGGTAAAAAGAGTTCAGGAGAACAAAATCTGCAAAACTTTGTTTTTCCAAAAGCATGGGACACCAAGGTATCAAATGACAGTATGCCGCCCCAGGACTTAATTAATCGGCGCTGATTTATAACTAAATCTGATTCTCAGTGCAGTAAATGTGACATGCCTGCGAGCTGGTACTTCACCTCTCTCTAAACAACTAAATAAACAGCTATCTATTTATAGCAACTGGAAAACAAAAGAAAGGAACAAGGATAAACTGAACCAGCTCAGAAAGGACTACAAACTCATATACAATATTTCTGATCACATAATAGTTAACACTGTTCATCTGCAACTGAAAGGTAATAAGGTTTTCAGCTCTGGAGGAGAAAGAATTCAGTGAGTTTTAGATAGATAGATAGATAGATAGATAGATAGATAGATAGATAGATAGATAGATAGATAGATAGATAGATAGAGGGGGTGTCTGGGGATAGATAGATAGAGGAGGTTTCTGGGGATAGATAGATAGAGGGGGTGTCTGGGGATAGATAGATAGATAGATAGAGCATTGGTTTATCAACAGAACCAAGCATGCCCCCTCTATCTAGGAATAATGGGCATAACTTTCTGTACAGCGAACAGTTCAGATTCCTGTATTAGACGCTTTGCAGGAATTGGCCAGATAAGCAATAACGAAGTGATGAGAAATAATTGAAATAGAGAAGGGACAGGGAGAAGGGTTTGTGCCATACCTCGCAGACAGGGCAGCAGAGATGAGAAAACTTCAGGCTCTCTGAAGGTCTGAAGGAATCTGAACGTTTTAGAACCAGGCAAGAGGAAACCGTTCAGTGCACTGGGCAGGGTTTCTGTCTCCCTCCCTCCTCCTCCTCCTCTATGTTTTCCAATTCTGTCTCTTGCTCCGCTTCCCTTTCTCTCGGGTGGGCTGTCCTAACTCCCCCTCTCCCCTGCTTCCTCCCAAAATGGATTCTGAGTCCACAGCCTACGTTCAAACGATAAGACCAGAGCAATCAGAGGAAAATGGGGCTGTTCGAGGATTCCCAGGGATGCCCATTGCCCCATTTTCAGCTGAGCGATCACCTGCAGTGTTGCAATGAGTTTGCCAGTTCTCTGGGGCAGGCACTGTGTCTATGCCTACGTTTGTGTAGTGCACAGGACAATGGGACCCTTATGCCCCTTGCAGGGCCTATGTTCTGCCGCCATACACATATTAAATACTGTTAGTAAAAACATTCCAGTTTGGAGCAGTTTGATGGCTTAGTCCATCCTTTGGGATACCGAACGGGATAGAACATAAGGCTTTCTGAGTGCTTGGACGATGTTGTCTGTTCTTGCGGCTAGTTCTCTGAAAACATCTGCTCAACTTGCAGTGGCTGTCACAAAAGCGAACAATGTTAGGAACCACTAGGAAAGGGATAGATAATAAGAGAATATCATAATGCCACTATATAAATCCATGGTATGCCCACACCTTGAATGCTGCGTGCAGTTCTGGTCACCCCATCTCAAAAATGATATATTAGAATTGGGAAAAGTACAGAGAAGGACAACACAAACAATTAGGGAGATGGAATAGCTTCTATACTGGGACTGTTCAGCTTGGAAAAGAGGCAACTAAGAGGGGATATGATAGAAGTCTATAAATGACTGGTGTGGTGAAAGTGAACAAGGGAGTGTTATTTACTCCTTCACATAACACAAGAACCAGGGGTCACCCAATGAAATGAACAGGCAGCAGGTTTAAAACAAACATAAGGAAGTACTACTTCACACAACTCAGCAAACCCGTGGAACTTGTTGCCTGGGAATGTTGCAAAGGCCAAAAGTATAATTGGTTTAAAAAAAGAATGAGATAAGTTCATGGAGGATCGGTCCATCAATGGCTATTAGCCAGGATGGTCAGGGACGCAGCCCCAGGTTGTGGGTGTCCCTAAATCTCTGACTACTAGAAGCTGGGACTGGACAACAGGGGATGGATCACTTGATAATTGCCCCATTCTGTTCACTCTGCCTGAAGCATCTGGCACCGGCCACTGTTGGGAGACCGGGCACTGGGCTAGGTGGACCATTGGTCTGACACAGTATGGCCGTTCTTATTAACTCTGCTGTTATCGTTACTACCGAGGGTCTATGGGGGGAAGGAGGAGGGATACCTTTAATCCCAGAGCTCCTGCAGGGTAATCCCTGGACATCTCATATACTTTGTATCACTAGATAAATACTTAATATGGAACCGCAGCCCCTAATACGTCAATGTTGACTTCATCTACATCTTCCTTGGACACCTCCCATTGGATCAGCTGAGCCCATGTTTACTGGACAAACCACACAGGTTTGTATCCTGTAAATTACCAGACTGTTATGGCATCTCCAGGCTCCATTCCATATTTTGACCCTTCAGATTATAACTCAGCACCAGCAGTAACTCACAAGCAAGGGTAAACTGACAAAAGGAGGTTCCTTCATGTCCAGTATAAAGAGGGGCTTCTCCCTCCCAATGTCAGACCGCTGGCACTTTCCTTAGTGTGGACATACTCCTTAGTTCAACTCCTCTTTCCACATACGTTGATTTAGCATTGCTTATGGCAGCCCAGGACAACACAGCCTTATTGGCCAGCTATGTCACATCATAGGGAGAAGGTGAGGGTCAAGGGGCACCGTCTGCATTGATGTTAGAGTAACTGAGCTGAGTGGCATTGGACTGGTCCCTAACAGTACTATAACCTTATAAAGGCCTTCCAGAGAGCTTTAGACCAGAAGTCCAGGCTGGACATATGTACCTAAGAACATAAGAGCAGCCATACTGGGTCAGACCAAAGGTCCATCTAGCCCAGTATCCTGTTTTCTGACAGTGGCCAGTGCCAGGTGCCCCAGAGGGAATGAACAGAACAGAGATCCATTCCCTGTGATGGTGTGTCCTATGTGATGGTGTGTTTACTCTACACGAGCCCTGGGGCTCAGAAGGGGCCAATTAACCTCCAGTCAGGTTGTACCTGACTGGAGGCCCGGGGATTTATAAATATTAATGGCTGATGAAACCCAGCTGGGAGAGAAGCTGGGAAGGGATTATGACGTGAGGAAGTCTGCAGCAGAAAGATGCTGCCGGGACAGAGGCTGCAGTCACTGTCTGGGCACAGAGAGGTTGGTAGGAGGAAATCCAGAAGGAACAAAAGCCCTGGGATCCTCGCCCTGCAGGAAGGCTTTATCCAGAGGAGCTGTGGGGAAGAAAGCCTGTGGAAGGCAGAGTAGGAAGAAGCCCAGGGAAGCTGCAGTGAGGGTTGAGGCTGTGTAGGCCTTGGCTGATGATTATAGGGTCCCCAGGCTGGAACCCAGAGTAGCAAGTGGGCCCGGGTTCCGCTACCAGCCATTGGGGAAGTGGCACAGGATTGGTGAAAGCAGCAACTGGACAGATGGACCAGCGAGATGTCAGTGCCCCAAAAGGGGAAAACTCTGTAGTGACCTGGTGGGAGGGCTGGGTCATGAAGCGAGAGCACCCCGAGGCCTGAAGATGAGAGGGGCTGCAGGCAGGACAGGTTCTAGGCAGCAGCAAAGCAAGCATGTGCTTGGGGCGGCACAATTCCAGGGGTGGCATTCTGGCTATTTTTTTATTTTTTTTTGCTTGGGCAGTTGTGCTCTCGGAGCTTGGGGCGGCAAAAAACCTAGAGCCGGCCCTGACTGCAGGGCAAGCAAGCAACAGAAGGGGGTGCTAGACTGGATGAGAGCTGATCCCCAGCCACGAGGACATTTCTTTGGGAGTGCCACAGCAGCGAGTGAACCCCATTTCAACATAGTACAGCTCATTTAACACCCCTCAATAATACCAACTGGAACGTGAAGCTCTATATGTTTGTAACACCAAGTCTCCGTACCGTGACTCTGAATGACTCTCCCTCGCTTATGGATAACACACACAGCCAGAGAAAGAAACAATTACTCTTCAAGGGACCTTTGAGAATCAATATGGCTCATATCATCCGCTCTGGTGGCTAGGGTTGGACTTTGTAGAGGTAGCCCATCAGGTCAATGGGTACTAAGAGGCTTACAATAGACAATGGATACCAGAAACCTGATTTGGACAATACAATACAATGGTATGTATCTTCCTGGTCAATCGTAGTATCAATTTAGTATCTAATAGGGGACTATAGACCACACTTGGATGGACTGGACACCGTGACTCCATGGACTCTAGTAGTTCTTTTCTATTTATGGTGCCCATGATTCTGTGATCTTTCATTAGCCTGGTTCAGACATCCTTTCTCGCAGCACTTTGCAACAAATGAAAGGTACAGACGGGTGAATAAGCATTAACCGTGCCGGGGGAGGGCGGGGAATGGTGTCAAAACAAAGCTTCAATAACATCTTAGAATCAGAAAGGCAAGAACTGTGATCAGAAAGGCGAGAACTCCAGTGTGGCGGAAGGTTTACTATTGGAACCCATCACTGAGGATGGGATCCCTGGCCCCAGAGGACTTCATTTGAAACAATGGGACAATCAGAGGGGGATGAGATTCATCTAGGGGCTCCCCTTGAAGAGGTGGATATTAGGAGTGTAGGGCCAGATTTTGAAAGGTATTTAGGTGCCTAAAGATGCAGAGAAGGGCTTAGTGGAATTTTCAAAGCTCCAAGGTGTCTAATTCCCATTGAAACTCCTACTAGGCACCTCTCTGCATCTTTAGACATCTAAGTACCTTTGAAAATCTGGCCCTTTGTGCTGACATGAAGATGTTAGCATCAGCCAGCACTGCTGGCAGGGCAAACCAGACCACCATTTTAGGGTTTGTGAGGAGGGGATTGTCCAGATATTTACTACGATCCAGGAGGGCCAGCCTAGCATGGCCATCCACCCTCCAGAGTGTTGAATGTCTTTTGCCTCAGTCATTAACATGGACAACTCGCAAGGGGAGCTGGGAATGAGATACCACAAGGAGATTTCATGCTGGCACTAGAAGTCATTTTTTCTGAGCCTGCACTTCATTATCTTTGTCCCTGCAGAGTTGAATCGTCTCTGCAGTGGATTGGTCATGCCTCTCAATGAGCCCGGCGTTGAAATCATGCAGCTGTTCATACTTGTCCTGTGAAGATAAAAAACATCTGGAAAAAAATTTACCAAAGAAAAGAAAGAAAGGAACCACCCCTCTCTTCGTTCTGACAACGTGGCAACTGCTCAGTGCTCTCTACTCTGGCCTAAAGCTAAAACCTCCTCTAAGGAGAACCAAATGACAGAGGCAGGGAGATAATTATAATAGGGATTTCTTCATATACGTGGCAGCTAAGCGCTGATCATGCACAAAAGCAAAAATCAACTTGCCCTGACTGTGCATTACATCAGAAAACATGACATGGGCTCATGGTTATAATGTCACAATGTTTGCAGTCAGAGTCCTAGCACACATGCCTCTTTCCATCTGGTCGGGGTTGTCTAAGGCAGGAAAGAAGCTCCATCCTCTGTGTAAATTGCAGGAGCAGAGTTCAGGAGATCCGGCAGATATCTTATCTTATCTCCTAGAACTGGAAGGGACCTTGAAAGGTCATCAAGTCCAGCCCCCTGCCTTCACCAGCAGGACCAAGTACTGATTTTGCCCCAGATCCCTAAGTGGCCCCCTCAAGGACTGAACTCACAACTCACATATAATGCTTGATGGGCACATTGCTAGCCCTGGATTTAATTTTATTGTCTTGGGTGCGGGGAATTGCATTGCCCAGGAAGTGAGAAGCTGGCAGAACTGGCTAAACCCTCCAACCTCACCAGCTTTATGAAGACCTGTGGACAACTCAGAACTAGCAAAACGTTCTTATGGAAACTTCTTGTGGGTATTGTAAGGCTTCCTGAGGCCACAAAATAATATTTTAGATGCTGGAAGGATGTGTCTGGCTCACTGAAGACAGATTAGATCTTATATGTGGTAGAAGTTGCATCTCAGGAGAGATGATCGAACGCTCGGAGAACAGGATGGAAGAAATGGATAAAGCTGAGAAGCATTCTTCAATGGTATAGGAAGAAAGGAAGGGATTATATCAATCTTTGGACCTCCTACAGCGCAACTCATTCTGCTGTGCAATACTCTCTGCTGCTCCAGACTTGAGCCCCTACAAACAGGCTGTCAATGCATTTCACTTTTAACCTGCAGCACCCCCTGCTATTCCTCTCCTGGGTCCCTACACAGCTGTCTGAATGCACCTTGGTCCTGATTTGCATCACTCCTTGCTGTCACAGCCCCAGCTTCTCCTGATCAGAGACTGTCAATCATTTTGAGAGATTCATGATAGGGCTAAATATCCACTAGGGGCTAAGATGAAAGACTCATTTAAACTCATTTTCGCTTTTAACCTGAGTCAGGATTTGAACTCAGGCCTGCTAGACATGACAGTAACTCACTGCACGATCACACCTCCAGCTCTATGGTATAACATGGTTCTGTCTTTACATGGATGGTGAGGTTAAGTCCTGACTGTGTGATAACACCACTCACTACTGCTTCCCCAGCAATCCAATCAAAGAGGGCTTGGCTACTGACATCCCTCTTCTATCCAGATACCAGACTGAAATATACAGCCAGCCCCTGATTTTTCAAGGCTTATGTTATTCTGAAAGATCTCCGTCAAGCTGTGATCCTTCCAGTCTGAGGGACTGGCTCAGTGCCCTCCATGACAATAAATCACCATATGTAACATGCGAAACAGTCTGTGGTTTGACTACAAATGTTTTTGCCTTGTTGACACAATTTCCATTGATCCCCTGTATGCAGAGGAACCCATGAGCAGATTCTTTGCCAGTGCAAACTGGTTTAGCTCCATAAAGGTCAATGAAGCTATGTTGATTCACCCAGCTGACAATTGGATCCTTACCATGTACCCTTAGAGGCAGGGCCGGCTTTAGGCCAATTCCACCAATTCCCCCGAATCGGGCCCCGCGCCTAAGAGGGCCCCGCACCCAGTGGCAGGGCTGCCGGGGTGGGGGCAAGTGGCCGAGAATCCCTTCCCTGGCTAGAAGCTCCTTTTTAATTTTTACACTCAGCCGGCGGCACTCCAAGTCTTCGGCGGCACTTCAGCGGTGGGTTCTTCACTCGCTCTGGGTCTTCGGCAGCACTTCGGCAGCAGGTCCTTCAGTGCCGTCGAAGACCCGGAGCGAGTGAAGGACCCACCGCCGAAGACTAGGAGCGCCGCCCGGTGAGTACAAGCCCCACGTGTTTTTTTTATGTGTTTTTTTTTTTAGTCATCCCAGCCAGGGCCCCGTCGAAACTGTTCGAATCGGGCCCCGCACTTCCTAAAGCCGGCCCTGCTTAGAGGGCTGCCCACAAGTGCTGGAACTTGGGGTGCTGGGGGTGTGGCAGCACCCCCTGGTTTGAAGTGGTTTTCATCATATACAGGATTTACAGTTTTGTTCAATGGCTTTCAGCAGAAATTATTCCAGCACCTATGGGGCTGCCTCCCCTTCCAAAGAAATGTGCTGCTGTCTAGAAGGGACACACTTATCCATTAGGAGACCCAATGCTTTGGAGCTGTGTGCCTCTTCATCACAGCCCCATTGCAGTTCTTCAGAGCAGCAGTGATACCTCGCAGTCCTGTGCATGAGGCAATTGTGGGAAGGGCCAGGGGACAGAGAATAAAAAGGACAGACTCTCCCATTCACAAACCCTGCAGTACAAGGAACGCCTCCTTCTTTCAGCTTTGGAAGAATTTCCCTAGCGACTCAGTTCCAGAGCAAATGGAGTGACCGTCTCAATCGGCAGCACATGAGTGGACGGTATATAAAGCCGGGCATATATAAATAAATACAACACTTAGGGACCACTTTAGGAATGTCATTGGATATATCAGCCTCTGCTTGATAGGAGTCTGAACACTAAATGTCTTGCATACACCATGCAACTGTCCCAGAGTAAATCAGGGGGGAGGGATAGCTTGGTGGTTTGAGCATTGGCCTGCTAAACCCAGGGTTGTAAATTCAATCCTTGAGGGGGCCATTTAGGGATCTGGGGCAAAAATCTGTCTGGGGATTGGTGCTCCTTTGAGCAGGGGGGTTGGACTAGATGACCTCCTGAGATCCCTTCCAACTATGATATTCTACTTTATGATCACTGCTCAGAATGGTTTATGCTTGTCTGGTGAGGACCCATAGCCCTGTCTATAAGAAAGACTAGAAATAGTAAATGCAGAACAGACAGGACTCTTGCTTATCCCAGGGAATGTTTGCACAGCCCAGGCATCTTTGCACACCAAGAGTGTGTCATTAGCTCCTGACTGAGGATTGTTTCCCCCTTTGCCTCATTTATAAGAAACTTAGTGGGCTGGGCAAGGAGATTGGCTGGACGTGTGTTAAAGCACACGACTGCTCAATGCTCACATCACAGGATTGCATGTGCTGTCATCATGGGGACCGATGAACCCACACTAGCCAGTCAACTGGATCCCAGTATGGCAGGTACACTCTAGACACTGCAACATAATCACAGCAATTACATTAAGGGGTGGAACAGAGCTACTAATCCATTTAGCCCAGGGGTTCTCAAACCGGGGGTCAGGACCCCTCAGGGGGTCACGAGGTTATTACATGGGGGGTCGCGAGCTGTCACCCTCCACCCCAAGCCCCCCTTTGCCTCCTGCATTTATAATGGCGTTAAATATATAAAAAAGTGTTTTTAATGCATAAGGGGGGTCACAATCAGAGGCTTGCTGTGTAAAAGGGGTCACCAGTACAAAAGTCTGAGAACCCCTGATTTAGCCCATTCATCTACCACTGCAAGATATTTTCTAGTGCTCAGTCCAGTCTAGTGAGAGCCTGAGGGAACCCACCGCTCTGCAAATAGCCTTGGGGTGCTTGCTCAAGCATTGGGTTTTAAATTCTAATCAGAACATGACTAGCGAGTGGGGCTGCTGATTAGTTAGAGAGCAATGCAGCAAGATGAGCAGATGTTACTGCAACACGAAAGATTTCCAGCAGCATGCCAGGGACTTGGGAGATGGGAGGGAGGAATCAATCCAGCGGTGCATGACTGTGTGGTGAATCATGATCTTTGGAGAGCCTTGTTTCTGCTGCTCAGACCCAGCTCCTCATTACTGTGGGATAGTTCACTTTTTCCATGGGGAGAGAGTCACAGCCCACATTCTACCCCGTAGCAGGGCAGATCTCTCATTTCTCCTGTCCTCTCCTCACAGACATGAAACGTGGATATGTTTGAATAAGGAGAAGGCTGTCTCTTCTCTCTCTCTCTCAAACACACACACACCTTCTCCTTCAACTGCACCTCCTCTCCCAGCCCGGAGTTTGGTGGAGCAGCGGTTTGGGGGGAAGTTGAACCCACGTCCTCTGGAACACAGCAGATCTCAGAGCGACGCTGGCATAAGACCCCCTCAGCGCCCACATGTTCAGCTTTAACTTCCTCTCAGATTCATCCAGAGCTGGGTCTCAGATATAGCCAGCATCCAGCCATAAACCCCTCCTGGCCATTGGGTAGAGGCTGAGGTACCAGCCTTCCTTTTCAGGCAGTTACGGACCCAGCTGTCTGCTGATATAACGCCACTGATTTCACTGGGGTCACCCAGCGGGCAGTCAGGCCTGTACGCCTTTCGCAGGTCCTGTTCCTGGTAGGCAAATGTGCTGTAAACAGAGGCTCAGACCCCCAAACTCTTCTCTGCAGCCTGTGGACCTGACGGTGCTGCCCCCGGAGCGCCCACCCCATGGCTGTGAGCTGCCCCCGACTCATCTGCACAGGCTAGCCATACTGCAGACACTTGTGTGGGGTGGGGGGCACATCTCTGGGAGGGTTTTTCAGCCCCCCACCCAACTATGCTTCAGGCAGGGAATGGGTAAAGTCTTGATTCTTGTTTCCACCCCCTTGTCCCATGTACTGTCTAGTGCAACTGTGCTGATGCGCCAACCAACAGACATATGCTGGGCCAGGCATAGGGCTGGGGGAGGGCATATCCCAGCAGAGACAGGAACTGGGCGTCACCGTCTGCTTCCTGGCACGCTCCCAGGGCAGTGCAACCAGCCGCTACCCCTTGCTCAGAGCAAAACCCAGATCAGACGCTGTGCTAGCACTGCTCTCTCCCCTCCAAGCCGCTGGCCTTTAAAACGGGTGACGAAGGCTCAGCATGAGAGACACAACAAACAGGGCAACACCTGGGCAGCCCCGTCACTTGGCCCAGATTGGCCTGAGAACCTTTCCAGGCTCCTCTGTGGACGCACGTACCGTATGGCCAGCATTTGAAAGCTATGACTAGGAGGAGATAAACAGGATACACCGTCGAACGCCCTTGACGTGTATTGGACTAGGAGGGGTGTCTGGATGGAGAGTGGGATGATGGTAGCTGTTGTGCCTGGATAACTAGGACCTGGCCCTTCTAAAAGGGAGGGGTGATGTACACACCTTGGCGGGGGCCGGGCCTCCTCATAACGTCCTGCAGGCCAAAGCAGCAGGAATAACAAGTAGGAACAGTTTAAGCTATAGAGTGACGGGGCCCCTTGTTCTTGTGCTGGGCTGGCGTGTGCCTGACAGGCAACTGCTAGTCCCAGGGACAGCGGGTGCATGCTGTGAACAAGCCTCACTGGGGAGAAATGGCAGATGCCGCCTGTAATGAGAGGAGATGTCTGCGGGATGGGGAGAAAGGCAGGCGATGCTGAGGTGAGGAGAGGTGTCCGAGAAACAATCAAGTCAACTGCTCTGGGGCCTTGCAAATTTTATATTGGGAAGGGCAAGTCTCTGAAAAGACCAGTCCAGGAGCGAAGGCACAGTATGGCCCCGCTCCTGAAAGATGCTGCTCCAGGAGGTGCTGAGCTCTCTCCCATTGAAGTCAATGGAAGTTGAGGTGGATCAGCACCTTGTAAGACTGGTCCCTATGGGAGCCACTGTACATGTGTTGTGGCTTCTCGTTGCTTCCCCTTAGGAGTCCAGCTAGTCACAAGAATGGGGCCAAAAGTGCCTGTGTGAGCTCTCCTGCGTGGAGGGCAGTGTCTCGAAGAGAGGGCTGTAGCTGCTTAGGATGGTGCTGGTGAAAGAGCAGAGGCCTCCAGACGAAGGATGTTGGTTGGGCCCATCACGATGCCGACCCCCGTTTGATTCACGCAGCTCTCCATGTTGCAGATTCCACAGTGACCTTTACAGCCAAAGGCCAAGATTTTGCAAAGTTTCTGTTGCGCTTGGGTGCCTCCATTTTGGGGCCTGCCAACTTGAGAGCCCTTAAAGGGGCCTGATTCGCAGAGGGCAGGTGCTCTGCACTTACTGAAGATCAGGCTCCATTTAAGGCCTCTCCGTATGCCCCCCCCCCCAAAAAAAAACACTCCCACCCACCTCCCAAAAAAACAGAGGCAACCCCAAACCACTCAAGACTTTGGGAAATCTTGGCCTAGGCTTGGAAGTTCTGGTTTCTTGAGGTGCTAATGGAGAAGTTTGTTGCTTTGAACCAGAACAGTGACAAAAACTGTGTTCAGGCCTGCACATTGCTGATGACAAATGAGACTAGGGGAGGCTGTTTGGGGGGTGTTGGGCGAATGGTTTTACATGAAAATGAGACAGAAGCCTGGAAAATGTAGTAATTCCCTTGTGGCAGCTGAAAGATGGGATTTTATTGTCCTTTTAATAACACTCAGCTTCAGTGAACGCTTATTAAATGCTCCCCCCTCTTGCCTCAGCCTGTAAGTAGTTTAGTGACTGGATTGCACTGGGTGTCTCCTGTGTGAGTTCTCCCCCACTCTCCCTCCTTCCTGTGTTATTGCCAGCTGTACAAAATGGCTGCCCTGCAGCTGGGGACAGTACATGTCCATATCGTGCCCAAGGGGCGTGGTTCTGCAGATGTGGTTGTGTAAGTTGGGAGATACAGTTGAAGGGATCCCAGGAGGCCACGTCCCCACTGGCATCACTCACAGTCAAGCTGTTATTAGTGTGCGTGTAAGGGTAACCAGTCTGTACATGAGCAGTAACGTTGGCTCGTCCCCAGACAAAGGCTCTGCAGCATGGTACACAGAGTCGGGCGTGTGTGTGTGTGTTTTTACAACAGACATACCACAGGCACACTGGCAGAGCATGTGTTTATATTTGTGCATTATGTGAGTGGCATTTCTGTTAACGGTTTGGGCAAGTCTGTGCTTAACCCTCTCTATGGCTAAGCAGAATTTCCATCTTTAGGGCTGTCACACCAACATCTCTGGCCACTTAAAAGTGCTGAAAAATGCCCTCCAACCTGAGACGTACAGAGCAAAACATCCTGCTTCCAAACTCAAAGGGCTCCACAATTGGATAGCAATTGATTGATTTGGGTCAAACAAGCTCAGCATATGTGGTAGGGCCCCACATCCCTGTTTAGAAGAAAGAGACTGTACATTGTAAACACAGCACAAGCTGATCCCGGGGAATGGTTAAAAAGGACCCAGGCATCCTTGGAAAGCCATCAGCCCCTGGCTGAGTGTTTTCTCTCAGGCATAAAGCAATAAGGTTGATGCAGAGAGCTGTTGCTTGTTCATTGCTGCTATTGAATTGCGAATGCTCAGTATCTCTCAGGAACAGACCAAAAACCAATAGAGCAAGCAGGAAAGCCCCAGCGTCCCGGTCACAAGTATCTCCAAGCTCTCTCGGACTCTTCTCAATACTGTTATGAGCCATTATAAAATCCTCTGGCTAGGCCGGTGATTAACGTTGACTTTATAGTGGAGAGAGAAAAGGGCGAAGAATTTGATGTTCATAAGAGTTCTTATGCCTTTGGCAATCCATTGTTGTATGCGGTGTAGTTGTAGTGGTGTCGGCCCAGAATATTAGAAAGACAAAGTGAGATATAATATCTTTTACTGGACCAATTTCTGTTGGTGAGAGAGACAAGCTTGAGATTACCTCACCTGCCTTGTCTTCAGCCACCCAGATATTTATGCCATGCATAAATATTTCATTCCATGCACGGAATAATGAACCAAGAGACTACTTGCTTAATCCGAGTGGATTTAATTTGATAGGATTTTTTTGAGAGGAAGGCTAAAGAAATCAGAAAGCACAGAAACATGGAAACTTAGTCTGGTTAAAAATATAATAACCCAACAGAATATATTAACAAACATAAAATACTTCAGATCCTTTACCACGGAGACAGCGACATTGTTTTTTAAGTCCTTAATGATGCAGAAAGGAACCCGTTGAGTCCTGGGTTAATGCACCAGCGCTTCGCTGCTGCAGTGAAATGAGTTTGGGTGGGTCTCAGACTAGCCCCTCCAGCAGCAGTTGTTTGCTCATATCGGCAACCACCAGAGTGTGGCACAATTTGGCAAGACTGGTGCTCTGTCCATGAGATGCTTGGGACAGATAGAAGAGGGGATGTCACGTGCCTCGTGCCTCGGGTCAGAGGTGCATCAGCAAAGCTGAATGTGTTTGTGTGGCCAGAATTGAAATAGCAGGGGTGCTGCAGGACTCAGACTGAGAGTAGGGTGACCAGACAGCAAATGTGAAAAATCGGGACGGGGGTGGGGGGTAATAGGAGCCTATATAAGAAAAAGACCCAAAAATCAGGACTGTCCCTATAAAATCAGGACATCTAGTCACCCTAACTGAGAGGCACTGGCAGAGCTGTGTGAGTGGAAGATTGCACCAGGACTGTCCATCCCATGCCTGGCTCTAACTAACTCTGTGATCCCCCACTTTTAAGATTGCTAAAATTAACCAAATTATACACTGAAATTACTCCTTTGCCACTGGCATTGTCTCTCCTTGAAGCATCACTATAACTAGGGTGATCAGAAGATGTCCCGATTTTATAAGGACAGTCCTGATTTTTGGGTCTTTTTCTTAGATAGGTTCCTATTACCCTCCTACCCCGTCTTGATTTCAGATTTGCTGTCTGGTCACCCTACTATAACCCATGACTCATGCCCCCTGCCTAGACCCTCCCTGAACTGATCACAGCTGGACAAATGCAGCTGTTTAAATAAAGTGTGTGGGGGAGAAAATCCTCGTCGGCGAACATTTTGCATCCTTTGATCAGCTGGGAAAGCAGCATATGAGGTGAAGCTGGAGTGAGTGATTATGGGTCCCAGGAGCCTGGTGAATTACCAGCAGCGGTTTCCCGTTCCCCACCAGGAGTGACTGTCGCCGTGGCTTTACCCATCACCATTTGCCAGTTCGGTGTGGAAAGAGATCAGATTAGAGGTGGATCTGAACCGACCCACCTGCATCCAAAGAGCCCAGAGCTTTGGGGCAGTTTGGAACTAAATCCAAACTGTTGTGGCCTGGGTCCAGATCACAAGTCGCAGGACAAAGACTCCCCATTGTGAGCTCTCTTCCTGGCCCTGCAGGGATGGCTGCCCTCGCAGCGCAATTCAGTCTGGCAGCTGTTAATGCTTTGAATACAAGTGCTGACTCTCCGAGCTCTCCACCCCCTGGCTCCCCACAATAAGGAGCTGCCGGGTGGGGGCTGCTAGCAAGTTATTATTTGTTGTTTAAAAAATCGGGTCCAAATGGAGTTTTAGAAACATGGTTTTAACATGATGCTTTTGTAACAACCGGTTTAAAATGTCTCATCTATAGAGTGGGAGCCTTCACTAGCCAATCAGAATCATCCCGTCCTAATGTTTGTTCCTGTTCATTAGCATCAACTCCTCATCAGCTGAAGAATTTTTTTTCTTGACTTTCGGGGTGGAAAATTTTGGAGGGGGGGGGGGAAGAGAAGCACGTTGGTGATGTTTGTCCCCCGCACAGCTCCCATAAGGAGCAGCCCCTCTGCTGCTTCTCTGGGCCAGCCCAGCCCCAAGAAACCTGCCTCATTCCCTCACTTGTATTAACCTGCCTGCCTGAGCCCTGCTCTGAGTGCGAGAGAGACTTTGTAACCGGGATCAGAATCCCACTTAACTCTGTTGCTGTATCACTGGGGAGCTGGCTGATAGCTAAAGAGGTAGGAACGTACCAACTCAGCCTCAGAGGCTGGATGGTAGAGTCCTAATCTGCTGGGTTACACCCGTGTAAAACAGATGTAAGATCAGAATCCGGCCCTAGCTCTGCAACCGGACGCGTGCTCAAATCTAGGCAGCTTGCGACCCTCTTCTAGAGAAGTTTCCCTTTCTCACACACACACACATACACAGACCTATCCAGACACTAGCTAGGAGTCCTTTCCCCTCCCAAGTGAGCTGAGGGTTGGACAATTGTGTTGGCTCTCTGGGATATGCCACAAGCTACCTGGCCCATGCTACTCTGTTCCAAGTGGACTTTACAGAGAGAAGATCCCAGCCAGCCAGCTCTCGGCAGTGTGTCCGTCTTTACTGTGACATTACTGAGCTCAAGGGTTTTGCTGCTCCAACTTGTCGCCTTCCAGGGAATTAAAAATAGAGGGGTTAAGTGATGAATCCGGGAAGGAGTTTGTTTTTCTGCTATCAGAGGGGGAGCCGTGTTAATCTGGATCTGTAAAAAGCAACAGAGGGTCCTGTGGCACCTTTCAGACTAACAGAAGTATTGGGAGCATAAGCTTTCATGCATCTGAAGAAGTGAGGTTCTTACCCACGAAAGCTTATGCTCCCAATACTTCTGTTAGTCTGAAAGGTGCCACAGGACCCTCTGTTTTTCTGCTGGATGGCAAGTCAGAGAGAGATTAACCACTTTTCTGCTCTTGCCTGCCCCAAATCTCTCCTAGTTTAATGTATTTCAGTGGAGTTACAAAGCACATCCCCATTTTCCCCACAGCTCTAGTCTTGCTGTTCCTAGCATTCCAGTCCTGGCACGCACGGGAGAGGGGGAGGGAGAAAGAGAGAGATTTCATCTCTCTGCGTGAGCCTAGTGATAACTTGCATCTGGAATGAAAGCAGATCCTTATGATCACAGGCTGACGTGTCAGGGGGTTGGCTCCCAGCCTCCTTCCGCTCCCAAAGGCAAGTTCTACCCTGCAAACTTTCTGACAACGCGTCAGTGATAACAAGGAGCCAGCCGAGAGACCCCTGCGCGTTCCAGCTCTGAGTCTCCCGTCCATTCTGCAGGGAGCTGAGTGGATTATTTTTTTCTGGCCTTGATTTTTCCATTAATCAGCAGCTCCCAGCCTGTTGCCATCCTAGTCCTGGAAAGAAGAGCTGGAGGGGATTTTTTTGCAATAGCCCCCACTAGGGACATGTTTTAAAATCACACACCCAAGAGTCCCTAATTCTGTTCCACCCATAGAAAATAGATGATTCTTTACAGTAGAGCCTGCCCATGTTCTCTCTTTCTTCCGGCATCTGTCCCTTTAGCACAGTCTATCCATTCACCAATGTGCTTTGTAGTCAGGCAAGAGTTTGCATCTCTGCCACTGCTGTTTGCTGGCTTCTTTGAATGCAACCCTCTCATGCTATGAAATAAGAGCTTGGTTTTCAGAGGGGCTGAGCGGCACTCCACTCTGAGCCCCAGTGGAGACCTGCCTTGGTAAATTCCATGCTGATGATGTCTTGTGCAGATGGTGCAGTTCTCGGTGATGGGGCAGAGAAGGGAAGCAGCTACAGGGGCAGGAGGAGTTGGCAGGACTTGGTGCTGGAGACTGGAAAAGCCAGACAGGGTGGGAAGGGCCAGGTCCCTAATTTAAGACAGCCATGTACAGCAGTGGACAGGTGTTCACATCTCCAGCACCTTGCTGGAGACCAAAGATTCAGTGGGTCACAGAGTCTGAACTGCCCCTCTTCCGGCCAGGACTGAGGTCTGTTGGCAGGATGGCGCAGCTCAGGGTGGCGCTATTGATATCGCTGAACCTGCCCTTGCCCAGCTTCACTCTCCAAGACGTTCAGTCTATCATCTCTGACCCTCACCATGCAAACAACCTAAGGCGGGCTGGATTGCCCCTCCCCCAAGGAAACCCACCCTCGCCTCCTAAAAACCCCATCAGCCGCGCGTCTGCTTTCCTTGGCTTCTCCCCTGGCAGAGCAGCAGCTGAATGAAGAAACCAAACGGAGAGGAAACCGAGAAGTAATAACAGTGGCGCTGTGAAAGGTGCCCCAGACTTGTCCAGGACGGGCCTGACACAAGCATTCAGCCCACTGAATACGGCCCTGGAAATCAAGTGTTTTTCCCATTGAGCTGCCTGCTTTGTTATCTTTTGGCTGCAGTTTGGAGGGCACAGGTGTTTTAACACTGGACTCGGGGCCGACATAAATAAGGGGAAATGCCAAGTCCAACATACATCCAGGAATTTTCTCCATCGAAGAGAAACTCCAAACTCGTTTTTCACTTGTAGAATCAAACCTAGTGGGGTGGAGTGAGGTCCTGCGGGACAATACAATGGCCTGGAAGGCCAGCCTAAACCCCACTCACCTGCTTACTCGTCTTTTATCATGCAGTGACCCGACAAAACGGCCTTAGCCTTGCTCTGTATGCTGGTAACACGGCCCAGCCTGGCAGCCATTGCCAGACGCCAGGTAAGAGAGACCCCTCCCTGCAGAGCACCGTTTCTCAGCCCCTTGCGTGCTGCCACAGACAAGGCCATTTCAGACTTGGATCCTTTTTAAAAAGGTGTCCATGTTAATAAGTCCAGCTGCTATTAGTAGCCCAGAGACGGACTTTGGAAAGGCTCTGGGGCCGGATGCTGCTCCAGTCCATGCTCAGGTCCCTTTGTACCAGTAGAAAGGCTGCCCTAAATTGGCATCTTGGGATGCCCTGAGCATGGGGGATTCCTTGGCTGCCATAAAGCAGGGGGACCCAGCTCTATACCCCCCAGCTCAGGTGGGTGCTGGCAGGGCCGGCTCCAGGGTTTTGGCCGCCCCAAGCAGCCAAAACAAAAAAACCCAGCTGTGATCGTGATCTGCGGCGGCAGGTCCTTCGCTCCCAGGTGGAGTGAGGGACTGTCCGCCGAATTGCCGCCGAATACCTGGACGTGCCGCCCCTCTCCGGAGTGGCCGCCCCAAGCACCTGCTTGAGAAGCTGGTGCCTGGAGTTGGCCCTGGGGGTAAGAAAGAATCATAGAATATCAGGGTTGGAAGGGACCTCCGGAGGTCATCTAGTTCAACCCCCTGTTTAAAAGGGGACTAATCCCCAGACAAATTTGTGTCCTAGATCCTTAAGTGGCCCCCTCAAGGATTGAACTCATAACCCTGGGTTTAGTAGGCCAATGTTCAAACCACTGAGCTATCCCTCCCCCCTGGGATGTAATGGTTTTTCTGGATGAGTCTCATCTGAGTGGTTTGAGACTAGGGCAGATCCCTCCAGCCAAACATGGGCTGTGTTGCAAAAACACCGGCGCAAAGCCTGGGGCCCCCCTCTCCCCTGCCCCAACAATATCCCACTTCCTTCATTCCACCGGGGGGAGGAAATCACAGGGCAATATGCTGCCAGGATCCCCATAGGCATGAACTTTGACAGTGAGGCCAGAGAGCTGAATGAATTATTATTATCCTGCAAGGAGAGGAAACTGTAGATTGTAAGCTCTTTGGGGAAGGGGACGTCTTTTTGGTCTGCATTTGTACAGCGCCTAGCGCAATAGGGTCCAGGTGCTCCTAGGTGCTACCACAATACCAATGAATAATAGTTGGCTTTGCCTGTTCTGCACTTTCCCAATGTCTACTGCCCCTCCCCCCCCAAAGGGATTACAGTGAGAAATACTGGGAAGGGTCCCTAAATCTGCCTGCATCTGTTCCCTGACTGCAGGATAATCTCATTTCCGGACACTCCTGCTACGTGTTTTACTTTCACAAGAGACACAAGTGTAACAAAAGCAGAATCCCCCTGAGACATAAAAACTTGCAAGAACGCTTATAGCTAGTACATGGCATGAGTTGATCAGGGCTTGTCTACCTAGGCCTGGCTTGACATGAGTCACTGGACGTGGGGGAGGCCTCATTTCTTGGGAGACAGGATTAGGGAGGTAAATGGATCAGCAGGCTGGAAACAGACTATCTACTAAAATAAGCATTTTTCTGTCCTAAAATTTCCCACCCTTGGTGCCATGAGTTCAGCTCCCCGCATAGCAGAAGGGATTAAAAAAATGGCAGTACCTTTCCAAGCTCTGCCTATAAAATAAACCCCACCTGCTGGAGATGCTGCTCAGCGTAGGTTATGTAGATGTTTAAAACATGATCACACATGCTCTCTGGGCTTCGGAGGGCTTGCCTGGTGAGTTGCGATGAATAGGGCTGTTCACTCCTCTCAGAGCCAGGCCCTTGTTTCAGGCTCTCTGCAGGCAGACATGGTTACACTCCCTTCATATTTTCAAGATTTTCTTTGGAGCCATGGCAACCAGAGACTGACTTGGTTTTTCTAAGTGAAAGGTGAGATCCTGCTGCACAAGACAGCACTTGGGAGAGGTGCTAGCATGCTCCAGCACCCTGGATGGTAGCAAGCCTGAGAAAGGAACCTCATTAATGGGGGGAGAGGGCTGGCAGGCAGACAGGGATTAGGCATATATGCATCTTGCAGGTTTTCAGGGGATTTTAAAAAATGATTCACCAAGATCCAAAGAAATTGCTCAGTAGGATCCCAGAGCATCAATCCAGCAGTGCCTGATGCTTCAGAGAAAGGTGAAAAGCCCCATCATGTCTCTGGCCAGAAATGCAATGATGCACATGAGGGGAAAATGCCTCCCCCGCTCCCTGTGGCAATCAGCTGATGGCCCGAAACCTGAGATTTCACTATTCCCATCTTAGCACTCTTTAGCCCAAGCTCTTGTTTTTGTTTCAGAGCTGAAAGCAGGCAGGGCTGGAATGCAGGCAGGAGAGGCCCAACTGTGCCCTCCCAAAACAAACAGAAGATAAGAACTGCTCAGCTCAAAGAATTGTTTTCATTCCCCTCTGTCTGGCTTCCGCTAATAGAAAAGTGATTGAGTGGTCACACTTTGCACTCACTTTGCAATCTCTTTGCTTTACTCAGCTCCCGGAAAGGTGGATGTGAAGCTCACAGTTTTTCATATTGGGCAAACCAGGCCCAGAGAGCGTCAGAGACTTACCCAAAGTCACAGATCAGGTGAGCGTGAGAGCTGGGAAGAGCACACAGAAATCCTGGTCCCCAGCCCGGTGCTCTCACTCCGAGCAAAGGTCCCTTGGATGATTTAAATTCTTCCAAAGGCCTTTTTAGTTAATAACAAAAATTCTTTAAGAAAATCCTCCCTTTCTCTGGTCTTAGAGGGGAGCCCTGCACAGAAGATTCTGACATGAGATGACCCTGCACCTACAGACTGGATGCCCCCGTTAGTAAAAAGACAGCTGGCAAAGTTATTTGTATGGCCCCCACTACACTATCATTTGAATACTGCATCATTGTTAATATATTTATCCCTACCACCCTCCTGGGGGAACTGAGGCACGGGAGAAAGTACTCACCCAAGGCTAACCAGCAAAACAGCAGCAGAGCCAGGAATTAAACCCAGGTCTCCTGCTCTACTGTCATATCCACCAGGCCGCATTGCTGTCTATGGGTCTCAGCCTCCATTCCTCTAGAGACAGCATTGAATGTAGCATTATAATTATTATTATTTATGTTTATATCAAAGACAAAGTGGGTTCTGCATTTTGTTTGGAGTGAGGCAAGATTTGTGGTCATGCTAATCTCTTGTGGAAGTGAGTTCCACAGGCCAGGACCAGCTACCAAAGGAGCTCTCATTCCTGCATTCATTAGCCTCACCCTTGTTGTTGACAGCACCATTCCTCCTGTCCTGGGGGTGTCCTTTGGGTACTGGCCCCTTAGAGGGTTTTGAGGATTAGCCCCATGACCTTGAATTTGCCTCCATGTTCAGTGCAGCGAGCTGAGCGCCAAGGTGATGAGCTCTGAGTGGTGTGTATCATTTACTAGATGGGCTGCCACATTCTGAACCAATCGGTGCTTTTGTCAAAGTCCGAGGAACAACTTACTGCAACCTGCAGTAGAAGCCTGGAGATCCCAGATGCCAGGATCACTATGGCCAGGTCTGCATCTGCAGCCTCCTGACCAGCCCTAGGCTGAATGTAAGCGGGGAAATGATCCTGCTATTGTGGGGAACTTTCCTGGCTTCTGCACTACCCTGGTGAAACGGGCTAGTGGAAGGATCTGAGTCCTCGCTCCCACTTCCTTTACCCAGAGGCCTCCCTGCCCTTGAGGACTCCCCTTGCACTCTCCTGTCTGGCAGCGTCCTCGTAACAAGGCTGGGCCCAGGATTCCTGGGGGGCTCGACCCCCAACCTTGCTGTGGTCACCCAGGACAGGGGCTAGGGTGTCCCCACTCCGGGTACTCTCTCTGCACTGGGCACCTCCCTGACCCACTGATCATTTCATATGATTTAAAGCAAATACAAGTTATTTAATCAGCATTTAATTTAAAAAAGAATAAGGAAAAATGGGAACGGTTAAAGGAAACATGTCACCCCGCTCTGTGGCCGGGAATATCACAACCAGTGTCTCTGGAACATCAGGGCAGGTCACAGTCTGTTCCTTGTAGGTCCCAGGCTCCTTCTCAGGCCCTGTCTGTGCTGCAGAGACGCTGCGGGTCAGACACTTGCTCTGGTGGTGGCCACACACCTCCGGGATTTGGGTGGTGGGACCCTTCTTCCCAGCATCAGCCCTCCGTTGGGTTGAGATCCCCCTCCCAGTCTGGCCTGCAAGGACCCTGGGCTGGGGATGTCTTTCTGCGCTGGACCCTTTGCCCAGGATCCCCCCTTGGCTGGCCCTAGTCGCTCACCACACCCAGCTCTAGACTGCTCCAGCCCCAGCCCCAGCCCCAGCTCCATTGTTCTAGCTCCGGCTCCACTTGGCCTCAGCACTGACGCTGCTGCCCTGCCTCCAGCCCCCTGGGCTGCTTTTCTGGCCTCTCTGGCTCTGTGCTGCAGCCCTGCTCCCAGCACAGGTCTGCTCTGTGGGCTGCTTCCATGACTCTGCTCCCAGCTCTGACCTGCCTCCTGGGCTGCTTGTCTGGCCCGGCTCTGGTCACCAGCTCAGCTCAGGCCCCTGCTCTCTCCTTAGCTCAGCCCCGCTCTGTCTGACCCAGGCAATTCCAGCTCACAGGGAGGACGGGACCCACCCTGGCCTCCTGACTCCCTGATTAGCCTGCCCGCCCTGTCAATCAGACTGACCTGGAGCGTTGGCCTCTCCCCATTCTTTTAGTGCTGGGAGCTAGCCAACCCAAACGCCCCCACTGAATGTTAGTAAGGGGACAACAGTCCCCTTACATGAAGAAGGCCTTTTTAGCAGCCATGGGTAGCTATTTGAGTAACCACTAGCAATGATGGGTCCTGAAGGACCCCAGGGCCCTGGACCATTCTGATGATCAAAGGCCAGATGCCCTCAGCAGAGGGTGAGCTTGGATTGGTGGCAAGTTTTCTAGCAATTTTGTCCCATGTCTCTTTTGACTAGGTTTGGCTTCAACCATCTGCTCTGCATGCAGGTGCTGGTGTCTCCCAGACTCTATGGTTTGGAAAAGTCTATTAATATTATCTCATGCTTTTTATTCACGCAAAATATGTAAAGGGAAAGCAATGCAACACGGCCATATCTAGAAGCAGGGCATATTTACTTATTTCTGGCTATTATCTTGAGGCACCGATCATATTAGCCATAACAGTAACACACTGTACAGTGTCTCCAAGCTATCTGCATCTGTACGGAGAACCTTGATAACAAAGACCTCTTTTCACTGAGAGAGGTTGAAATTTACATCTCACTTGCCTCCCGTCATTTTCAAGGCTCTTAGAGCCGCTCCGCACAGCCCAATCCTGAGCACTCTGTGCTGTTATTCTCCGCTCTGCACTAGTCCCTGTCTGGGTGAAGGCTGCGGTCAGATCGCCCAGGTTTTTAAACACATTTCTGACCAAATCAATGGAATGATTCTGACAACAGCTGCACACTTAGTTAGTGTCGTACGTGACGGATTAAACGAGCGACTCCTGTTTTGATGACCGGGCATTGTGCACCTAATCCCAGCCTGCATGATGCTGACAACGGGCTCTAGGGGCTGAACTCTGCCCTCAGCGGCCTGCGGATGGCAAAACGGGACTTCAGTAAGAGCCACACAAGAGCAGCTGAGCAAGGAATTTAGCCCCGGGATCTAATAGGGAGGGCACACTGTTGGGTGCAGTGGATTCCTCTCTGCATTCCTCTTCCTCTCTTCTTCTGCAGGGGAACAAACCGTAGTTTCCATGCATTTACCAACTCTCGATCTCTCGGTTTAAAATATGTGACTGGATCTCGAACTCTGAGATTGTACAGAACAGACTGTATTGCACCGGGAATTTTATAACAGCAGGGAAGCAGGATGGTTTTGTTTTAAGCATTGCAACATTCCACTTACCGTTGGCTAAATTTTGCCCTTAGCTACCCACTGCAGCGCCATTGACTTCTATTAGGATTGCCTGGGTGGAAAGAAGGGCACAATGTAGCCCTACTTATCCGTAGTGCCAGAGATTGTTCTAAAGCATCTTCCCCACACACCAGACAGTGCTACAGTCATAAGTGCAACGGATATGCAGATAGATGGTAACGTAGGAATTGCCAGATGGGCTCAGATTCGTGATCCATTGAGTCCAGTGACCTGTCTCCAAGAAACAGCAGCGATAAAGGTGCAAGAAACCCTGCTGTGGGTAGCTACGGAACAGTCTATCCACAGAGAAACTTTCTTCCTAAGTTACATTAGATAGAGACTGTCTTGTGCCCTGAAAGAGAGCTAGATAGATGGTCAGTCTATGTATTGTATTGGTTGCAGTGGCGAATTGCCTTGCGAGCACAGCAGCCAAAGCTCAGCACGTCCCTTGCATCCTGTGAAGCCTCCCAGAGAACTGAACCATCTCTCTGCGAGTCAGGAAGAGTGGGACGCTTGGCAGAGTGTCTTAGCAAAGGCGCCAAGGCTTTCGTGCCATTCATTTGTATTGATCATTCATGAGAGACGTCTCCAAGCTGCTACCCACCGCCACCTGAAATGCCGCTTCCGGTGGCAGCTGCCGGGCCGTGAAAGCAGCCAGGCTAATCAGCACCTCCGGAGTCAGATACATTCTCTGTCAGACCAAGGACCAAAGAAGCACGGGGCTCTTACAAACTTATCCCGCCACCAGAGCTACATTTCTGCATCTCATTTGACTTTGTATTCTTTCCCTCCCCATCTGCTCTCAGCAAAATGGTTGAATAGCTTCAGTTTCCACAGTGGGAGCCTAAAGCCAAGCCCTGAACTAGACCAGGCCAAATTGCCGGAGAAAAGAGAAGCAAAACAACAGCTCTTCGCGGTGCTTCTACATTCCACAGCGGCTGGGAGATGTGATTTCTGCTCTTTATTTTTAACTTGGCCCTGACCACCTTTCCTAAGCCTTTTATAGAGTCACTCTGAAATAAAATATTTGCACACTGGCTTCACGGGTGTGTGTGTTTCCATATTCTGACACCATTAATTAAGCTTGTTTAATAGATGTTCTTTTACTGATTTTAGCATCTGTTTGGGGGAGGGCCTGTAACAGATGTTTGCCAAGTTGTGTCCTCTTTCCCCTCTTGTGCTACATTCACAGCACAGACAGCTGCCTGGCATGGTCAGAAGACAGTGCTTATGTGCATTGGCACGGGTGTCTTGGTATGCCGGCAATCTCACCTGGGATTCGTGTGAGCATCAGATGCAGAGAGGTAACTGACCGGGTCAGCATGATAAGAATATAAGAACATAAGAATGGCCCTACTGGGTCAGACCAAAGGTCCATCTAGCCCAGTATCCTGTCTTCCAACAGTGTCCAATGCCAGGTGCCCCAGAGGGAATGAACAGAACAGGGAATCCTCAAGTGATCCATCCCCTGTTGCTCATTCCCAGCTTCTGGCAAACAGAGGCTAGGGACACCATTCCTGCCCATCCTGGCTAATAGCCATTGATGGACCTATCCTCCATGAACTTATCTAGTTCTTTTTTGAACCCTGTTATGGTCTTGGCCTTCACAACATCCTCTGGCAAGGAGTTCCACAGGTTGACTGTGCGTTGTGTGAAGAAATACTTCCTTTGATTTGTTTGATGGCAGGTAGAGAATATTCTGAGCCTGGTCCTGTCCTTAGATTGGATCTTTGTACTCCTCCTTCTCTTAAGCCCTGGGTTCTCCCTTGTAGGAATGGGTGAATCTGAAGTTCAGGTTCAGCTCGGAGAGGCACCCAAAAGTTCTCCAGCCAGTTTCCCTGTTTGAACCCCTCCACCGGGATCTTCCGCCGAGGGAACACAGACACGGGTGTTTTGTCATGTTTGGTCTCATCAGCATGAGGCTGTAGCGCAACCTGGACTGGTGTTTATAAATTATGACAATAGCCAGCCGAGGGAAACACGTGCCTCTGGCTGCACATCTGGCCTGGCTGAACACTGCTCCAGTTCCAGAGGCAACTTGCCAGAGTACATGACAATGCTGAAGCAAAGTGTGCGTGTGTGTGGGGGGGGTTGCGTGTTTGCCTGCATGTCAAGCATCACCCAGGGTGCATTTCTAGCTCATGCTTGCTCCAGAGAAGCACTGGGGGGCAGAGCCAAACTGGAAGGTGTGAGCCTGCCTGGGTGTTGCACTGAGCACGTTGTTTTACAGCACAAATTTAAAAGTGAAATGTTAACAGGCAAATGCCAGAAAATCCCTGTCTCGGTTTAATGAATCCCCCATTGTAAATGGCTAACACTCATTGCCCTTCACCCCACGTGCCAGCTGGATTGTTACCAAAGGAAGAAAGCCTGAGATTCCCATAAGCCAAACCATCCCTCCTCTTTCAAAAAGATCATTAAGAGTTTACAGTTTGCCCAATGTTTTCACTTCCAGACCTATCAGAGAGACCATTTGTCTGTGGTCGCCTTCCTTTGCTTTACACACCGGGCAATGTTATTTTGGAAACTCTCTCACTTCCTGGCTGTTCCACATGAGCGAACTGCTCCTTTGCCCTACACCAGCCCCACAATGTCACTTCATTACAAAGAGTGGAAAACCCAGTGTTCCTTAAACGGCTACAGAATAGCCGGCGAGGCTGCTTTTTGCCAATGCACGACTGGCCCCTTACACCTTGCCGTCAAACAAAGACAAATTCTTGTTTTAAGACTGAAAGGTAAAAGGTTATCCACCCACCAACGCCAGGATGATGACAGTATCTTCAGACTATGTTTTTGGGGAAGGACGGGTATTGTGTGGCACCGGGAATCCCTAGAGTAGTGGGTTATAAAATACAGTGGTTTGCTGGTAACTGAGACAGCGAGAAAACTAGGCTCCCACAAATGCTTATTATCTTATCAGAAAGGACGCAAGGTGGCGAGGAAGAGCGTGTCCTTGTGGTTGTTGTGAGGACTGGATGAAATGCTCCATTCCTTTGATAAGCTAGCAAGGTTGTGGGATCCCAGGAGCCGTCCCATTGTCCCGCAAGGCCAAGGCTCTGCTCGGGGAAGGGGGAATGCAGCGAATCAGGCTTGCGCCGCTCGCTCTGCTCTCACATAACATTAATCCTGCTGAATTCTTTGGGGATTTTACATTCACGTGCTCGGAATGCCGCCGCGCTGCAGCATGTGTTAACGGCCGCCTGGTACGAGCAGCTCTGTGCTCGGGGGAACATTCTGCTGGTCAGCACACCCCCTCCGGGGCAGAAGGGGTTATGGAACAATGAGCCCTCCAAGTTCTGCTCCCTGGGGGCAGGAGGTGGGGGGAGGGGGTGGCAGGGAGCAAGCAGCGGGAGGCTCTATGACTATGCTCCTTCACCACCTAAGGGCAGGTATTGCCCCAGGCCCCCTCTCAGCCCCAGCTAAGCAAAGAACAGGTTAAGCCTTGCCTGACCTGCTCTTCACACAGCCCATTGGCTCAGGCTACACTCGGGGCCAGGGAAAGACCCCAGTGCCCGGCAGGATCTGAAGTACATGGGAAATGAGCGACGGATGCCTGTCTGGTTCCAACCAGGCAGGAGCACACACCACCGTTGGCAGGGTCTGTTCTCGCTGGGCATGAACACCCCACTCCTCTCTCTTGGGCCCTCCAGCCCTGGGGAGGACACACTGCCGCTGCCCACTCTGCGCCACCCGAGGCACGAGAAGACGCCAACCTCCGGTGCCAGCCAAGTTTAACACATAAAAGCCCCCAAGCACGTCGCTGTGGGATGCGATCCTACCCACCAAAGGGCTGGGAGGGTTTGTCTCCACAGCAAGCTGCTGTTACTGGCATCTGCACTGGGCACAGAGGCTGCTGCTGGAACCCACCAGGCTGAGCGCAGCAGGAAAATTACGGAGGCCGTAATGACAGGGTTTTGTTCTCGTTACGAGATAATGGCAGGGGGAAGAGAGCAGTGTCCTAGGATAACCATCGCCCACAGCTAGACACATCCAGAGGCATTTCTCAAACCCCAAGGCAGATAGGGGCACAGGGATGGGCATCAGCCCCGGGATATCGGTTCGCTCCAGTGAATTTGTGTCAGCTGCATCCAGGCACCAATGATGGGTCTGTCATGCATCCGCCGCTCCCAGCAGCCGCTCAGCTGAACCGATAGCGAGAAGTTTGCACAGGCTGGGGGAGTCAAGGCGTTGTTCCCAGCTTCACCCACATACAGCAGCTTAATCCCACTCCAGGCCTTATCTCCTGCCCCAAACAAACCTACTGGCGTTTAAGGAATAAACCGGCTTCCGCTGGCCTGTGTTTTTAGTGAAGAGAGGCAGGCCTAAGGGGCAGAGGTTAATGGCATCTGGGGGGATTGTGAAGTGCTGCAGAAAGCTGCCTTGGTATGCAGGGCGCCCCAGAGTGCTCTGTAAGATAGGCCGATACTTGGGCTGGCACACGTAACAGCCATGCTGTGCTCGACCACCACTCACCCATCCCCTTGTCCCTCTGAATCTGTTTTATCCACAGGGGGAGGCTCCCACTTCATTGATGATTAACTAGAAGCGCTCTGCACCGGGCTTCCATGTGCGTCTGCAAATGGGGGCCCAAGGAGAGCTCCCCAGGGGCTGCCCATCTCTCCGTGGGTAGGGGCTGGGCACACGGGAGAGAGTGCGGATGCTGTACCAAGCTACCAGCCACAGTGACCGATCAGGGTCGTACAGCGACTGCCTCGGGTGAGCTCTGGGCAGCACTGAACCCGCCCACCGCCCCACTAGCATGGGGCACCGCGCCACCAGAGCCACGGCACAGTCAAGCCCTTGCTGTGCCTAGCGCATTTTGAGATCCACTGCTCTGCCATCGGTAGCGTAGATGGGACCCGTAGGTGCACGGCTCGTGGGCAAAAGCTTAGGAGAATCCACCCTGACGTTGATGGGAGCGAGGGGGCCAGCATCTCTGGGAAACACCAAGAGGGGAGGAGAGAGGAAAACAAAAGAAGAGTTGGGGAGTGGATTCTGCGGCCATAGCAAAGACATGAGCGAAAATTCTCTGATTTATAGTGGGACGGTCAGTGATTTTCCTCTACCAACGCAGCAAGGCCGCAGCGCCTGCTGGTTTGGCAGGGAGGGCTAGCTCCTGAAAGACTGCTCTTTCCACTTAACTACCACTGAGACAGAGCGGGGAGCTGTGCCTTCACGTCACACCGTTCCCTTCACCTCCTTGTCAAGCTAACGCCAGACTTCCCCGCCCCCTCAAAAAAAAACAACAACAGCCAACGCGTGTACGTTATGACTGGCTGCTAAAATGAATGCCCAGCCGTGTCTGCCATACCTGGGCGGGAAGGAAATCCAAAGCAAAGAACATCGAGTCAATAAATAAAGCTGGTTAATGCGAACCCAACGGTGAGGTGAAGAAACTGGGTGCATAACAGGCTGGCCATGCCAGAAGGCTAGGTTTCACCCCCTCCGTTAACGTGGCTCCAATGCACATCCTGCGTAGTTCTTAGGAAAGATTCCATAAATACTAGCAGTGTTGGCATTTGATCATAGAATCAATCATAGAATCAGACAATCAGAAGATGAGTGTTGGAAGAGACCTCAGGTCGTCATGTAGTCCAACCCCCTGCTCAAAGCAGGACCAACCCCAACTAAATCATCCCAGCCAGGGCTTTGTCAAGCCGGGCCTTAAAAACCTCTAAGGATGGAGATTCCACCACCTCCCAGCTGGGATCACGAGGTGCTATTGTAATATAACTGTTCCCTTGGATAGGGGGAAAATGATACTGTTAAAAGGAAGGGACTGATTCCACTGTCCAAAGGATCCGCTCAGCAAATCTTGTGCTTCTCCCACATTTCGAGGCCCCCCGCTGCAAAGTCTGACTATAACAAAAGGTCCACTGAGACACCAACTCATGTGACTTATCACCTAATCAGCATTTGAACTCAGCTCTCCAGAGACATTATCTCAAGCCGACTCTGTAGCCAGCACACAAGGCTCAGTGCAAGTTCCCTGGAGAACAAGAAGCTTGGAGATCCTCTCCTAAGTAACAAGCAGTCTCCTAGTTCTAAGAGCCCTACTTGTGCATCGGCCACCTCTCCCGGCTGAAGAAAACACCAGGCACCAGAACATGTATTTGAAAATAGAAGCAGCTCCTTCGTTTACTGCAAGGCCAGAGAGGGAGAGCACACCTGAACCCTCCATTTCAAGAGGGGAGTTTTACAAACTATGGTTCAAGTAGATCCTGGTCCTTTACTCTGAGGGTCCTTCCTCCTCCCAGCCTTCTTCTTTCCAACATCTGGCAGGGTAACCGGGGTCAAATGACAGAGGGTGGCGACAGATCTGTATACAGGCCATCTTCTCACTGAAGCCATCATGTTAGCACTCCTGCAAAAACAAGGACAGTGGGGAGGGGAGTTATACTGGGGTGCCCCCTGCTGGTTAAACCTTAAAGGAAACTCAACAACCTGACATCTAGTCAATTTCAAAATAGGAACTGAACAGTTCCAGGTATTAACTCCCCCGGGGACCCCCCAGCCAGTGCATGTGGTTTCACAACTAGTATCCTCATTTTAAAGAAAAAATCCTCTCCCTTCTTGCAGTGTGCAATATTCGCAGGAAGTAACTGGCTGTATGAGAAGCATTGTGTCAGATGTAAAGCAAACTACCAGAAAAGAGAGGAAAACATTTACTGTCCTCCAGCTACACTTATCTAGGGGGTTCTTTGTAACAAGGGTAGACAAAGGATTTTCGAAGAGCAATTTTCAAGTAGCAACAGCAACAAATATAATGTACGTGATCCAAGTCCAGTGCTTTCAATTGTCAGAGCGCTACACTAAAGATAAGGGCCAGGTTTTCAGAGGCAATGGGCATGTGCACCTCCCATTGACTTCAGTAGGATGGGTCAGCAATCCTGCAATCCTGAAAATTTAACCCTAAGCAAAGAGTCCTACAGGGTGGATTGATTTAAAATCAAGGCAATTTAAATCACCAACTGGAAAGCCTCAATTTAAATAATCAATTTTAATCAACTTTTCCATTTGTCCTTCAGGTGCATTCTCATTGGTTGATATAACCACTAATACATATTGATTTACAACTGAACAGACAGACCCTTTACAATAGATTTGGTCCATCTTTTTGCTACCTAGGAGGGTAGGCTATAATTATGTACATTTATTTATGCAATTATATAAGTAAATATTTTCAGATTCTTATTAGTTGTACATTTAGTATGTTAGAAAATGGTGAATGATGGGCGGGGTCATAAATATTCATAATTTGAGAACTTAGCCAATCAGAGCTCAGGTAGGGAGAAGCTAACAGTATGAGACGGAGACTGAGTCATAAAAAGATTAAGTGACTTGCCCAAGATCATATAATGAGTCACCTGCAGAGCAATGAACTCAGGACTCCTTGGCTTCCTATTCTTTCCTGTTCACGGAATATTTCTTCAGTATTTTATGTTTAAAAACAGTCTGAGATTTCATAAATGTTTGTGTTACTCTTTTTTTTTTTTTTTTTTACTAATGACATTTTCTTAAAACCAGGATCTTTCTTCAAACAACATTGTAGAAGAATTCAGGGCTTGTCTATATTAGCAAAGTCGCACTGATTTAATATCAGTTTTGTTAAACCCATCTAGTTCAAGCAGTGCAAATCCCTAACACAGACACACTTAAACCAGTTTAATCCTCACTTCAATTGCTTTATCTTAATTCAGGAATTTACCAACACAAACTGGTTTAAATGCGTCTACATTAGGGATCTGCACTGCTTGAACTAGATAGATCTTAAATCTACTTCATTAAACTGGTGCAACTTTGCTAATGTAGATGAGCCCAGATGCCAGATGGACAGCTTGGGATATCCAAGGTACAGCACAGTGTCAGCTTCCCCTCCCTACCTCACCCCACTTGTCTCTCAACCCTGCCCTGGAGAAACAACCTCTTGTGGCAGGAGGACAGTTCAGTCTGTAGCCTCTCCCCTAAAGGTCTTAGAGGACGTGCAAGCTGCAGTGATGGCTTCTTGGCTATCTACCCACAAGGAACCGGACTGACACCCACAAGTGCTCCATCTTCTGCACCCTCATGTATTCAAGTCCTCAACTAGGTTAAAAAACTGACTTGAGGTTGGTGCCTCTTTAGTTAATGAGCAATCTCCTGAGCCATCGTCTCTCTGGGTCTATGTCCTGCTCCCTTTTAGCGCTACTGAGACACCGGGGACCTTGTTGGCTGGGTTGTTTTGTGTTGTTCAGTGTTTGTTTTCATTGATGGTACTTTCCAGCAGAGCGTAGATTCAGCTGGGAATGGTGCTAGGCTGGTGTTCTTCCACCTCCCCAGAAAAAGTAGCCCAAACAATTAAAAGTCCCATGAAATTCAAACTATTTCCTTTTCTGCTTGTTCTCACTGAAGTAGTGTTCAGCATTACTTGGGCTTAGTAGCAGATAAGGCCCAGGGCCCTGTAGGGAAAAGGGGTTGGTTTCTGACAGCACTAAAAGCGAGACCTGGTCATGTCCCTAAGCGCTAGAGGCAAAGACGGGGTTCCCTGAGCTTGCTGGAACTGGCTGAATCAGCCTTCCCCTCTTTCATGTGGCCTACTGGATAGGGCACTGGGCTAGGAATCCAGAGAGCGCCGTTCTATTCCTGGTTCTGCCATGGACCTGCTGGGCGACCTTGTGCCTCAGTTTCTCCATCTGTAAAATGGGGTTAGTGATACTTGTGACAGTGTACCCCATAAGGCTTTATGGGGGGGTGCTTATAAATGTATGTATGACATAACTGGAATATGTTTTGTGCTGCCTGTGCCGTGTAATATATCTCCGTAAAGGTTATGGTCTACTATACCTATTCATCCTATTTGTACATATATATCATTTTCTACTTGAGGTTAAGAATATGGGTTGTACGCTTGCTTGGTTTCTAAGTAAGTTTTGTGAGGCATTTGGTCAGCTTCTTTAGGAAGGAATTTGCCAGGTTAAGTACCTGATCAGGAAACACTTGGGGAACAATGCATCTTGGAATGCTCCAATCCACATAAGAAGTCTTCCTGGAGACATGCAAGATACTATGTGGACAATGGCTTCGGCCTGTAAAGACTGTCTCATGCAGGGAAATGTGACTTGCCCAGGTGACTCCAGAACTCCATCGTGGAGCTGGACTTTGCATAGGAGGGAGGGGGGTCTCCACCCACAAGAGAGAGTCTGATTGATAGCTCTTTCTCGATTCTGTGGGTGGTGGTGCATGGCCGTTCTTAGTTGGTGGAGCGATTTGTCTGGTTAATTCCGATAACGAACGAGACTCTGGCATGCTAACTAGTTATGCGACCCCCGAGCGGTCGGTGTCCAACTTCTTAGAGGGACAAGTGGCGTTCAGCCACCCGAGATTGAGCAATAACAGGTCTGTTTAAACCCGTGAGAGACCCCTCCATTTGGGTCTTCAGCTGGCTAAGGAAGGAGCCTCTCCACCCCCCCAGGATACTTGAAGGGAACTGGAACAAAGGACAGTAACTACAGGGGGTGTGAGTGATTGCTGGACCCAGGCTAAACGGAGATTAGCCTGTAAAAGGGAGCATTCTGGAACTGGTGAGGAACTTATCTGTATTTAGTTTGATTAGACATAGATTTGCACATTTTATTTTATTTTACTTGGTGAGTTACTTTGTTCTGTCTGTTACTACTTGGAACCACTCTATATGCCTCCGAAGAAGTGGGCTGTAGTCCACGAAAGCTTATGCTCTAATAAATTTGTTAGTCTCTAAGGTGCCACAAGTACTCCTGTTCTTTAAATCCTACTGTCTGTATTTAATAAAATCACTTTTTATTTAGTAATTTACTCAGAGTATGTATTAATACCTGGGGGAGCAAACAACTGTGCATATCTCTCTATCAGTGTTATAGAGGGCGAACAATTTATGAGTTTACTCTGCATAAGCTTTATGCAGGATAAAACGGCTTTATCTGGGTTTAGACCCCATTGGGAGTTGGGCATCTGAGTGCTAAAGACAAGTACACTTCTGGGAGCTGTTTTCAGGTAAACTTGCAGCTCTGGGACAAGTGATTCAGACCCTGGGTCTGTGTCGGGGCAGACGGGACTGTCTGGCTCAGCAAGACAGGGTGCTGGAGTCCTGAGCTGGCAGGGAAAACAGAAGCAGGGGTAGTCTTTGCACATCAGGTGGCAGCTCCCAAGGGGGTTTCTGTGATCCAACCCGTCACAATACTCGCCTCTTTTGTCAAGTGCCCTGAGATCTACAGATGAGAAGTGCTCTGCGAGCACAAGGCATTCCTCTCTCTGAGCGGGGGCTCAAAGGAGAAGGATCAGGCCTAGTCAGGCTTCCCCAGTTCCTGCTCCAGTGGGCAGAAACGTTGGCTGCAAAAGGCCTCCTTTAACCAGGGGAGAAAGTCTAGCCTGGGAGGAGTATCAGCCCAGGAGAATGGCAGATTCCCTGGCCATTTCCCTGTCACATCTGACATGCTGGCACGGAGGAGGGCGTCTCTCGGAATGAGGGGCCATCAGGGGGAGGAGAGAGCCCCTCTCAGCCTCATCCCTCCCCCTATACACACACCGTTTGGTCATCTTGGGGTGGGAAAGGGAAGGAGCCACCCTCTGGCTCCCCTGAACAGCCTGCTAGAGCAGAGCCCGGGGACACGCAACCCCCCCAAACTCGCCCTTTGAGAGATCACATGTGGCTGCTGAAGAAGTAACAGTGATGCAACCACAACAGGGCAATTGCTAGAACCAAAGCTCATATTTGCAGCCAGTCAACATGGTGGAGGGAAGCAGACAGGTTTCCAAATGTAAAGTCTGCGCAAGGTTCCCCCAGAAAGAGCAACAGTTCTTGAATGTCCCTCACCCCAGCCCTACACACGTACCGCTGCGGGAGCATCAGCTCTGCATTCAGAGGGGCCAGTCTGTAGGCTTCCGGCCATGCTGGCTGTGAACGCTTCCACCTCAGATCGAGATCCCGTCCCGGATGGGGCAAGGGGCTGGTGCCTCCTGGCAAGGAGGGCAGGGGAGTGGGATGTTACGGTGGTTTTAGCTTCCGTACCACAACTGAGCACCGGCCAAACCTTCCTTACGTGCCAAACTCGACACTGGCCATGACTCCCCAAGTCCCACCTCACTGGCTTCACAGCTTAGCCTGCTGCCCAGCTCTTCACACTGGAACGTGCCCAAACCCTGCTGCTACTGCACTGTCAGGGCTGCCCTGACCCAACATCACTTCACGTGGGACCCTGGGCAGAGCGGGTGAGCTCAGGGTTCCTCCTCCGTGTCTTGCATCCACTAGCTGTGTAAGGAGAGCAGCAGACTGACCTCGTTTGGGGTGTGGAGAAAGCCTGACCCTCGGACCCGTCGGCTCAGGGGTTATTTCTCCCCCAGGTAGGAGGCGCTCTTCCCGGTTTTCTTCAGCGTGGCCAGCAAGGTGTCGACGCTGTGTTCCGAGTCGATGCACACCTTCTTGTTGGGCAGGTCGATCTCAAACTGGACACCTGGGGGAGGGGAAAGGATACTCCACATGTGAGAGGAACCAACCGTGCAGCCTCCAACCAGTGCATCCACCATAGCCATCACCCCCCGACTCTTCCCCCTCCCTTATGGACGGGGTAGAGCTGATGCACTGAGTAAGAACCAGGTGAGCAGGCTGAAAAAATAAACAAGACTCGGGTAGCGTGTTCCCATCCTTGCTCTGATGCAAACTCGGACATCACCCAACCATTGCTCCTGCTCGGACATGCCAGTCCTGCCCCACCGGTACAGGCCCCCAACCATGCAGCTTCTCATGCTGCTAACTCAGCCTTTTGACTTCTCTGCAACCTCAGGAGAGGGCACGAATACCCCTCTACTGCAT
Organism: Chrysemys picta bellii; assembly: GCF_011386835.1. Lineage (NCBI taxonomy): Eukaryota > Metazoa > Chordata > Testudines > Emydidae > Chrysemys > Chrysemys picta. The sequence goes on from NC_088798.1 coordinate 105,075,274, forward strand.
TTCTTTAGCCCCTTTCCTCCACGGGTCTCAGAGCGCTTTGTGGGGCTCCTTCCCCACAACCTCAGCCCCTGGGAGGAAGGTACAGCCTGTCTTATTAGCCCTCTTTCACAGAGGGGGGAACCGAGGCCCAGGGACCTTGTGTGACATTCCCCAGGGTCAGACAGCAAGTCAGGAGCTTCTCAGCCCATGCCTCCAACCACCAGAAGTCCTCACCCCCTTGGTTTAATTAGAGACAATCCTTAAAAGTGTGACTGGCGAGGAAAGTGCTCAGAAGCAGGCCAAGGGTGCAGGGATTCAGGATTGAGCTGAGAGACAGGAATTTAGTTTCCAGTGGCCCCCAGAGCAGAGTCTCTCTCTGTCTGCTGGGGTCTGAAAACGTAGACACTCAGGGCACACCGTTAACTAGAAGAACTACCCCCGGGATACATGGAGTACATCGCACAGAGCGGGGCAGTCAAAGGATATTCTGTTAACGCAGGTTTTGTGCGCCTCCTGCTGGCATGTCAACATATTACCACCACCAGACAAAAAGATTACCGTGACCTATCCACTTCAGAGCTCGCCTGCTGCCTCCCGCCTGGCCCTTCCCTTCCAATGGCAGCACTGTCTATGGCCCCCAGAGCAGCATGCAGTTACTCCAACGAGAGGCTAAGCAGCAGGGCTGGACTGATTCAGTGCTAGCCCTGCCAGCCTGCTGGGAAATGGCATTTTCCTGATCTCTTCCTGATGCCGCAGGGCCACTCAGAGTGAGAGGCATCCATGTGAAACCAGAACTGGCATGAGCCACCAGCGCTGGGTGCATTTGCATTCATTCAGAGCGCTCTGACGTTTCTTTGCCCTGTCAGTTACTGTTCCACCTGCCACGTTGCTAGGGAGCGGCCATCGGGTTATCTGGGAACCCCAGCGTGGCTTTCTTGGTACATACAGCTCAGCAGACACCAGCGTCAATATTTTATTTTATTTTATTTTGAAGTCTATAATAAATAAAAGTTCAGCTCCAGCAGGCCAATTGGAGTGCTGGGCATTCCTCTGGTGATCTTCGCTCTCCAGCTGAAACTTGGGCTAACCCACTCTCAGTCAAGCTGAACAAAGCTGGGCTTTCCATGAGGAGTCACTCCTCTACTGGGTAGGGAAGGCAGCTGCCAACTTACCCACCCCGGGCCGACTCCACTCCTCTTAACACAGAGGGGGGCTGGGGGCTGTCGTTTGGAAGAGGTGGTAAAAGCACCTGGATGGGAAAGTGCAGGCTCCTTGATCAGTGGCTGGGAAGGTCGGCCTGTTTCTCCATAGTCACTGCAGTGATTGGCTCCCTGTGCTTGGCAGGGCCGCTGTTCTGAAGCTGGCAATATCCCTCAGGGGAATCACAACAGCTCTCCCTACGGCAGCAGTGCACGGGGAGGAGTATGCTAGAGGCATCAGGCCTCTGCTCCTTCTGCTCTCAGGGCCTGGTCCAAAGCCCAGTGGAGGCAGTGGAAAGCCTCCCAGGGATGTCAGTGGGTTTTGGAGGAGGCCTTGCACTGAAAGGAGAACAGAAACTGCTGCAGTCCGGTGATTGCAACTTCCTGCAGTTACAAATTAGTGCCGAGCAACTTTCCTCCCCCCGCCTCAGCAAAGGTCACAGCGTCCAATTAGACATCTTGCCACTGCAGATCAATAATTAGTTACTGACTAACCGGCTGCGGCAGGGGCTCCCACAGGAACAAGGAGTGGCTTGACCCCCAGCTCATCTGCAGGGGGAGGGCAGGACTGAGTTTGGAACAGGCAACCCTCCAGCCCCCAACTGTTCCTCTCTGAGCGTGGTTGGGCAACACCGTGCTAAGCCGACTGCAATGGCGGCCAAAGTCCTTTCTGCTTCTCTTTGCCAGGAGTCTTTCCCCAGGCCTGGGCCGGCAAGTGCCCCGAGAATGGGCTTGAGAGGCCCCATCATCAGACTACAAAGGAAGAAGGGCTGGCTCTGAAATAGCCAGAAGGGGTGGGGCAGGGTGGATTTTCAAAAGGAACGGGCACGTTGTGTTTTAGATGTCGCCCGCCTCTCTGCCAAGGATGCCCAGAAAGGAGCTGCATAAGCCCCCTGCAGGGGCTCTGTCCCTTGCTGTCTCTCACAGGTGCAGCATTCATGCCACTGCATGCCCCTGCTTCACCCCCCTTCTCCTGGCTGCCCAGAAATGCTACTTTGCCCAGGCAAGTTTCTCTCAGGAGAAGATCACCTGGCAGACTCTTGTCTGTTGCCAGGAATGCAACCGATCACTGACAGAAGGGCCCCAGCTGGGCCAGAGGTGCCAGCCCCAAGGTGTTCAGGTAGCAGCAAGAGTAGCCGGAACATTCCCCAGAACCAGTCCTGAAATGGTGCCACACATGGCGAAGTGTAAACCGAACGCTAGGAACAAAAGCAGGAGCCGGTTTTGCAGAGAGGGGAGCAGGTGAAGGCTCTAAGTGAGGACCCAGCTCTTTAGGGAAGTCATTTATAACATACAGGGTGAAATCCTGGCTCTGTTAAAGTCAACGGCAAAACTCCCCTGGGGTTCAGCAGGGCCAGGATTTCATGGCCCTTCATCCAGGCCAGACAATCCACACTGTGCCTTGACAGGCTACGTCACCTGCCAATAGAGCAGCTCCCTGTTGGTGAAGGGCATCGTCTGGCATGCCGGAGCTTCCAGGACAAACGCCACGGCTGGTCAGTCCAAAGCAACATCCTCTCCTGGGGGGCTGCACTGTCTCTTACCACGGGGAGTCAGCAGAACGAGGCCTTCCCTCCCATGTGGGGATTGAGAACTACCCCCGGTGACAGGTGACTTTACCAGGACACAGTGACCCCGGTGATGCTCGTTTTAACTCCACACACAGTGCTAGGCAAGCAACAGCTGTGACCACGGAGATACGGGGAAGGCAAGATGCCTCTGCGAATAGAAACCACTATCCAAATGTTCTGGACATTGCAATTGGCCTGTTAATGTCCCAGACACAATGATAACACCACAAACTCTCGGTGTTTGGGCCAGAATGGTTCTTCTGACGCAAGGGCTGCCGTGTGCCAATCATTAGCTTGAGGCGGGGGCCAGTCTGAGTGGGGCACTTGGACCACAGTTTCCATTTCATTGCCACAGGAGCCGTTGGTCCCTTAAGGCGAGTATGGAAACTCCCACATCCGTGAAAGCTGTTTGCTGATCCCCGTGCAATTCTCCACCTGGCTCAGAGCAGTGCCACTCACCTCCCAGCTTGTTGAGAACGCGCGTGACCGCGTTGGAGCAGCCTTCGCAGGTCATGTCGACAGAGAACTCGTGCTTCTGAAATAAGGAAGAGAACAGATTGGAGACAACCAGGAGCCCTTCTTGCTTTGTCAGCAATGATCCCAATACACTGGCCTGGGACCTCTGGAGACCTGGGTTTGAAACCCTCATAATGTCCCATACAAAAGGTGCTCTCACCCCAATCCTACCAGGCCGTGATCGTAATCCAAACACTGCACACGTACTCCGGCATAAACCCAAGCTTTCTGCAAACTCCAGCATATCTAGTTACTTTATCTCATTGCTTCCTTGTGTTCCACAACCTGTCTGTATTCCCCTGCTGTGTTGTCTTAGACTCTTAGCTCTCTGAGGAAGGGGCTTTTTCTTACGCTGGCCTAATGTAACAGGATCCTTGTCCATAACTGGGGCACCTAGACACCCCACTGCAATACAAACAATACTACTGTACCTTGAAAACATGAGTAAAGGGACATGACTGTTACATTGTTAAAACACCACCACCATACATTTTTAATTATGATCCTAGCAGCTACTCAGAGATACTCTATCAGTAACATACACTATATCTGCCTGTCTTATTAATGAACATATTCAGTTTTTTTTCCCTCACACTAACGCTGTATGTCCGCTGTGCAGATAATAAAACCAATTGGCTTCATTTTACTGCTGCTTCAAGGCTATGGGCTCCTTGACCCTAGAAAATTAGGTTGACCCAGTTACATCATTCGGGGGTGTGAAAAATCCACATCCCGTGAGCGACACAGTTAAGCCGACCTACATCCCCGTGTGGACAACGCTAGGTCAACAGAAGATTTCTTCCGCCAACGTAGCTGCTGCCTCTCGGAGAGGTGGATTCGCTACATTGACAGGAGAACCTTTCCCTTCGGCGTGGGTAGCGTCCACACTGAAGCGCTGCAGCCGTAGCGTTTTAAGTACAGTCAAGCCCTTAGTCAGTTTCTGTCCCCCTCCCACAGCATTTGAGTTCCCAAGGTTCCAAGGGAAAGTTTCCATCCAGAAAGACAACCATTTTTGTTCTCGTTGACATTTTAAAAATTCATTAAGGTTAGTTTGATTTTGAGAGAATTTTCCCAAATGAAAAACTTTGGAAAATCCCTCCCCTTCTGTTAAACTGGGTGCAAACATCTGAATGGGGGCAAGAGGTATAAATAAGGGGCATCATGGACCAAGCCCTCCATCGGGCCAGGCGCTGTACAAACACAGTCCCTGCCCCGAGGAACTTACAATCTTTGCAAGCCAAACAGAGACTACGTGATACAGACAGACGGGGAGCAGAAGGAAGCAATGAGCACACTGCTCGGCCCGATGACAAGCAGTGGTCTCAATACCCCAGCAGCCTGACCTTCAAGCATTTCCTAGCCTCTACAGCAAAAGAGAATGGTACGGATTGGTTTGGAGGAGGAGAACGAGCTCGTTTTGCGGATGTTTGGCTTCTCCCAAGCGTGAGGATAAGGATCCCCCACGAGTAAGACAACCAGGTGCCATTAACCTGTGCTGATGACTATCTCCCAGAGGCCCCCTAGCCCTAGAGGCCCGAGCGTGTCCCCACTGTAGCTACTGTAGCAAGTTATCCGGTTTTCAGGCAAAAGCCCAGCCCTGAACCAGTTTCCCCTGGTCCCTGCTGGGCACAACATTCACTGGCCCAGGCCCCCCCAGTTTTGGGGGAAGCCCGGATCCGCCTCTGAACTTCGCATCCGGACCCCCATAGAGGGCCGAACCTCGGCAGGCTTCGGGCGAATTCGGATCAGACGCCTCCCTAGCCAGTGGGAATCCAGGCCGGAAAGGGCCCGCTTCGCAGAGGCGTGGGCCCGGGGATGCTCCACCCCTCCGGCAATGGGGGGCCCGTCCCCGCTGCACCCCCGGGGTTCACGCCCCAGCTCCGGGGCAGCCCCGGCCCTGCAGCAACCGCGGCTCCCAGCCCGAGCGGCCGCGGCACCCACCGGCATAGCCGCGGCGGGCGATGCTGCTCCTCTCCCGGCTCCGCGCGGACTGGGGCACAGGCCGCCGGTACGTGCCGCGCCCTGCCCAGCGCCGCCTCCTCCTCCCGGGGGCAGGCTGCTCGCCCGGCCGTGCACGCCTCCCCTTGTGCCGCGGGAGGGCGCGGTGCTCCCTGCGCTCCCGGCCCCGGCCCTGCCTGGCGAGCTCCGGGGCTCGCAAACGGTGTCATTATTGCCATGGGGGACAAATTGACCCCAGTCCTGGCTTTACCTCCCCTCCCGGGCTCCATAACCCCCCCCCCCTTTGTAGGATTAATATAATCTCCCATGGAGCTTTCTGGGGTGACACAATCGCCCCCTCCATTTCCCCCCCTGGCTGAACCCCCCCAGACAGAGGCTGAGAGCTCATATGAGCCCCCGGCACAGTAGCCCAGGGACACTCAGCCATCCCTATTGGACCCCAGGCTTTTAGGGGGTGTCTCAGGAGCATCCCCCCAGCATTTTCGGCCGTGCCAAAGCTGTGGACACCAGGACGGGGACAACGGGACCGCTGCCTTCTTAGCTGACGCCTTGGGGATGAAACTGGGGTCTTCCAGAGTTGAAAGCATGGGCTGGAAGAGCTACAGAGCTGCCCTACACGGGGCTGTAACAGACCCATAGCTTCTGTGGCTAGCCTAGAAAGGGGAACCTGTAACACAGAGGAAGAATAGATGGGTCCTGCCCAGGTAGGGTGACCAGATGTCCCGATTTTATAGGGACAGGCCCGATTTTTAGGTCTTTTTGTTATATAGGCTCCTATTAACCCCCACCCCCATCCCTATTTTTCACATTTGCTGTCTGGTCACCCTATGCCCAGGCAGGCCATAAAGATGGAGAGCCCCTGAGGTTTGGAGCCCTGCAGTTGTCCAGATTCACTTAAAGGGAGGTGTTATGTATTTATTTATTTATTTTAAAGTGATTGTTACTTTTTGGGTTGGAACAGCCCAGAGACTTGGGGAAGGCCCGTCACAGGCATGTCGCTGTGTTCCCATCGCGCTAAGGGGGCCCAATAATTGCTAATGTGCATCATGGACTGGCCAGGAGTACTACCCCGCACCCAAACGGTGCAAGCCTCACAGGCTATACTCTGCCAAGCTAGTTCAAGGGGAGTGTCCATCCAGCTGGCGCTCCCCTAAGCATCCTGCCGCCCGGACATCGCTGGCACACAGCGCCTTTCTGTTCCCAGGTTTTGGGCAGGCTCAGGGCACGGTTGACCCACCATTTGTTACACAAAAGCTGTGTCTACACCAGAGAATAGAACTGCTCCTAAGGGACTCTCTGCTGAGGAACTGGTTTAAGTGCAGCTGGCTGGCCTGCTGCATTCACACAGGTCACGCTGCATTGTGCCTTGACCCTGCCCACCCACACTAGTGCTGTTCTAAACCATTCCAAGTTGCGGTGACTTCTGTGTATCCATCGCACAGTTCCTGTTCCTGGAGCGGCTTCTAGAAATGGTGGATTCTGCAAGATTTTGCAATGCCACCACTGCACCAGAGGGCAGTAGCCAGAAACTCTACATGGAGGTTAACTGAATAGGGAGGACAAATCAAAAAGTGCGGGGCAAGGATTGAGATCAGAAGTTACTTGCTACTGAGAGAGAAAAGGTAATTGTGGGAGGACTGGAGTTCTCTGTTCATGCTGGGATTAAACTGGTTTAGGGTGAGCTGCCCAGCATTTAGACCTGCCGAAAGCAAATTTAACCCAAGCTATATTTGGCATGATGCATGTGCGCTATTTGGAGCACTTTCGTGGAGGACCCAATGTTTCATTAGGAACCAAATGGATTTTAGGCTGGTAAATTTCTCTAGCATAGGTGAGACCCAAATGTAACCCCGCACACTTACATTTCTCCTCCCTTTTCTACAGAGCTGTGACTGGGACAGTAAATCAGGGTTTGAACAATTTAGGATGAAGGGTGAATATATTTTTTTTTTTTTTAGAGTAGCAGCAGTGTTAGTCTGTATCCGCAAAAAGAACAGGAGTACTTGTGGCACCTTAGAGACTAACAAATTTATTTGAGCATAAGCGTCCAATGAAGTGGGCTGTAGCCCACGAAAGCTTATGCTCAAATAAATTTGTTAGTCTCTAAGGTGCCACAAGTATTCCTGTTCTTTTTTTTTTTTTTTTTTTTTTTAAATAATGAAAGTTTTCACTCCTGATTAGGAAATGGATTAAAGCTGATGTCAAGAGCAGATGCTGAGAATCTGATTGGGTTTGGGGAAAGGAGACTTTCTCCCAGCTGAACTTGCTGACAAACTGCTCCATAAGAATGTGTGTGAGAGAGAGCAATAGAAGTACCTGCTAAAAGAAAAGAGATTTAAAAGGAGGGTGGGGGCGTTAAAGAAAGAAGTTGGTGAAACAATTGGTAAAGTTCTGAATCAATGGTGGATACTTAACAGCTGTTGGGAAATTCCACCATCCTTAGTACAGAGCCACATGCACCCTGGAGATTAAAGTGGTAGTCCTCAGCATTGGAATAGAAAGGGTGTTGGTGGCGGGGAGAAGGTCTCACTGGTGGGGAGATAAGTGAGGATTAGCTGCCTAATGGGCTGGAGGGAGCTGGCTTGGCTTGGTTGCTTCAGGAAATCAGTTGTAAGAGGTTATTAAACTGTATAGGAGCAGAACCCTGACCAGCATGGGATAGAGCATTGAGTGAAAGCCGGATAGGTGTTCTGGTTTTTCTGCTTTAGAATAGGTCGGGTGAAATGACAGACAAAAATCCATCTGGGAACACTGGAATTGCAGGTACACCTCTACCCTGATATAACGCGACCCGATATAACACGAATTTGGATAGAACGCGGTAAAGCAGTGCTCCGGGGGCGGGGCGGGGCTGCGCACTCCAGCAGATCAAAGCAAGTTCGATATAACGCGGTTTCACCTATAACCTGGTAAGATTTTTTGGCTCCTGAGGACAGCGTTCTATCGGGGTAGAGGTGTATCTCCCAAGCTCTGGCTAGCGAGCTGGTGGTTCCTGTCTTTGGCCCCCATCCCAATGCACTGCATTAAACTAATCTTTTGAAGAAATGGAGTGAAAGAAATCTGCATTGTAAATTGGAGAGTAGGGGGTGATGGGGAGGAGGTGCTGCACAGTGGGACTGAGAGGCATGGGCAGTGGTGTAGAGATTCCAGGATAATCGGTGTTGAAAGTGTGACAGATCAGGATTGAGATGCATTGGCCGAGCTGTTTGAGGAGCCCAGGACTGGAATAGAAAGGGGCGTGGCAGGTTGGATTAGATGAACTGCATGGGGAGCTGAGGACTGGAATAGCAGGCCTGCTGCAGGGCAGGAATGAGGTGCGTTGGCAGAGCTGTGTGGGGCCAGACAGGAAGTGCACTGTGTAGGAGGGAGTTACAGGCAGCAACTGACCACTGTGTGCCTGGCTCACCCCTCCCTTGTAAGAGCACCAAGCTTCAGTTGGATAAATAATCTGAATGGGGAGCATCTCCTGCAGGCCCTTGGCCAGAGCAAGCTAAGTTGCTTCTTAAAGCAATTGTTCTTTGAATCAAGCTTAACAGCAGGTTCCAGTTGCCAGTCATGACTCTCATTGAATTAGCTGGACATGGGCCCACCTCAAGGGAGGCAGGGTGGAAGGTGATACCAGCCTTGAGGCCCAGTAGAACAGGGGTCAGGACGGATGTCATTTCACTGCACATGGAGATGTCGTCTTGTTTCACGGCTGTAAAAGTCGGTGCTGATGTGATCGTTTTTATAAGAACGGGGGTTATTCGAGAGACCACGCTGCTGCACTGTGCCGTGTGCCTCTCTGAATCTGTATCACAAGGGTCCCAACTGTGGGGCTGGGAGAGGGGTTATTTTACACGGCTGTCCCTTGGCTTGTATTAAACTCTGCAAAGGCCTTGCTACTGATTTATGAGCTGGCAGCTTGCAATGTGGCTCCGGATATAAATAGCAAAAAAAAAAAGAGGGGGGGGAATATTAATGCTGAGGATGGCATAATGCCAGCTGTAAATCTCCGTACAAGAGAAGAGGGGAAGAGGCTTACACAATGGCTTCTTAAAAGACTGCCCGCTAGGGGAACAAGAGGCATTAAGTCCCTGCTATAGGGTCAGATGTTACCCTCGCTCTGACAACACCTTTGATTTAGCTGGTTTGCACAGGATGTAGGTGAAGGGAAATTTTGGTCCTTTGGAAGAAGAGTCAATTCGGTCCGAGCAATTGTCCGCCCCCTGTCCACCACCTCCACAGACTTGCTGAGGTACAGCAAAAATAAACACATGCTTTAGGAGACTAACCTCAAGCACTGACAGCTTTTACTTCGTTAAAGTAGGGATGTGGTATGAAAGCTGCTGTTACGTTATGGGGCTCTTTAATCCTTTCAAGTGACGGAACGCAATGCGACTTGGATTTTATGTGATGGATCAGTAACTGGGCATCTCTTTCCACTTGGACAGTGATCTTTTTAGGGTAGAGAACTGAAAAGGCAACGCAAAAAACCTCAACTCCAGGCTCATTTTGGTGACTTGTTTGTTATCAAAACTCTAAGAGCAAGTTTCAGGTGGATTGATTTCTCTATTTATTTCGGTAAGAAATTGTGAAAGAAGAACGCTAATGCACAAACAGGTGAACTAAGTTATTTGTCTTCTCATCCAGGTGCTCCTGCACTCAACTCCGTTTGAGGTGAGCATAGATATCCAGTCTGTGCTTTTCTCACTGATCATAGCGGGTGACCTTTACTGATCTGATATCCAAGCGGACTTGTCACTTGGGATGTTTGCTGGGAAATTCCCAGGATGGAGTTTGGTGTCTAATGGGAATGGTTTTTATCATATTCCTATGCTGAAAATTCTTAAGAGCAGGCCCTTCACTTTCCCAGTGGGTTAAGGGAGCAGTGACGTTTGAGCACACCTGCCTCACAAGCTGGTAGGGCTTGGTAAACCCAGGGAGCCCTGGGTCAGAACCTTTTAGAGGATGCAGTATCAGCCCCAAGGGCGATGGCACTACTGAACCTTGATACTGAATTACATGTTGTGGCAGCCCCAAGGAAATAAATGGGAATGGAGACGATTTAGTGCTTTGCACAAAGTGGAGCAGCAACAGGACTCTTCCAGGGAGACTGGGATGGTGGGAAAAAGCACTGAGATACCATGATAATCAGTGCAGCACACGTGCCTAGATGAAGACAGGTGGCAACACCTGTGTGGGCCATACTGTGGTATGGAGACCGTGCAAGGCCTGGGCCTAGCGGGAGGCTGGCCGTGCAGGGGTCCGGAGGCTGGATGTGGCGGGGTCAGCAGGTGACTGGGCCGTGCAGGGGTCCAGAGGCTGAGCGAGGCAGGGTCAGCGGGTGACTGGGCTGTGCTGGATCTGGAGGCTGAGGGAGGCCGGGGCCCAGTGGGAGGCTGGCCATGCAGGGATCCGGAGGCTGGACGTGGCGGGGTCAGCGGGTGACTGGGCCATGCAGGGATCCGGAGGCTGTACGTGGCGGGGTCAGCGGGTGACTGGGCCGTGCAGGGGGCCGGGGGCTGGACGTGGCGGGGTCAGCGGGTGACTGGGCCGTGCAGGGGGCTGGACATGGCGGGGTCAGCGGGTGACTGGGCCGTGCAGGGGGCCGGAGGCCGGACGTGGCGGGGTCGGCGGGTGACTGGGCCGTGCAGGGGGCCGGAGGCCGGACGTGGCGGGGTCGGCGGGTGACTGGGCCGTGCAGGGGGCCGGAGGCTGGACGCGGCGGGGCCGGCGGGTGACGGGGCCGTGCAGGGGGCCGGAGGCTGGACGCGGCGGGGTCGGCGGGTGACTGGGCCGTGCAGGGGGCCGGAGGCTGGACGCGGCGGGGTCGGCGGGTGACGGGGCCGTGCAGGGGGCCGGAGGCTGGACGCGGCGGGGTCGGCGGGTGACGGGGCCGTGCAGGGGGCCGGAGGCTGGACGCGGCGGGGTCGGCGGGTGACGGGGCCGTGCAGGGGGCCGGAGGCTGGACGCGGCGGGGTCGGCGGGTGACGGGGCCGTGCAGGGGTCCGGAGGCTGGACGCGGCGGGGTCGGCGGGTGACGGGGCCGTGCAGGGGGCCGGAGGCTGGACGCGGCGGGGTCGGCGGGTGACGGGGCCGTGCAGGGGGCCGGGGGCTGGACGTGGCGGGGTCGGCGGGTGACGGGGCCGTGCAGGGGGCCGGAGGCTGGACGTGGCGGGGTCGGCGGGTGACTGGGCCGTGCAGGGGGCCGCGGGCTGGACGCGGCGGGGTCGGCGGGTGACGGGGCCGTGCAGGGGGCCGGAGGCTGGACGCGGCGGGGTCGGCGGGTGACTGGGCCGTGCAGGGGGCCGCGGGCTGGACGTGGCGGGGTCGGCGGGTGACTGGGCCGTGCAGGGGGCCGGAGACTGGACGTGGCGGGGTCGGCGGGTGACGGGGCCGTGCAGGGGGCCGGAGGCTGGACGCGGCGGGGTCGGCGGGTGACTGGGCCGTGCAGGGGGCCGGAGGCTGGACGCGGCGGGGTCGGCGGGTGACGGGGCCGTGCAGGGGGCCGGAGGCTGGACGCGGCGGGGGTCGGCGGGTGACGGGGCCGTGCAGGGGGCCGGAGGCTGGACGCGGCGGGGTCGGCGGGTGACGGGGCCGTGCAGGGGGCCGGAGGCTGGACGCGGCGGGGTCGGCGGGTGACGGGGCCGTGCAGGGGTCCGGAGGCTGGACGCGGCGGGGTCGGCGGGTGACGGGGCCGTGCAGGGGGCCGGAGGCTGGACGCGGCGGGGTCGGCGGGTGACGGGGCCGTGCAGGGGGCCGGGGGCTGGACGTGGCGGGGTCGGCGGGTGACGGGGCCGTGCAGGGGGCCGGAGGCTGGACGTGGCGGGGTCGGCGGGTGACTGGGCCGTGCAGGGGGCCGCGGGCTGGACGCGGCGGGGTCGGCGGGTGACGGGGCCGTGCAGGGGGCCGGAGGCTGGACGCGGCGGGGTCGGCGGGTGACTGGGCCGTGCAGGGGGCCGCGGGCTGGACGTGGCGGGGTCGGCGGGTGACTGGGCCGTGCAGGGGGCCGGAGACTGGACGTGGCGGGGTCGGCGGGTGACGGGGCTGTGCAGGGGGCCGCAGGCTGGACGTGGCGGGGCCGGCGGGTGACGGGGCCGTGCAGGGGTCCGGAGGCTGGACGTGGCGGGGTCGGCGGGTTCTCGGCGTGCTGGGGTCTGTGCAGATCCCTGGCTGTGTAGAGGGTCCCACGGAGCCAAGGGGGCAGGGGCCACTGGCCTGGGCTGCTGGGGGAGGCCAGGAGGCTGGGGGAGGCCTGGGCCCTGGTGCTGCAGGCTGGGATAGCCGTGGCGGGCTCAGTGGGCTTGCAGCAGCCTGGGGCGGGATGGGGAGCAGGCGGCCCTTCCCTCCAGCAGGGGGGGCGCTGTGTGCTGGCTGGGGAAGGGCAGCCCCTTTCTTAGTCGTGCGTTTCCCTTTAAGAGGCTCTGGTCTCCGGCCTGTCAGTCACGCCCAGTCGTGCTGCCTAATTGGTTATCGCGCTCAGTGCCGGATTGAGTGCCGCCCCTATCTAAAACGGGGTTTACCTTGCTAGATTTCAAGGACGCCGCTGTACGGCTCAACCACGCTACTAGGGCATCTGAGTCCCCGCCTCCTCCATTCTCACCTAATAGCGAGAGGTGCGTCGCCTCATTGGCCAGCGGGGGAGTCAGTTGAGCTTTGTCCTACCTCTGTGGCTGAAACTACAACGTGTGTTGGCTGGTACTTACGTCGCTCATATTAACGGCCTCCTGCCTCAAGGCAGTGGGATAGGGTGGGTTGGCTGCCACTCAAACAAGCACCGCCCTTTTTTCTCAGCACTGGCCAAACGGCGTCCGAGCAGGGAAGTGCGGCGCTCAGTGATTGGCTGGCGGGTTGCGGCGAGGTTAGGCTGCGCGCCGGATATATGCAGCCGGCGGGTGAGCACGCCGTTGCGTGAGGTCTTTCCATTCCCCGGCCGGCCTGTAGCGAAGCCTCCTGCTCCAGTCCCGCTCCGTCCGCAGGTAACGGGGGAGGGGGCCCGGCCGCGGCCTCTCCTTCGGGCTGCCGGGAGGGGGGCGGCTGCGAACAGCCTCACGTCCTTCCCGGGGCGGCTGCGCTCCCTCCCACTCCCGGCGTCACCGACACGCGCGGGCCGGGCTCGCCCAGGCCGGCGCGGGGGGTCCGGAGCTTCTTCGCGGGACGGGCAACAAATAGGGCGGGAGGAACCTGGTGTTCTTTCCCCCCAGGCCCGGCAAGGTGTGGGGCGGTCTGTCCCCCGCGTCTGTGCCCCTGTGGGGAGCTCCAACGGCGGTGGCCCGGGGCTGTAAGCCCCCGGGGGGGGCAGGGTGGTATATGTGGGAACGGGGGGTGGGGCTGTAAGTTACCGGGGGGGGGTCGATGTGGTGACTGTGGGAACGGTGTGGGGCCCGGGGCTGTAAGTCACCGGGGGGGGGGGGGGGGCAGGGTGGTATATGTGGGAACGGGGGGGGCCCGGGCCTTAAGTCACTGTTGGGGGGCGGGGTGGTGTATGTGGGAACGGGGGGTGGTGCTGTAAGTTACCGGGGGGGGGGGAGTCGATGTGGTGACTGTGGGAACGGTGTGGGGCGCGGGGCTGTAAGTCACTGGGGGGGGGGGTGTATGTGGGAACGGAGGGGGCGGGGCTGTAAGTCACCGGGGGGGGGCAGGGTGGTGTATGTGGGAACGGGGGGTGGGGCTGTAAGTCACCGGGGGGGGGGGTGTCTATGGGAACGGCGGGGCTGTAATTCACTCAGGGAGGAGGACGGTGGGGAGCGGGGGGCCGGGGCTCCCGCAGCTTCCTGACCTGCGGGGATCAGAGTGCCCCATGCACACAGGCCGGAGAAGGGGGCTGCCTGCGCTGTCTGTGGGGACAGTAAACCCCGAGCAGTTTGGGCTAGAACCGCAAAACCGTTTCACGAAGCGGTTCCTTTGCTTTGAAAGCCCTTGTGTGTTTGGCATCCTGGATGTGAGCAGAACCTGCCTCTAGCCCTACGGAAAGGAGTGACGCTGTAGAAATGAGTAACCGTTGTTGGAGCCGTGGACAATAGTGTTCTCGCTGAAAGCAAACATTTAAAAGGGGGAGGGGGAGTTCAGAGGAGGGACCCAAACAGAAGAAAACGAAACTTCATTGTGTGAGGCTGGATACAAAGCTGCAAGCTTTGTTCTGTGCTTTACATAGCCTGTGTTTTTCTATCCAATATGGAAAATGCCCACATGAGGTAGCTAGGCTGCAGAGTTTCTTCCTGGGTTAAGGTGGCATGGAAAAATACCCACCCGTGGAGAGGATAATACTTGGCATTTGTGTAGCCTTAGTCACCTGTAAATCTCTGCATCATACAAAAGAGGATAAATTTCACCCCTCCTTTGCAGATGGGGTAACACTCTCATCTCTGGCATTAAATGATTTATCCAAGGTCACACAGCAAGACAATGGTGGAGCTGGGATTAAATGCAGAACTGTGTATAGAATAGTGTGTCTGAAGAGCGCCCAGTCACTTGCGAGGCCCCAGACTGACTTGATTGTGAAAGCCCTACCTGTATTACTGTTCATCACTTTGGATGCCTTCCATAGAGTTAGTTTGTAAGATTGTACTTGGAATTACTGGTATGTGGATGTTATCTGTGTGGTGAGACATCTGCATTAAGCATTATGTATATAATGTATTCCATGTGAAGGAAGTGGCATCTTCCTATATGGATGTGAGGAGTGTTTGCAGCAAACAGCAATGTTTCCAGTCTGCTATTTTGTCAGGCCCATCCTTTCACAGACAAATGACAGCTTTAGGAAATGTAGAGGCTACCAAGCCCTGAACATTGTAACTTCTAGCTGGTATAAATAAAATCATTTGGAATGTATGTTAAGCCATTATGCATATCTTCTCAGCCGTGTTTCAGCTATTGAGGCTTACTTTCTCCTCTAGAAAATTGCATCTTCTGTACACTAAATCAGTCACTTCACTTATTCATGGGCAAAAGGGGTTAAGAAAACATGCTAGGTTCTCAAATAGGATTTCAGGGAAGATGAGAGTGGACTGCATATTTGCTGACAGACTTAGATTCTCAGATGTATATGGCAGTTGTTGTTTGTGGTAGAATGTTCACACTTCACATCTTTCAGAAGATACTATGCATTTCTCTAACTTGAAGTAAAATCAAGTCATGACTTGCAGCAAAATATCTAAAGTGCAGCTGCTTGTTCTACCCAGTTACACCTGAATGTCCTATTAAGCTGCAAGTTTCCTTTAAGTAGTTGGATAACTAAAGAGCTGCCTGAAACAGAGCAATACTAGTGTGTGTGTGTGTGGGGGGGGGGGGGGGGGGAATTCATACATCTATGTTCCCAGGTATCAGAGTGCTTTAAACCTTAAAATGTATCCCTCAGATTAATATGCCTTAAGAGCAATTTATAACTATCTTATAACATGTAAGCATGCAAAATATACCCATTTACTTATTTTCCTGTGTTAGAAGATGTTAGAAAATAATACACTTCAAGTCTCTTGATTAAATCGGTTATCATAAGGACTTAGCTTAGTTGGAAGATGGGGAAACCTTCAGTGTCTGACTTGGCAAATTTACATTAAAACTTAATGTAACCAACTTGAAAGCTAGAAGATGTGGCAAGTATTTTCCCTTTCTTTGCTTCCATGTGTTCTTGACATGCCCAAACTCCCTGGCAAGACCTAAATCATTTGGTAATCTTTTGTAGGTGCCCTAATGTGGAATGACATAGCAAAGAACCCTTTGCATACACCCTTTCATGGTCCTGGGCAGCCACAAAAGCAGCAAAACTAATAAAGGTACAAAAATAGTGTCTTATCGTGTCTGTTAGTGATAAGAGGACTTTTTTTTTTTTGTATAATAGCCAATTGAGGACTAGTGAACTATCTGTCCATTCTGCTGCAGCCATGGTATCACTTTAGATGGTGACTGGCAAGAATAGTAATGACACAAATTTAAACTTCATCTGTTTTTAAAATCTACTAAAATTTCTGAAAATTAATTTTAAAGTCCATTATTTGCCTAGGAACTGTAGTCATGATGTTCTTACCTGTTTGTTAAAGTACCAAACCAGGCTACAAGCGCTCTCAAGGGAAATAACTAAATTCACTTTAGTCTCAAACTTCCACAAAGGTTCCTAGAAATAATGTGAACTACTTTAAAGACTCACTGTTGAGTTTACCTCCTTTAGCTCAGTGTTATCAAACAGCATTCTTAAGGCTGAAATTTAGACCAAAAAACCTTTTCCTATTAACATTTCAGTTCATGCTGCAGAAAAACACCTCGATGGCTTTAGCACATGTCACCTGCTGAAGATAGTTGAGAACTCTACTGAAAACACATGCTAATTGAGGTTGTGCTTTCCCCTTGCACATTGTGTATACCAAATTATACACAGGAACACTGGTTAAAGAAAGTCCCAGTTTAAAAAACAAACCTGAGGGTTAGTTTCTCAAACTATAGGGATAGTTGTTTGGTTTTTGGCCTTTAACCTTGGTGACTTTGAGCAAGAGCTGTTGAAATTGACACATGACAGGCCCTGTTGGATGAGTTACGAAACACTTGTAAACTAACTGCAGCAGCTTTCCAATGACATAACCCAAGCCTTTTTCGCTGCGTATTTTTAAGTGACATGGCAGGTGGGAAGTTGAAGAGAAGTCAGAAGGTGGATTAAAATGGAGTAGTTCTCAGATCTTATGACAAGTGATGCTGCCTTGTGCATGTACGTGTCAGCTTCTGCGTTCCTTGCACTTCATCTTTGGTGTCATTTATGTAAAGACTTTTTTCACAAAGTATGGGCATGTGTACAGTTATTGACATGCATTTTAATTGACTGGTATTGAAAGTCTTTAGCATTGGATTAAAATATCAGTCAGAATTGTTTCAACTAAAGCTGCTGTGTTGGAAATGTCTCCAGCTGCCTTGACTAGGAAAAAAGAGGTCAGATATTAAACACAAACTATTAAATGAATGCATCCGATACTACAGGAGGCATTCTCAAACTCTTCTGAATCATACCCCCCCCCCCCCCCCCAACTTTTAAAAATATTTTTGGAGCCACCCTCAATATCCTACACATTTGGAACAATATGCTTAAGATTAACCTTTAAAATCACCCTCTTAACTTTGGTCACTATCTTGTATCTTCGGTCATATCCCACACCACTTTGGTTCCAATTTAATTTATTAGTGCTATTGTGCTAACTATTAGATGAAGGAAAAAACAGTGTTATGCACTGTGAAGTTACCCAGGGTACAATCTGAACTGATGAACAGCTGTCTCTACTCAGTTCTCCAACATGGGGAGCCTTTTACATTGCTTTGCTCTGAGAGCTACCACTCCTGGTCTGCCCAAACACAGTCTCTAGCATATTACTCCCAGTTGTGTTGTATGGGTGCTATAGCCAGCCCCTCATGAATTACACTGCAGAACAACACTAGGAAAGTCGAAGTCCCACACTTCTGGGGAAAGTCTGGGTCTTGTACTATCTAGCTCTCTCCTGGACAATGCATACTCATGTAAAGTCTGTCATTTTATTAATAGAAAATGATCTGCACAAATCCAGTTATCCCAAATGGGGTTTCCTAAACATACTGTTTTAAATAAAACAAATTTAATAATTACAGATGGATAGATTTTAAGTGACTACAAGTAAAATGCAACTAATCCCTAACTTAACAAGCAAAGTGAATTCAAAGCAAAGGTCTCTCACTACATTTTTCAGTCTTACTGGCTGAATGTCTTTCAGTCAGAATCCTTCCCCTGTTCCAGTGCAGCTTCCTTGTTCCTCAGGTCTTGTCAATGCCATGGATAGAGAGAAAGGAAGAGAAAATTTGAGGCATTTGCTCTCCCTTGTGGTTCTTTCTCTTCAAGAATCCTCCCCACCTGAGGTCCAGGAGACAATCTGTGATGAGAGCCCCAATCTGTTTTTGTCAAAATGTAGATTTCTCTCCCACTCCTACACCTTCTTTCCTGCCAAAGAACAGCCACTCAACCATGGGATGGTCCACCAGACTCCATTTGACACCTGACTGAGGTGTCGGCCACCCCCTGTCTCCGTGGAGCTGGCCCACGACTGCTCTCCAGACCTGGAACATGTCCCAGCAACATCACAGTAGAATTCCACAACACTTCACACAATGCTGCCATACACATCCCTCCAGGACAACAATGATCACTCTCAAATTTTGTGCAGGATGTGCCTTGTGAGATCATTTATCATAATCTTGTAAAAGGGGTGAATATAGGGTACAGACTGTCACACACCCATTTCAAAACTTCTGGAATCCTGTTTTCAAATGGCAAAAACATTTTTGCATGTCTAAATTCATGCCAGCATTGAAGCGAGGACAAGAGCAAGATGGTCAGGATAACCTGCTTTTTTTTAAAGTGTGCATGTTGCCTAACATACTAAAACGATTTTTCCATATGCTTGTCCAGTGCTAATTTTGTCAATCTCTCATAGCATTCATACTTAACTCTAACATTTGTATTGCTACTTAGTTCCCTCTTAAAGTGAAATCTGAGGGGTTACTTGTGTTAACAATAAAACAGGACTGAAATAAGACCTGTCTATATTTAGAAGAAGCTGCAGTGGCCCAGTGAATCCAGATGGAAAAATTGTGGCCCTAATGATGAATGATTTTTCTTCTCTTCATTGAGCCATTGAAGCTGCTCTTGCCTGTAAAAACAACTGGCTATTATGGCAATAGCCACTCTCACTTTGGTTGGTTGAGGGAACTGCAGAAAAGGTACAAACACTGAAAAAAGCTGACTTATAGGAGTATTGAAGTACTTAAATTAGCACATGGTACACAGAAAATATTGACTATCTTAATAAACTGATACCTCATGCTTCTAGGCTCAAATATCTTGTGAACTGTCAGGACTAGAAACACTAGAGCAGGGGAGGCGAACTACGGTCTGCGTGCCAGATCTGGCCCGTCAGGGCTTTCAGTTCAGCCTGTGGAATTGCCAGCCCCATGGCGCAGCAGGGCTCAGGCAGGCTACCTACCTGCCCTGGCCCTGCGCCGCTCCTGGAAGCGGCTGGCACCACGTCCCTGTGGCCCCTGGAGGCAGAGGGCTCAGTGCGTTGCCCTTGCCTGCAGGCACCGCCCCCTGCAGCTCCCATTGGCCTGGAACGGGGATCCACAGGGGTGGTACCCGCAGGTGAAGGCAGAGCATGGTGGAGCTACCTGTTCTGCTCCACCCCACCCCCAGGAGCCACTGCTGGACATGCTGGCCACTTCTGGGGTTTGGCATGGGGCCAGGGCAGGCAGGGATCCTGCCTTAAGCCTGCTGGTGCCACCCCGGAGCCACTCGAGGTAAGCAATGCTGGGTCGGAGCCTGCACCCCTAACCCCCTGCCCTGAGCCCCTGCTGCACCCCTCCTGCACCCCAACCCCTTGCCCTCAGCCTCTTCCTGCACACTGCACTCACTCCTGCACCCTAGCCTTACATTCATAGCCCTGCATGCAATTCCCCCACCCAGATGTTATACCCGACCAGGGCCGGCTCTGGCTTTTTTGCCGCCCCAAGCAAAACAAAAAACAAAGCTGCGGCGTGGCCGGAGCGGCAAAGCGGGGGGGGAGAGCCAGGGTGCAGGGGGACTCCCTGTGCTGCAGACGTGCCCCAGATATCAGGGGGAGGGGAAGGGAGCGGGGGGGGGAGAGAGACGGGGAGTGGCCAGGGCTTCAGTGGAGCGCTCGCCAGGCGGCCCTCACCGCTGCGCTGCCTGCTGGGAGGGGGCCGCTCCGGTCGGCGGGCAGGAAAGGATGTGGGCTGCCCTGCTGGGCTTGCTGTAGACCTTGCACCGGCTGGGGCAGACAGAGTGCGCAGCCCGCTCCCAGCAGGGTGTTCCCCTCCTCCGCACTGCCACCCGCTAGAGGGCAGCCGGGGCGGCGAACCCAAAAAAAAAAAAAAAAAAGGCCATGCTGCCCCTTAGAATCTGCCTCTCCAAGCACAAGCTTGCTCGTCTGGTGCCTGGAGCCGGCCCTGCACCTGACTGTCATATTAAACTGCAAGTTTACTTCAGGTAAGCTTTAGTTTGCCCACCCCTGCACTAGAGAATCAATACAAGTGGTTTTAGGATCAGTAAACTTCTGTAGGCACTGGTCCAGTACCACAGATCAGAAGTTTCCTATGCCTGAACTAGGACCAGCATTTTGGGTGGGGGGGGATGGGAGAGGGCATTGTGTCCTAGGATTTTACAAAACCTAATGGTAATTGAAATGTCTATGAATGTTCTGAAGCTATGCATTTCTGTGCATTTAGAAGGCAAGTAGGGTTCTAGATCTGCTTTCATGTTGAGTTTACAGGCAGATGTGCCAGTAAAAACAAACAAACATTACCCAGTAGTGTTTGCAACATGTGGTACAATCTTGTGCTAGTAGCAGGAGAGCCTGAAAGTGAAACTGCTTAGTCCATGGTACATCTCATTTTGGACAAAAAGTACTCCTGGGAGAATTTGCCTAAAAATTCTGCATACAGTATTTTAAAATTCTACATATTTTATATATCAAAATAACACAGAATAATGGGGCTCCCGCTGCCAGGCAAGAGTACTGGGGGGGAAAAATAAAATTCTGCAGGAAACATTAATTCTGTGCAAATTATGCATTATGCAGTGGTACAGGATTCCAGCAGGAGTTTAAAAAAAACAAATAAATGGTGAAATAAATTGGGTCTGAATTTTTTTTGTCTAGAATGTAAGTAAAATCAAAACCATCTTCACTATACCAAGCACTTAATTTTTAACTCGCATGGTGTCCCTTTATTTGACCCCCTTGTATCCAGATCTGCAAGGGTAAATTTTAAAACTTATTACCTTCTGGTGAAAATAATACTAAATAGATTCGTTCTTTTTTGAGACTGGTTCTTGTGTTCACCTGCTGAGTGATGCTTCTTGTTGACTCCAGCAATATAGGGAAGCTAGCTTCCAACCTATTGTATATTCTTCTGAAAAAGTGAAGAACTCTGTGTAGGTTAGTCCTTGTTCTTTCACTGAAATATTATAACCCCCCAATACCCCTAGTATCTCCAGCAGCACTGTATAGCAATGTGGTGTTTGGGCCAGGGTATGAAAAACTTACTAGATGCCTATTAGGCAGAGAACATTATGAAATGTCATGAGGAAGCTCAGTCAGTGGGGTCCAAGGGCAACATCTTAATGAGAAACCTTGAGCCCTGCTATCCTCAGGTGCTGATAATAGGAGAAAGTTGGGATTTCTACCAAGTTTCTCTCCCTGAGCCCTACTTATGTGGGACTACTTCTTTAATATCTGCCTTTAGCTAGTAGGTGTGGTGATAGAGTGAAAGCTGCACCCTCCCATGCTCCTAGCTGCAGGTAGGGTAAGAATTGATTGATTGATCTGTTTAATTTCTTCCCTGCCAAGAGCTTCTAGTCTTCTCTGAGGGGAGCAGGTCTCCGCTACTCTATCTTATCCTTCATATTCTGGGGTTTCTTCTCTTATGAACATCCTCCTGTGCCTGCCTCTATAGCATGAAATTAACATTCTTGATCCACTACTGCTCTGATTCTAAATAGCAACGAAAAGCACTAGTTAGTTTAGCGCTTGCTGGTTGGCAAAACTATGAACAGCAGCAGAGGCACTGGATTTTGTCTACAAACTGGCTGACAATGCTCCATCTATTTACTGTTGGTTCGCCTTTGGAAAGGGTTATTCTCAACAATGAGACTAGAAATGTAACTTCTGCAGAATACAAGTCATTTAGGAAGTTTGTGGCTTATTTATTAGTATTGTGTAGAGGCCTGTCTGGAAAGGTTTCCCCTCTGCCATTGGCAAGTGGTGGAGAGAGTGTGTGTGTGTGCGCGTGTGTATGTGTATTTTTTTTCCAAGTATTGGTCTGGGCAGTGTTAACTTTAAACTTAATTTTGAGCTGTTTTGCATGTTTTTTACATGTGAACTTTTTAGCATGTGTCATTGAGCAAAAAAGTTGCATCCCTCTAAAAAATTTTTCTGTGTGGTACAAAGTGGATTTTTCAAGGACTCTTAAAAATTTTAGATGTTTTCCTGTCATGATGGTTTGGCTATATTATTTCAACCAGGAAAAATGCCTCTGGTTCAGACCTCTGCCCCCCAGCTGCTATAGTACGTCACTCATATATAATGTTTTTCATCAGATTTTCAATGCTCTCTACAAAGGAGGTAAGTTGGGGAAACAGGAGCAGAGAAGTGAAGTGATTTGCCCAGGATCAGCTAGCAGTCAGTGTCAAAGCCTGGAATAGAACTCAAATCTCCTGAATCCCAGTCAATTGCTCTGTCCAGTAGGCTGTGCTACCACCCTTCCATAAGTTATGTGGCCTCCCTCTCCAACAGTGACTAGAGTTTATTGCAGACCTAGTGCATGGCTGGCTGAAATAAGTCAACTTTTTGTTAGGTACAGCTACATTTTGAATTAAAATGTCCTTTAGTAACCATAATCCACTTAATTGTATTAGCACTGTACACTTTTTAATTACTCTATGCTGGGTTGACTGAGGTTCACCTGCTGCTGTTTTTTAGGTTTCACAGGAGAAAGTAATGTAACAGTTAAAATACCAGTCACTGTAACTCATTACAAATTCCATTATTCAGGGACAAGAGACCTTACATCAGACATCCCATCACTTAGCTTTGTGCACCTACTTCCGAAGAGATGAGGTTTTTGATTTATTGTATCTTTAGAGGCAATAGAGCAGTTCATGCCCATTCAGCTGCTGCGGTCTGTCGGCTTTACTGTAAACTGACCATGCTTGGAAGGCCAGCATGTACGACTTTCTCACACTCTCCCATACAGTAAAAGTACAACAGTGCTATTGTCTATAAACAGGTAACTTCCTATAATGCTTTCCATCTGCCTTTATATAAAGGCTTTCTTTTTCATTTAGGGTTCTTGGCTTTTGAAATTTAATACCTAAATGGTTCACTTTTATAATAATAATAAAAAAGGCTCCCTTTATCTTTGCGAGTACAGTAGAACACCAGAGTTACAAACTGACCAGACAACCACACACCTCATTTGGAACCAGAAGTACACAATTGGGCAACAGCAGAGACCAAAAACAAACACAAAAAAATACAGTACTGTATTAAATGTGAACTACTAAAACAAAAAGGAAAGCAGAATTTTTCTGCATAGTAAAGTTTCAAAGCTGTATTAAGTCAATATTCAGTTGTAAACTTTTGAAAGAACAACCATAACATTTTGTTCAGCGTTATGAACATTTCAGAGTTACAAACAACTTCCATTCTCAAAGTGTTTGTGACTGAGGTTCTACTGTAGTTATTCCCCAACTCATGGAAGACAGAACTTCGACATTAATTGCCCATGTTACTGATTTTAAGTAATGCGTCAAGATTTCTGTACCTGAACTTCACTGGGTGCTGGCCCCTACCAGTGCTTGCAATCTTGATTGTCAACAAAAACTGTTCTTTTAATAGCCTCTTTCCCCAGGTAGTTGAGGGTGAGTTTAGTGGCCTACCCATTCTTTCTGATCTCTTGTAGCTCAGTATTTGTTGCATATTTAAACACTAAAAAGGTATTTCCTTGAAAAGTTCACATTACGTATTCTACTTCAGAACAAGCTGTCCTAATGATATGCTTCACCAGCTAGGAGACCAATGCTCTGGATTTCACTTAGAGATACATGTTTATCCTGCTTTTACCATATTGTCTATCTGATCTGTAGTGTTTGTAACACTATAGTTTTCCACAGGTACCCACTTGCTGCTTCCTCCTCCCCACCCCCATTTGAGCAAACAAAGCCAAATGGATCCATCTAAAAGAGTTTGGGAGCAGAAGCTAACAGAATGGAATATTTATGCTTTCATTAATAGTTATCTATATTTTGTTGTTTAGTCCATTTTCGGGGGAGGTGGGGATTTTCTCTATTAAGTTCCTTTACTATGTTTGCTCTCTTTCATTCATCCCATGGTGGACTCACGTTGGACTGTGATTCTAGTGTAGGCTATTCTACAGTCATATTGACAAATCACTGTTTATACGGAGCCATTCTCACATGAGCAGGTCATTCTCACCTGTTACTCAGCAACCTGGAAAAATCTGAAAATGGCACTTCATTACTGCAATTGTGATTCCTAATGACTATATCTTAAATATCCAATATCCTGTGTCTTTCAAGTATGGAATAGGGTATACAACTTCTATAAATCTCTGTTACTGTGCAGGTTTTTTCTTAGCAATTCTTCAGCTTTCAAAAAGTAGCAATTGGTAGAGGTTAAGGAACTACCAACACAGTCAAGAGCTAGGGTATATAGTAATTATAGTCATACCCTGAAGTTTGCAAAAATCCTCCCATGGAGAACATATTGAGTGCATGGTGCCAGAATGTCCCTTCTATAACTAGATAAGATTATGGAGGTGAAAAAACTAAAAATGTGTTGTATTTTCTCAAGGCTAGTGTAGGTGTCACTTAAGTGGTGTGACAGTGGTGAGAATCCTTGCACACACTTACGTTATGGTTACAAAGGCTTGGGACAGCTTTCTTCAGAATTCTGTAAATTTACGATAAGTCATAAAAATCGGACTGATGTAACGGAGATCTCAGATGAGTCTTTATTTTTAAATATGGTAACAGTAGAAGATTGGGAATCAGACTGCTGCAGGATTATTCACTTCATTATTCTGCAAAATCTTCCCATCAAAAGAAACTAATGCTTTGAAGTGATTTGTTATTTTGGTAGATGTTTTCTCTTAGGTTGAAATGTTGGCAAAAAGACATAGTGATGAGTTAGGTGGAAGATAAAGGTACAAGGGGCTGTGAAGGTAGGCTATTCAGAGAAGACTGTAGCCTGGTCCTGAGGTTTCTAGAAACCATTTCTTCCCCTCTTTGTTTTGATTTCCGCTGTGTAAAGCACCCTTCTGGTAGCACACTTGGTAGTACTAAACACAACAGCAGTCTCCTCAAAAGGGATGTCTGGAATCCTTTTGATTTAAAATGTCAGTTGAACCTACCCCTCTGGGATCATTATGACAGATTAAATAGCTTTAGTGATCACTAGCTGGCCTCGCTGTGAACCTGAACTCTGCATATAGAGCACAGGAGATAAGGATATCTGGAGGAAATGTGACACAACTAGGACTCTCATTGAATTTTATAACTTCAGTCTTGGGTTATTGAAAAGCACAGGTTAGTTTATTTTGATTATATAGTAATTTGGGTGAATGCTTTAGAAAATGCTATTCAGTTTTAGGTATTCTTTCAGCTTAGTTTGAGCTATCTATCACAGTCCAGATATGGTCATGAGTTGTTGTGACTCTAAATCTTAATTTGTTGAATGCACTGTTTGCATAAATCAATTTTTAATTTACATAACTGTACTTTGGAAACTCAGTGACTATCGCTGATTTTCTGCAAAGTTGTAGCATTATAACAGATGATGGAATTTTCCACCAACCAAGTGAAGACCAGTTTAGCTGAGGTATTTGTCTAAATTTAATCTCTTGCTTTAATAAATGGCTAGGATTTAAATTTTGGGAGCAGTATACAGAATGTAGTTAACCTGTTAGTTTTATGTTGGAGTAGAGTAACCTAATAAGTTATTCCTTACACTTGGGAGTAAGGTGAATGAATGTTAGGAAATCATTCGGTCTCCAGCTCTTCTTAAGGCCCTCTCCCTCATCGCCACTGCCAAAAAGATGGGTGTGTGATAACTCAGGCACTCAGATGCTACTGTGATGTGGACAATATAAAATACATGTTTACATTATCCTGTTCCTTGACCATAGGATAATGATAGTAATATATTCTTGAGTGGTGTGGAGCAATATTCTTTCTGGAGAAATGAGGTTTGTATCATTCAGGTTGTTGGCTGGAGAACATGAGCAGATGGTTGCTGGTAGAAAAGCAGCAGGTGCAACTGGAGTAAAAACAGATTGCTGTGCACTGATTAGATCCTGTTTGGTTTTTCACTTATTAAGCAGATTTAAAAAAAAAAAAAAAGTTGGACACTCTTTGCATGGTACAAGTCAGCAGTAAATATGAAAAGTCTATATCAGAACTAAGTAGCAAGTATTGAATTAGAATTGCCCTGTGCTAATTTAGTTTGGTATTTGTATGATAAAATCCATCTTTGATTAGCAGAGGTGGAAATCTGTCTTCAGTGTAGTAGTGGCACAGTTTAACACAGCAGCATGCAAAGTAATGTGAACCCTAGTGGCTGAATGTAGCTAGGAAACATTCATCTATGAAAGGAAAAAGATACACCTCAAAGGGGGGGAAGGATTCTGATAAAATGGCTGTGGTTTTTGTACAGTATATTCTGTTGGATTTGGGACTGTGTCGAATTCTGTGGTAGTAGGTCATGACGGCGCTGTGAAACAAAAGTGTACCAAATTGGACTACCATTCTGAAAGCAATAGATTATTGTTTTTATAAAATGGTTATCTTTGTGTGTCTGATTCAGCTTCCATTGAAGTGAGTGAAAAGTCTCCTATTGAGTCACTGTGAGTTAGATCAGGCCCTAGATGTGGGTATTCCCAAATCTTTTGTGTGCTAAAAAAACCAGGTTTATAGGCAAACAAGCAAGTATTAGGTCATCTACTAACATGGTATCCAGCTCATTTACAAATGTAAACAATGATATGGGTATGAAAAAATCAATCATTTCATGAGTTTATTGCAGCATCACTGTGATCCGTGTAGTAACTAAATCTTGCCTCTTTTCTTAAAGTGGGTATTGGATAGGACTTGACTCCTATTTTTCATCATTTGTAGTTCCGCCAATTTAATGCATCCCCCCCGCCCCCTTTCTTTACTATTTGCAGTGTCATCCTTGGGATTTAGAATTTTCACCCAATGAAATTAACAGTGGATGGGGAGCTGGATCTATACACATGATTCACATTTGAAAGGCTTTTTGGATAACCATCATGGTTAGAAACTTTCATTTAAAAAAAAAGTAATTCTGAGTCTACAGAATCTGAGTGTGTCCGTGGGCCAGATATGTGCAGCTTCCTTGGTCTGTGGTGACTTGCAGAACTCCTGAAATTTATATCGAGACTGACAGCTATTCAGTCAACTTCGAGAGAACCTGATTTTGGTTTTAGTTCGTGTTTAACACCATTACCTGTAGGACCTTTAAGAAAGGCTGTGTGTGTTTTTTGTTTTGTGTCCAAGGGTGTATACACCAGCCTTTTCAACAAAAGGAGCAGGCCCTCACAAATATGTATCCTCCGGAGCATGTCAAATCTTATTTTCCGGGCTTTGGCATTCCTGATATTGCTAAGGTAAAACACGAACATGTTTATTAAGTCACAAATTAGACCTCTTTTTATATAAATTTTGGAGGTGGGGGAAGAGAGCACAAATCTTCTTTTAATCCTCTGTAGGTCATCTTTAAATAGCCCTTCACAACTTAACTCTACTTTACCTAGCTGATCTAGTAACACCACAGTGTTGAGCCATGCTCCTCCTTCAATCTGTAAAAGTTTCCAGCCTTTGCCCATCAGTAAGACTGTCACTTTAAACACTTTCGCAGTCTCTCCCGCACCACTGCCTATGTAGGCAAAACTCCTGATACAATCTGTTCAGCCATTCTCTTAACCTCCAATTCCTTAAAATTCATCTCAGATGTGGGGTCTACAAAATCCTCGCTGTAGGTCGTAGCTAGCATGGCTGTTCCCGCACTTTCCTTTTTCCGACTCCCTCATGCTGCTTCAATCCTTATCATTGTTCACCCTTCTCCACCCCAATTTAAACAACTAAATGTGTAACTTACACAGCTGTATCAAGCGTCACCATATTAGTTTGCTTGTACGTTGTATCCCTGTTCCCTAACCTTTGTCTGTTTTTGTGTCTTTTTGACTGTCTTCCAGGGCAGGGATTGTCTCCTACATTTTCATAGTACCTAGCCCAGTAGCATCTTGGTCACAACTGAGTTTTTGGGTGCTACTATAATACTTAAATGTATTATTCATAAGTCCTACCAAACCGAGAATAAAACTCATCTGCATGGTTTCGTTCCTGTAGAGAAGGAGGCCTCTTGTGGGCTATCAGATGAATAAAGCTGAAATGTATAAAGAATCTGATAAGGTAGACTTAGGAATTTGTGATATTCAGGAGTTCCCTGCTTTTCTTTTTGGAGTTTGAAATTACTGTTTGTATCTGCTACATCCTCCACTGTGGCCATAATTTCCTCTGCATGCCTATGTGCATACTGGAAACCATCAGTATTTGCCTCTTCCTAAATTGTTCTGGTGTTATCTTCGTTACAGACCATTAGACTGCCACATGTTGTAAGCTTGATGGGGCATCTCGCCTATAATTTGGGCAAAACCACTCTTCTCTGGCAGCATAGGGCTGGATCCTCAGGTATGCTGGAACAGGGCATAGTGCATCTGGGCAGGGGAAATCAGTAATTTTTTTTCACTCCTGAATCCTGAAGGTAATTTGGGGCAGTTCTGCTGTCTCAGGGGTGCACTGGGCTTCTGGATGCAGGGGGAAGGGAAGAAAAGTTCAAGAGCAGGTATCAGAGCCAGCTATATTAGCTTGGTTTCCCTGGGTATTCTACATATGGGGAGCACCCAGCTGGCTTTCCATCCCCATTGGGCTGCCAGAGCAGAGCGGAGACTTTGGCCCAAAATGAGACGGCATACAATTAAAGGCAAGAGCAATACTTTATATATGTGAATGTAAAAAAACTCTGTAGGCTTGGATTTGATTTTGATTATTGTTTTTGAGAGTCAAGCGACTTCTGTTCAGAATTGTTCATTAGAATTCTGTCTCTCGAGACAGTCTCTTGCTGTTTCTTTTTTTGATCTCCTCCCCCCATCTCCCTCCGGCCCGGCTCTTTATAGAAGACTGAGTCTTGTGCAAAACTTACGCTTGGCTAATATCAGGGCATCTTGATAACGACTTGTCCTACTGAGAATGGGACCATTATGATCCCTTAATAATCAAATTTTGTATGTCTGTTTGTAGTTTTCTTCATCTTTTGAATGACTTGCTTCCTTGCGCGTAGCTTTTATTAGAACATGTGAATCCAGCATTTTTAGGATGCACTTGAAGTAACATGTCCTTAAAGTCAAACACCGAAGCTATTGACTTTTGCTTTCAGAATATTTCTAATGAATTGGTTTATGATGGACTCCAATTGGTTGTCACTTTAAAATAACAAAACTAAGAGTCTGTCTGCACTGCCCATGTTATAGTCATGCTTTATCAGTGTGGGAGAGCTCTCCCAGCAATAAAAAAATAACCACCCTGAACGAGATGTGGTAACTTTATCGCTGGGAGCACGGCTCCCGGCAATAATTGTACTGGGGGTGTGTTTTCACACCCCTGAACAACTGAAGTTTTAGTGCTGAAAGTGGCAGTGTAGACACAGCCTAAGATTGAGATGCTGTGCTGTACTTCTTCAGAGGTGCGGCACAAAAGATGTAGTCCAGGTAAGAGAGGGCAAAGGTGGCTATGTACCACTCCAATTCTGGGCTACCTCCTGGGCTGGTGTAGCCTCCAGAATAAGTTAAAGCAGGTCCTGAGGCTGTTCTGACTTAGGGCAGCCTTGCCTGACCATCTATAGAACATTCAGAGGCTATTTTCTCTCTCTGTCTACCCCCACGATGGCATTATGCCAGAGGGCAGAGTAGGGCTGCCGTTGTTGGTTCTGTGCTGCTTTTGTGCTGGAGAAATTCCCTAGGAGGTTGTTATGGCCCCTTCAAGCTGTTGGAGGAGACCCGATTCCAGCCCCGAAGCTTTTTTTAGTAGCACAAATGTAAAAGAATGAAACCAATCTAAAACTCACTGTTGAGGCTCAAGTTGAGTGATGGGTGTGTGGGGCAGGTATGGCACATGTCTAAAACCCTGATTGGCTGCAGGAAGAAGGGATTAGGGTGTTGAACACTGGGGGAAAGTGGCTTTCATATGCCTTTTGGGTAACATCTGCTTGGTTTAGTACAAACTTTTGCTAGGTTTTTATTACTGACTGCAGTGCAGGGCCAGTAGAGCCAGCTATCATGTATTCTGCCTTACAACAACAACAAAACTGCCAACCAAGCGCCGATCCCAGTACCCATCTCTGTAATGGCGATGTATGAAGCAACAGTCGCCCAGCTTGAACTCCAGTACTGGGAGCCAGAAAACTCTGGCATTGATTTATAATCTGCACCGTTTTTATGTGAATAATTGAGGGGAAGCACATAGGGACCACATGGAGTCCTTTTTTAGACTGACCTAGACATTAAGATTTCGAAGCTGGATGTTTTGTGAATCTCTCTTAGCAGCAAAGATTTTCTTTTTATAATTATTGATCCAGTCGGATTAAATAAAAGGTAAATAGACAGTCTATGCCCTAAGCTGTAACTCATTTGACTTATCTGTTGGATTTAGCTGACACGTGATCAGCTAAGTGAGGGAAGATGGGTGGGAAGGAAGGAGTTTGCTTTTGTTCATTAGGCTACCTTAATACAGTCCAGCATGCCTGTTAAATTTGAGATTGTTTAGAACTGCATTAGAGTCCTGTAGGAGTTTTGTGCTGTTGACAAAAATGGGTTGGACTGACCTTTTTTAAAAATGGTCTTAATACAGTAGCATAGGCTTCAAACTTTAGAGTGTCCTTATTGTGAAGTCAGGTGAGGTAAATAGACCTTGAATCTGCTGTGAATGACTTAACCGCTTAGGAAATCCTCTTGAAGAATCTTTCTTGTATGCTTGCTACCAGGGTATGTGGGAATTTAGGATACTTAAACTCTTTCTTGTTGAAATGAAATGGAACAAAAATCTAGTTGTTCACGCTGTTGTTTTTCCCCAGTAAAAAAAGTCGATAGTATATCCGTATGAATTAAGTGGATAACATTGTGTTAAAACTAATCATAGTGTTTGTTTTTCATTATAATTATATACTTTCATGTTGTCTCATGTCTCAATATGTACAACAAAATAGAGAGCTAAATTTTCATGGAGCTTTTGTTCTTCAGTTTCCAGTTGACCAAAGAAATGGTGATGGAGAAGCCAAGTCCCCTGCTGGTCGGGCGGGAATTTGTGAGGCAGTATTATACTCTGCTGAATCAAGCGCCAGACTACCTGCACAGGTAATGCGTCTTAATGTTTCACTTTGTTTTTCTTTGCATGTATGCTATAAACTGTAACAAACCTGTACCCTCCTTTTGGCTTGCCAGATGCAAGATTTGGATGCTGGGTGGATGCTAATCTTACATTAAATTAATTCACTCCCAGCTGCGACCACATAGAAGATAAAAGTAAAGGTTACAGCAGACCATTTTTATTTGTCTAAGGTATTTCTAATTGTCAGTGCTTAAATTTTGAGAACTGCTCTGTTTGGTGTTAGTCTGAAGCTTCTTTACTCATTCAGGTCTCATTCTAAGACTAACAAGGTTGGCTAAAAATGAATATCTTTTTTTAAAAAGATTTAAATTAAAATAAACCTGTTGAAAATTAAATCGGAAGTTACGGCAACCTATTTTTAAGGCCTACACGTAATTTAATCCATTAAAATAATTTTTAAAAGGCACATTATATCATTGACCTGCTCCAAAAGTGTAAGGAATTAAAGCGTTCTGGAATTTTAAATTCTATGCAGAATCAGAGGAAAAAATCTCTAACTTTTGAGATCAACTCAAGCTTTATAAATGTCACATTATTGCATTAAGTATCCATATTTTCAGCTTTACAATGAAATGAATGCCGGTATTTACATGTCTACTTCTGGTTTCTGTTCTGCGGAAATATTTTTTTGTCTTGATTACTTTGGGTTTCAGGTTAGCTAACAGGTACAGAGAGAATATTTTCCTTTGGACTAGTTTATTCAAGATAAAGCAGGGCCCTTTTGAATTTTGTACACTTTTAACTGAACTCCAATTTCCATTCAAATGCAGTTTGACACACATGCTCAGGGAAATCATTATCTAGTAAATAAACTGATGAATGATGCATTTCTAACATAAAGTAAAAATGTATGTTATCGTATATCTATATTTAAGCAATTATATTGCTTATCCTGTATATTCCTAGATTATAAGGCCAGAAGAGTCTGCTGTGTGATCATCTAGTTTGACCTCCTGCATAACGCCTGTCATATAATTTTCCTGAATTAAATCCTGTTTGAACTAGAGCATTTCTTTTAGACAAACATCCCATCTAGATAATTACCAGTAATGGAGAATCCACCACAGTCTTTGGTAAATTGTTCGAGTAGCTAATTACCCTTACTGATAAAAATCTGTGCTTTATTTCTTGCCTGAATTTGTCTCGCTTCACTCTGCAGCCCTTGGATCTTATTACACCTTTGTCTGCTAAATTGAAGAGCCTATTATCAATCACATTTTTGTTTCTCATGTAGTTTAGTTATAAACTATGATAGTCACCCCATAACCTTCTTTTTGTTAGCAAAAAGACTCATGAAGTGTAAAGGCCAAGTTTAGTATATTTGATTGGAAATGAACACATTTTAATGGTTATACCAAGCAGTGAAAATTAACCTTTCTTTAGAAAAACCAGCGCAAATGCTAAATAAGGTTAAAATCAATTATTTAAATTAGGGTTTCCTGCTTGCTGACTTAAATAGGTCCACCCTGATAATAAATATATCATTCATTGGGAGACTTATGCTTGCTTGGGGTTAGGCTTTACCACACTACATAAGCTAAGAACTCCCACAATCCTGAAATCCTCTTCATGCATAAATGTCACCGGGTATCGGGTGAAGATGATTTGGAATTGTTCACAAGTGTGCAGAGCAGCTAACCCACTCATTTAGTCCAGACACAGTTTATTGCATATTCTCAGGGTTTTTATTCTAATCTAACTTGTACCTGCTGGCAAAATTCTCTGCTCTGTAATACTACTGCTATTTTAGCAAATAGTAGAAGAAGCTATAAAATGTAAGTTTCACCTGTAGTTTGCACATTAGTATCTTTTAAGTCTCTAGGTTAATAAAATATCCTTCTGAATATAATTTATAACCAGGACTTGACTAAATATTGCCAGATGGCACCTGCTAGCCAAAGGACTAGGTTGATATGGAAGATGAGCTTTGGGCTTGGGAGAGGAGCACACCAGGATCCTACAAAGCCTAGCACCAATCCCAGCTGCTGGAAAAGGCTGATAAGATCCTTAGCAGGGAGCTGTGGTGGACCATACTGGTGGTTCTGTCTCTTTTGCTCCCCAAATCATTGAACTTCCTGATGGCTCTAATGGTGGAGGCGGCTGTTTCCTGCTACTTTAGCTGGGGTTTTTTTGGCTGTCTTCCCGAATACGTTAGTGCCTGCATGTGCTGCTGTTCATAGTTTTCCAAAACAGCAGCACCAGAGACGTATTCGCATGCGTCCTGTCAGTTTCGCTGCTGTCCAGAGAGTTCTGAATAGCAGGAGTGAAACTAACCTACGTCTTGCTAATTATCCTAGGCAGCAGTGTGAAGCTGCGAGGCTTGCTGCTGTCTCATAAGACTGCATTGCATTGGCTCACGCTTAGGAAGTTTATTTTGCAATTACTAGTGTCAAGAACTCTTTTAAAAAGCTGAATTTCTACAGAAATGGATGTATGTCCTTCACTTGCCAGGAGAAGCTCTTCACTTAACTGAATGGGTTGTCAAGCCACCCAAGTGTCTAGGAAGTATTACTCGTATTTCTCAGAAATAGCCTTGGCAAATTGTACAAAGAAAATGAGAGGCAAAGTTTTGTAGTTTGTGACACTGATTCTGCTTAGCAGCACTTTGAATGGGAAGTGTCGAGGTACTTTTGACTGAAACAGGCCTCTTTTGTGGGTCCTCCACCGCTCTCCCCCCCCAGTCTCTTAAAGATGATACTATTCTGTCTGTAAATCACTGCATTCTCACTCTTGTGATGTTGCTCCTGCATACTAGGTTGCTGACTTTAGAAGGAAAATTATAGATGAGTTGTGGTACGTGTCAAAATTAAAATAAATACTAAATGTCTCCACTAGAGCTATGTATAGAATGGAAGTTTCATTTTGCAAAGGATTTCAAGATACGAATTTCTAAACTCTCACAAAAAAAATGTGAAGAAATTGTTTTGGGTTGATTAAAACTTTTTTTTTTTTTTTTTTTTAGTCAAAACTTGTGTACGATATAAAATTTTCAAAACAATGTTTGAAAACAAAGTCAAAATGTTTCCTTCCGAACATAGTGAAATGGGTGTTGTCAGAACTTTTTTCTTCCAAAACAAAGCTTTGGCAAAATCAAAAACATTTCACAAGGGATTTCAATTTTGATGGAACTGCATATTCCAGCAGAATATGGTTTTGTTAAAGCTTCTCTAGGCTGTGGTTGAGAGTCAGCATGCAAATGTGTTTAAGAACCTTTTAAAAAAACAGTCTTTATAGGCTTTCTGCAGTCATTTGGTGTCCTTTAGGGTCAGTGGAGCTCTACTTGGGTAAATAGTGGTACTAGGGCTGGCATGGCTTGTTCAGTTTTTTGTTTAAAATAATTCTATTTCCTCTTAAGAGTGTAATAAAACCAATCTAGTGTAATTATGATCAGGAAAAGTCTGTAAAATTGGCAGTCAACAGAACCAAGTTCCACTTACAGATTCTTTGTTGAAAGTGTCTAAGTCAGAAATAATTCAACTTGACTTTTATATACTAAGGTGAGTTTACAGGGTTAGCAGTTAATTGGGATAAAAGAGTTTTAACTGAGCAAATTTTGATCTAGAAATCACTGAAGCAATAAACATATGAACACTGCTGTTTCTAGAGGCCACTTTCCAGAGTACAGTTGTATGTCAAAACTGGTGTCTTGAGCCTCTACCAGTGGTTTGAGTATCGTTGAGTATCTACCCATAGGGAAGATGACAGATTCCAGAGTACTGTCTTCCTAAAACCTATCCAGAGAACCTGGAACTGGCTAGGTGACTTTAGACACCCCTTGAATTCTTTTAAAAGAGCAGAAAACTCGAGGGCCTGTTCAGTGAGAGTATTATCTTCTGTGCTGAACTCTGCACCTTGCGGTAGGAAAACTGAAGAATTTTGGTTTTGAAGAACAAATACTTGCAAATAGGAATTTGGATTTGCTTGCGCTGAAATTTTGGACTGAGCAATCTTGACTGTGTGCTGTTAATAAGACTTAGTTCAAATATAGTATTTTTATAGTAAAATACTGTCTGCTGAAGACCAGTAACATGATTCAATTTTTAATGCAACAAGGCTTAATCTATAAATTCCCTCTTTTACAGATTTTATGGAAAGAATTCTTCCTATGTCCATGGTGGCTTGGATTCCAATGGAAAACCAGCTGATGCAGTCTATGGGCAATCTGTAAGCGTCTGTAAAACTGAGTGAAATACTTTTGCAGGGAATTAAATATTTACAGTTAGATTTTTCTGATCTAAGATCTTCTGGCTTGTTTAGTGTTTCAAGCAGATCTGTCTATTAGATGATACTGAGCATATGTGTGTCCATACTCTCTGAGGTGTTTGTAGTTTTACTGGGTGCAATATGAACATCTTGGAGAAGTCTATTCTGGGACTTGAGAATTAATTTGCAATAATTTGCCATCCTTTTGTGCTTGGTAGGCAAACTTGTCACGTGTTCCCAAAACTGTCAAAAGCTATGAAATTTGGAGATGGATATAAAATACTGATAAGAACACCACATTAAAGCAGAGTGTCAGTGGTGAAGCATTTAATGGTATTCAGGCAATGATATCTTCTGCAAACTAAAGCAAAGTCCAAGTGTCCTCTTTGACTCTTGTCTCAACTCAGAAGAAAAAGCGCGTGGCATGGCCTGTCTGTCTGTCTGTGTTGCCTTGATGTGAGTTCATTTTTATGATCAAATTTGCAAGTGGCACCAAAATTGGAGAGGGAGGGGGGAAAGGCCAAACAGCAGATTGACCTAGAGAGACTAAAATAGTGAAGACTGAAGGTATTGAGAAAAGTTTAAATATAAAGAACTACACCAAGGGGGAGTGGCATTTGGGACTATGCTCTCTAGGGCTTTGAGGGCAACCCTAGGCCGCAAGCCTCTCACTAAACTTGATAATCTCTATACCCACCAATCTGCACTATACAAGTCTTTCTGATAAACTGAATTATCTTAGAAAATGGGTAACTGATTCTTCTCTGCCTTTTGCAGGACATCCACAAGAAGGTGCTGTCACTGAACTTTAAGGACTGCCACACAAAGATCCGTCATGTGGATGCCCATGCTACTCTTAATGATGGTGTTGTAGTCCAGGTGATGGGAGAACTCTCCAATAACATGCAGCCAGTGCGCAGGTTCATGCAGACGTTTGTACTTGCACCTGAGGTATGCTTTATGGAGCTCTGCTGTTACTTTAACCCATGTGCTAGTACTGACATGAAAATAGTTGTAGCTATTCAGCTCACCACTGGAATCTGAAGATTCCAATTGGGAAGTATTTCTTGCACAAGAGTCCAACAGTGGTGTGCTGCAAATGCTTTAAGAAGTTACATTACTTTAATTTGTTTATGCTAACCTGGAACAGTATCAGGAGGGGATGTCACATTTTGAGTTGTGGCTAGTAAGTATCATTAAAATATTGCTTAGGTAGGTATTCTCAAAATATTGCAGATCCCCCACTTAACAGTTGTATCTTGCAGCTGATACCTCAAACATCTAGTGTTGGAGAACAAAGCTCTCCTACATTTGAAGACTTGCATTCCAAGCTTTCTGATGCTATAAAGTATTGACTTCCCGCTGCAGTTGCTTTCAAAATAGCAGTTTTCAAAATCATATGACAGTTGAAAGTGGGAGTGAAGAAAGTGATCATAATTGAGTGACATTATTTTTAACTTGGCAGTTTCCAATTTCCGTTTTGGAAGCTGTAGCTCCCAGTCTTTTTCAACTTTGGTAGTTCATAACAAATTATCTTTGAGTCATGATTAATGCATGGAAAGAGATGTCAATGATGAGCATCATTGCAGACCACCCATCTTATTTACAAGTATCTTGCTATGTTGAGCACGTGCCTTTACTCTAGAGGCTGTATAGTTGAGGGTAGCTCCTAATCTCCATGTCTCCAGCCTTTCCTAACTGGACTTAGTTTGACCTAAAATCCCACTTTCGTGTTTGTGATCTATTAAACTTTTTATATTTGGCATACCTCAAATATCACTTCTTAAATACAGCACCATTAGGGAAACAACTACTACTATGCAGCATCTCAGCAAAGAGTTCGTCTCTGAGCTTATTAATAAATTCTCTAACGCTTACATGGGCAATATGACACTGGACTTATCCATAAAGTCAGGATGCTTTCAGGGATTTCATTTAGATTACTCATCAGTCGCTTGGTATTCTGTATTTAATCACCTTTTCTTCTCTGAAGTCCAATCACAGACACGAGCTATGGTGTGCTATCCAGATACAGATGGATTAAAAGTAGTTAATATTTGGTATAGAATGGAATGAATTTCTTTTGACCCTTTTCTGTTTGAAATAGAAGTCATTAGTGTTATTTTACTACTTTTAAGACACGGTCAAAGTGCAGCAAAATAGTTGGTATATACATGTCTCTTACTATACACTTCTCCTCATGGTAGTGAAGGCAGGTCTATCTTCTTCAGACACCGCAGCAGGTCCTGGGTTGGGTTTGTTTTCCCTGAACAACTGCCTGCCCCTCTTGAACTAGCTTCCCTCTAAGCTGCACTGCCAGGCAGGTGCTTAGGGCTGCAGCGGGGAGAGGCACCTCTCCTGCAGCTGCAGCCCCAGCCCCAGAGCTGCTGCAGTCGGGGAGAGGCGGCCCTCTCCCCTCCAGTCCTGGAGCTGCCGCACCACCTCCCCTCCAGTCCCGGAGCTGCTGGGGAGAGGCAGCTCTCTTCTCCCTCCCCTCCCAGCCCCAGGGCAGCCTGCACCCCAAACTCCTCATCCTCAACCCCCATCCCAGAACCCTCACCTCCCTGCACCCCAAGGCTCTGCCGCAGCCCTGAGCCCCCTTTCGCACCCTGAACTCCTTGGCCCTACCCACACCACACATCACCTCCATATTGGTGCACATAACAAAATTCATTCCTCACATGCATGGGAAAAATTAGAGGGAACATTGCTTTTGAGTCATAAGAACGGCCGTACTGGGTCAGACCAAGGTCCATCTAGCCCAGTATCCTGTTTACCGACAGTGGCCAATGCCAGGTGCCCCAGAGGGAGTGGACCAACAGGCAGTGATCAAGTGATCTCTCTCCTGCCATCCATCTCCATCCTCTGACAAACAGAGGCTAGGGACACCATTCCTTACCCATCATGGCTAATAGCCATTAATGGACTTAACCACCATGAATTTATCCAGTCCTCTTTTAAACGCTGTTATAGTCCTAGCCTTCACAACCTCCTCAGGTAAGGAGTTTCACAAGTTGACTGTGCACTGCGTGAAGAAGAACTTCCTTGTATTTGTTTTAAACCTGCTGCCTATTAATTTCATTTGATGACCCCTAGTTCTTGTATTATGGGAATAAGTAAATAACTTTTCCTTATCCACTTTCTCCACATCACTCATGATTTTATATACCTCTATCAAATCCCCCCCTTCGTCTCCTCTTTTCCAAGCTGAAGAGTCTTAGCCTCTTTAAATCTCTCCTCATATGGGACACGTTCCAAACCCCTAATTATTTTAGTTGCTCTTTTCTGAACCTTTTCTAGTGCCAGTATATCTTTTTTGAGATGAGGAGACCACATCTGTACGCAGTATTCGAGATATGGGCGTACCATCGATTTATATAAGGGCAATAATATATTCTCAGTCTTATTCTCTATCCCTTTTTTAATGATTCTTAACACCCTGTTTGCTTTTTTGACTGCCACTGCACACTGCGTGGATGTCTTCAGAGAACTATCCACGATGACTCCAAGATCTCTTTCCTGACTTGTTGTAGCTAAATTAGCCCCCATCATATTGTATGTACAGTTGGGGTTATTTTTTTCCAATGTCCGTTACTTTACATTTATCCACATTAAATTTCATTTCCCATTTTGTTGCACCATCACTTAGTTTTGTGAGATCTTTTTGAAGTTCATCACAGTCTGCTTTGGTCTTCACTATCTTGAGCAGTTTAGTGTCATCTGCAAACTTTGCCACCTCACTGTTTACCCCTTTCTCCAATCATTTATATATAAGTTGAATAGGATTGGTCCGAGCACTGACCTTTGGGGAACACCACTAGTTACCCCTCTCCATTCTGAGAATTTACCATTATTTCCTACCCTTTGTTCCCTGTCTTTTAACCAGTTCTCAATCCATGAACAGACCTTCCCTTTTATCCCTTGACAACTTAATTTACGTAAGAGTCTTTGGAGAGGGACCTTGTCAAAGGCTTTCTGGAAATCTAAGTACACTATGTCCACTGGATGCCCTTGTCCACATGTTTGTTGACCCCTTCAAAGAACTCTAATAGATTAGTAAGACACGATTTCCCTTTACAGAAACCATGTTGACTATGGCTCAACAGTTTGTTTTTCTATGTGTCTGACAATTTTATTCTTAACTATTGTTTCGACTAATTTGCCCGGTACCGACGTTAGACTTACCGGTCTGTAATTGCCAGGATCACCTCTAGAGCCCTTTTTAAATATTAGCGTTACATTAGCTAACTTCCAGTCACTAGGTACAGAAGCCGATTTAAAGGACAGGTTACAAACCTTAGTTAATAGTTCCGCAATTTCACATTGAGTTCTTTCAGAACTCTTGGGTGAATGCCATCTGGTCCCCGTGACTTGTTAATGTTAAGTTTTTATCAATTAATTCCAAAACCACCTCTAGTCCCCTTTTAAACTTCTATAGTCTTTTTGACTTTGGTTCCCAGGCTTTTTACATCCTAGCATTGTCTCTTAATGCCCCCTTGTGTTTATCAACAGGTGTCTTATCTTGAGCCATTCTGTTTCCTTCCTGCTTGTTTTCCTTATATATTAACACAGTAAACATCCAATTTGCTAGGTCAACCTACAGTATTCATGAATTATTGTAGAGCAGCTCCAAGCCCATAAGTCTGTTTCTAATTGTGATCTATTGTTCTCAAGTTGTTACTGAGATGGCCCCCCAAAAACTTTTCAAATCCACAGCTAGATAAAGTTGCTAACCTTTTGTTTGGCTTTAATTTGGCCTTATTGATCCTGTCAGCCATAATGAAGCAAGGTATAGTTGCTTGTTTGGAATGAATAGCATTTTTCCTTTCTGCTTCAGGAATTCTTTCAAAAGCTGTACAGTGTCTCTTTGCTTTCTGCAGAGTTTTATGGGTGTTATCCTAGTTCTCTTCATCACCTACAGCTGTGTGCTTGCTATTATGGTGGAGTGGCTGTTATGATTGCAACAATATTTCCATTTTGACAGGCGTGTCAAGCCTTTATTCTATTTGAAAAATTAAGTATATCAAAGCAAATATGAACCTAGTACTTGAATTTTCCATATTGGAGATGAGTTTATAGGTTTTTCCTCATAGACTGGCAAATATTCCCTAATCACTGGCCAAACCTAGGGATCTGGGCCATAAACTGCTTAGTGCAGTATATGGAATGGGGGGCAAAAAGTGGTACAGAGCAACCTCTCCACTCCCGTGATCCTCTGCTTGACTGGAGGCCAAACCAGTCCTATCATAGCTTAGGGCAACCTCAACTACAAATCTGCTCTAAGGTGCATCACCTAGTGTGGTGATTCTTTGGAGTGCAGCACATGCTAGTATTCTCCCCTCATAGCCTGCCCAAGAATGTCCCTTGTGTGCTTGGGAGCTGAGTGTAGAAGCAACTTTGCTGGTTTTGTGCCACCCAGAGGTTCCCTCTGTTGGGGCAGTTGCTACTTCCGCACAGCCAGAGTGTCACAGGAGGGGGCAGAGCTCTGACCAGGATCTGTCACTATGGCTGTAAACTCTTCATAATCATGTAATGTTTTGCTCTGAGACTGAATATAATGGAACCAACTTCTTATTCCTGCTTGCCTGCAGGGTTCTGTTGCAAATAAGTTTTATGTCCATAACGACATCTTCCGCTACCAAGATGAGGTTTTTGGTGATTCGGACACCGAGCCTCCAGAGGGTAAGTAAGTACCAGGATCCTGGAGCATTCTACCAGTGCCAGATTTTTGT
Source organism: Chrysemys picta bellii (assembly GCF_011386835.1). Taxonomy (NCBI): domain Eukaryota; kingdom Metazoa; phylum Chordata; order Testudines; family Emydidae; genus Chrysemys; species Chrysemys picta. Next base: position 105,116,477 of record NC_088798.1, read on the forward strand.
GGCATTAGTGGGCATAGTAAACTACTCTCAATTCTCAGACTAGAGAAGATTCTTCTCTTATGAGAAGGCATATTTGCAGTAAATTCAAATTGTCTCTCCTGTGTGTGTGTGTGTGTGTGTGTGTGTGTGTGTATATAATATATATATATATATAATTTTTTTTTCCTGTCCCTTCTGTACTGCTGGTACTTCAGCATGGGCTGGTGGAATACAGACTGTTGCAGTCGCTGGTACGGTCCTTCTTCCTGCAGTGATATTAAAATAAAACTTCCCAAAAATTTGTGGTGGTTGTTTTTTGTTTTTGTTTTTTTTTTGTTTGTTTGTTTGTTTTTTGTTTTGTTTTTTTGAAAGAATCCCTTTGAGCTTGGACAGTGTGATAGGTGTAACTTGAGTTCTCTTCCTTCCCTAACCCACTCTAGAATCTGAGGAGGAGGTGGAGGAACCTGAGGAAAGACAGCAGACCCCTGAGACAGTTGATGATACCGGTGCTTACTACGAGCAGTCTGTAAGGTAAAAAGATTATACTCTTAATATGGTGAAGGCAAACTTTGCATTGTGTGATTTCTTTAAGGACCAGGTCTGGAATCAAATGTGAAGAGAAGTCAGGAATGAAAATGTTTTATGTCTAGAAGTCAGGCTTCTGCTGCAGAAGCTGTAGCATAAACCTTGTTAAATGATACACTATTAGCTGTGAGGCTGAGCAACTGTTTTCAGCTGATATAACACGTTCTAAGTATATGCCTAGTGAAGTGAATTTTGCTGTGCTGCTCCTCTTGATTGCATTGTACTTTGCATACCTGGGTTAGAAGCCTGCCTTCAATACTGTTCTTTATCCGAATTGAAAAGACATCTTGTTTCCATTCCTGGTGTTCTTCAATAGCAATGACTTGGAGGAACAGCTGGAGGAGCCAGTAGTGGAACCAGAACCAGAGCCTGAACCGGAGCCTGAACCGGAGCCAGAACCAGAAGTGCAGGAAGAAAAATCTGAGCCAGTATTGGAGGAAACTGTTCCTGAGGAGACTATGGAAAAGAGTCCTTCTCCGGTCCCTGCAGACCCCGCTCCTGTGGTGCAAGAGGACTCCAGGGTAATGAAATGAGTGACTTTAATCTGTATGTTCATCCTTTTTCTCCTCTTCATTATGTAGAACACACCATCATCTTTGCTCTGGCAAGATGGGGTAGCTGGATGAGAAGTATCCAAATTCTTTTGCATAAGACTTTTCTCTCCTGCTCCTGAATTGTCCTTTTCACCTCAAATTGAGCTTATCCACAGAAAAGCGATTGGTCAGTTAGCTGGTTGCTGGTATCTCAATATGACGACACGTTATCAAGGCCCTCGGTATTTTGTACCTGTTCAGTTTGCTCCAGAAACTGGCTTGAATTTGTCCTTAAATTGAATGCTTATGGTAAGGCTTGGAAGGATTAGGTTTTTATTGGTGGTTGTTAATCAAAATTTAGGCAAAGTAAGAAAAATACTGCTTGAGAACTTATTAGACCAGGGGTTGGCAACCTTTCAGAAGTGGTGTGCCGACTCTTCATTTATTCACTCTAATTTAAGGTTTCGCGTGCCAGTAATACATTTTAACCTTTTTAGAAGGTCTCTTTCTATAAGTCTATAATATAGAACTCAACTATTGTTGTATATAAAGTAAATAAGGTTTTTAAAATGTTTAAGAAGCTTCATATTAAATTAAAATGCAGAGCCCCCGGACCAGTGGCCAGGACCCGAGCAGTGTGAGTGCCACTGAAAATCAGCTCGCGTGCCACCTTTGGCACACATGCCATAGGTTGCCTACCCCTCTATTAGAGTTTGATTTCAGCATAATTACTTTTATATTTTGACCTGTGATATTGACAGTTTGTGTGTTAACGGTTATATGTCTGCTGTCATTAAATAAGCATCTGCCCCATCTAACTTCCCACAACTGTGAAAATTTAAAGAGATAGAAAGAAGTCTTAAAATGCATTTTGCACAGTTGTGAAAATTTAATCAATAAGCATCAGTAGCCACTGAATTTTTTCTTCTTTTAAAGCCAGACTATGCCCAGCCAACTTATGGTTGTGACCGTACCTTTCCAAATACGGTTAGGGTGTAACCCCTGCAGTGAGGAGTCTAACAATAGCCCCAATTCTGTGCTGCATCCCTGCCTGTTTATGCAATTTATGCAGTGTTCAGGGGTTGGAAACAAATAATCTATGGAAATAAAAGTATACCTATCTCATAGAGCTGGAAGGTCATAGAGTCCAGTCCCCTGCCTTCACTAGCAGGATCAAGTACTGATTTTTGCCCCAGATCCCTAAGTGGCCCCCTCAAGGATTGAACTCACAACCCTGGGTTTAACAGGCCAATGCTCAAACCACTGAGCTATCCCTCCTCCCTCTGATTCCGCCATTGCAGCAGGGGGCGGGGATCCATGGGTGCCACAGGCCTAGTGTAATAGGCCTAGGCTACTGCTGGGAGTGAGACTGTGGCTGGAATACTCTGCACTCTAGCTTTTCTGAGTTGGGATGGTTCATAGGCAGCTGTGGGGAAACCGCTGAGGGCTGGACCCAGAACTCGGAAGGCTCAAAAGCGGTTTTAAAGCTGTGTCCACCACCTCAGCTGCCACTTCTGAGAGGCACAGCTCAGGGTCTGGGCCTGCTGCTAGAACTAAAACTTGCAGGCCTTGAGTTACTAAGTAACGCTATTTATTCCTTTAGACATTTTCATGGGCATCTGTAACCAGCAAGAACCTCCCACCCAGTGGAGCTGTTCCAGTATTGGGAATACCACCTCATGTTGTGAAAGTACCAGCCTCACAAGTAGGAATTCTGCACTAATCACAAATTACTTGGTGACCTGGGGGGAAAATATGCAGTAGAAATTCCCTGCTTATAGCATTCATTTTAGGATTCTTGATGGGGTTTTGGAATTGTTAGGGGTTTTCTAAATAATCTTTTAAACAAAAATCACATTTGTAACCCTTGTAGCTATGAAGAAAACCTTCATCAGCGTGGACCAAATGTGTTCACTGTGTGTGTTGAGGGTATCTGCCTTGAAAAACATGAAAAAATCTAGTGAGGGCAGTTCCACAGAGCTTGGGCAAACTTGCCAAGTTAGAGGTACTAAAATCTTTCAGCCATGATTAGGCAAGATATGCTTCATCTCCCTTTCTGACATTGTGTAGCCCCAGGGTACATTTTATTGACTGAGCACTACACAGTAAAAACAGAACAGCATTTCATTTTGACGTTACAAGTATAACTTGAGCTGAAATGCATTCTGTAGCCACTGATGAAAAGAACTACCAATCTTTTGCAAATTGGAAATTATCTCAGTATAATCTAAACTTTGATAGTAAGCTCTGAAAAATGAACCTTGCTACTAGCCTTGCCTGGTTTTACATATCACTTACTGGTTGTTCATTTCTGCAGCCCCGTCCTGAGTCCAAGCCTGAATCCCAGACTCCGTCACAGAGGCCACAGAGGGATCAGAGGGTGAGGGAGCAGCGAACAAGCATCCCACCACAGAGAGGGCCTAGACCAAGTAAGAAAAGCTAGAAGAGCATAAGTACTTGACTTTTTTCCCCCTTTCTATCACCTTTTAATTGCCTAAGGAGCCATGAGGCACTCAATATACCATGTGCCAATTAGAGTTGGTTTTTCAGTTCTTAATGATAGATATTCTAAATCACTCCTGCTACTGTTGCTGTTTTAGCTGATCTGGACCTGAACCTCTGTTTTAGAAATGAACTTTCACGAATATAAAAAAAGTTTGTAGTATTTAGATTTTGTTTTGTTTGCTCGTCAGTGTGAGTTTCTAATGCATGGCTATTGTGAAAATTATTGAAATTCCACTAGAACTTGAGTCTGAATCTTACTGCATGCCAGTTACACTGATGATTAGAACTGTACAGGTATTGTGCATGATGATTGGCTTTAAGCAAGTGTTTTTTGTTTTAAGTTCGTGAAGGTGAGCAGGGTGACATGGAAACTAGACGGATTGTTAGGTACCCAGACAGTCACCAGCTATTTGTTGGGAACCTTCCTCATGATGTGGATAAAACTGAACTGAAGGACTTCTTCCAAAGTAAGTTGCTGACTTTGCTGTGTTCACCACAGGGTTTTGGGGCTGCAACCATAAGCACATGTCTGTTTCTGCAGAACATTCTAATGTGTGACCAAAGAACTTGGCTCTTCTCTTGCAGATTATGGGAACGTTGTGGAACTCCGCATCAACAGCGGTGGGAAACTCCCTAACTTTGGGTTTGTGGTGTTCGATGATCCTGAACCAGTTCAGAAGATCCTTAGCAATAGGGTAAGGTGGTGGTGTTTGGACCAGTAGAGATTGGATTCTGCAAAATAATGTATTTGAATTCATTCCTCTGTTAATGGTGGGCAATGTCTGTCTGACCCTTAAGGAGAAGGGACATTCTTCTAGCCAGCTGATTTTTAGCCCCTCTCTTCTTCCTCTGTCCCCAGTTTACGTCCATAAATGAACCACTCTGAATAAGTGTGTGATTCACGTGTTCATGCTGTTTGGAAATTAACACACACAGTTGGCCAAATTTAGTGCTGAAGCAAACTAGTATTTTACGAACCTAAACAGTTAATCGGTAAGCATTAGTCTAACGGGTTAACAAATCCTAACTGTTAGCCCCCAGACTCTGCCAGTTGCCTGCTCCAGGAGCAGCCCCTCTCCCTTCAATTGGTTAACCATTTAAATAACATAATTTAAATCATTTAAACAGTTAACTTTTTGAACGGATATTTACATCCCTAAAGCAAACCAAAAGCAAGATAAGGCTGCCATGGAAAACCGAGCCCAAAGAAAGAAGCGTTGAAAAAGCGGGGGGAACCATGTTAGTGTTTTCCTTGAAGAAGGAATTTGCACCCTAAACAAGCAGGGTGCAGAGTCACCTGCTCTCAGACTGGCCACAGCCACTAAGAATGTAAAGGCTATAGCTAGTGACCCCATGGGGATTGTTGTGTAGGTGGTAGATCTAAACACCTTGCACCCACACACATCTGCGCCCGTACAGCCAGCAGTTAGAGAGTTGTAGTTCGCAGCAGTCAGGGGCACTTCTCTTTCACCCCCTTGGTGTGACATCACACTTACAGGCTCTTGGAGAGGAATGGCCAGTCCTTGGCCCTTTTCTGTATTAATTCTGTTTATATCATTTTTGTGCTCTTTTCCTGCAAGTCACAAATCTGCAGGCTCTAAGGAATGTTTGTGTCAGACTTAAAGTATAATTAACACTGATGCTCTCCTTCTTGGTAATATAAGACCGTAGTGGGGGCTTTGTGTGTATTTAACCCAGGGTTGAACATTTCAAATATTTGTTTACTTCTAATAATTCAGAACCCTTATTTCATCTGTAATTTAACTTTCGTTATCTGTATTGATTTTTCTCCGGCCGTCGTGCACAGTATGCTGGACACAAGCATGTTTCCTTTAATTCTAGACCAGTTCTTGCAACAATACTATCTCTGCTACATTGCAAATACTGCATATCAGGACTTAAAGATTACTAGTAAACTATCAACCAGAGAGCTAAACCTGCTTGCTAGCAGTTCGTGTGAAAGGGAGGCCCTGCCAGTAAAGTTTAGGGGCAAAGTGACAGAGAGATACTTAAACCCTATTCCCATACCTGGTTGCTGGGAAGGGTGTTGGTACCCCTCATGCCAGGGCAGCTCCAGGGGAACGGATCATCAAGTGGGAATCTTAGCTGAAAAGCTTTCTGCTTGTCACTAGCAAGGGGGATTTTCAAGCCCTTCTTTATATGTTGGAGCATCCAGAATAATTCATGGTCTCTAATGAGAGATAATTGATATATGTATGAAGGAACCCTCACTCTTGAATTTCTTAGCTTTTTGTAGACTTAATTCCTCAGCCTTGTGGCAGTAGCTTATTTAGCTTTTAGTGCTAATAGGGCATATGTTCTGATTGGCCTCTTCCCTGCTTCAGTGCAATTTGCCAACTCAAGGTTTGTCTACACAGTGAGTTACTGTGTCGCAAGCCAGGTGGTGAATCTACAGCACACCGTGCACTAACTCCCCATGTGTGCACTGCTGCAGCACATTGAAAGGCCCAGAGCGTGGCTTCGTGTACTAGGGTAGTTCTCTTGCTGCCATATAGACACGCCCTCAGTAACTCCTCATCACACAATATAAAATGCTGCTTTGCTGAAAATGAAGGATTTCCCCAGAATGCAGGAAGGGTGCAATATGGGCCTCTGAGCTGCTTCAAAACAGAAGAAAAGTGAACTGGAACTAGCAGTGATCTGAATGACTTTTCATTGCACTAAAGTGTGTCAGTGAAACAAGCTCATCTTCTCCAACGACTTGCTAGGAAAGGTGGAGCATGTAAAGTGTTCAACTGCCCGAGAAGTCACTGTTCAAACAATTGGAAGGATGGATCAACTGTCCCTTTCTTTTTCCCCCCATAGCCTTCTCCTGCCACCCTAACAAAATGTCTGGCTGAGTACAAAACTGATGTAGTATTTTTTTTAACCTGTAAATAGGTAGCTGCCATTTAACCTTCTTTCTTGGCTTGCTCCCATTCCTAATATTAATCCCATTGAAGGGAACAGCATAAACTTACCCACGTGAAAGGCTTTGTTGGAGAGTTACAGCTGCATTGTTAATGCTCGTAAATCTTTTCTTTCTCTTGCAGCCCATCATGTTCAGGGGAGAGGTGCGTTTGAACGTGGAGGAGAAGAAAACACGAGCTGCCAGGGAGGGTGATCGCAGAGACAACAGACCACGTGGACCTGGAGGCACTCGGGGAGGGCTGGGAGGTGGGATTCGAGGGCCTCCACGTGGAGGAATGTCTCAGAAACCAGGATTTGGAGCTGGAAGGGGCATCGGGCAACGCCAGTGAATGCATCAAGGATGTTGGCATGGTGGCACAAACCCTTGTTCCTGCAGATTTGTGAATTTCAGCCTTGGGTATCTTGGAATGTGGCCCTGGCCTGTTATAGACTGCTACGTTTGATACTGTTTTGGCCCCTTTTTGTTTGTTATGGTTTTGTGTTTTGGTTTTTTTTTTCCCCCCCCTAGTCCTTGTCCCAGATTCCAGCTTTGTGGAACAATATTTTAGGAAAAGTGGATTTTAAAAAGAAAAGAATGGAAGTTCCTTGCTCACTGCAAACTTACGGACTGGATTTTTTTTTTTTGTGTGTGTGTATACCAGTGGGTCTTTCCTAAAGGAATGTGGTGTGTTTTTTTTTTTGTTTGTTTTTGTTTTTGTTTTTTGCGCTCTATATTGAAATTGGGTGCGTTTCAGTCAGTGGAATAATCTTTCACCTGCATGTGTTCAAGAGCCTGTAGGAAAACCTAGCACTTGGCAAGCATTTCAAGGCAGGAGAAACTATTGTTTGTCCCTTGAGGGTCATGTGCACATCCTCTGGTCTGGCCATGTTGCCACTTGAAAAATTGACATTCATTCTTCTTTCTGTGGCGCTGTAAAAGTGGAATAAAGGGTATCCATAGAATCTTTTTTCTTTTGATACATGATCACGAAAAGGAATTCTAACTACTGTTTTACCACTTACAAATTTTGGATTGTGAGATAGGTTTTAAATGTCTAGAACTTGACTCTTAAAACATTTTTCCTGAACTTGTGAAATTTTTTATTGAAATAGGGAGGTTTTTTTCATGTTTTAGTTTGTATTTGTATAAAAAAAAAAACAAAATTGTTGTGCCTTCTATTTATCTCTCATTCCAGTCTTGGCAAATTGTTAAAAAAATAAAAAAAGTCTAGATTTGCTTTATCAAGTGGAGTATGTTGGAATTCTTGTGAAGGGGGAGTTTCCTCTCCATTCCTCCCATCACTACCTTTGTCTAGGATAATGACAAAAGGTGGTTTGGAAACTGAACCAATCTCTGCTGTGGTAGTAGGTAGAGATGTCTAATATTATAAAGCACGGTGGTGGTTGGCTGAATGTTTGCTTTTTCCAGCTGACTGAAAAGTTACGCCATTTTGTAACAACTCCTGTTGTGACTAGGAAACTGTGGTTGTAGATATCTTTTATTGTTGAAATGTAAATGTGCTTTTTAGGATCCTGTATACTTACTCTGTTCTTTATTGGGGGGGAAGGGGAGTCGCTTTTGCAGTTTGGGCATCCGTTTAGCAACTCCCCTCTGGCAGAGGTGAAACTACCTAGATCAGATGTAGCCTCTGACAATTAGGCAATCAGTACACCTCTAGCATATCAATTGCTGGTATATACTCCTGGTATTGAATAAATATCTTATTCATTCTCAGATTCCACTAAAATTGAAAATAAAAGACAAGACTGTGTGTACAATCTTTATTACACCAGTCTTAAAGGATTCCGGTGCACAGCTCGCTATTTTGGTAATAGGTATGGTGTTTAACTTCCATTGTATGGAAAAACATCTGGCAGAAAATGGCAGTCTTGCTTCCAGATTAATATCAGAAGCCATTGGGGTCAGATTAGAGCGGTGGCTCCATGCACCACCACCTTACGTTGATACGAAGTGACTGGATGGTATATCCTATGCCCCCTGCAGTATCTGCATCACAGTGGACATCCTGGAGAGCTTATTAGTAATTGTCTTTCATGTGAACCAGGATTCAGTGTCTAAGTTCTGGGTTTTCTAATGCAGGATCTGTGCAGATGTGATGCAATGGCATATCCATATCTCGTGGCCTCTGACACATTCTGCTTTACAAACTAGAACAGAGCTGTCTGTGGCCAGGGGGAGGTCACTATAAACCATACCAGAAAAGTTACATGTGAGAGTTGGTGTAGTTTAAACGGTCCACACCTCATTAAAGTCATTGGAAGCTTTTGTCAGAGACTTCAATGTTTGTTTAAAAACTGGTGTTCAACCCACCTCTCCTCAGACCTTTTACGGACTGACTTGACTTTTTTAACCTGCTCCCAAAAGTATAGAGGCACGTCCTGGCACTTGAGCAGAGCTAACTGTAATGACTATCCTCGCAGTGTGCCACTTTAGTGCACAGACATACAGGAAATACACAGTTCCCTCTTGTGGTAATAACTGGTAGTGTCTGTTCTAAATGGTTTTCCCAACTTCAGCTCAGGAAAACATAGTGTCTACCATTGCCAAGGAGTTAAGTGCAAGTCTTTCTCTGAAGTCTTCCCCGCTGGCGTTGTTTCATTGCTTTTCACAACTACAGCTCCATAATGACGGGTACGTATAATATACTGCAGGGGGGAGGGAGAACGGCCTCTGCATGGGAGAAATCCGACTCTAGCAACAGATACTGCCTTTAGATTATCAAAGCTTCAGTAAATAGCACCTATGCCTTGCACATGCCAGAGCTGTGAACACCTCTCCACTCGTTAAAGGAGTATGTCCTCAAAGGGATTTTGTCATAGTTTTGGGCTCAAAATATAATTTCAGGAGGGCAGTGGAGAAGACTTTCAAGGCCTAAATGGGTTTTGTGTTTGCTGCCTCTGTTTAGACAGCCAGTCTTCTGTGGTGTGAACCACATCATTGTTATAGTGCCGGAAGAAAGACAGGAGGCAAAACTGACCAGATTTTTTTTCATAGTCTAAGGTGAATGAAATGCAAAAATTAAAAAGATGCAAAACCTTAATGTGTTTTGTTATACGAGAAACTACTTTTTAAAAAGTTTACACCAACAGCATCTCAAACTATATGACTTCATGATTAGGGCTACAATTTTGACATGGAGGTCATGATGTTCACAGTAACAATCTGAATGAAGTCTGTGATGACCCCACCTTGCACCCATGGTGGCTTCTGTCCCATGGGTGTGGGCCCGCCTCCTCCCGCTAGGTGTTGCAACCTGGTACACGTTGCAGCATCACCCAGTGTTGGCATGTCTGCTCCTCTGTTCATCTGTGGCAGAGTGGCCCTGCCAAATCTGAGTGGCACTGTGGCGGCATATGCCTGTTCCCAATGCCTTTCCGGTAAAGAGGAAGTACTTGTTCCAAGTGAACAGGCCCCTTTGCTTAGTAAGGCAGCAGCAGGCCTTCGTAAGCCTTGCTCTGAAGGGTTCCTGAGGTTCTGGACTTCTACAAAAACGCAGCGGGGTGTTAAACTGAGCCTTCCCCTCTCTAGGTTAGAGGTAACAAGTGCATAGTCACTTTCTCAAGGAGCAGGCTTTCGTGTGGAATTAACACTAGTGCCAAAAGTATAAATGTACCTATTTTGCCTTCTACCTACTGATCTAGCCCGTACGCATTTAGCATTGTACTGTCAAGTCTACATTGTAAGGAATGCAGGGCATGTCCTGAGGCTTCAGTTCTAATCTGTGTATGTAAACGTACCTGAATTAGAGCTTTCTATAAGTATTGGGAGGTGAACGGTAAATTCTATCGAGGGGGGGGGGGGGGGGGAAGGTTCAGTCAACTCTAAACCCTCTCTTCAGTCAAATGTCTTGGTCTTTGTAATTTCCCCCCCCCCCTCAGCTGAATTAGCATGAACGTAATACATTTTATTAAACTAGCAAGCTAAGGTCAGAGCTCAAACTGAAGAGGGATGGAACGGTTGAATGGCTAAAGGGTGTTTCTAGAAATGATTCTGCTGTTACGAACCTTATAGTCCACAGTTGTGCTAAGGCCCTCCTATAGCATGCAGGCCCTGTTCAGTGGACAAGCATAGCCAAGAGGCTTAACCACCTCTCGTACGCCAAGATGTTTTTGTTGGTCCCTTGAGTGATAAGATGGATTTCAGTGCATGAACCGCTGTCCCTGATACTCTTACAGATGTTGGCTGTGCAACCTCTGCTTGTAGAAGGTGCAGTGCCTTGAATGAACAGAGTGATTGTCCTGAAGAGCGGCTGCTGGCGCTATAAAATAGCATGTGTCTGGCGAACATTTGTCTTGGCCCAGAAAAAGGGACTACCTGTGTCTGCACCTTGTAGTGTGAGCCCCAAGAGAGTAAACAGGCAGCAGTCTCTGATGTGCTTCTTGCTGCCAGTGTTCATTTGGGGGGATGCAACTGCAGCATTGAACTGGAGAGAAATAGCTGATCTCTTACCTCCTCCCCTTCATGGAAGAATTTCTCTGCAAGGATGGCTAGTCATGGAGAAGTTCCAGTATCCATGCGTTCATTTCCTCCCCGTGTCTCAAACTGAGCCCGAGATTTTCAAGGTAAAGACATGGTATTTTGTAGCTGCAGATAGCTCTCCCTGCATGCTGCTGCCCATGGCTGAGAATACCAGCAATTTGCCTGATCACTTCCTGCTAAAGCATTTACCGCTTGTGCCTGTCCTTGTTTCTCTTTCCAGCAATACCTTTCTCAGCCTGCCTGGTAACGGAAAAACTACCGCCCCAGGCCTTCTGGGAAACTTTATTTCAATGTTCTCTGGTTAAGGCTGGCTACATAATAATTGGATTTAATAGTGAACTTCTTGACATGCCTAATCAGAAATACGTTTTACTAAATGGCATACTTCAGTGTTTCTTTAATGTAAACAGGCCTTAAAACGGGGGGGCATGAGGCTGAAAATGGCCTGCATTGGGGAAGTATAAAAAGCTGCCCATGGCCCTCTTTTTCACAGGGATTTCCAGTCTTGGCTTAAGCACTGTACCATGAGCTGCCTGGCTAATGGAAATTCAATACTTAGTTGCCTTATCAAGCATTAAAGGGAAAATATTGTGTCCCTCCTCTCTTGTTTCTCTCCCAGGCTTCGGTTTTGAGGAAATTGCTTGAATAAGGTCTTTTAAAAAAGCCTTGGGCACTGCAGGGATCACTTCATTCAACAATGAAATACAGTGCTGTGTACAAGCAACATAATGCAACAGTTCTCAGAAAGGTAGTTTAAAGAGTTGGTGGCGTATAGTGCCCATGCATAAACATAGTTCCCTAGAACAAGTAGGTAACATACTGCAGGGCCAGGAACCATACTTCAACTCGCATGAGAACTTGGGAAGTAGAGCAGTACAAAGAAATACCATTGTTCCTAGGAAATCACCTCTAACATGCTGTTTTTAGGCTCCAACTTATTCTAAAGGCAAGAAAAAATGTGCCCAACCTGCCATCTGGACACCAGTTGATGCTGGTTGGGGAAAGCAAAGCCATTTTGACACTTAGTACGTGGGTACAGGGCACACTCACCTGTGTTTAACAGAGTAAAAAGTTACTCCTTTTAGTCGGTGACCTAATAACAGACCTGGGCCTATATCCTGCTTGAGTCAGTCTGTCGTGTAAAAGAGATCAGGCTATATTCCTGAACTGCTACTGCCCTGCTAATGTCCAAAGCAGCAAAAAAGGTTTGGGGATCTGGATAGATGAAAAACTATCGGTACTGCAAGGGTAAACCCTAGCATTGTGAGGAACTGCAGTGTAGATGAGGGCTCAGAGGGCAGCAGTAATGAGAAGATTCTTCTCTCTCCCCCCCCACACAGCAAAATTAGAGTACACAATACAATGATCCTACTTAAATGTCCATGAAATACTAAAGGAGAGCAGCACTTCTCAGCCATTAGCACTGGCTTTAAAATGACCTCTCCGGTACTAAAAATCCACCGAAAGCAAATTTCAGAAAACTTTTATTTTGTTTTTTAATTGGAATCGGCATGAATGTATGGTTCAATAAATATATATATTTTTATATACACTTACAACAGAAATCTTACATTCCATCTTCAAACTGCTGAAATAGAACTTTTTTTAATTTGTTTTTACAAGCCAAAAAAATAATCTGCCATAGCTTCTGTGTTCATGCAAATTGTACTTGTATAAGTTATAGGTTTGTTTATCGTGACGTAAAAATGTTACTCTTAAGGAAGCAGTTGCTTTGCACTCTGTGCCCATATAGCAAAACACGTCCTTAAATGGAGCATTAAGGCCATACCAACTGTATCGATATATACAAATAAATAAATTTCACATAGAAAAGACAGAGAGGTCACTTTTTTTTTAAGAGGGGCAGGGGAGAAGAGAAACTTATGCAAGCATTTATTTATTTATTTTTCTGCCTAGAGCAGTTTCCACTTGTTGGAAAATGCAGTCCCTTTGAGTGAGAATCAATGCGTCTTTCAGTGCGTATTTTCTGTATTTCTCTAGCCCTGGTTTTGTTCTTGATGATAGCATGAAAACTAGTTTCTGCTCCTGCTGCTTGTTTCCTACCTGACTTCCCACTTTGGGGCATTTGATTGCCACAGAGCCAATGGCAATGCTACAACTGAGAGAACGGTTTCAGCAGAGGAAGGAGCTACAGGCGCATGGGTGTTGCTAAGGTCTATTACAGCAGGATGTTCAAGAGCAAACCTGAACTTCCTTTCTAGCGCTAGGAGTGGTTGGAGAGTAGTTGGTGGCTGTCCAATTTTCTCTTCCTGCTTACCAGAGCTCAGGAGAGAGACAATGCTTCCTCTAATCTGCCCAAAATCCCTTGTAAGAGGCTGCTGGTATTTTCCCACCCATGTTGCATCTGCACAGATAGCAGCCCAAACCTTGGCAGGTGAATATGAACAACTTTTTTTGTATTTTCTTTTTAAAATGTTGTTTTGAATGAAGTTAAAGGGAAACTGTCTGATTAAAATCCCTGTACTTAAAATCAGTCCTCTTCTGTGTTACTAGTAACCCCTGAGGCTATTAGAATGGAAAGGGTTTTAATAATCTTGGTTACTTTCTGTCTCTGATGCCACTGCTTGTGTTCAATGTGCCACTCGTTGAAGCAAATTCTCTACAACAAAGCCAAGTTCTAGTCTCCTCTTTTCTGGTTGCATGTGTTATCCCAAAGTTGCGCTGAATAGGTGGCAAATGTTGCAGGGGCATGCTTACGAGCAGGCTAGCAAAATGTCTGACCCCCATTTTAAACTAGAGGATTGAAAGATGATGGAGGAAGACCAAATCAGGAGGCAGCACTCTGCTGCCATGTATAAATAGTACTAATACGCGCCACTAATGAGCAGTGGGAGGCCAAATGAGCTTTTAAAACGAAGATTCTCTTTTCATAGGACTCTCTTACAGAAGAGAGAGAGAGATGTAGAAAATATGAGAGAACAGCATTGTTTCAAACTTTTCAGGGAGACCTTTTCCACAGGCACAAAGTCTTTAAATAGGAGTAGGTCGAACTTAACATACGGTTGATGCTTCTGGGGAACTCTGAACTGCCGTATTTCAAGGGTATACTGAGAAACCAGTGTTCTGTATTGGGCCATTCACTTCTCTAATTGTGTGGGTGGGGGGGTGTACGCTCCCCTCCAGAGTAAAATCAGACATGCATTATTTGGCCTAAATAGAAATAATTTCTAAGTAATTAATTTTAGGAGTTCACTTTGGGCCCAAAGTTAGGTCTGTTCATTTTGGAATATAATTTAAAGGGCATGTGTGTATTTAGAGGGAGGAGATCTCTGCTGGTTTGGTGGCTTGTTTTTTGACTATGTATGTATATGTTTTGCACTACTCACTTCAGTTTGGATACATTAAATGTGGTGCATAATACATTGTGGTAGAACGTTAGTGGACAACCTAGCCAATGAAATGTCCCCATCTATGATGATACTGTTCCTCTGCATGGCCATTGTAACCATCCACCTGAGACGGCAAGCAAACAGCTGCTTCGACAGGCAACGCAAATTTCCCTAACGTCAGGATTCAAAGGCTGTGTTCAGAATGGTCTTAACTGATGTTAGGGAGATGATACACTGTAATGGAATGTGATGTGTGACTTGTTTCCATGTACGTCCTTTCAGGCGAACTCCTTGGCATGTTGCTTCAGCTTTACAAAATCTCTCGCTGTGCCTTGGTCTTGCAAAGTTACCTTTTTCCCAAGGACTCGGTTAGTTCATGAAATAGGTGGAGAGTTCTGGCCACTATGGGAGCTGTCAGTAATGTCATAACCAGGCCCTGGAACTGCCCACGCTCCCTCTGTTTTTCACATTTGAATTCAGCTTCACTAGGAATGAGATGCTCCAGGCTGTGCATTTCAGGGTAATCCGTGCACCTCTCAGGTGGATAAGGCTACTTACCCTTCAGCTTTGTGCCTTATGCCAACGTTTATGACCTGCTCCAACTTCCCAGCATGGGCCTGCCTCTCATGTCTGACTGCTTAAGCACCAGGGAATGTAGTGCTAGCGTACAAGACTGTCAGAGGCTCCAGTGAGCAGCAGTCCGGTGCTGCAGATTGCTCATCCCTGCCATTCAAGTGCTTACTAAGGACCATAATTCTGAAGACATTTCCAAACCTGACAGGCCCCCAAATTAACCTGCCTTCAATTCAACCAGTGGGGAGCTGAGATTTACTGTGCAAGGATTTGGCTAGTGCAGGTTACCCTGCTGGGTCTCAATGGATAAAGCCAGGAGCCAGTCCTGTCTTCCAATTGTCCCAACACCTTCAAGGGCCTGGGTCAGTGTTGGCAGCTTTTAAAAGCAAGACAGACCCTGAGTAGGCGGTAACCATTTGTTTCAAACAATCATTTTTCTAATGTAGAGTAATTTAGGAGCTTGTCAACCTGGATGGTGTCCTCGTTCAACCTCACATTGTGTCCTGCTAACCACTGATACAGGAATGACATAGGAACAGTGCAACCTCTTCGCATTCAAACCCAGACCATTAATTGGGAATCTCAGGAGCGAAAAAAACGAAATAATGTAGAGCTGCAGGCCTACACCAGAGGGCACCAAATCTCATAGTCCTTCTTTTGGGGTTTCTCCATCAAAAGCTGGGAATGAGCGATGGGATGGATCACTTGATGATTCCCTGTTCTGTTCATTCCCTGTGGGGCACCTGGTATTGGCCAATGTTAGTAGATAGGATACTGGGCTAGATGGATCTTTGGTCTGACCCAGTATAGCCGTTCTTATGTTCTAAAAAGTCCCCCTTGAAGGCAATAGCCCCAACTCAGCTCTGGTTTAAACAGGTGCTGGTACTTAAACCAGGGCAGCATTTGGCCCCGTGGGAGTTAGGGATCCGGGGCAACGCAGAGTACAGAGCTATTCCAGAGCTGGAACGGCCTCCGTTCCTCAGTTCCCTGCTGAGGCCCCTTTCCTGAGTCAGGGCTACGTTAACAGTGACTCCAGAATGAGAAATTTGGGGGATTTTAAAAATAAAGGGAACCTTCTTCCTGGTGGACAAGAAGCAGCATAATGTGAAGCGACTGCCCCCTGGGGGTGCAGAATCCTAATGAAAACGAGGTAGAGGGAGTGATGGATCTGGCCGGCTGGCCAGGTGCATTATGTAATGCATCACTAAGTACCAGGAATGTGCTTGTGGCAGGAAAGGGAAGGGTTAGCTGCTTTACTGGTTTTTTCTTTATCTATATTTCAGGGAGGGCTACGGGAGCTGAAGAACCTCATTCTTAGTAACTTTCCCTCACCTACCATAGCTGTGTAACCTCTACTAGCCAGAGGTGGCTGATTGCTGGTCTTGCCCCACCACATACACTGGGAGATGTATATCCCTGCCCCTATCGCTCCAGCAATCGTGTGCTGACAGGCACCCTTTCATTACTGTTCCTAGTTTATGGCTATTGCCTTTTATTTATGCACACATCGCAGGATTTGGGTGCTGAGATGTTGCCAAAGCTGATCTGGGTCTTGAACCCTTCCCTACCGTTCACATTTCCTATTTCAAAGTCCCCACTCTTGCAGCCTCTCCGTTAAGGGAAGAATGAAACCCCATCATCCACCTTCCCATGTGAGGAACCGCAACAGTGTTTCAGTCCTGGGGTTGGTCTGCTGCAGACACGGGAAATGACACATGCCCAGGGCTAGTGCATTTTCCCATTGCTGCCATAGCAGGGAATTGAAACAGAGGGGCATCCTCCGTTTCAAACACTTCAGAGCTACTTTGCAGGGTCGCCTACTGTCTGAGACATGGAGCCGCCCCAGGAGCAAGGATCAATAACATGCCACTTGTTGGAATCTGCTGTTGGCTGGTCACCAACCTCTGGAGCAGCCCCCACCCCTCAGGGCTGATAATTTGGTCATTTTCCCCCATCACAGGTCTAAAGGGAGGGATGGGACCTTTTAAAAAATGATTTAAGTGCATCTCTAGGGGAGGTTTCAAATGTATCACCCTTGACCATCCCTTTAATATGTCATAGCTTTATTGCAGTAAAGATCTGCCTGTGTGATAATAGATGTAGCAAGAAGCATGAAGACCAGGACCTGACTGATCTTCTACTTGTATTACTCTGACAACCCCCATTGAACTCAATGGAGTTATAGAAGTGCAAAACTGGCAAAAATGAGATCAGAACCAGGCCCCACGCTTAAAGGGGAAGGGAAATTATGACCGTAAGGGTCTTTCTTCACTGCAGTTAACCCAGGCTCTTACTCTAGGGGTGATCCGATTCTGGTTCCTGTCCACACAATACAAGCAGGGGTTATTGCAGAAAAATTCTGAAGGCAGGGAGCAAAGTTGAGTCAGCGTATAGAACATTTCATATATGAATATATTATAGCCTGCAAATTTGAGGCGCAGGAGTACAAAAATTGGATCATAGGGACCTATGAAAAGAGAGTGTGTGGGTGAGGGGGAGTGCGGGGCAAACCAAGGTTTGGGTGGTGAACTGCCCTCTTTTCCCCATAGTAAATTATGCCCTTGACTAAAATCACTGACCCAGGTTTAGTGGTGCTTGCAGCCCCACCTAGCTGTTCATCTGAGGCTGGTGGCTAAAGTCTGAGATCTGCTTTCACTCAGGCGGGTAATTCACCCACTTTGCAGTGAGGATGCAGGCTAAGCCACTCAAGTGCTGATAGTCCTCCAATGTCTTCCCATGTTTTCCCCCCATGCGCACAGAAGGACAGGTAAGTTCTCCCACTATTCACTGAGCGAGAACCCTAGAAAGGCTCATCTTACTGCAGCCCAAAGAATCATGGGCTGGGTCCCTAGAAGTCTTAGCGCCGCAGGTGAGTGCAGCACCAGTGTGGGCCCCATAACTGGAGTATGGCTTTGCAGTGCAGCTGCTCACAACCAGGCTAAGATAACACAGGTGCTCTGCAGTGTGAAGACTTACTCTTACAGCTTTCTAAATGCACAGAAGTGGCACTCATTTAGTTAAACCGGGCAACTTTGTGTGTAGATGCTCTCATACTGGTTTATGCCTGGTTTATATTAGTTTAGCTCCCTCATGATGGTTTCCCAGATACGCTACAAGTCAATTGAAATGCGTCACTCGGGAGGTCTCAAGAAACCATAATGTAACTGCACTGAAAGCACAAAAAGCTCCTTCCCCCCCCCCGCCGTTCCAGAGTAAAGGCCAAAGTTTTGTTTTTAACTTATCCTATGGTGCCTGAGCAACGTAGAGTATACCATTATGTCCCCCCAGCTCCAGAAACAACTCCAGCCTAAAATGTTCCTTAACTGAAAGGGACTGGAGTTTAAATATCTAGACGCAACAGGGTGAGTTGAGAGGGGGGATTCAGTGTGAAGTTAGATTGTCAGTCTTAACGTCCCACAGTCTATTCATGGTAAAAATCCTTCATTTATGTATTTTCAGAGCCACATTTAGCACACATCTTTCACCTCACGTTAACAGACGACCCTCAGTGCTATTTGATCCCTGTTCACAACCAACAGAATCCATGTAGATGACAGATGATATTTGTGATGTACCAACCCACTAACAATGAGTGTGAAGGTAAGAAACAAGCATAGGAGAAATGCATGAGCTCTATTTCTAGTCACTGCAAAAGCCCACAACCAGTGAGTTGTTTGATGGTTTTCTGAGCGTACGGAAAGGACAAAGTCAACACCACAGACCAAGGTCCTGCCAAATTTCATTCAAATGTAAAAGAAAAAAAGTCCCTCTAGAAATCTGAAGATGCAAATGTGTGTGTGTGTGTGTGTGAGAGAGAGAGAGAAAAATATACAGGGGGGCACACACTGATCGTGTAGTTAAAAATTAAAGGGCAAGTTTTCAGCCCGAAGTGGCTTTTTCAGGGTTGTGTTATAAGTCCCCTGAAGCAGGTTTTACAGTGGAAATGCCAGCAGACCCTGACCTCTCAGGAAATGAACAGGCACCGTCCTGTCCTCCTCACCACAGTTATTGGTAGGATTTAGAGCCCAGCTGGAGTAGGTCCAGAGGGAGTTGTGCTCTTTGTAGCTGGCATCTCCCTAGCAAGAGGAGAGCAGCCAGCACCAGGAAGTTTTACAGACCACGGGCACAATTCAGCCCTGGCCCATGAATTATTCGTTGAGTGCTGAGAAGGTGGTTAGGTAGTCCCTGCCCAAAGGAGCTAGCAATATGCTCCTGTCTATCAAGTTACGCCAGGACTGAATTTGGCCCAAGGAACTTTATACTAGCACTCTAAGTGCTGCCTCTATGTTTATCCACAGCAGTGCAAAGTCACACCTAGGATATCTCCCCGCCTCATCTCCACCACCTTATGGACTAGACCCATCTAACAACCACCTAAACACAATAAACGCCAGAATACAACTAGACAATTGCAGACAGGAGGGGTGTGGCCCAGGATCCCAATGCAGTCGGCCTTTAGATCCCTGGAGGTAAAGTACGCAATGACCAGGTTTGATCTGCAGACTGGCAGAAGCCTGGACATATGAATGATATAAAACAGAGTAGCATCTACAGGTGCTGCCCCCCCTGCCTGTTAATCAGCACATGGCATGTTCACCTTTTGATCTGTCAGTGGCCAGTTGAGTGCTTTAAATGCCTATGGAAGACAAATAACAGAATGTGGCATGAAAAAGAATCTCTCCTGTTTATCAGTTATTAATGAATCCCCCCCTTCTCATCACATACTAGGATGCTTACAGTTGTGTTACACCTCCTCATTCACCAGGGAAATCGGCAACTCCCTACCCTATCAGCTGCAGTCCTCTCTCTCTCTCTATGGCATGAGCCTCATTCACATCAATTCCCCTGCTGGATCCACGTTACAATAGCCAACACTTGGCGTCAAACTGGAGTTACTTCCCCATTGGTACAATGCTGTAATGAAGGTACAGGGGTGGGAGTAGGGAGTTCTTGGAAATGACCAAGTTTCCAGGTCTCATCTTTTTAACTTACGCTTGTAGCATCAGCAAATAATAAATACTAATAATAGTGAATCCCAAATATCAGGCCTTCATTCCAAACCAAAGACAATCCTTGCCCTGAAATCAAATTTTAATTGCAGGGCAAAGAGTGTATGGAAGAAAAAGCCCAGATTTATGCTGTCTCTTCACTGCAGCAAAAGATGGGGTTTTACCTTGAGTTAGCTATACTGACGTAAAACCCTAGGGGTGATAAGGCACAGGTAACTTTTAACCTGGATGTAGCTAGTTGAGGTCAACACTATACTTCCCACCTGGGCTTTACCTTGACTAGATATAGCGAGATAAAAACTCAAATGCTTTGTCTCTACTTAGAGTTTACAGTCAGATAGCCAATTCAATGTGAAAACACACTATGCTTTGCAGTGAAGACAAAGCTCTATTGGAAAATCACACCTCAGCACCCTGTTCCAGAAGTGACAATCCAAACCGAGAGAGAGAGAGAGTGTGTGTAACAAATCTTTGTGCCCAATCAAAGGAAGTGGTTCATTAAATTTAAAATGGAATTGCTGGAACATTCCTACCTAATGAAGATGCCTGACTTGGTTAGATTCGCCCCCCAGAATGGAGTGCCTATCAGATCCAGTAGTGAAGTTACAATACTTCTTATCAAAACACAGGTGTCTTTGGGATTGTACTGTATACATGCCATTAGTTGCTTAACCATGTTTCTTGCTCAGATGAGCTGATGACTAATTCAGGTTAGAAGAGAATGTTCCCAGTAAGGAATTGGATTTTTTTTTTGTCCTGGAGAGCGTTGAGCAGGAATCACCCGAAAGACTGAGAAGGCCATATTCTATTTCCTACTGTTGGAGTTCATGAAGAGAGAGAGAGGGGGTGACATCAAGGGACCTCTGTCCTTTTGTGTCATCTTCTTCTTGATCTTGCAAAGTCCTGGGTGCTCTCAACTCTCTGTGAGTTGAAGGCACTCATAACTTCGTAGAAGGAGCACTTCCCTCCTGCAGGATTGGGACATTTGTTTATCCTGTAAAACGTGATGAAAGTGGAGGCCCACAGTAATATTCTGCATGTGTGTGAAGGGGTGCTTGGGCATAGAAGCGTCTCCTCCAGCCCCGCCCACTCTTAAATTGAAGCCAACGTAGCAAGGCAAATTCAGGAAGAAAAGTTTAGCCAACAAATTAGAGGGAAAGTGTTCCTCAGTCTTGCACCAGGCTACAGGAATCCTATTTATTGAGATGCCCCTTGGCAGGTATTATGTAGGTGAAATATGATGGTGGTATCAATCAATGGCTCATTATCAGTCAGTGGGAAACAATAGACAGGACAAGGCTACATTCAGCCACACCGTGAAGACAGTGGGGTCACACCAGGGATAAGCTGGGCCCTACATGTCTGACAGCGGGCAAGGTTCTACCTGAGCCGGAATTTGATACTGGGCTTTGATTTAACGTGACACAGGGTCACTTCTGAATCATCACCCACTGGCTCTCCAGCACTGGAGCACAAACCAAGGTGAGTTCAGTCAGTCTAGTGGGGGACGGAGCTCTGATCACTATATTCCCATCTCCCACAAGTCATTCCTAGATAGGCCTTTCGCTAGCAGTGCTTCCTTTATAGCTACACCTGATCCAGGCTAACTTTGCCCACTGCTTGTAGGAGCTTTTTACCCAGCATGCCTTTCTGGGGCTGGCCTTTTAAATTGGGCCGAGTCCAGCAGCTGCAGCCCTAATGGGATCATTTTCACACTGTGCTTTTGCTAGCTGCTGGTACGTCCCCGTTAGCTGCTGCTATGTTTTCCCTTTCCGATTCTTGCCCCTTCTCCCAGGGCCATTGCTTTTCGCTCCACAAAAAGAGAACGGGAAATATCAGCAGGAGAAAAGAAATTCATCTGCACATTCACTGATGCAAAGGTATTTTCTAACTGGGAGATGGGTGAACTGGTTTGTTTCTGCTGGAGGGTAGGGGGTTGGAGAAGATTGCTGGGCATTTCCAGTTTCTTAGTGGATTTAAACATTGGCAAAGAGGAGTGAGACCCTGGCAATGGGATCGTCCTTGTGGGGTGGGCGTGGCCTGAATTGAGACTGCTGTACAAAGATATGATGCAAGTGTGGGTGCACATCTTTCTTCCAGGTGAGGCACTCAGGCCGAGCTGCAGTGTGACACTGCAGGGTTAGTGAGGGCACTTCCCGAGACAGTGGCAGCTGGAGGTCAAACATTTAGGTGGGATACAGTAACTCTCCTTAACTTCCACAATGCTCCTTAATGAAAAGGGACTGCACCCCTGCTGCCCCGCCCGAATGCTGATCCCCCAGCTGTTCCCTTAAACCAGTAGCTCTGCATGGCTCATTCGGGGGGATGAAGGCACATTATATTCTCTCATGTTCCTGCGCTGGGCAATGCCCCAGCTGCCCCTGTGACAGAGCCTCTGTTGTGGGGAGACTGTCTTCTAAAGTGAGCCGATGGGCCTATGCAGTGTTGAATTATTTGAGAGCTGGACAGTCAGTGGGTTGGCTGGTAAAGGAATCTGAGTTTGAATCCTATACTTATGCCCTGGGCTCCTAGGAGCTGGGAGGGCCCTTATGAGGCATTCTGCAGGGTTTGGGCCCTCATGAAAGGGGTCATCTTGGAGGGCTCTGTCTGCAGCCATTCATCTCTGGCAAGGACGGTGTTTGGGGTCAGGTGAAAGAGAGAGGAAGATCTGCTTTGGCAGTGAGAGATTGGTCCTGACCGTTTGCGCATCTAGGGTCTGAGGCAGATGTGGGGGAAGAGGGAGAGGGGATGATTCCTAAAAGGGAACAGTGAGTTTGAGCGTAGCCCATGGCGCAACCAGCGATTGAGCAGGGGAGGGGTGATCCTGCACTGATGATCTCTCTTTTCTCCACTGAGTGTCTTGTTTAATTGCATTCTAAGATGTAAAGCTCGAACCCTGTGATTTATAGACATGCACTAAAACAGTTCTGGGAGACGAGAGAAGGGTCAATAACAGCCATGCCATGAAAAGGACACTCTTAAAAAAGCCATTATTCTCTGAATATGCACTAAGCGAGCGCATTTCATTCCCACATTAGTTATCTGAGGCTGGTTTGAAGCTGTTTAATGGGATTCGGCAGAATATAATTTCCATCAGAGGTTGTTTTTTCCTTACAAGCAATGTAATTTTTTTTGGTGAGGCTTTGCTTTATCTTTATGCTGACTTTGGGATCTAGTGTTCTGATGGAAAAATTGTAGCGGTGAAACAGAGGAACCGAAGTCACTTTGCAGACCCCCAGGAATAAGTAACAGCCTTCTGGTATAGATTAGTTTGAGAAAATGAGATGCATAAACCTAAGCAATGAAGGTGGTACTGATCATTAGTGAGAGAAAGGGGAGGGAGAGAGAGATGGGTAATGGCCCTGGTTGGTATCAGAGGAAACCTTAATGATCCTAAAATTATTGCATGCTAATTTCCTCTTTGGTGCTAATCTTAATGCCCTCAAGAATGATCAAGTACCTTAATTATCTCTTTAACTAATGAAGTGCCTCTATAAAAAAAATGGTAGAAACCTATTCAGAAAGAGGAGCAGTGTTGGAGCTTCTTTCCACCAACAAGCACAGTTTTAAAAGCTTCCTCACGGGAACAAGAGACTAGTAAATGCTTCCTGTAAGCCAAGGGATGAAAGCCTAATCCTTCTCCCATTAAGCTGCGTGGGTGTTCTGCAATGGACTGAAACGGGAGCGGGACTGGGCCCTCAAAGAAGAAAGGATTTGCATTCATGAAGGCATGGTGGGACACACAGCTTCCCAACAGAACAAGGAGTAATGATCTCAAGTTGCAGTGGGGGAGGTTTAGGTTGGATATTAGAAAAAACTATTTCACTAGGAGGGTGGTGAAACACTGGAATGGGTTACCTAGGGAGGTGGTGGAATCTCCTTCCTTAGAGGTTTTTAAGGTCAGGCTTGACAAAGCCCTGGCTGGGATGATTTAGTTGGGGATTGGTCCTGCTTTGAGCAGGGGGTTGGACTAGATGACCTCCTGAGGTCCCTTCCAACCCTGATAGTCTATGATTCTATGAACTAACTAAGATTGCTTTCGGCAGTGGGTCTGTGGCCTTTACAACTGTGTTTCCTGGGAATATGCACTACAGTATTCTGCTGATGGACAGGTTATGTCCCATAACTGCCTACTACAGGGTTTCTTGCACCTTCCTCTGAAGCATCTGGCACTGGCCACTGCCAGGGTCAGAACGCTGCAGTAGATGGACCCCTGGTCTGATTCCAGGTGATCCCTACATTTTAATCAAGTAGGTTCGAGAATTACAAAAATATGGTTTTATAATCTCTATGAAAAATAGTCATTTTTTTAACATAGTGAAACCTTTTCTCCTAAAAGTTCTTTTTAAAAAATAATAATTTTGAAATGCATGGACTCTTTGCCACCAACTTCAAGAACCTGCAGGATCCCTGGGACTATAAATAAGACACAATGACCATTCTAATTTGAGCCACCCTGGCTCCGCCTTGAAATTGACAAGGCTCAAGCAGCACTATGTGGGGGGGAAAAAAAGTTTGACGCGTAAATCACTTATTTTCTGTTGGCAGAAGAACTTTCAAAGTTGTCAGTGGTCTCAGGCTTTGATCCCACAGGGAGCTGAACGTGCTGGCCCCGATTCAGCAAAGCTTTCAAACACAAACTTAACATAAAGCACATGAGTACTTCCATTGAGATCAATGGATCTGCTCACAGGCTTAAAGTTCAGCACGTGTCTTTGCTGGATCTGAGGGCAGAATGCTCAGGATCAAGCACTTTTACTGAATTCCGCAGCACGATAAGGTACAGCTGCATCTCTTGCCGATTTCCATGAAGCAGGATTAAGACCCGAAACTGACTTTGATTGTGAATTATAATTAAAAAAAAAATTAGTAAGGAAAAATGAAAATCTATATTACTACCACGGTGTATATTACTATTATTTTTCGCATTCAATGGTCATGTTTACATGTGAGAACATTAATTCCTGACCATGTGGTTATACTGTTTCAGCCACGTCTGGAAGTAACAATGGGTAACAAGGGGTAAAAATTTTCAAAAGTGGCTTAGTGATTTTGCTAAGTCCCATTTTCAAAAGGGATTTAGGTGCCTAAGTCTCATTTGAAAAATTTACCCCCAGATCACTCTTTGTTTTTCTGGCCATTACATAATATTATGATTTGCCCTTAAAACCACCTTCTGAGCCCAATTTCCGTAAAGGGTTAACTGCTACAGTAATGATATGATTCAGATATGACAGGAACCTACAGTGCAAATAGGGAAACTTGTAGGTTGTTGCTAATACATAGTATTGCTGGCAATAATAAAGCAGTATACTTTGGAGAGCAGGCAGTTTCTTTTAGTATATACGGGGTAAATACTGTATGTAGAAACATACCGTGTGAAACCTTCCATAGTTGTCAGTGTTTGGGTGCTACAAGGATGAGAACTGTAGAAAAAACTAAGGGCTCTTCTGTGTGTGGAATGTGACCAGCAGAACTATATTCAGTGGTCTGATTATACTGCTGTATTTCTGCTGGTCAGTTTCCCATTTAGATAGACAAGCCCTTAGCCTGAGATATCACATAAATATTAACTAGCTATGTAATGGGGAGGAAATGACAGAGACCTCATTGTGTTTACACTGAATGGCAAAACTTGACTTTAGCACCACAGTAACTGGGTCCAGAATTTAGTTGCCAATCTCTCCCAGTTTGGCCCCAGCCCTACAAGGTGCTCCATCTGAGTGGATCTATATGGCCCCATGGAGCCCTGTTGACGTCAGTGGGGCTCCATGCAGGTGCAGCCGTCTGCCTGCATTCAGGATCTTTCAGGATCAGGACATATGTCTCCTATTCTCTTCCAACATCCCAAACTAGACAGGACTGGGGATGACAGATGAACTTGAGCTGCAAATTTGACCCTGGCTTCAGATCTGGAGCTGAACTTCCCCAAAGTTTCAGGGTTGTTTTTGCTCAGTGCCCTTCTCTAAGCTGGATCAGAATCCAGTTAATCAGAAGCATGTTTTCTTGGCTCTTGCCAGACCCGGGTCCGTCCCCCCCACATCATGCTCTGTACATGGGATGAATTGGAAAAAAGCAAAAAAGGATGTAACAAAGTTATAACAAAAGCTGTAACAAAGTAGGCTCGAGATTCCCTAGTATTGCACATCGATACGTGTGGTTTGTTAACCATCTAATGGCCACTACTCATAACAGCTCAGCTGCCATCGTGGTTCAGCAGAAAGAAATGTGCAGATGAGAACTCTCCCTACACCTGACCCCTCCTGTAGTTCCCTTGAAGTCAGTGGAGTTGGAACTGAGCTGAACTTAGCCCAAACTAGGAGTCTGCATCAGAATTTGGAAAGGGAAGGGAAAAATCATTATTTAATGGTCAGGATCCAAACTGTTAGTGCCAAGGATGGATCCAGAATCCATTTCACATGACCAAAGACAGACAAATACAGGCAGGGCTTTTCCCTGTGCTCCTCCAGGGGAACACGTGGGGGTATGGGGCGGGTTAGCAGCAAAGTCTGCCTTGGTGGCAGACAGGTAGGAAATTCCCTCAATCTGCTCATTCACTTCAGGTCATGACAAGCTGTTGAGAGCAATTCCCCGGCACACAGCTGGCACAACAGGCCATTCATGCCGCAGAAGGTTCAATAATTCAACAAGCAAACTCAAGCCAGCAGCAGTCTCGGTCCCCAGCCAAGACTCAAAGTCATCTTCAGATTAAATATCGGCTCTGCCCGACTGCTTTGTATTCCAGTGACTTCTCCCTTCCTGGGAACGCTCTGTTACCCGGCGACAGAAGAACAAAATCCTCAACGTACAAGATTTATGCTGCTTGAGTGGAGGGAGGAGACTGGAAAGGGGCTGGACTTTCACTCCTGGTGCCCACCCCAGCAATGATAACGAGCCCCTGAAGCTAAGCGGTACCTCTTGCCAAGGTGTTAGAAAATACTGCATTTTGCCCTATTCTGTGCAACAGACACACTTTTTTCCCCCCTTTTTTCCTTCTATTTTTAAATAAAGTGCATTTAGTGCTGGTGAAAGGGGCTGGCCCGGCACCCCTGCAGACTGATGTCTGTCCACAGAACCCGTAGTGCCTGGGCAGCCATGGGCAAGCTTTCTCCACCCTCGTCCCTCCCCTTCCCAAGGTGCATCTGGTCTATGCTAGAGTGGCGTTCAGCCTCCACCCTTGGCCTCTCTGCTCTAAGGCTGGCAGTTGTGACATGGGCTTGTGGACTGGGAGCTGAACTAAGCCCACCAAACCCTTTCACCGCTCTCCCATCAGATGGCTGGTTGCAACTGACCTGGGTCAGATCCGAGTTGGTGTCCGAGGCGAGAGGCACTCTCTAGTCCATCCCTGGTCCAGTAGACCTGTATAAAACGGGCTGGCATTTTGCTTTGCGTTGCCTTGTATCACATGTAGCGATGCAACTCCTGAAATCAAACGCCTGCCTCCTAAATGGATAGAAATGGATCAGTCCTGCCCCAGGCCAGTTGTTTCCAGCTGCTGAAAGGCAAATCCTGAGCAGGGGTGTTGGAAACCTCCCGAGGCACCTCTGATTTGGCTCCCTTAGTTCAGCATCCTGGTCTCTACAGCAATCAAGACCCAGCCCGGGTGCTTCAGTGCCAACTGATTGTCTCGTCTTTCCCATTCGCTGCTTCTCTTTTCACCTGACACACTAAAGTGCACAAATAAATAATAATCATAATAAAAAAATACAGCCATGGCAGCTCGGCAGCCTGGCTACTGGATCGAAGATGGCCCCAAAGACAGGGATAGGACAGCAACTATTGTGCTCACCTGCACACCTCAGCCTGTCTTTGAAATGCCAGCAACAGAGCTGTATTAAATGCCCCATCCCTACCCCTAACACCGACATTACACCTGCATCACAGGGCAGCCCCCCTGCCTATCTGCATCGTTCCCGTCCCCTCTTCGGATGCCTGCCTCCTGCAAGCCCCATGTAAATGTTAATGGCCTTCCCTTCTCCTCATCTGCTTGGCTTCCTCGGGGCTCCCACGGGGACTGGATCCACCCACCAAACAATAGAAGGAAAAGAAGGCTTGTTCCTCTTTCCTTAGACATCAAAGCTAAATGCAGTACTAAAAAGTTACAAAAATATAGTTGGGCCATCAACCCAGTCTCAATATTCTTATTACTGCTATGCAATCCAGAAAATAACGACCGCCCTTTCTGTACAGTTACCACCCTCCTCCCCACCCCAGCCTGTACCAATACAACTCAGTTCCACTTATTTCTCTATCTTCTTCCTCACTATGAGGTGCGCAGCATTAGAACACATGGATTTTGTTTAAAGCTCTATTGAAACACAATTGCTATTTGTTTTTCCCATTCTCCCTCCACCCCCCGTCCCAAACAAATATGGTTGAAACACAAAGGCTGTTTTAAAACAATTTTGTTACTTGTGCTAAGGGTAATTTCTGCCTCTTGAGATTGTCATTCTTTTGGTTTGCTGAAAAGGACAGCACATTCTCGCCCTTTCTAATGCCCTCATGTTTTCAGATTTTGCATTGGGTTAGTCTCTAAAGGGGATGGGGACTATATTTGCTTTAACTAAGAGAGACAAAATGTTGGATTTTCAAATCCTTGGCCAAAAGAATGACCCACAGCCTCTTCCTTAAAGTTCCTCCAATCCATCCCAACTTGAAAACACAGACACCAAACCTAGGGAAGCATAAATGACTCTCTTGTGTGTATGTGTGTGGTTTTTTGTTTTTGTTTTTTTTGCGTGCTTGGCTGGAAACTGGTATGGCCTTTATATAGCAAAAATCAGATTTAAGCATCATTGCAATATCTTCTGCACATGGAATCATGAATCATTCCAGTGGCTTTAGAATTTAAGCTGTTAATAGGCTAAAAAAAGGATTTTTTTTTGCATTATAATTAAGCATGAATATATATTTAATATATTACACTGCTTGGACTGCCGCTGTAGCAATCCGAACCTTCCTATGCTGTAAAACGCCTAGCCCTCAGCAATCCCCCAATTCAAGTTTTGGAAAACTTCCTTCCCCAGCTCCTGGTAATCCTCAGTTTGTATATTTAAAAGTCCCCCCCCCCCCCGTTTATTTTAAAGTAGATATTGCCACATTCTTAAATTCATGCATTGCTGCATTGCTATTGCACATGGGTATAGAGGATTGCTTTCTCCCCTCTCATCCCGTTTGGCTCTCCTCTCCGGGCGGCCCTGCTCACTGGTTGTGCACGTCCTCCCTGCGGACGATCTTGTAGATAATCCAGTAGAAAATGTTGAAGATGAGGAAAGCCATGGGGAAGCCGATGCGCGAGATCTTGTCGATCTTCTTGGCTCGCTGGATGAAGAGCTTGCGCATCTCGTCGGGAGACCTGCAGGCGGCTGGGGCTGGGTTGGCCGTGTTGTTGTTGTTGGCTCCTTTGACCGAGATGCCGTCCTTGGCTTGCAGGCAGGCAGGGCCCATCCCATAGGCAGAGAAGTTGAATCTGCCTTCTCCGGCTTCGTCCTCCTGAAACAGATTCATCATAGGGCTCTACTTAAAATAAGATGGAGACAATGCACCCTTGCTATAAGGCTCTCCACTGATGGCCTTCAACTCCACTGGTGGACACAGCTTTCTTGATGTATTGGACAAGCCCTTTGTCTTAGGAGATCAGCCTTATAGAGGGGTGCTCTCTGTATTATGCACAGATGCAAATCAGGGGATCCAGCTGCAGTTGGAAAATAGGATTGACTTCTCTTTCCTTAAGGCTAGTCATTGGGTTTTTTGGGTGTTTTTTCCCCCAACACATCCCCTGTTTTGCTTCTGCCCTCCTCCCCCCATACCTTCTTTTTCGGCTTGCCCAGAAGGAGTGGGCTCCATGTAACTCGTATAGTAAGAGCCACAACATGAGAATTCCTATGGAGTTACATGGACTTGGCAGTGTCAAGGGCCGTCCATGAAAAGATCTCTGCAGGTGTTCTGGAATTAGCAACGAGCCCACCTTCCATTTCTTTATCCGTTCCTCTAAGTCTCATTGTGGCCCTGATTCCCCTCTTTCTCGGGAAAGATGTTGACATGGTTTCATCTCCTCCCCATTTAAGGAAATAGTCATCCCACCTGCAATTCAGTAGTGTGCTGACATTTAGTGATAGGCGACTTGCTCGCCAAGAGTCTGCACTGCACAATCCAATGCCTAAGTAACAATACTGTGTCCTTAGGTGTCACTCCTTTTATCTGCACCGCAAAGTGCTTTACAAAGGAAGGTGTTGGCCCCATTTCCCAGATGGGGAAACTGAGCCGTGCAGTGACTTGCCGAAGGTAATACAGCGAATCAGTTGCTGAGTTAGGGATAGAAATCAAGGTCTCTTTACTCCTGGTTATGTGTACTATCCACTAGGCCAGGCTACTAATGATGCTCAAAATCCAACAGTCAGCCGGCAAGTCCATGTAACTTCTGCCCTAATTTCTGAAGAAATGCATCCTCTCCCGGTAGTGCTTTAACGGGACTGAATCTATAAATGTGCAGTGATGTGGCACCAGCCAAGTCCAAGTCCTCCCTGATCTTTCTAAACATGTCTCCCCTCCCCTCCCCCATCAGTCCTTCTTTGCAGAGTGTCTTTTATGGATGGCCCCTACCTTGGGCGTGTAGCTGCACGGCATGGGTGAATTACACACTCACAGCTGGGTAACTACAAAGTGGAGCCAAGAGCACGTAAGCACAGCTGAGCAAAAAATAAAATAAAGCCTTGCTTTTATTTTTGAGACCAGCTTAGCAAGCTGGGGAGGGGTCCGACTTACTGACACGATGTACCTACTCCCCGTCCCTCGCTGGGTTCCTTCTGTAGGCCCTCACCACCATCCCGTCCCCTCCTCTCCTCCTGGGGGTGTCTATTTGTATGGCTTCCTTTGCTATAGTATCTGAATGCCTACTTATCGCCTCCATTTTACAGATGGGGAACTGAGACACACAATAGCTTGCCCAAAGTTGGGAATTCAGCCCATCTCCACCAAGTCCCAGGCTAGCACTCTAATCACAGGTCTATCCTTCCTCTTTTGTCTCAGGGCTGGGTTTTCTGCAGCCGCATTCCCTTCCTCGATACTCCACTTCCTGCCATACCAGTGAGCCCCTTTCCATCACTGTACTGCTTTCTGCAGTGGTCCTAGATATCTCCTATAGGACCCAAAGCTCCTGAATGTCCAGCTCTGAGAGGAGATGAGAAACCTCCTCGGTACCATGCACGTTGTTCCCAGACGGAAGTAATCTGAGATGAAGGAAACTTTTCCATTGCTTGCCCCCTGATGTCGATTCCAAGGAGCCTCCACCCACATGGCTCTGTGCTGGGGTCAGGAAGATGAGCAGGGGGCAAGGCACCTTGAATCAGAGAAATGTCAGGCTGGAAGGGCTCGAGAGGTCATCTAGTCCAGCCTCTGGCACTGAGGCAGGACCCAGTAAACCCAGAGCATCTCTGACAGGTGTTTCTCCAACCAATGATGGGGATTCCACAACCTCCCTTGGACGCCTGCTTTAACTCTTAAGTTTTTCCTCGCATCTAACCCATATCGCCCTTGCTGCAGATTAAGCCCTTGTCAGTTGATGCTGAAATCCATGGGAGTTAGGGTTGCCAACCTTCCAGGATTGTCCTGGAGTCTCCAGGAATGAAAGATTAATGAAATTAATTAATCTTTAATGAAAGACTGTCATGTGATGAAGCCTCCAGGAGTACGTCCAACCCAAATTGGCAACTGTATTGGGAGTGAACAGGCCTGCGTGATAGGGGCCTAGCAATGCAGGTTTTCAGGGCCAAATCCTTCTGTTTCCAGTGGGGTAAACTTCTTCCTGAAGTCAATGGGAGTAACAAGGGACTGAATAAGGATTGACCTTAATGCGAATCAACTCAGGTATGCTGAGGCCAAATGCTCTGTTCTAAATCAACCTTTGATTTCAGCTGGGAGGGTTTGCTGAAGTGCTGGGAGTTTTGCCAGTGTAAAGACCGCAGGCCGAATTCTCCTCTCATTTACCCTGGTGCATATCAGGATGAGCCCCACCGGAGTCGGTGGCGGTACACTAGTGCGACACTGCGGTGGGATCTGAATTGGGCATTGAGTCGGAACATCGGGGTCTGGCTCACCGTCATTTATATTAAAGCCTAGAGGCCCCAGCTGATATCAGGGCCGCGTTATGCTAGTTGCTGTACATACACCTTGCGAGATACTCTGAAGCACAAGCATTCTCCATGTTTGCTTTGGGAAGTTCTGTTGATACTTTTGAAGACCGGGATTCCTGAATCATGGTGGTGCCTCCCCTTGTCCCTATCTGTCCCTCCATCAGGCGGGGGGAGAGACGGAGGGAGGAAGTGAAGAGCTGAGCCAACATCACACACAAACCAGGAACACACGGAATGAGTGAGTCTGGGAGACAGTGAGCAGCAGAAACCCGCCCGAGGCCGAGCTTGTCGCAGGGATAACCCTTCATGAAACACATCCTGACTCTCTGCAGAGCCCATTAAAATCTCTGTGTGCCATCCCCTTGGGCATTTCTGTGCCTGGGTAACATTGGCCTTAATTAGAACCAAGAGAAAAGGAAGTGAATAGTTCATAGAATTATTATTTCTACCATTTTAGTACCCCCCCCCCCCAATCCAATTTGTTTACTAGGCAGATTTAAATTATGGAGACCCTGGGAAACGTGGTTTATCAGCCAGCAAGTGGATTTTGCTATTTTAATCTACGTGGTAGATGAGGCATCAGCAATTAGCATTGAGTAGAAACTGGAGCGACTGATTTCTGAAGTGTGGGGGCCACTTTTAACCTCCACATGACCCGGTGCCTCTCTCAAGTCATGGAGCTTCTCTGAGCCAGCACCGTCATGTTCTCCTTTGCAGCAGATAGGCGACTACTTCCTACTGTTGCCAGCAGGTGGCAGGGAACCAAAGCAAGAAACCCAATGCTGCCAGTTAGCACAGCTAGGGATGTGCTCCAAGTGCAGGTGAGGCAGCTATCAAGCCGGGCTGGCTTTAGGAACTGCGGGGCCTGATTCGAATACCCGGCGACGGTCCGGGTCTTCGGCAGCACTTCAGCGGCTGGGGGGGAGGGGGTGTTCTTCACTTGCTTACTGAAGGACCCCACCGCCGCCGAAATGCCACCGAAGACCTGGAGCGAGTGAAGGACCCCCCGCTGCCGAAGTGCTGCCGAAGACCCAGAGTGCCACCGGGTGAGTAAAAAAAATTAAAAAGGCGCCTAAGGCACAGGGCCCTCTTAGGTGCGGGGCCCGATTCCAGGAAATCAGGTGAATCGGCCTAAAGCTGGCCCTGATATCAAGTACCTGATGAGCTACAGGTGCAGGCCTACACCTACATCATCTCAATGAAGACTGAAGTAGAAATCTCAATGCAACTAGCATGCAGTACAAACACCGTATGCCTGATTTTCAGAGGTGCTGAGAACCCAGACCCTTCCTCTAATAATCAGGTGCACGGTGCAAGACACATCTCAGTCTTAACTTTGGAGTCCTGACTACCATCTCCACTACAGGTGTGTCAGGCAGGGACACACGCACACAAACACACACATATATCAAATAATTGTGAATAATATTCACTGCAAATTTAGCCCTTTTTGTTCTTTATGAATCATTCATGGGCCAGTCTTGATTTTCTGTGAATTTATTTTTTATTGGGGAGCGCCATGTCTCTAGGGCCAAATCAGCCAATCGGGCCTTTTAATGAACCAAAATGAATTTAACTGGATGAGGATGGCAGCAACAAGAATAAAACCCACAAAGGGATCAAGCTGGCATTACCCTGTTCAGTCTCCAACTCCAGCAAATGATGAAAAGTCAATAGTGCTCTGTGAGACCAGAATGTTCTAGACCTTGAAGGGGCAGTAACCGCATTGTCACCACAGTTTTTAAAGCTGCACACACCATAGTACGTAGTTGCCAAAGGGGGCTTGGACAGTCAGTCTATGGCAGTGGTCCCCAAATGTTCAGGGTCGTGCCCCCCTTACCCCTGTCTGCCCCCCATCCCCCTAGGGCTGGGAGCAGGGACAGGAGTAAGGGGCCCAAGGCTGGGGCCGCAGCTGGGGTGGGTCTGGGTCTGGGAATGGAGTTGCAGCCAGGGGCTGACGACGGGGCTGGGAGCAGGGCCAGGTGCAGAGCTGCAGCTGGGCCATGGTCAGGGGCTGAGGCTCGGGGCAGGGCTGGAGCAGAGCTGGGAGCACAGAGGGGCTGGCTGGCGCTCCCTGCTGCGCCCCCCAAAATATTCCTCCATGTCCCCCTAGTGGGTTGTGCCCCCCAGTTTGGGAACCTCTGGGGTATGGGGTGTTCACAACTTGTTGCCTTTGGCTGTTTGCTGTTCATTATTTGTGATGTGTAACTGGTCATATGATATTGCTTCTGCTCCCTGATTGGCCAGCTCTCTCTCTCTCTCTCTCTCTCTCTCTCACACACACACACACACACACACACACACAAGCTTGCTGAATTTCACAAAGTGCCTCCCTATATAAATTGTGAAATTGCAAATAGTAATGGAATGAAAATGTCCCTCTTACATTGATTGAGCCAACTTCTCTATCTGCTGCTGGCCTTGATTTACACCTGTGGAAATGCATAGCCAAGTTTTTCCACCATTAGAAATGCGCCTCCATCCGAGTTGCACGTGCTCTTTGGGTAGTGGGATGCTTAGCGACCTGACTGGCATGCAGAGATGCTTTTTCGTAGGTACGAAACATGACTGAAAACGTGGCTCGGTTAATCACTAACTGCATATTTTGTGGGAAGGATATTCAACCCTTGGTGAGGTCAGTTGTACCTTCTAGTTCCTATGGAAGGACTCCAGCATGGAAGGTATCGGGGGGTATAAGTCTGCAAGCCGCTTTACAGGCTAGTTGAGTCTCTCACACTTGTGCGTGCTGCGGGGAGGGTGTTATGAATTTAAGAGCACAACGTGGTGAAAGTAACTTAAAGGACTTACTGGTATGCAGAGCGGCCAGGCTCCTGGACAAGGGGGGGACTCTGGGCCCCCAGAAGCGGCGGGGCCTTGGGAGGAAGGGGCAGGGCTGGGGCCAGACTCCCCCTGTCAGCCCTTCAGCGCTGCCTGGCCCACGCCGCCTGGGGCTCCGGCGGTGATTTAAAGGGCCCGGGGCTCCCAGCCACTGCCGGGAGCACCGGGACCTTTTAAATCGCCAGGCCCTGGGGCAACTGCCCCTTTTGCTCCCCACCCCCTGTCAGCGGCCCTGCTGGTACGTGGCAGTGCTTTAATGTCGGCTGTGTACCACCCCGTACCGGTGGCCACTTTCTTACCAGTACACCGTACTGGCCCATACTGGCTAACTTTCACCTCTGGGGTACAAATGAAATCCGGAAAGAAATTTTTTGTGGACAAGTGCCATTGCAGACAGGGAAGTCTAGCCCACTTACGTCGGCCACTAAGTAAAATGAAAATCAAAATGATTAGAATATAGCCGGTGAGTCTAGATTCACCTATGAGAATACATCACCGAAGCACCTTGGAGCATGTTGGTCACATGATATGAAGGGGAGGCAAGGGGACTAGCCAGGGCCGTCCCTACTCATATGCAAAGTACGCAGCTGTGTAGGGCACCAGGGAATATGGGGCACCACATTTCCTGGTGCCCTGTGCAGCTGCGTGCTGCTCCAGCCCCTGCACCACCTTCCCCATGGCCCTGCCCCTGCTCCGGCCAAGCCCCGCCCCCACTCCACCCCTTCCCCAAAGCCCCTGCCCCACTCCAGCCCCAGCCCCTCTCCCCTGAGGACTGCAGCAGGGCTGGGCCTGCACTCACCGGTGGAAAGTGCAGCGACCCGGCACCAGCTGCGCTGCCAGTGAGTGCTGGGGGGTGGTTCCCCCCTGCCCCCCAAGCCAGCCCCCCGCCCCCCCCCTCCACAGAAGCCTGGGGCCAGCCCCTCCTTGTGTGGAGGCCTGCCTGCCTTCCCTCCCCGCCCCCCCCCCCCCCCGAGTAGCTAGGGACGGCCCTGGGGCTAGCAAGTTTTGACCTGTACAGCCATAGTGGGCTGAAGTCCCCGTCAGCCAATCTGATCGCTCCTTCAGTGCTGCCCATTTTAATACATGATTTCATTCCGTGTGACATGTCAGTGCGTAGAAGAAAGAGATCAGAACCTGTCAGGGCACCGGGATAGAGCCATCAGGTTCTCCCGCTGCTGTACAATGTGCTTTGACTATATGCAATCAACCGCAAGTTTTGATGAGCGTGCAACCCTCGCTTACTGGGCATGTTTTTATTTATGCTTTGTTCCAATTAAAATTACTGTCAGATTATGCATGGATTGTAATAGCAGCCTTGCGTTTGGTTGAATACCTCTGGCAAACAGATCTTTTGAAATGACCTAACTAGAGTTTTTATTATTATTTTGTCAACAGTACGGCAGAGCGAGCTGCATGCAGCAAAAGGGATGCTTGAATCTGCACTAGGAGATAAAAGCACAATGAGGCACCCGTGCAGGATGGGTGCCTCATTTCTCACTCCCTCAGAATCAGAATGTGCTAGTTTTGTCTAAGTGACATGGCCTGATTGTGCACAACTGAAGTTAATGGGAGCTTTGCTGTTGGTTCCCATGGCCCATCGAGCACTTGTCTTTGTGCATTTATATGACATTCTTCATCCAGAGCTCTGAAAATGCTTTACAAAAGTGATCAAGCATTATCACCCATTTTGCAGATGGGGAAACCAAAGCACAGGGCGGGAAGTTGGTTGTCGAGGTGTTAGAGAGCTGTGAACAAAACCCAGGTCTCCTGGCATCTTATCCACTAGATCATGCTGCCTCCTGAAATTGTGAAAATTTCTCCGGCATGTGCGGAACCATTGTGCAGCTAGAAGTCCAGTTTCTCCGTGGTTTGACCTATTTTTCTAGAGTTCTGGGGTGATTCTTCATAACAAATTAACTCTTGCTATAGGCCAGTGATTTAGGTATGGTGCTGAAAATCCACTGCTTCTTAGTTGATTGTCCTAGTTAATTAAGTTTGCAGTTGTAGCCATGTTGGTCCCAGGATATAAGAGATACAAGGTGTGAGGTAATATCTTTTATTGGACCAACTTCTGTTGGTGAGAGAGACAAGCTTTGCAGAGCCAGACCCGAGGAAGAGTTCCGTGTAGCTCAAAAGCTTGTCCCTCTCACCAACAGAAGTTGGTCTAATAAAAGCTATTACCTCGCCCACCTTGTCTCTCTAGTTAATTGAGGGCACTTTTACAAGGGCATCTTAGTCCTCTGCCGAGCTCTGCGCTGAAGTTGTGGCATTTCATTACATTCAAGCCACTGCTCTTTGGAGCCCCCTACAGGACAGTGCCTGGCTCAGTGTAACGGGATGGGTCCTACATTCTTGTCTATGTCTTGTAAATGTTTACAATTCTTGGGAGAGTCCCATGGCACTTCGTCTAATAGGCTGTCTTCCTCTGCTGTAAGGGACGGGCCAGCTGGAGAGGGGGGTGTACTGTAAGACAACCTCTTGGAGAGAACAGACTGGCAGAGGTGTGGTTCAGCCAAGTGCTAAATCTTCCGGTCTATGCATAGCAAGTCCCCTGGGCTGAAGCCAGGGATCCCCGAGCAAGGCTGGCACTCCCAGTCTGAAGCAGTGGTCAGCACCACTAGCAAGACAGGCTGATAAAGCAGAAAACAAATAAATCCCATTCTTTAGAGGGTCAGATCCCTGGGCTCTGCGACTGCTCCCTTCCATGTTGCACAGCGGGAAAGCCCTAAGGGGCAGCTGGGAATTCCCCTTATAGAGGGGAATCCCTGGGTGATGTCAACCCGGCAGAGCCAGCTGCATGCTATGCGGTCCTCCTCCCTGCCTCAAGCTGTTCAGTGAGTGCTGAGCGGGTAGGTGCAGAGAATGCTGCGCGCTGCAGATCCTGGGCTGGCTGAGTGGCCCCTAGGGAACTTGTTCCAGGCAAAACAAATTAAAGCAGCCCTGAGCCAAATCATCCCCCAGCACTGGGGAGATGGAAGGCAGAAGAAAGGCAGCTTTGCCTTACCCTTTCCTAGCAGGTAAATCCTGCTAGTTGTAGGCTAGGGATTAGTGCACGTGCAATGTAATTGCTATAATGCAGTTACAAACCCTTAGTAAGCCGCTGTACGCTGACCCTTAGAGCAGTCCTGGGGCCCTTCCCAGAATGTTCATAGCGAAAATGGAAGGTGAACACGGTTGTGCTAACTGCTGGGGATGATGCGTGGAACTGGGATGAAGGTAAAGTTCCCTGATTTATTTCCTGAATGAGATGGTGCACCAATGGCAGAACGGCCTCTGTTCTTTTCTCGTACACTTTTCACTGCCCTGAAATCATACAGTTACATGAATACGCTGATCTGGACAGGTATTGGTGCTAACACAAATTGTGGAAGCTGGCTCCGATGGGCACTGCTTGCTTATTAATGACCAGAGCGAGTCAACCAACCGTTTATCAGAGTCCGTGCTGTTCCTTCCTCTTTCAGTGGAGACTTCTATTCTAGACACTCTCATACACTTGGTTGAGTCACATAGGTGAGATCTGGTTTGATTTTGACTCTTCTGTTTGCACACCTGTAATCAAGGTGGGATCTCCTCCAGAAATAATTACTCACTTCCTCTCTAGGACCTTATCACCTACTGTTGAGCTGTTCTCTCTCAAGAGAGGCAAGGCACCTGCCATGGAGGAGATGACTTTTATCTGCTTATTAAGCTCAGCTTCTTTAGTATCTATTCATCTCTGCATTTAGAGCCAGCCTGAGACAGCTATTCATATTTCTTTGCCTCTAATTGTATCTACTGTTCTATTTCTCTCTCTAGTTCATTCTGTGACGTAGCATCTCTGCTGTGGGCACCTTCCGAAAGGTTCCAAAGCTTCCAATGTGCAGGCTGTAGATTTCTACCCAACACAGGCATGTTCTGATTGATTTCAGTCATGGGGAACGTGCATGGAGCTTGGCTAAGGACATTTTAAAGGTTTTTTGTTTTTTTTTAAAGAGTATTTTAGAGAGGAACATCACAGTAAATCCGAGCAGCAGATGCTTCTGAACGTAGTGCTATTCGGCAAGGTGGCAGATACAATGAATGTGTCACTTACCTTCACGCTATGGTAAGCTGCCTCCCTAGGTTATGCCATTCCATGATAGCCCCCCCTCCCACTGCCCCTGAACATCAAAACAAGCAGCACTTCCAAACCAGTCCCTATGGAAGTCACTCTTGGGAGAACTGTCTTTTTAGACATAAATCCCTGAACAGGCATCGTAAACCAAATAAAGGAGTTTGGTACACCCCGGGAGCAAGCTGAATATTGGAGGAGAAACCAGAAGCAGTAGAGCTGGCCATATGCTCTGATACTTGCCCCTCCTCACTATCTCACTGTATGTAAAGGACTTCCCTGAGCGCCACTTGCCAGATCCAGCTGGCCATGTGAGTGACCCTCTGAGGTTCTAGAGGGAGGGGACTCCTTGGGACCAGCTGTGCGCTGCATGACTTGTGTATTACCTTGTGGTGCCTCCTCTTCCTTCTGAATCTGAGCAGCTCTTTGTGCTGCCGGGACACAAAGTTGACCGCGGCATACTCCAGAAGAGCTGAGAACACGAACAGCAAGCACACCGCCATCCAGATGTCTATGGCCTTAACGTAGGACACCTGTGGGTTAGAGAGGGAGACTGAGACACCTTGTTCCAGCATCTGCCTTTCTTCTCGCTATTCCCCCAAGCTCTTTGGAAAGTGATAATGAAACAATTGAGGCAGCCATGATATGCTCAGCATGCGCTCATAGACATTAAAACCTGTCTTACCGAGCGAGGGAATGTCGTCCAGGACCCGATGTTAATCCTTGTTTCCCCTTAAAAACAATCCCACATCTGAAATTATCTAGTGTATAGATGCAATGGGTTGTGCAAGGGAAAAATAGTAGCACATACAGAATAGGAAGAAACCCGAGTTTCAGTTATTCTTCATGTCCACTGAAGGCAGGACAAGAAGTAATGGGCTTAATCTTCAGCAAGGGAGATTTAGGTTAAATATTAGGAAAAACTTTCTAACTATACGGGTAGTTAGGCTCTGGAATGGGTTTCCAAGGG
This sequence comes from Chrysemys picta bellii, assembly GCF_011386835.1. NCBI lineage: Eukaryota > Metazoa > Chordata > Testudines > Emydidae > Chrysemys > Chrysemys picta. Next base: position 105,156,451 of record NC_088798.1, read on the forward strand.
AGGTTGTGGAATCCCCATCACTGGAGGTTTTTTAAGAACAGGTTGGACAAACACCTGTCAGGGATGGTCTAGGTTTACTTGGTCCTGCCTCAGCACTGGGGGGCCAGACTTGATGACCTCTTAGGTCACTTCCAGCCCTACATTTCTGTGATTCTGTGATTGTATCTTAGTGGGCCAGATTCAGTATTAATATTGAATGTAGGAGATACACTGAGTATATGAACTAATATAATATGCATGTTAAGAGTTTGTAGGCACTTGGGGCATGGCCTGAGAGCGCAGTTCTCTGGCTTAGAATGCTGCCCCCTAGGGGGCAGTTACTGCTAATGTAACTTAGCACAGCTCAGCTTTAACGTACATTGAGGCTGGCTTGGCCACTGGTGGCCCACAAATTTGGGAGCATACAAAGGTAGTGGAAAGCCCGTGCGCAAGTTTGTTGACTGGAATTCTGGACATATTTGAAGATCTGGCCCTAACTGTTCAATGCATTGGTTTGAAGGAATTTCTTCCAAGTGTCCGATGTGCTCCGTACCTTGGGCAATGATGCTCGGGAACCAGAGCTCTGGGTGGTCATAGTGAGCACGGTGGTGATGCCCAGGCCAACACGGGCAGGCGCAGCATCCATGTTGATCCAGAAGGAGATCCAAGACAGGATGACTATCAGAAGGCTGGGGATATACATCTGGATTAGGTAGTAGCCCATCTGTCGCTCCAGGTGGAAACGTGCTTCTATGCAGGTGAACTTGCCTGAGAATGACAGGAGTTAAATTAGAGGGTTACTGGTAGGAGGCATGATAATCTCATGGCATCCAACCTCAGCAAACAATGGCTGCCTGCAATTTTCACTCCCTGGCTAAGAAACCGTTCTTGCTGAGCAAAGAGGACATGTGGTAGGGGATGGCTGAGTATCACTAGTGCTAGCACATGCATTAATAACATCAGCACGACAACACCATGAGTCTCCCTCTAACATCTTTTTTTAACTAAATGAAAGTGAATTTGTGCTAGTGAAAGGCACCAGATTAACAGGCGTGTAGACTGAAGTTCCCCATTGAGTTCTAGAACAGACACAGCATGAAGGTGAGCTTGGGGAGAGGGTCCGAATGAAATACCCCGGCAGACGCAGAGACCTCTGATGGGCACAAGAAGGGTACATAGGAGACATAAGTTTTGGGTCTGTTAGCTTCTTACTGGCAATACATTTGTGTGAAGATTGTATCTTCAGCAAGTCCTTAGACGGGTTGTTCTCCAGGATATAATTGTTAGATAAATGCTACGAGCATGCAACAGATGATGTGTGGCAAATATACAGGGCCAAATTCTTACTGCAAGGAGCTTAGCGAGTAAAGGTAAATGGCCCTGAGGATGGGAGACAGGGCCCTGAGGATGGTAGACAGGGCCCTGAGGATGGGAGACGGGCGTTTATGCCCTGTTACTGACCTGTGTTGTAATGCTTGGTGCAGTATCGCAAATCTTTTTCTTCCTTCAGGATAAACTGAGGCAAGGTTAATCCATCAGCAACCTGCACAGCTCCTTTCTCTTGCCATTCGAATATCAGATCGTTCATTGTGTAGCCAACTGTTGAGAGTAGGGAACCAATAGGACACGTGAGCAAGAAACCAAATGGTGTCGAAGACAGGTGCGAAGACAGGGACGGTATTGCGGAGAAGGAAGTCCTGCACGGATGCAGGGAGTTAGACGTGATAGGATGGGTTTCGTGGTTCTCCATTGCGTCACACAACAGGTTTGCTGAGGCATACCTGGTGATGAAATCTTATATAAATGGTATAGATGGGCAGTGGTGCACTTCATGCGTCACAGTGGATTCCTGTCCAATAAATCAGATTTTCTGTGGGCTTGGGCTATTCTTTTAGCTTAGCTTAGCCTTTCAGCCCTAGCCTCTTCCTCTGCATTAAGTTAATCGTTGGCTTCCTTTCCTTATAGTGAAGGAGACACGTAGGGGTTCCTGTAGGTGCAAGCATGTGTCCTAACGTGGGGGCGGGGGAAGCCCCACTTGCAGCTTGGAGAACCTTCACCTTTCTCCTTCAAAGCAGGAGGCCAATGCAAATGCAGATAAACAAGAGCGCCCCCTTTAGGAGTTCAGCCATTGCTTGAACCTGGATCAAGCTAAGAGATGTCAGGTTGTTTCCTGGAAAACTCATAGACTCATAGACTCTAAGGTCAGAAGGGACCATTATGATCATCTAGTCTGACCTCCCGCAAGAACTGCTCCCTGAGTGAGTGCTAGTGGCAGGAATGAAATAATCCTGGCAAAACTAATAAACAAGATTGTAGGGACCACGGTGACAGACAGGCTTATGTCCGGGCTCTTGGGGGAAGGATGCAAGGAGGGGAGGGATGTGGACCCCTACTTTGGCCTCTGATCCCTGATTTAAGAGCCCTCCCCTATCCATCTCCTAATGCCCTTTGTCTTTGACAGGGGCTTTATTCCTCCATCACAGGCACAAGAAATAGTTGTTGGTAGAAACTAGTGCTAGGCGGGGCTGTGTGGGTGATGGCAGGTAAAGGAGTGTGAGCAGAGGATCATGCCGACACACACATGCCAGGTAGTATGTCCTGGCTTTTATCCCCCTTTGTCTTTCATAATCGGAGAACCAGCTGATTGTTGAAGAGGGACAGAGCAAACATGGTGGTTATCTTTAGAGGGGAAACCCCTCAGGACTCACAGCTCTCTAACTGCATGATGCACGTCTGCACGTCCATGGGGAAGTTCTTCAGATCCATGGGACAAGCCAGCGTTAGTGTAATCCTGGGAGGAGAAGACAGACAGGGGAATCCCAGACTCAGTTTGAACACTGACAAGTAGTTACATGACATCTGAACAATTTAGGTGCCCACTCTTGTATAGATAGGCTAGTCCGCTACCTGTGCAGGGCCACACCTACCTGTTTGGGGGCATTGCCTGGGTTATCTGCATCTTCCTTAAATGTAGTTTCAAGTGTGACACTGCACTGTGTCAGAAATACTGAGCAGTTGGGCCTGTGATTTAATTCCCAGCTGCCTTTTGCCGGTGGCGTGTTGTGACAACACCACTTCTTGGATTGTGTAGAACAGAAGAGTCCCACACCGAACTGTCTTGCTGCTTCTATCTTTATTTCACGCCTCAGGCACATAACAATCTGGACCAGTCTGATATCATGGATCCACCAAATAGGATATTTCTAAAGGCTAGTGCTGGTTGGAAAATTTCAAACAAAACATTTTCCTGTTGGAAAATGGGGCTTTGTCCAAATTGAAATTTGCGTGGGGGCGGGAGGAAATGATAGATTTCAACAAAATTTTCTGTTGGGAAAATTGAAACAAAATATTTTGGGTTAGGTCAGTGTCAAACTCTATATCTGCCTGAGCCGCTGCAGTGCCTCGTGGGAGTTGTAGTTCCAGATCCCTTGTGCCCCATTGTCTCCTCTAGCCAATGCCTCCTGGTCAGACTCCATGTCCCATGATGCACCACCGTGTCTCTCTGCATTATGCTCCATGCTCATAAGAACGGCCATACTGGGTCAGACCAAAGGTCCATCAAGCCCCATATCCTGCCTTCTGACAGTGGCCAATGCCAGGTGCCCCAGAAGAAATGAACAGAACAGGTAATCATCAAGTGATCCATCCCCTGTTGCCCATTCCCAGCTTCTTGTAAACAGAGGCTAAGGACACTTCAGAGCATGGTTTTGCATCCCTGCCCATCCTGGCTAATAGCTGTTGATGGACCTGTCCTCCATGAATTTATCTAATTCTTTTTCTGAACCCTGTTATAGTCTTCACAACATCCTCTGGCAAGGAGTGCCACAGGTTGACTGTGTGTTGTGTGAAGAAATACTTCCTTTTGTTTGTTTTAAACCTGCTGCCTATTAAAACATCCTTCTGGCTGAGGAGGCCTGGATGGACCAATTACAGGCCTATCCATTGTTCCTTAATCAGCCAGCAGGGCTGCTGCTGAGCACTGTGACAGGGTGTCAGAGCAATGCCTGGTTGCCAGTCAATTCAGGGCTGACTCTGGTTCAGATGGCCCTGGCTGTAGGGGAGCGAGAAGATACCTTTGAGAAAGTTGGACTCCACACCCAGTAGTTGTCAGACTGAGTTGATTGGGGATTAGCTGATTTACATGCAGGTTGTGTTCACATATTTTTCCTTCTTTGGTAAAGAGAAACCAGGGGTGACAACCTTGCTTGGATATTGCTGGTTTTTCTTCTGCTGAGTCATCCCACCATCTTACAGAGTAACTCCAGCACTGCAGTGACTCAGCACTTTTGGACCCCCTCCCAGCCCCAGCCAGAGAGGGACCATAACGAGGACTCAAACATGTGTCTCCTGCCCATCAGCTCAGAACACCAACTACTAGGTCATCTGGCGCTGAGGGCTGGTTTATTACATGCACATTGTTGGTGGAGAACGGTTTCAAACCGCAGTGTGATTTAAAAAAATGGGGGGAGGCATCAGGTCTCCAAACTCTGCCTACACGATTGGCAGCTTTGATTACTGCTTTGGCTTGCTGTCTGGTAGCTGCTATCTGCACTGAAACCATCCCCCATTTCTGATGGTGGCGATCTGCATTACAGCACTGCCTGTTCATTGTCCATTCCACAGAACCACGCTGCCACCGGACACATGAGATAGCATAATAAGACGCAGCTGCCGCCTGCCTTTGGGGATTGTAATGTGAGGTTTGAGTCACCTGGAGTTCCCAATGTAACACAAATCCACACTACGAAGAAGGCAAAATGTCTTTGGGACGTCTTTTTGGCTCCTTTCCCCCCTAGCATTTTTAATAAAAGTGCTTGTTCTTAAATTTATTGCTTTAAAAAAACAGGGAGAGTGGGGAAATGGATGTTTTCCAAAGGCGAATTAGTGCAAGTAGTACAGTTCCACAGAAGTGTTCTGGATTCCTATGGCAAATGAGTGACCCTGCGGAGTAATGCTGGGAAAAGGTTGTGAGGTTCTGGGGTAGAAAAATACCCCCTTACTCGCCCTCCCAGCTCTCCTGAGTGAAAACCACACAGGAGAATGGAATAAAGAGGTTAGGAAACCAGGTGATCCGCAAAGCAATGTGAGTTGGGGGCGGGGGGAGGGGGTTCAGTATAAACTCTTAACTCACACTGGGTTTCTTGCTGCAGTGCCCAAAGTTCGGTCGATTACCTGGACCAGGTTTGGAGCAAAATCTGGGTAGATTGATGGTTCTTGGCATCCAAACCATGCAAATTTGCAACTCCACTTGGTTTCAATACAATGGTAGAGGAAAATGGTCCCATTTAGCCAAGGGTTTATCTATACCAGAAGTTTGCCTTAATTCAGCAATCAGTGGTCAGCTGCAAAGGTAATAAACCCCTAGTGGAGACAAGGAATTGAGGGCTGGGTTATTGTAGGTCTTGTTCATGTAACACTCCCATTGACCTCAGGGGGAATAGCATATATTTGAAGGCTGCAGGTTCTGGTTCTTATTTAATTTAAATCTAGGATAAGTGAAGTGCTTGAATTGGGGAAGAAAGGGATTATCTAGGAACCCCCTTTACCTGGCTTTCCCATCCCATCCTCATCCCTATTAGTGCAGCCCTAATAATAGGTCGGGATCACATAGCAGAAGCCCCGCCGATCCTCTGCTTGCTTCAGTTTGTGTATTGAGTAAGTGAGTGGCTCTCATCCACCTCCCTTGTGTTGATGTGATTTCCTTCTCCACCCCAGATGCAACCTTTTTTTCAGGAAGCACTAATCCCAGTTACAGCACCTTCAGTAGGACTGAGCCATCTGTGAGTATGGAGGGACCATGCCATAACAAACCGAAGTGCTTTCTTTGCCTGCCACCGAGACTGTCCTGCACGTGCTGTACAAGCCCCGTCCATTTCAAACACAGCGCCCATGTCAGAGCTTCCAAACTGTCTGTGTGTCATATCTCGGTAGGAACTGGGTATATTTAAAACAGAATCACTTAGCATTATTATTAGTTCTGCCTGAGTGTCTTTCTCTTTATTGCTGCAAGGAGTATTATTATGTGGCAATTTTAATTGTCAGGGTGCCTAGAGCTTTTGGATAGGTATCTAACTACATAAATCTAAAGAAAAATGATTTTATTCATATGCTTTTTTAAAAGGGACTGTATTAATATGGCTAGGCCTTGAAGCTAATGTGTTCTGATAGTTTGCCCTATTTGGTTACATTTACCTTAAGGATTGCATTCATCTGTTAGTTTTCAGATGAATACCGCTTCAGCAAGCATATGTGTGCAGTTCTCCTGTGCCGGAGCGGGCGGTTCAGGTACTGGCTTGTTCATGGGTCACTGAAACATTCTTTTTTAAGTATGCAAGACCTGCTCTTCAGATATGGACACCTAAATGACATATGCTCATGCAAAGTGTCAGATGTGCAAACTGGGAAGTTGTGCACCTAGAAGTCTAGGTGCACATGTAAATGCAGGATTTGTGTGCTCAGGTTAGGTAGGTGCTTTTTGAAAACTGGGCTGATTGCAGCTGTAGAAAGGATGGAACTATTAAAAAAAACCAACTATGGATAGGGCAGTCCTTAAGATAGAATCCATGTAATGAGACAAATGTCCTGTTAGCTTAATGTCATGATTGAACAATCTTGGCAATTCCCCTTTAAATTTCATGTCACACAGTACGTGTATATAAGCGTTTAGATGTATGTGTATGTAACATATATTACGGTGTGTATATCTAGAAGTGTAGATAAAATTGGACCAGTTTTGAGTATATTAGGTTACCTCCTTTTGCGTGTAGACACACAATTCATTTGCACACATAAATATGAAAAGGCTTCCGGAAGGTTAGTGAACAGAGTTTCATTGAAAAAGGGCAGAACTCTGACCACCAAGGGAGATGTTAGTGTATGTAGGAGCGGGGAATGCAGAAGGGAACAGTTTTATTCTCTGTATCTGTACAAATCCTTGGCAATTACTTCAGTGTGGCCTCTTAATTTCCTCTTTCCTTCAGACCTGGATAGCTGGGGTTTCTGAGGTTTCTTTGATATTCAAAACCATTTTGGTTTGTAGCGAAATATTGTAACAAATCTGTGTCCGTTTAGGAACGTCACTACTGCAGACCATGGCCACTTGGCTTGCAGCAGCAGTGAGGATTGAACCATCCACCTACTCCAAAAAGCACATCTCTTGGCCTAATGGAGAATCTCCTTTTTCTGTGAGGGATGGAAGGCCTCTGACATACAGTTGAGAAGTTCTTATGTTCTCCAGTAGAAGGCCCATCCTAGCCATTTTGTTAGTGTCATGTGATTTTAAATTGAAACTTGTTTACAAGACCTGAGCTAAAGAGTGAAACACCAGTGTTTGCTGCTGTCTCCTTGCCAGTGTAGGGCTGCCATCTTGGATTTTACCTCAGAATTGTGAGGATGGAATCAAGACAGTTTGCTGGGATTTGAACCCAGGGAGTTCAGTGGTTTGAAGGCCAACCCCCAATGCTCTGTTTATTTACCAGCTTCTCAACTCAGCCTCAAGCATGCTTAGGCCCACCGTCCCCCCACTGCCAACCATTCTCTTTATCCGTCTCACCTGATACTGTAGAGGACGTTGCCGTTTCTGGAAATGCGCAAAAGTTTGTTGTCTGTGGTGATCTCGTGGAAATGGGCCCCCTTCTCGTTGGCAAAGAACAAGTCAGGCTTCCAGATGGAATCCAGCATGGAGGGGTCCAAATCCAGGGAGTCATCAGGGTACTCGTTGTACGCCAGCCGCGGGTCGTTCCACTGCTGCCGCAAGAAGATGTTCACCCTGTAGTCCTGCAGTAAGGGCACAAGAGTTAGCGGCGGGCACAAAGTTAACGGTGCCCAAAAGACACTAGCAGTGGCCAGAAACTGCTAAGTGCAGAAGAAAGGGACACTGAAGGCAGCTGGGTTGAAACAAGCAAACAAACAATGTCTTCGGCGTGACTAGGATCTCACGCTTACTCTGTGACATTCCCTACTGGCATTATTTCTCAAGGAATAACTGCCTTGTATTTTTAGCTCTGTAGCCAAAAGACACAATGATGGGCAAACAGCTGCTGCCCATGACACCTGCTCTGTTGCAGTGATCCCCAAATCCATAGCACGTGAGGCTACAGCCTCACCGGTGCTATAGGGCAGTTGTTTTCAATCTTTTTTTCATCTGAGGACCCCTACAAAATTTCAAATCGAGGTGCGGCTCCTTTTGGAAATTACATAGTCTGTGGACCCCCAGGGGCCTGTGAACCCCAGATTGAAAACCACTGCTATTATGCATTTAGCTTGAAGAGAAAAATTCCATTCAAGGGTCTGCTACTGAACCTACACTCTCACTAAGTCTCCAGGACTATTAAAATATTGTTCATTTACTGAGTGTGTTGAGGGCTGGAATTATATTTGCAAGATGCATCTTGTGGAGGATTAAGGGGAGGGCACAGAAAGCAATTGGATTCAGTATTCCACCCGCTTGTTATTTGTAGGCATGCTACCTCCTTGCTGAGAGGGAATCCCCCAGGACCCCACATTTCTCCCCTTTTTACTTCATCATCTTCAAAGCTCCTACTCCATGACAATCCTTCCTTTGTCCAGAGTTTATTACCATCCTTAGCATTGACTGTGAATAGAGGAAAGGATCACTTAAGAACACAAGGTGTCCACCCCTGCAATGTCTGTCGGGATGGGACTCTATCTATAGTCCCACTTTTACATAGGTTCTTTGTAGATATTATCCATTTTATTATGTATCAACATGGCTCTATCAAGTTACTTGTGTTGAAGCCGCACTAATGACCGGAACCCCACTGTACAGACACGTTGTAAGAGACAGCTCTTCAGGGCAGAGATGTTCAATCAAAATAGGCAAAGGAAATAGCATTGAAGATGAGTGACTTGCCCAAGATCCCACAGGAAATCTGTGTGACAGAGCTAGGAATTGAACTCTCATCTTCTGAAGCCTAGTCTAATTCCTTAGCCATAAGACCATCCTTCCTCTCATTGCTAAAGCTCTTTAATTGTGGAGGGCAGATAGGTCTCAACTCCCAGGGCTCCAGGATTTGGGCCACGCAGGGCGAAAACCTGCCACTCTTTCTGACTAGGATGGTGGTGGTGACACAGGGCTGTCTACAGCTATGGCAGCAATTGGCAATGGGATACAGAGGCCGCAAATTCCATCTCCAAAAGGACATTTAAAAGAGAAAAAAGCCCAACCAAGGTGTTAGCGAGAGCGAGCACTAAAGGGGATGATCCATATTACATGTTCATAAACATTAAAACTCTGGCACCAGACAGTCTCAACCGATCTCCCTCCAAGCCTTTTGCTCTGAGACTTTCTCCTGTGGGGTGGGTGGAGGAGAAGTATGGGGGTGATGTCATTCGAGACCCCTCTCTAGCTCCTAAGCTAGTACATTTGGTTCTCCTCTCCAACCATAACTCATAACGAATGGTATTGATTTTATAGGCTTGGTCTGTGATTTCGTTGCACTGTGTCCCTTTAGCAATATCATTTGTCCCATAACCTCATGTTTTACAGTTCTCCTGAGTTCTCCAGATTAAACTGGTTGTTGATCTCTAGCTCACATTCATGACCCGGTCTCCTGGACAATAATGGGGCAACTTTTGTTCTCTGTGTCTGACCCAATGGCTTCCCAAGGCCACCTGTCCCGTTCCCTGCCTTTCGCATGAGAAAGGAAGCAGACCGATTGAAATGAGAGAGAGAGAACCGACTCTCAGGTGGACGATAAAAGCTCCAAGTACTTTAGCAGACAGTGCCCGAGGAATGGCATGTCAAAAACCAATTTCACTGCCCTTGGCCAAACTAATTGTTAGTATCAGGGCCATGGTTTTATTTAGTGCCTTTCTTACTCGAAGTAGCCTGAAGCATTTTACAAAGCTGGGAGTCAGATACTGGCAAGGAATTAACTGTGTGCACACCAACTATTATGGGCTCATCAGTGTCTAATGCTCAACTTGAACATTTGAACCAATTTGTTTGTATTTTTTCCTGTGAGGCAGTGTTTGCCAGGACTGTGGGGTTATTCCATGAGTCTGCCATCTGTTCTTTAAAGCCCACCTGTAGAACACAAGGATCCTCCCTTAAAGATTGCATCTCTGACAATGCAACAGCCCAACTTGCAGTGTTGTGCCTAAGACGGAGTTCTGATCAGAAATCTGAACTGATATAATCTCTTGTCCCAGGGATAAGAATGCTACCAAATGAGCCGACTCAGCATGAGGGATCAGCTGCTATTATTTGGGGGAGGGATAGCTCAGTGGTTTGAGCATTGGCCTGCTAAACCCAGGATTGTGAGTTCAATCCTTGAGGGGGCCACTTGGGGATCTGGGGCAAAATCAGTACTTGGTCCTGCTAGTGAAGGCAGGGGGCTGGACTTGATGACCTTTCAAGGTCCCTTCCAGTTCTAGGAGATGGGATATCTCCATTGATTTTTTTTTTTTTTTTAATTGTGTAAACATGACTTGCAGTCTGATTACCCTGGGGCAAGATTAGAAGATGACACAGTGGGTGTGTCCTATAGTTTTGATTATGGCAGTCAATTACCAAAGCTCTTCTAGAAATCAGTTTTAAGACTGTGCCCCATACACACCCTTTGTGCATAGAAACTACTAATGACCTTGTAATTTTGCCAACAGCACACAGGCCAATGTCTTGATTAAGTTAAAGGGAATAGATTTCTGAACATGAATAAAATTCGATTCTTTCCCCTTCTGCTGAGAGCCAGGATGTCACCTTTACAAGTTTTGGTGGGTCTTTCTCACTTTATTATCCCTCTCCTTCTCCCCAAGATAATGTGTCTCTAGAAAAATGGCCAATAGCTGTGGCCAGCTAATAATGAGCGGCCTTGTGCAGAACTAACAATCATATAAATCTGAAAGAAGGAAAGAGAGACAGAGAGGAAAAGGAGAAGCGGATAGAAAATAGCCCTGAATTCATTGCACACGGTAGCAATCTGAACAAGTTGCATACATTGATTTCCCCCCTTTCTGTCTGTAAAGATCAGTGGTGGTTGCAGTCAGGGAAAATCAATGTAATTGGTCTAATAGGCAGAAAGCAAAAGACTGTTTTGCTTCTTCAGCTGCAAACCAGCGGAACGCGAGCAGGTCAGCTCCATCGTGGCGTCTATTTCGTGTACGACATGAGTCAAACCCATGTTTGGAAGGAACTTCAGCAGCAGCTGCCCAGAGTGTGCTCAGTCTTGTGGAAAATGAACCAAGCCTTCCCCCCCCCACAAGGGCTTGTGTTACTCAGAGTTCGTGCTCCTGGGCTAAATTCATAGCTGCAGCTCCAAAAGTTGCCAGGAAGAAAGGAACTTGAGCCAGGAACGGCTTCAGACTAATTGTCCAATGGATGCTACAGGGTGGGAGGAGGCTGGAAGTAGAAGGATCTACTATTTCCCAGATGACAGGGGAGATGGTTTTGTAGGCAAACTTGACCACGAGCCAAATGAAAATGAATGTCCTTTTCTGGAACGTAGTTTGGATATGACAGGACTTGGCAGTGTGATGGAGAAGCCTCACCCGAGAACAAAACATTCCATGATGCCCTAGTTCTATTCTATATAGGTTCTTATTCCACACTCATCACTGTCCTTCTTGTAGTGAATTGAGTGACATGACTAACATCTGTTTCCCATCGCTTCTCATTGGGTGCCCCCATCCAGGAAAGACTCAGACCGTTTCAGCTCCCTGCTGTGGGTCCGGGCCACCTCTCTCATATGAGAGAGCCGTATCTCAGCAGTGCTGAATGCTGCAGAGAGGTCCAGGAGCATGAGAATGGATGTCTGCCCCTCTGTCTATTGACAGCAGGAGATCATCTATCAGTGCCACTAAAGCTGTTGTCTTCCCATGTCCTGGCCTGAATCCAGATTATGTTGAGTCTAGGTACTGGCTTAAATTAGATAAACTGGTAGTGGGCCTTTGGCTAGCTTTTCTCTGAGCTTGCTCAGGAATGGGAGGTTGGACACTGGCTGGAACGGATGTATCTAGGGTGGGAAATAACCAATAGCAACCAGTTAGCTTCTTGCAAGGGAGTTGGGTAAAGCTTCCAAGCAATGACTGTGGGTCTGCAGCTTCAAATAGCTTTATTTAAATACCATGGTCTGGATTCTGCCCTCAACTAAACCTGTGCAGAGTGACTGGCTCTCTTGTCAGTTCTGGGTTCCTGCTGGAGTTTGGAACCAGACAGGAAAGGGTTCCATGACTGAGGAGAAGGCTCAGCTGGGGCTCATTAAACTGTTTAGCGCTCCTGACATGTATCCGTGGAGGGAGAGGAAAGGTGTGGCCAGCATGGAAGAAGGCTGGACGCAACTCAGGGAGACGTGTTGCTGTCCTGCTTGGACTGTAGAGGAATTGGGGGGAGGGCTTTTTATTTTGGGCCATGCTTATATCCCCAAAAGGGAATGGGCTCCTGGCACCACTAGGCAGGGGTTACGGCACTCCCCAATGGCAGTGCGTTACCCACTTCTCTCTTACTAGGTAGAGTGACTGGGGAGGGTTTATTTTTAATTCTGTACATTCATTATAGGCTGCAAAATTCAGTCCAAGAAAGTGATGAAGGCCGGTGGCGAAGGAATGCTCAACAGGGCTTATAAAATTATGGATACTAGAAAGGAATAGTAACCAGATAAAGATGCTGAGCACAAGAGTGCACCTGGTTATAGTGTCTCACAACCACCTCCTTACTGCTAAATGGAAGGACTGTTTTCCAGAGCTTAGATTACGAGCATGGGAGTTCGGGACTTTCTAGCCCAAGACTGGATGAGAGAGACAGACAGAGCCACATCTCAGGCTGTCTATACTACGGAGGGGGATCGATTTCAGATACTCAAATTCAGCTCTGGGAATAGCGTAGCTGAATTCAACGCATCTGATCTGACTTACCCCGCTGTGAGGACGGTGGCAAATCGACCACCGCGGCTCCCCCGTCGACGGCGCTTACTCCTACCTGGGCTGGTGGAGTATGAGCGTCGATTCGGGGATCGATTATCGCGTCCCGACGAGATGTGATAAATCGATCCCCGAGAGATCGATTTCTACCCACCGATCCGGGCGGGTAGTGAAGACAAGCCCTCAGAATAGCCAATAGCCCCAGGATTGGGGCCTTCACCTGTAATGTAGGTGACCTAGGTTCAGGTCCTGCTCTGCAAGGTGAGTGCCCTAAGCACCAGGCTGTAGAGTCAGTCTCTCTCTGGCCCAATGGATATTCACACATAGTGGAACAACTCCTACAGGGGAGGGAGAGTGCCTTATTGGCCAGTTGTGAGCACGCTCACCAAGGATTCCTAGGTTCAGTTCCCAGCTCTGAATCCAGCACAGCTAAGTCTCCTATGTCCCAGGTGAGCACTCTATTGTGTCTCTAACTCAGAAAGCTTTTAGATGCAAATTTCATATGGAAGCTGGTCCATCGCCAGCCACAAACCACTTTGGTTTTGTCGAAACAGCATTTTTCAGTGGAAACATTTTGATTTTTTTTTTTCACCCGTTCTACTCTCTAGCCAGATCTGCCACTCGTTTGCTGTGTGAGTGTGGACAAATCTCTATATGTACTTCCCCATTTGTAGCATGGCTAAATAGTACCTTCCTCCCGGGGCGAACCTGAGGTTTAATATTTGCAAATAGCGTGGGGATCTTCAGCTGAACGACCCCATCTGCTATATGCACGATCGGCTGGATGCATCACTCCAAGTAACCCCATCCGAAACAATGTGTATGTAACACAGTAACTATATACCTTTGGTCTCTTTCTTGAAATATCTGTGCTGTGTCAGTCTTATTTACTGCCACTAGTTACGTCAAATAGAATCATAGAAGTGTAGGATTGGAAGGGACCTCAGTAGGTTATCCAAGACTAAATAATGACTAGACCATTCCCAACAGGGGTTTGTCTAACCTGTTCTTAAAAACCTCCAATGACGGAGATTCCACATGGAGCAACAGCAGTTCATTCAGCATGATACAATAAAAAGCTGTAGCCCCTGTCCCCCCAAAAGGTGCACAGACAAGCGAGAATCCTGCATTGCATCAACCATTTCCTGCAGAAGGAAAAATAAAACACCAGGCTGGCTGGTATTATTTGGATTTCATAAAAGGGAGTCCAGTGGTGACACATTTAGCTGACTTCAAGTACAATGGGACCTATTAGAGTGAAGTAATCTAAAGAAACCCACAAATCTGCTTCACTCTACGAGACAAGGCTGCCTATACTTGGAATGCAGTGTTGTTACAGCTTTGTCGGTCCCAATATATTAGAGAAACAGGCTTTTGAGCTTACGCAGCACTCCTCCCACACCTGAAGCAGAGCTTTTTCGAAAGCGTGTCTCTCTCACCAACAGAAGTGGGTCCAGTAAAAGAGATCACCTCGATAATTGGAATGGCATTTTACACTGAAGCAGCTCAGGACTTTCATTATAATTTGGCTGCAAAGAGACTGTTACTGTATCTAAATTCGCCAGCTTCTAGACCATTGAGCCTGGATCCCTTTCCTGTGAATTTCAAAAAATTGCCCCCCCCCAATTAAAAATATTCCCCAAACCCACCACCACTGCATTGCTCTCCATCAATGGGGGGCAGGGATAGCTCAGTGGTTTAAGCATGGGCCTGCTAAATCCAGGGTTGTGAGCTCAATCCTTGAGGGGGGCATTTAGGGATCTGGGGCAAAAATCTGTCAGGGACAGTACTTGGTTCTGCTGTGAAGGCAGAGGATTGGACTTCATGACCTTTCAAGTTCTCTTCTAGTTCTATGAGATAGGTATACCTCCATCTAATAAACAAATAACCACCCCAGCACTCCTACTGTAAGCTATTGTGGTTTCATCCCTAGCTGTAGAATACAGCAGTGTTTTCTTTTTCGATAGACGTAAGAGAAGGGCAGCCTGACACGGCCTAAAGGGCACTCACAGAGTGGCCAACCCGATCCCTACTTCCTGTGGGCATGGTCAAATCTGTGCCTGCAGAGGAACAGGTATGCGAGGGAAAAGGATGGAGAGGAGGGGAAGAATGTCTGGAGCACACAAAAGGCATGAGAGCTGCATGTTACAAAGTGTAGCTCCTACCAATCTCATTCAGTGGCAATGCAGGGGTGGGGGGAGTGTTGAAGCTTGTGGATTCACAACTAGGTAGACCCACAGACTATTCCCGATGCAAAGTATGTGTGTGGGGGGAGCCCCGGGAGTGGCCTGGAAAGATTCCTCCCCTGGTTACTCACGCTGTGAGCTAGGGGCAGGATGTATACCTTAAAGCATCTCACTCAAAAGAGGCTCTTCCTAACCTCAGCTTTTACATTAGTAAATATTTTTTTCTAGTAAAATCGGAGGTGCAAATCAGTATGGTATCTTGCTATAAAGAAACTGTAAATACAGAGCTGAAGAGAGATTACGGATATGAAAAATTAACCTAAACTCCTGGTGTAAAATACAGAGGCGTATTTGAAAGATCTCTCTGCACTGGTAATTCACTGAGCTGGTAACTCCAAACGATGACACTCGCTGTGCAAAATATTCACAGCAAAACTGGGGAGCCCTCCGCATTGGTGGTTTTTGCATTTGTTTGTGATTTTCATACAAATAAACTGATTTACTGGAAAAAAAAATCCTTTTGAGAGTTCACCATTCCCCTTCCTGGTTAGTCAGAAATGATCCCCTCAGCATTTTTGATATTTTGAATTTCAAAATTAGAAATCTTGGTTTGGGAGGGACTAATATTTTGGAATTTTTGAATATCTGCACGTTTTGAGAAAAAAGTTCCAGTTCTGGACAGGTTTTGAAAAATAAAAATGTTGCATGTTTGAAATTGAAATTGAAAAAAAAAAAGAGAGAAATGTCACAAAACGCTCTTCACTGTTTTTTCGCTGCCCTGCTTGTTACGTGTGCAGCTGAGCCCAGTTCTGTCTGCAGACACTCATAACTCCTGTTGATCTCAGAGGCTATGGATCTGAGGTCCGAACGTGGCCCCTGGGTCGATAGTTTCTCCCAGTGTTTCATCAATAGTGTATGCTGGATTGAGGCTGGTGAAGTTGTGGTGGCTTGTTTAAACCCATTTACAGAAATGATTCATTATCTGATTGGAGACATCTGTGCAAGAACTATCCAAACAACTATATTACAGCAGGATGGTTGCACCCTCCAGGTTCTTGTGCCCTTATTAGATACTTCCTTAGTGGATATAGTTTTGCTGCAGTTGGCCATAAGGTTACGTTTAGTTTGCCCTTTTCAAATGGGATGAATCCTGTGTGCAATTCCTTTAAACAGCTGAAAAATATATATATGCAAAGGGCGCTGTGGAGAATCAGAATCCCAAATGTCAGAGCATGATCTTTTCCTTAAACTCTCATTTATAACTCGTTACTAAACTCAGCCCACTCAGCTGGGACACTCGATTCATGAGGTGTTTGGTTTCTATTTCCGTTTTGAATGAGATATTTGCTGTTGTGTTTAGATTCCTCGGTCTGCAAATACCGCAACATTCAGTAATAAAAATGAGCTGGAGGAAAGGTGCATCTCCTAGCTTGTTAAATGCAGAATTCTATTGCAATGTTTCCGGACAGAAGGGGGCCATCTAGACCCATCCACCCATCTGTCTGTACCCTTTAATGTTTTTCTCCTCAAAGTGCTTGTTTAATTCTATGTTGAATATGTTCCCAATTGCTGCTTCTCTTATCCTTGGGCTGGATTAAGAGCAGGGCTGATGGAGCTGTGATACAAACCTCAAGCTGCAAGAGGACCCAACCTCTCACACTATAACAGTGTCCCATCAATCACAGGGCATTGTGTATGCATACTTATGGTTCCTGTGTCTATGTCTATATTTCACTGGGTCCTAGGGTGACCAGACAGCAAATATGAAAAATCGGGACAGGGGGTGGGGGGTAATAGGAGCCTATATAAGAAAAAGACCTAAAAATCGGGACTGTCCCTATAAAATCGGGACATCTGGTCACCCTATTGGGTCCTGTTCTGCAAGGTGCTGAGAGCCCTCTTCTACTACTGACCTTGAAGGATCATGCCCTTAATCTGGTTCTGCCTTTGGGAGTCCATTCCACACATTCATTTCCCTCTATGCGTTCTCCTAACCTCCTGGAACATTTCATCTCTTCACTTCTTGCCCTTTGAGCCCCCATTAGAGAGTTCATAGAAGGCTGATTGCTCTTCCAATGCTCTCTGCACCTTTATTACCTTCCTTCTTGCCACTTACTTTTCTAATCAATGGAAACCGGAGTTTCACAACTTCTTCATGTAGCTAAACCCTGCTCCTATATCTTCTCTTCCTTGTTGCCCTTTTCCATACTTCTCTGATTCTTCTCACTCTGCTATGGTGCCCTCAACTGGTGATCTCATTAGCGGTATGCATGTTGACAGTAATGATCCCCACTGATTTGTGGTCTATGGAGCTTGTCGCTAGAGTCTTTAAATGTCAACAGTAATGGCTTATGTGTGAACGAAAAGTCCCAAAACATATTTTAAAGATCTCTCTAATTAAATGAATTGATAGATCTCTGTGGTTATGCTTCCCTGGGTACCAGCGATGTGGTTACTTTTTACAGCATGCTAGAGTGATCCAGCCATCCAGGAGACTGTAGCATCTCTTGAACATTGAGCTTTCTTGTTTTGTTTGGCCAGTGATTCTACAATGCTACCATAACCAGTCCAATTTGGGTCAACAGTGGGATTTGAACCTGTGACCATCAGGGCTAAAAGCTTGAGACTGCACTACTCCAGCAAAAGAATTAAGTCCCTTAGCTGGGAGCTGGAGTCAAGGCTGGTTGACTTGTTTTCTTTGAAAAATGGGGTTAAGTCAAAAATGGAACTTTTTTTGTTCATGAAAAAAGTTTACCAATTTTTTGGTTTTGGAAAAACATTTTAAAAATGAAAAATGTTGAATTTTTTAAAAATATTTTGTTTCAACTCAGTGGACGGAGAGAATTCTTTTCTCATTTATTTAATTTTTTCCATTGGAAAAGTGTTTTTTTTAAAGCTAATAGTTGATACTTTCTCTCACTTTTGAAAACCCTCCTTCCCCCGACACCTTTGCCCAACTCCACACTTTTCTAGTGTGAAAAGGGGAATAAAAAGAAATGACAAAAAAAAGGGGAACAATTTGTGTTTTCTTTCCAAAATTTTTGTTTTTAATTCTCTGTTTCTGTTGGGGGAAAAAAATGAAAAAATTTGAATGCAATTAAAGTGATTTTCTTTTGCAATTTTTCATGGAAATTTTTTTCCCCACCAGCTCTAGTGGTAGCGGACTCCAGCCTCCATGTGGACCAGCCTCTGGACTGGTGACAAAGAGTCATGCTCTCCTCATGTCAGCTACACTGTTACCTGAGAAGGGTGCTAGGACTTGAGCTGCAGGTGTGGCAAAACCCTTCCCTCATTCATGTGGCAGCCACCTTAGACTTAGGGCTTGTCTACATCAGTGGTTCTCAAACTAGGGCCGCCGCTTGTTCAGGGAAAGCCCCTGGCGGGCCGGGCCGGTTTGTTTACCTGCTGCGTCCGCAGGTTCGGCTGATCGCAGCTCCCAGTGGCTGCGGTTCGCCGCTCCAGGCCAATGGAAGCTGCAGGAAGCGGCGCGGGCCGAGGGACGTATTGGCCACCAGTTATGTACTGAAGTTGCATAACTTAGATTGATCCCTCCCCCTAGGGTAGACAGGAGCGGCACCAGGGTTTTTGGCGCCCTAGGCGGAGGTCCTTCCGCACTCCCAGTCTTCGGGACACTTCGGCGGCGGGTCCCGGAGCGAGTGAAGGACCCGCCGCAGAATTGCCGCCGAAGACCCGGAGCGCAGAAGGACCCTCCACCGCCGAATTGCCGCTCTCCCAAATCCTGGCACCCTAGGCGACCGCCTAGGTCACCTAAATGGAAGCGCCGGCCCTGAGTGTAGACCAGACCTTACCCAGTCACAAGCAGGTTTCTATAGTTGTTTTCAGTAGAGCTGGTTGGAGAAATTTGGACAGAACCATAAATACACAGTTCTGTCAACACTGAAATGCTTCACGTAATCGGGTTGATTTTGCCAGAATATAGTTTCAGAAGAAAATTAGGGACGGAGGAGGGGCACTGTTAGCATCAAAATGTCCCGTTTCAACATTATCAGACCAAAACATTTTGATTTTTTGTTTTGAAGCTACCTTCCATTTCAAAGGGTTATTTTGTTGTAATGGGTTATATTGCACACAGTACAAAAGCTGAAATCAAAACATTTTGGTCGGTTTGAAATGAAACATTCTGGCTGACCAGAAGCAAGTTTTTGATTGGCATTTTCCTGTGTGGAGAACTGTGGAATTTTCTGGTTTTGTACTGATTCTGAATAAGCTTCATTTTGAAATCTCAAAATCCTCTGTGAAATGGAACTTTCATCCTCCCAGCCCGAGTTTGGAGACAATGCCATTCATGCAATCTAGCTAATCTGCTACATTTAAAAAAACAGCTGTAGGGGTGGGGGCCAGCTTATTAGCAGGGTGATGGAGAGTTCTAACAGCTGCTCTCCGGTGCCACACTTCTGTTTTTTGATGCCTGCTTGAGAAGAATCAGCATCTGTTGCCTTGAGTTTTCAGAGACACTCAAACCTACGCTTTCAAGTGGTAGTGGGGATTTTTTCTTCAGAGGAATGGATTCCAAAATGGTGGACCCTGCAGAACAGAGTAGATCCCCATAGTGTGTTCAATAAATCTGCATTGTGTTTCTCTTTGCTGGGCTAGGCTTAAGACGCACTCTTTTATGGCATATCCAGTTCACCAGGGTGCCTCGGGATTGTTTCAGTGGATTGTGAAATGCCTTGGGGAGCAATATATAACAGGTACGTTATGAGAGCAGACTGTTCAGCATGATGTCTTTCTGTATATTGCACAGGGAGGGCTAATGGGGACTTGCCCCATCTCCTTTGCCATTCAATGGGATGGCTCCACTGAATTTTATGGAGACAAGATCCACATCATGATTTGCTTATTGCACCTCACGCCCAATGAAGTTATCCAATAAAATAACACGTTAGTAATAGTTCCATTCTCCAATTCATGGACAAATAGAAATGTCTAGGGAATGGTAATTTATTCTGCACACGAATGTGGTGAGTTTAGGCACACTACAATATAATGTGTGCTTCTAGGATTTGAGAAGTTATTGACAAGTGCAGCCCTCCAGCTAAGGATTGTATTTCCTTAAGAATTTAGACCAAATATAATCAATGCCAACTTGTGTCTAGTAATAGGACTAAATGTACATTGCATTAGAAAGAATACTAAGCTACACATTCTGCTGTACTGTAACTAAGCATAGATAGCGCCCAATTCTCCTCTGATTTCTGGTGTAAATCTAGAATAACTCCACTGAAGTCAATGAAAGTGACACCAGTGTAAAATGCTGTCTGTAAGACTTATAAAATCCTCTTCTAAATGCACAGGACAATTGGAGTTGGGGCATTTTACATACTTCAATCAACATCCTTCTATAGAGAGACTTACAAAAAGGGTAATTGAACATCATATTTCTGAATTATCTTTAATTAATACAGAGGGATGGCATTGTACCTCCAGAGTTGGGTTTGCTGTTCACTGATTATGTCGCAACTGATCTTTAATTGCTCTATCTGAAGACTATTATCTCCTTTCCTCATGATTGTCTCCTTCTAGCTCCTTACAAATTGGATACAGCTATTGCAATGTTGGTTAATTTCCCCCAAAGATGGTCTGAGCTTGCAAAACCTTGCAAATGTTGATTCTGATTAAATGCATTTTAAGTTTTTTGTATGCAGACAATGGCTCCAAAGAAAATCCAGATATGAAAACCCTCTCCAATTCTGGGGAATTTGAGGATTGGTTCAGATTGGATCTGGATTGAGCTGCTGCCCCTTAACTCTACAATGGGCTAATTCAAAATCCCAGATCTAAATGCTCTTGAATTTTTAGAAATCTTGGGTGCATCTCTGAACTATGTGGCTTGGTGAAACCTTTTGCAAGTGGTACTAGGAACAATTTTTTCTCGTTTCCTTACTTCTATATACTCTTCTGAGAATGTCAGCCTCTTATTGTTGCCCATTCAAATGCCTATATTTATGTGCAGATGCATACAGATAGTACAAGATCTTAGTCTTTGAACAATGAAAATCTTGTACACTAAAGCCTTTAATTTAATCACCCTTCAAATACAATCCAGGAACAGAGGAGCAACCGTCTCCTTTAGCAGAATAAGAGCAGTTTGGAAACTTGCCACATGCACTGGAAGTAGAATGTGACCGAACAAGTTGAACAGCTATACTTAATTTTACTTACCATAGTCGTTTCTGCAATAGAACCAAAGCTGTTGATGAAAATGTTGCAGCTGACGTTTACTGCCGGGCCTGCGCAACAAATTAAGAGCAGATCAGGAATCCACCATATGATCACTGGCAAACATACTTCCACATTGCAGTGCTAAATCCTATTGGCATGGAAGTTTAGCTTTCTATATGGCACCATAACCTCTACACCACCCTGCGGCTGTTTGAAAATCTGAGTGGGTCATACGTATATCCCCTGGGTCATATTCCACCCTCTTCCATGTTCTGTAGGGCCAAATCCTGCAGTCCTTCTTCGTATTTTATTCAGTCAATACTTGAGAAAACTCTGCTTGTGCTGGCCGGAATTTGCCTGAGTAAAGATCCAATATGCGGGTTTTAAACAATAAAGCTCCAAATGGCATGCAACTATGAGGGACCGTCTCATGGAACCTAGTCATACTGCCCTACAGAGACATGCGTGAACGTAAGCAGTTGGCAGGGGTGGCCTGTGAGGGGTCCGGAATTCTGGAATGCTTTTCTGTTTGGTCCACCAGAGCATGCATCCGTGCAGGCTGTGAAGTGTATTTTAACTTACAAGCAGGAGGGAGGTTGGGGAGAAGTAGGTGGAGGGGACTGGAGATGAAGGATGAACTGATAGGATCTCATGATATGGTTGGATAGAAGGTCTTTGGGGATTTTTATGTAGTATGAGCAGGGCCGCCCAGAGGATTCAGGGGGCCTGGGGCAAAGCGGGGGAGCTGCGGCGCTTGTATTCACCCGGCGGCAGTCTGGGTCTTTGGCGGTATTTCGGCGGAGGGGGGCCCTTCAGTCACTCCATGTCTTTGGCAGCACTGAAGGGCCCCCCACCGCCGAAATGTCGCCGAAGACCCAGACCGCCGCCGGGCCAGGGCTCGCGGGGCCACTGAAGACCCGGACCGCTGCTGGGCCAGGGCTTGCGGGGCCCCTGCGGAGCTCGGGGCCGGGGGCAAATTGCCCCATTTGCCCCCCCCCCCCCGGTGGCCCTGAGTATGAGCTACAAATGACAACTGGTGCATCTGGAAATGTGAATCAAAATATTGCACTGATCAACTTGAGATCGTGTGACGATGTGTTTGGAATTTGGGAGTTACCAAAACCTGCAGATTGGACCCAGGTAAATAGAAAATAAACTTAAATATAAACCATGAGTAAGAACAGAGTTTGAACCACACACGTAAGCCTTGAATTTTCTTGCACCTTCTGCTTTCACCACCACATGAAAATTCCTGACCTTTGAGTGTGCTCAGGGGGATAAATTGGATTTTGGTTCCGTTAGCTCAGATGTGGTGTTGGCTAGATGGTGAGTAGGGCTGGATGGGAAATGTTTTTCAAATCTCTGAAAGCTTTGTGCGACAGGAAATCTTTTTCCATTTTGCCTTGGGACAGAACTTGGGAGGCTACTGAAGCCAAACCGGGAGATTTTAGCCCGCTTCAAGTCCGGCAGCGCAGGGGGGCTAAGGCAGGCTCCCTGCCTGCCCTGGCCCTGCGCTGCTCGTGGAAGCAGCCGGCATGTCCCTGTGGGGGTAGGAGATGGAGTCTCCACACGCTGCCCCTGCCTGCAACACGACCCCTGCAGTTCCCATTGGCCGGGAACTGAGGCCAGTGGGAACTGGTTGGGGTGGTGCTTGCAGGCAGGGGCAGAGTGCAGAGCCCTCTGTCCCCCCACCACCTGCAGGGATGTGCTGGCTGCTTCCACGAGCGGCGCAGGGCCAGGGCAGGCAGGGAGCCTGCCTTATCCCTGCTGCACCGCTGACCAGGAGCCGCTTGAGGTAAGCACCGCCCGGAGGGAGCCCGCACCCCTTACCCCCTTCTGCACCTCAACCCCAGCCTGCACCCCACTCCTGCACCCAAACTCCCTCCCAGAGCCCACACCTCCTGTCCCAGCCCTGAGCCCCGTCCCAAACCCAAACTCCCTCCCAGAGCCCACACCCCTCACCTCGCCCCAGGCTCAGCCTGGAGCCCCCTCCCACACTCCAAAACCCTCGGCCCCCTCCCAGAGCCTGCACTCCCTCCCGCAACCCAACCCCTTGCCCCAGCCTGGTTAAAGTGAGTGAGGGTTGGGGAGAGCGAGCGAGGGAGGGGGGATGGAGTGAGCAGGGCGGGGCCTCAGGGAAGGGGCGGGGCAAGGGTGTTTGGATTTGTGTGATTAGACAGCTGGCAACCCTAAGTGGTGGGCATATCCAGGTCTTGTTGGCATGCATCATCCAACTCTGTACCCCCCCCATAATACATTGAGGGGGAAAAAATCCCTTCCTGACCCTCCTGCTGATTGGCCAGGCAAAACTCTGAAGCATGAACTTTTAGTAACATAAGACAAACTGGAAGTGAGCCCCAGGGCTTTTGAGCCCTGCCCCCCACCATCACAAACAACCATGTCATTGAAGCAGGAGTTGCAGGTACTTCTCTGTGCCCTGACAGCTCTCCCTGCATAAGTCGTTCACAGATATCTAACATATGCATTTCTGGTTTCTTTAAACTGGGCTTATTTTCAGTCTCTGCTGTAACTGCTTCATGTGGGGCAGTCTTCGGGGGGGGGGTGCGGGGGGGAAAGGAAAATGGCATATGGTGGTTGTGGGTTTTTTTAAATCCCTATTGGCTACCAGGATGATGTATTAGCACTGCTGATGGTGTCAGATGGCTTATACTTGATAATAAGGGGAGGAGAAGTGAAGCATCAGAGGCCACATCTGTGATCCAACAGCCGCTAAAAGATGAAATGCTCCTTTTTGGCCCAATGATTTTAACAAGAGGCTTGTGGTCTGTAATCAATGTAAACTCCCTCCTGTGTAGAAATTAATGGAATTTCCTGATCGCAGAGCCTGTTGTTTTCTGTCCTGTCCCCTTCTAAAGCTTTGTACCTCTTACTAAGCAAGGGTAGCTTTGCAGAGACACAGCCACCTCGCTTTGCATAAGTGCCAGGCAGCGTCATTAGGAGTTTCTTTGTAAAGATTCCCAGAAATCCAAACGGTTGTCTTCTTGCCAGCTTCCGGACAGCTCTCTGCCAACTCAACAGCAGCTCTCAATCTGCACTGCTCCCTCTCCAGACTAGTTAACGCCGGTACAGGCTAGAACAGCACATGCACAAATGTATCTTTTCCCTTTATCAGCCCCTCTTAACCAAGAGAAACACAGCTGGCATCCCAGTGTTTGAAGGAGCCCATGTGAAATGGACCTGGAGCTAATCAACCGTTTAGTGGTTGGGTGAACTCACTATGCAAAGCACATGTCTAGGATAGTCCTCTTGCCGTTTGGTGGTTCTCAGTTTGCTCCTTCTGTAATGCTCTGATTGGGTTGGGAAATGAATGACTGGTTTCCCAGAATCAAACTCAAGGGCATCTGTAAAAGAACAAAGCGTGTGTGTGTGTGTGTGTGTGTGTGTGTGTGTGTGTGTGTAAAACTGCTGGTAAAACACCAGGCTCAAAAGTGTAGGTGATGACACTAGCAAATAATCCATAATCTCTGGCGTGTGTGTGGAGCCTTTCATCCCAAAGGGGACTGTGCGCGAAATGCTAAACTAACATGATAAACGACTGCATGGGCAACATTCTCCTCTGATGTACATGAAGGATTTCTGCTCTGCTCTTTGACTCTCCCCAGCCCACGTGGAACTCTTCACTGACACGTATGTTAGTGTAGCCGAATGTGAAGCAACATCTACCCTCGGGATCTGAGAGAAAAATTGTGCTTTCTTGATTTTCAGAGGTGCTCAGCACCTGCAGCTCCAATTGAAGCGAATGAGAACTGTGAGTACTCAGCACCTCTGACAACCAAACCCTATACAGATAGCTGGGAATCTCTTCACTAAAATGCAGCCACCTCTGGGGTGGAACACAGCTGTGCAGGAGTCCAGGCCTGGAACAGCAGGGAAAGGTACTGCAGTTCATGACAGAGGCAAGGCTGTGGGGGAAAGAGGGCAATGGATGGATGGATGGATCTAACTAGCACTATCAGACTCTAACCTTCCTGGATACTAACTTTATTCCCCCAAATTCAAACAAAACGCAGATGCTGCTTCCTATTCTCAAGATGGAAGTGTGACTTCAAGGAGATGTCCAAACTGTATGTGGCTCCTCCATAATCTTCCCCCTTTTTTACTCTTAACCTCCCCAACGATCGATCCGGCACAGTCTTGATATTATTTTCAATCGAAACCATTAAAGTGCCTTTATGAGTTACTGCCAGTTAATTTAAATGACGTGCTCAGAGAGCTACAACCCCAAGCTCTGCAAAGCTGCGGCTGTGACTTCCATATAAATTGGATACTGATTTATGTGTGGGAGACTAAGCTAGTAAACTGCCCCCATGGGGAAGGTGTAGTTCATTGAAATAAATCTGAAATTAAATTATCCCGAATAAAATTACAATACAGCAGCCTTCAGCAGAAGGATAATGTATATATTTCATTAAATATTAAAGTTTAATTTCTTTTGTCTGTGCAACATGGTGGTAAGAAGTTCCAGTGAAGCATTTTTTAACCCTGTGTTGCTTCACTGGTATTACGGAAGGTGTTGCCTTTTGCTGGTCACCCCGGGGATGTTCTTAATGCGAGCATCTGAATGTGAAACCCTGGGACAGAGCCTAGTGCTTGCAACTGGACTGCAGGAGTTATTGCAATGATTAATTGCTTGTAGGAGTTTTGCATTATCACAGACCAATTATTCCTGGAGAGAAAAAAAGACCTGATGGTAAGGGACAAAAATAAGCAACAGAAATTAGAATCTAACAGACAGTGGCTTTGCGATTGCAGGTCCTGGTTTGTCTGGGGGGACAGTCAAGGACAAAGAACCTGGAAAGGAGAGTTTAGAAATGAACAATAGTCACTGTAAGAGCTATTCAGGAATATTTATTGTGATGAGTGAATAACTGATTTTTTCTGTTTGGGGGCCAAACCAAAAAATCAGGAAAAATCTTTGGCTCCGTGGAAACAGAAAACTGATTTTGGTTTTTTTTTCCCCCCAACCAAATTGAAAAAAATCAAACGTTTTATTGAGTTGAAGGAAATATTTTGCTCAGCCCAAAACAAAGGGTTTTATTATTTTTTTTTTACATGAAATGACTTTTTTTTTTCCAATTACTTTTTGTGGTTTTCTTTTTCCACTTTTTATGTGAATTTTTTGGGTGATTTAACCCCCCCCCCACATTTTGAAACATAATGTCTTTTCAAATGAAAAGTTAACTATCTGCTGAAATTGCCCCCCATCTCTAAGAATGCCTTACTTCAGAATGAGCGCATCCACACAGGGCATGAAGTAGGAATAACTATTCTTCTTTAAATTCAAACACCCTCCCTTAATCCGAATGAACTTTCATGTGTAGACAAGCCCTTAGAAAAGACGTTTAGAAGAAAAAAATCTAACAAATCCCATAATGTATGGACCAATTCACCATTTCCCAGGACCTTGGGGAATACTTGCACCAGTGCAAAGTGGGTGTAAAATGCTACAATTTGGAATTGTAGGTGAAGTGGGTCTCTTAGTATCTAACACTGTTTCTCCTTAAGTCTATGAGCAAAGCTCCCCTTGGCTTCAATGGGGGCAGGAAAGCGACCCTTCTTGAGCTTATGAAAAGGTAGCCAGTAGATTGGAACCAGGGAGTCAGCGGAGTGGCCCTGCTTTTATCAGACAGGAGGCTAGGGTCCCAGGCTGTCACCCACTGGGCTGGTGGCATCCATCTGTCCAACCATTTCTCCCACGTTCCCCACCTTTGTATCTGAGCACCGGGCTCAGCTGAATTATTCCTGAGAGTTCATTGGCACCTTGTAATGAAGATTTGCGGAACCTGCTGCTGGGAGACCATTCTGGTCCCGAATCCTATTTTCATACTTTATTACCCGGGTGTCGTTCTTACTAGGCTCATTCAGGGGAAGAGGGTGATTATTGTTTGCTGAGCATCAGTATTGTGCATGGTGCTGCATGCAACGCAGAGGAGACAAAATCCTACGCTCGAGGAACATAACTGAATAGCAATGTCAGTGCCCATTTCCCGCATTTCTCAGGTTGAGGCAGGGTCCTTGGGATTCAGGCCCTGCAGTCGATGAGGGCTCCAGCACAGCAGGGAGCGGAAGATGCTACAGTACAGGACAGTTTGCTTTTGAATAGCCACTTGTGTTGCCACAGGACGCACAGAACAGATCATTCCCCTAGGTCATGATGTCCCCGCACAATCCCTCAAGTCATGTCACAAATTGGCTTCACGGAAGCAGCAGCTGCAAATTCATAGGGACCATTGCGATCCTCTAGTCTGATCTCCTTTATAACACCTGCTATAGACCTTCCCCAAAATAATCCCCAGAGCAGAGCAGTTAGAAAAACATCCAATCTTGATTTAAAAATGGTCAGTGATGGAGAATCCACCAGGACCCTTGGTAAATTGTTTCAATGGTTAATTACTCTCATCATTAAAAATGGACATCTTATTTCTAGTCCGAATTTGTCTAGCTTCAACTTTCAGCCATTGGATCATGCCATACCTTTCTCTGCTAGATTGAAGAGCCCGTTATTACATATTTGTTCCCCATGTAGATAATTATAGATTGTAACCAAGTCACCCCTTAACCTTCTCTTTGTTAAGCTAAATTGATTGAGCTCCTCGAGTCTATCCCGATCAGACATGTTTTCTGATCTTTTAATCATTCTCATGGCTCTTCTCTGAACCCTCTCCAATTTATCAACATCCTTCTTGAATTGTGGACACCGGAACTGGACACAGGATTCCAGCATTTGCACCAGTGCCCAATACAGAGGTAAAATAACCTCTCTATTCCTACTGGAGATTCCCCCGTTAATGCATCCAAGGATTGCATTAACTCTTATGGCCACTACATCACACTGGGAGCTCATGTTGAGCTGATTATATCACCAAGACCCCAAAATCTTTTTCAGAGTCCCTGCTTCCCAGGATAGAGTCCCTCATCCTGTAAGTGTGGCCGACATTCTTTGTTCCTAGCTGTATACATTTACATTTAACTGTATTAAAATGCATATTGTTTGCTTGTGCCCCATTCACCAAGCGATCCAGATCACTCTGAATCAATGACCTGTCCTCTTCATCATTTACCACTCCCCCAATTTTTCTTCCACTAGTCTTCTGGAACTTCCCCAGTGCTCCAAGATTTGTTGAAAATCAACATTAACAGTCTAGCCTGCTCCTCAGACAGCTCTTTTAAAAGTCTTCGATGTAAGTTGTGTGGACCAACTAATTTAAAAATATTTAATTTTAGTAGCTTCTGTTTAACAACCTCCAGAGATATTAAGTGGAACGGAAAGAATGTTATCGCCATGTGATGAGGCTATATTATCTGTTTTTGTTCCCAAATCCAGAACAGAAATACTTACTGAACACTTCTGCCTTTTCTGCATTATTATTGGTAATTCTAACATTTCCATCTAGTAATGGACCAATACCATTGTCAGGATTCTTTTTGTTCCTGATACATTTAAAAAAAACTCATTGTCCTTAACTCTGCTGGCCATAGACTTCTCCATGTGTCCCTTGGCTTCCCCTATCAATTTTCTACAATTCCCATTTCGGATTTATATTTATGACTATCAATTTCCCCTTTCTTCCATTTGTTATCTATTATTTTTTATTTTTATAGCTTCCTTCACTTCCCTTCTAAGCCAAGTTGTTTTTTTAATCAGTACAGCCTTTTTCCTTGAATGTGGCTTTTTGGGCAACTAATAAGGTGTTCTTAAATTATTCCCAATTGTCATTCTTTTTTTTTCTGATTAAATTCTTCCTCCCAGCTCATTTGACTCATAATTGGCTTTGTGAAATTGGCCCTATTAAAGCACCAAGTGCATATATATTACTGGTCTGGACTTTATTCTGCTTGCACATTATAAATGTGATCAAGTCACGTTTACTTGTACCTAAGCTACCATTCATTTTTAGTTCTATGATCCGTTCGTCTCTATCTGTTAGGACAAAGCCTAATAAAGACTTCCCTGGTGTTGGCTGCCACACTGTTTGAGAGCCCAACTCAGCTGGCATCTGGGGAACCATAGTTTGCGTGGGTGGATGCTCAAAGGTTTGATGGGACAGGGTTCGCTATAACACTGACCCACTCTATAAGGTTGTCTGGAAACAAGATCTTTCCTGTTTAACAGTTAGGGCCTGATTCTTATTTGCATTAAGGTCTTTTTACGCCCTTTGCACAGTATAAATTGCATTTCCACTTGCACGGCCAGCGTAAACGGGCCCTTGTTTAAATGAGAATCAGGCCCTTAATCTGCTCCCGCTCCTGCTTCTCCACTTGAAATCGCAGCGCTCTGCCAGTGCATTTCCACCGCTATAATGCTACAGCCAGAGCAGGGTGATTGCAGGTGAGGTGTAAGAGACTGGAACCGATGAAATCTTAAGCTGCAAAGAACCTGTTTGTGTCTGAATATCCCAAATAACAAAGAAGGACGGGAATAAATGAAATCAACCAACCACACAGGCGGATGTGACACTAAATCAAATGCAACGACAGGCCTGTGTGATTACTCCAGCCTCTCAGAGGGAATGTCCTGTCCTGCATTTACCTGCTCTAAACCTCAGTGCTTATCACAAGCAGTAGGTGGCGCTCCTCTCTGTGGTTCAGCACTGAACTAATAGCTGAGTATAGACTGGTGGTTTAGGAGGATGAGATGCCTACATTGCTGGTGCCATCTTTTAGATAAGCCGAGTGACCAAGGTCCTGACCATTCTGAGCCTTTGGGAAGTCCAGGACACCGTTCACAGAAGTGCGTGTATACCTCACAATGCCTCTAATACCGCCCCCCTTCCTGCCAGCCCCCCACTGCACATAGGGGGCTATGGCCATCCATGCGATAAAGGGGAGTCCTGTGATCAAGCTACATTTCCCTGCTCTTTTCACTGCCCCACATGCTGCCCTGGGATTTAGTCTAATTTGCCAGGCCCCTCTGCATCTTCAAATAGCTCCCTTTCAAAAAACCATCCTGCCACAGGAAAGCGTTCCTTATTTCCCCTGATGTGGAATTGCTCCTTCCTCACCCTAACAATAAAAAACCTTGCGCCAAGACAGGAGGGATGAGGTCTTGCATCACGGATGACTTTTCTCTTCATAAAAACATCCTGACGTTAATGGCTGCAATCTTGTATCCTACAGACCTAGAAGCAGGACTTTATCCCCTTGGAAAGGGAGATTTCCAGCTTCCCAATGGGCCCAGCTGTCATTCCTAGCCCCGGAAAACCCCAGGCTATTGGGCTTACAAACTGCAACATTGAAGTTGTTTTTAGAGGTATTTAAGGCTCCCTCTGAGCCTTGTTCAGACAGACTGTCTGGGTTTGTTTACACTGCAAAAAACACCTGTAGCAGCTTCGGTCTGGCAGAGCTTGTGCTATGGGGCTAAAACTCGGTGCGTAGACATTCCTGTTCAGGCTAGAGCCCTGATTCTGAGACCTGCCCTCTTTGCTGGGTTTCAGAGCCTAGGCTCCATACCAAGCCTGAACGTCAGCACTGCTGCTGTTAGCCCGGTAGCGTGAGCCCCGCGAGCCTGTATTGTGGCAGATATGACATGTATGATACTTGACATGCATGACGGGGAAGCATGGGCTAAAGGCTTCCATCAGCACTCATTTAGGACGTTACATGTAACTCTCTTATAGCTTCACCGCTTTTGAAATAACATTGTCATTTCATATCCATTCACCATATATATTCCAACACCCTGGTTCATAGCCCTTTCTATAAAGAGACCCTGTTTCCATTCCTGGGCCCTCTGCTCCAATCTAGCTGGCATCTAGACAGGCCCTCTTTCTTGTTCAGTAATATGGGGATGGGTAGCTTGGTTATGACCCCATGATCTAGGGAGTTATATTCTGCCCACCTAGATCTCCTCTGCAGTTTCAATTGGGTGTAATTTTCATCTCTGTGCTCTACCTTTACCTGGTGTTCAGTGTTGCTGAGTGTACCGCTGAAAAGCCATTACATTCCACTCCAGAGGTAGCTGCACTTCAGTTGCAAATGAACTGATTCCTTTATATACGGTGCTATAACAAGTTAGTAAAAGGCTTTTGGGGGGTCCCACAGGATGGAAGATGTACATAGGAAGTATTTGTACTTCATTTTCAACTGGGAAGACATTCATGGGGTTGCATGTAAACTTTGTCCTGAAACAAACAAAATAAAATAGCTGGGTTGTGCCTACCTTTAAAATTTGGTCTGATTCTGGCATCGTATCCTGAGGTTCTGCCCATCAACTTATCCAGGAAATCCGAGGGGGACATGGGTTTGGAAGTAGACCGTGCTGCTGCTTCGGCTTCTTTGGAAGCTGCCAGGCTGAGTGATTGAAAAGAAAGGAAAGGTTTAGTCTGTAGCATTTATAGAGACTGTGTCCCATGTTGTGCAGGGCTGGGGATCTGTAGGCAGAGCAGTCAGTGCCTCGTTCCCACTGCAAGATAGGCCAGATATCTCTGTGGATTCTTAATGAGGCTGGTCCCTGCTAATTTGTTTGCCAAGCCCAAACATCTCTGAATATAGAATCCCAAGTACCAGCGAGATGACGAATGAACAAAATCCTTTTGCTAATATAGGTACGGACCCTTGGCATCTGACTAAATCAGAAGTGTGACCTCCAGCACCGAACCCCAGTGGGAAAACACACTTGGAGATTAGCCTAGTTTTATTACAGGCCACCATATTACCATGTAATTACATAGCAAATAGCACGTACAGTGCTCTGACGTTCTCAGGGGAGATTTGAGCTGCACGACTCTCATTGGCTTGAATAGGTGTTGCATGGCTTCATAGTTCATGAAGAACTCTGGGGTGGTAGGGGAAGGGACTTTGTTTTCTTCCACACTTTCTGGCCAATGCAGATGAAGTTCTCTGCAATGCAGGGATCTGGGTTTGAGACAGCCCCATGGTCTTTCACTGCCAGGGGCCTGGAGCATGGCAGAGTCTAACAATGGAATGATACGCCTCGTCAGATAGGACTTTGAGGGTGGGGAAGGCAAGGACCACAGTCTTATTGAGATTTAAGTGGTGTGCCGGTCTGGAAGGCTGAAGTGGCGTTAACTGGTGCATAGGCCTTGGATGAGGCCACTCATGGACAACTTGGTGATTTGCTAGGATGGAATAAGTGAAGTCATCAGTTGTCCCATAAGGGGTGAAATTCACCCCTGAGAAGAGGCCTACCCAAGGCCTATGCACCAGTTAACTCCATTTAAACCTTCAAGAGCTGTATACCACTGAAATCCTACTGAAGTCCTCAGGGTAGGGCTTAAGTGGGGCCTACCCCTTGTTACTGCTATCCACACAGGGACGGATTTCACCCAGAGGGAATAAACCTTAGAATCTACACTTTCAAGTTTGCAGTAAGATTTAATTTCCAAGATAGAAATGAGCTAATATATCATCCTAGATGCTGCCGTAATGTGCCCTGTATTCCCGTGCACAGTATATCCTTGAGTTCTGTATTTTGACATTGTGGGGTGTCTGTTTTCATGGCAGTGGGGAGGAAATGTGGTGCACCTGGCTGGTCCTGATGCGGGAAGAGTTGCGTGTTCATCAGAGAATCCTGCTTTCCAAATGAGGACACAGGTTGGGACTCTGAGAGTAATGAATGAAATTTACCCCCATGCAGATGGCCAGTACTAGACCAACGTGCCCCTTAAATGCCCCAAGTAGAGCTCAATGGGTGTCTGGGTTTTGTGCTGACCCTCTGCGTAGGGCTGAATTTGACCCCATAGTAAGATAAATGTGGCGGTAAGGCACCTCCTACTGGATTATTAGTGAGAGGGGGGCACTGATGGGAGGCAGTTGTCACTTGTCTGGTGAAGGGAAAGGACTGTGGTAGTAGTTGTGTCCTGTGCAAATCTGACTGTTTTCCAGGGTCAGGATGTAGACAGAGGTTGGGAGTTACTGTTATTTTATGATATATTTATAGAGGGAGCATGATTTTTCTCTACGCTCAGGGGACTCCTCAACATTTACTCCAACTGAGTGAGGGTAATTCACCAATGGAACAATTGACCAAGGGTCATGGTGGGTTCTCCATCACAGGCAATTTTGAAATCAAGTTCGGATGTTTTTCTGAAAGGGCTGCTCTAGTTCAAAGAGAATTAATTCGGGGATGTCCTAGGGCCTATGTCCTGCAGGAGGTCACACTAGATGATCACCATGGTCCCTCCTGGCCCTGGACTCTATGAAGTATTAGATTGGGCTCTTCATCTGATGTTTGAACGCCCCTTGGAATG
Organism: Chrysemys picta bellii; assembly: GCF_011386835.1. Taxonomy (NCBI): domain Eukaryota; kingdom Metazoa; phylum Chordata; order Testudines; family Emydidae; genus Chrysemys; species Chrysemys picta. The sequence goes on from NC_088798.1 coordinate 105,189,908, forward strand.
GTGCTTGGAAGTCTCTGTGAACATCGTCTCCATTTCCTCCTGCTCGGTAATTGACGTTACCAGATGCTAATATTGATGGCATGGTGGCTGCCATCTTGGTTGTTACACTGGGGATTAGACCTGGGACCTCCAGAGCTAAAAGTATGAGTCTCTGCAGCCTGAGGTAATGAGCCAGTTCTGGCTCTGTGGGCTGTCACAGATGCAAATCCTCTGAGGACTGGGCATGGTGGGGCGGCACCAAGCCCACACTGACCAGGGGTTAAATGGTTACAGCACAAACCATCTTTGGACTGCTCTCTCCAAAACCAAAACTCTTAGATTGGCATGGCGTGAGGTTAATTTACTATCATTACCCAGAACAAAATGGAGATTTACTAACATCTAAAACAACATGCTATATATCCTGATGGGTCAGGGGACACTGGTGATTTAAGGTGCATATAATATGCCTGTGCATAAGGGGAGATAGCATTGCATTGACTCTTGTCTCTAATGGCTGGCAAATAATTAAGAGCAGGGTTTCAGTTTCTAGGCCTTTAACCTTCATGAACACAATGTTTGATCTCCAGAAGATTATTAATGGATAATTTTCTGCAAATTGCAATGGCTGGGTTTTTTTACCTTAAATTTGTTTTTGTTCTATTTCAGCAGTAAAGATGTTGGTCTGCCGACGGGGGAGAAAATTTATGACCAGAAGTGATCTGGAATATGAAATTAGGAGGTTGTTTATCTACTCTGCTCCTTTACAGCCTCTATGCTTTAATCCTCTCTCAATCTAAATCTAATCTGAGCTATAAATTATACAATAGAGTAGATCTAGTTTTCATATACACCTCTACCTTGATATAACGCTGTCCTCGGGAGCCAAAAAATCTTACCGCGTTATAGGTGAAACCGCATTATATTGAACTTGCTTTGATCCGCCGGAGCATCAGCCCCGCCCCCCCGGAGCGCTGCTTTACCGCCTTATATCCGAATTCATGTTATATCGGGGTAGAGGTCTATTTCAGACTAAATTGTCTGACCCTGATTCCCATGTCTGATCTAGCAAATAGCCCCACCCCAAACCAAGGTTTCAGATGAGATTGGACAACGGGATGGGTTGCTTTAAAAAAAAAATTGTATCCTTAATTTGCAAACTCAGGAGAAAAAGTGTGTATGGAGGGGGGTGATCAATCCTGGACTATACATCTGCATTCAAAAAGAGCCTCTGCATGGAAATTAGTCTGGAGAAAAAATTTCAATTAAGCAGCAAATGGCTCGGTAACCAAAGAATCCTGCCATTTCAGCACAGAGGTGCCAGCTAGTGCAATAAACTGATTTCTTCTCATTAACCGTGGGCTTTGGGGAGAATACAGGGAGAAAAATGCAATACGAGTCTAATAGGGTTTTTTTAAGTATAAAAAGATTATTAAAAAAACCCCTTCTAGTTCCATTGGAATTTACTGTACTTTAAAAATGAGATGACGGAACAGAGAGATTGAACATAGAGGAAAACTGATAGCTAATAAAGCAGCCTTGGTTGTGTATATGTACAGAAGGAGGCTTTAATCTATTGCAAATGAATGACTACACTAGCTTTGAATGGATGCCGTGATTCAGATCCTTTTCAGCTTTAAGCCACAAATGAAACAAGTTGCCTGGCCTCAGCTCACATGCAAAAATATCTTTTCTCATAGGCTTGCTGCAATCATTCACGTGCAAAATCCAACCATAGTTTGCCTAATCTAATCATAATTCTTAGAAATAATTGAATTTAGCTAGATACCTTTATGGCGCCGATCCCCCTAGTATCTGAGCACCTTCCTCCCGGCACACTTTGCAAACATTAATTCTCACCGCAGCTCTGTGAAGGGAGGGTATGTGCAAATTGACATGTTATCGCTGAGACAAGGTGGGGGAGGTAATATCTTTTATTGGATCAACTTCTGTGGGTGAAAGAGACACGCTTTTGAGCTCCCCAGAGATGGTCTTTAATTCTTTCACCAACAGATATTACCTGTATTTGGAAACAATATCATGGCTGGTATTTCAAAGGGGGGAGGGATAGCTCAGTGGTTTGAGCATTGGCTTGCTAAACCCAGCGTTGTGAGTTCAATCCTTAAGGGGGATCTGGGGCAAAATCAGTACTTGGTCCTGCTAGTGAAGGCAGGGGGCTGGACTCAATGACCTTTCAAGGTCCCTTCCAGTTCTAGGAGATGGGATATCTCTATTTATTTATTTAAGGGAGTTAGGCTCATTGAATTTCAATGGGATTTGGACATCTAGCTTCATTAGGCGCCTTTAAATACCCTCCTCTGTCCCTCCCCTCCCCCCGCTCTTAGGATAAGGAAACTCAAGCAGAGGGAACTTTAATGATTTGACTAAGGTCAAAGAGGAGTCACTGGCAGAGATGTGAAGAGAACCCAAAAAGAAGAACAGGAGTACTTGTGGCACCTTAGAGACTAACAAATTTATTAGAGCATAAGCTTTCGTGGACTACAGCCCACTAACCCAGAATCTTAATTCTCAATCCCTTGCTCTAGCCACTGGGAAATGGTCTTTCATGTTTAAAACATGTCGAAACTGACCACATTGCATAACATTTAAAATATACGCCATGGCCTAATCAATTTGAAATGCATTTACAGATCCATGTCAGGGAACAGAATTATTTGCTTCTGCACGAGAGGAAGGCATTAGGGCGAAAGTGATGAAAAATGTACTCCACGTTCTTCTGCATTGTAGCCAGGGACGGTGCATTGTGGTGAAGAGGATCAAGAGAGAAGTCTAGATAAGATCTCAGGGCTGGGCTCGGACAGCAGAGGATAAATCGGGCGTGGCATCCAGTTGCCTGAACAGTAAACAAAACTGTGTGACTTGGCGTGTCGCTAGATAAGTCTGGAGCAGTCGGGTAGGTGGAGCCAGGTGCTCCTAAATGAAAGAGCTTCTACACAGCTGAACACGCAGCCCGATAATGGACGTGAAAATAGAGAGAAACTGTATGTGGCAAGATCCTCAGCCGCTGTAAATTGGGATGGCACCATTGACTTCAGGTGAGGCGCCAGCCCTGTCTTTTTAAAGTTTGCTAGACCTGGAAGGCAGGTGGGGGGAGAGAGAGAGCCCTTTACCTGTTTCCCTGCCCTCTGGAGCGTTAGTGTGCATCCCGAAAAGTAGCTTCTCTCTCTCCCTTTGGACACACGTCAAAATTGCCAGTGGCATTTTGTGCTGTTAGGTGCCTGAGGAAACCTCCTAGCCCCTCTGTGTTTGCTGCATGTAATAGTCAGGAGGTTAAGGAGCACTTGAGTGGGCTACCGAGTGTTGCCGTGTAGCCAATGGGCTGGTGTGCGCTGCATGCGCTCACCATTGCCAGCATGGGCTATGCCAACAGCTGCTCCCTATAGGGTTGCTCTGGGCAAACGTTGCGTTGGGGGCTCAGATAAGACAAGCCCCCGCAAGTCTGGTGGTTTTCTGAACTCTGCCTGAGCCTTTTGCGGCTAGAGATGGAAACTCTCGAGGAGAGGCTTTCTTGTGCGATATCTGGGATTTCCGCCTTCCCTCTGGGCTTGGAAATGCGACCCTAAGTGACCCTTTCATGGCTTGTTTCAGAACCTCCCCTTGGACAGCACTGGGTCCTCCAGATACAAGTCAGGGGAAATGGTCCAGTTAGTCTAAAGTTATTGAAGATAAAAAGAAGTGAACTTCGGGGCTAGTGTTGGTTGTTGGGTTATCCAAACCAGCTCGACCAGTAAATAGAACCATGACACTGCTTCAGTTTCATCGGCACCATCACACAGAACGTATTCATATTACTTATTCGTATTACATTAATGCCTGGAGGCCCTACCGACATTGGAGCCATATTGTGCTAGGTGCTTCAGTACACCTCGTGAGACTGGCATTGTCCCAAAGAATTGACAATCCAAACAGACCAAGGATCTCAGAGAAATTATAAAGAATGCAGTGTCTATAATCACAGTGTGGTTTGCAGGAAGATGGAAGTCTGCTGTGTTTTAGTACCGGCCCAGGGACAAGAGGACAAAGGAATGCTCTTTTCATTTACACGGTTGCAATCCCAGGTGAATCTGGCCCAGAACGGCTGTTAAACAATCCTAACAACAAAAAGGGTCAGTGAACCAGCGTTATCATTTGTGAGATTAAATGCTAGTGCACAGGGAAGACACGGGCTCTGAGCTTTACGAGTTCCAAGCAGCAGAACACATCTGAAGGTGAAAATCACTGGAAGATGAACTGGGCTGGTTGGGAATTTGAGGCATCCCATTTCCTAAAATGGACTATCCAGGCTTTCTGAGGCTTCAGTTTTTGGAACCCCTCGGCAGATGCTGGCATCTGCACTGACCCGGCGGCTGTGTTACTCGATTGTTTTCTTTTGCTAACAAACAGAGGGAAGATTCTTATAACCAGGGGTCTGAGGTAGGAAGCAGCTGTCTCCCAAAATCTAGACATGTCCCCAATCCAGCTGCTTTCTGTCCTTTTCATTTATTTGGCCACGATGACGTATTTTGATGCTTGTTTGCGGTTGTGGCTGGGGCTATCCCCCGATTAAATCCGACATCCCCAAATCTCCAGCTATGGTGGAATGCTTGTGCAGAGAACTATCAATTCTCTCCCCACCAAGAGGAAAAGCCTAGGAATGTAATCAGCACCCCGCTCCTCTTCCCCCATTAAATAGCAGGAAGGTAATTGTTAATCCTTAATACCAAGAGCAACAATAACAGTTGGCGGCAGCAGCAGCACAAACTAGTGCAAAGCAAGTGTTTGTGGAGGGAAATGCACAACTAAGTAGTACATGTTAGACAAACAGGGCCAGGGTCCTCCTCTGGTGCAAATCAGCTCCATTAACTTCACTAGAGCAACCTTTGATTTACACCAGCTAGAACTTGGCCCCAGGATATCGGGACAATTCAGAGACGTGGTACAATGTGCATCTAATATGTGCGACATGATCATTTCCTACCGGTCAGTGCTGCGTGGGAACAATGTCTTGGATTTTGTTAAACAAGAAACAGCCATGCAGAGGGGGTGTGGGAGTGACTGTGAATGTGTGAAAGAGAGAGACACACTTGGGGGTTGCTTTCAACGGAGGCAACTCACATTCCTCTTTTTCTTTAGTCTCTGTTCATAGCAGAGAGAAACAGACGACCAGGTCCTCGGGACTGGCCATTTGGTGACCTGCACACAGCTTAGGGGAGGGTGTTAATCCAGGCCTGAGAAGTAGCATAATGCAGCAGCCTAGCATCCGAGGGACAATGGAGCAGAAGGACTCTCCAGTCATACCTGTGCCCCAGGGTCTCTGAGAGGGGAAGTGATACAGAGCAATACCAGCTCTATCCTTCGCTAGCCACTCAAGTTGACTTTGAGTCTATGTGCCACTGGAGCTGCGCAAACCAGACACAATGGGGGCAAGGTTTTGGCTCCTAATATTTATTTGCAATAAAATCTGCACTGCGAAGCAAATCTTTTCCCTCCTACTTGCATGGATGCGAGAGGTCTGGGATGCAGGAAAACCAGCGTGGGCCTGCTGGTGACTGGCAGTGAGAGTTAGGCTCCTAAGGCGGTATTACATAGTGTGATCATAAACACGGCATGCATCAATATAATGGCTTGTAAGAACTAGATTTTTATCGGCAAATGTCAATTTCACCCTACCGCACACAAGTGCATGAAAAAATATTTCCAGCAGTGATAATCGAAATTTACAGATAGGCAAAGTAAGAAAAATGCTGCTTCAGAACTTACTCGAGTTTGATTTGAGGGTATTTACTCTGTGTATTTTGACATGTGATGTTGACAATTTGTGTTTTAACGGTTATAAAGCTTTCAAGTTTTGAATCTCAATGTTGACTTTCATTACATAATTGTTGTCTGATGCCCCATAATTTCCCGCAATTGTGAAAATTTAAAATGGATAAAAATAGAAAAAAAGATAAGCATCAATATTATCCGTCAAAATTACAAAAACATTCAAATCAAATTCTGCCAAGCCTAGCCAACAGTGAAAGGAAAGTTATCCTCCGAGGTTTACTTCTATTTAATATGAATCTGCTGTGTTATGTGTATTCCTCCTAGGGCAAATTCCTGCTTTCAGTCACACATGTGCAACCTCAGTACTGCAATGCCTGAACATTAACCGAGAGCAGAATTTGCCCAATTATCTGTAAGTGAGAAGATGAATAGAGTTCCTATATAAAACACCCAACTAAGGCTGTCACCCGTTTTAAAGTGAGGAAGACAGGAGGGTGCAAATGATGGGGAAGTCCCTAGAGAAATCAGGAGGAATTCTTTGGGATCAGAATGATGATAATACTGCTATCACGGCACTACTCAGAAGACATCACACGCTCTCCCAGTGTGAAAGCATAGGTTATAGATGGATTTCACTGGAACTCGGCCTTAATGAATGTGTAATTTAAAAAAAAAGTGCAATTTCAGCCCAAGCTAACTGAACGTACAACAGTGGGATGTTTAGTCCCATGGGTAATTTATTTTTCTGCTTGCTGCAATCCAGAGTTGTCTGGCTGCTAATTTTCTGAAGCTCCAGAGAGAGAGTTTGTTACCCTCTCCACCTTCCCGCATGAGGTGTGTGGTGGGGAGGAGGGAATCTTTGTACTTCCTGATTCTGCTTTTGACCGGGAGACTGGGAAATGGACTGAGATGCTAAACTCATTTCATGCAGGCTGGTGACTAGTTACAGAAAGAACTTTCAGGCACTCTGGCCCTCAGCTGGATTTCAACCAGTGACGCAGAGATGCAAGAGTTTTAGCTCACTATTAAGCCCTTGAGTCATCTACTAGCACCTCTTGCAATATTCTCTGTGTAGCGAGTTATAAACAGTTTAAAAAAAAATCTGTATTTGCTGTTGTGTTATGTGTGATAAATAACGTATGAGCCCATTAGCCAGGAGGACCTCGGCTGTGTTTCCCAGTGGGTGTCTGAACACCAGGGCCGGCTCTGGCTTTTTGGCCGCCCCAAGCAAAAAAAAAACCCAAAAACAGGGCGGCCAGAATGGCAAAGCAAAAAAACAAACAAACAACCAGCGGGGCAGCCGGAGTGCGGGTGCAGGGGGACTGGCTGGGGGGGGAAGGGGGAGGGAGCGGGCGGGAGAGAGAGAGAAGGGGGCGGCCAGGGTTACAGCAGGGGCGCTGCCACGTGGCCCCTCCCGCTGCGCCGCCGCCTGCCGCGAGGGCTCCGCTCCGGTCGGCGGGGAGGGAAGGAAGAGAACTGCCCTGCAGGGCGCGCCGATCCTCCGCGCCACCGCCCCCTACAGGGCAGCTGGAGCGGAACAACAACAACAACAAAAAGCGGCCGTGCCGCCCTAGGATTGGGCAGAATGCCGCCTCCAACAATCTGCCGCCCCAAGCACCCGCTTGCTCAGCTGGTGCCTGGAGCCGGCCCTGCTGAACACTAGAGCAGACATACCCAATTAACTGAGCTCCTAGCTCCCGGTCCCATGACTAGATCTGCCATGTATGTGCGTCCTTCACATGACAGCACAGAAGCCTGATCCATAGACAGCAGCTCTCCCCAGTGTGCCAGTGCCGAGTACCCATCTAGCTTTAAGTCTCTCTCATGTAGCTTTCACAACAGAAGCAACAATTCCATTGCCGGGGATTTCGCTGAGTGCCCGGTCTGCGCCTTTGCTGCTGAAGGCAATGCCAGGCTGGGTCCTCTTTGATTGACTCACAAGCCACGACAGCTACGCTGGGCCGCAGCACTGTCCTGGAGTTAATGTGGAACTGAACAGGAATTACTCTGTAGTTCTGAGCTAAATGATACACTGTCACTGGAAGTTTAGTGTGCCAGACTCCTGTCACATGCTGTGCCATACATGTATGCCCGAAGCCCCTACCACATCCAGAACCTGGAGAGCAGTCGTTTAAATGTGGCAGGTTGAATTTATTTCCCTGCTGGCTGAATAGGATTTCAGATCACTCAGGCATGCGAGATGTTCTATAGTGGCAGATTAATCAGGTATATTTTTCTTGGCTAACATCTCTGGGCTGGACAAGGAAGCCACCAGTGCCTTTTGGAGTGTCAGCCTGGGGATGGTTACTCAAAATCAGCCTGAGTTTGCCTTCATTGTCCTAACACATGCACACAAAAGCATCAGTGAAACAGTTTAGACAGACCTCCGCACCTCATCTTCACACAGTCTCCTTTAACTGTCAGCTATTTTCTTTCTTTCCATCATTGCTGATTATCATCATATTTGGGGCTTAAAAGCTTCCTCCTGTCTAATCAGCCTGTTCTGGCGGATTTATTTAGAAATGTCACAACAACAGAGCGGTGTATCTAAGACTTTACATTCTACGTACTGCTCTGTTCTGGGGTGGTGAGGGAAGAAGTCCGCTTGGATTTCCCCATTTCCTCCATGTTATTCCCCCTTCAGCACTCTTAAATGCCCCATGTCACAGTGCCCCTCCCTGGGACCCAAGGAAGGCTGGGCAAGGAAGCCACCAATGCTTTTAGGAGCATCAGCCAGGGGTTACTCAAGATTGGCTTGAGTTTGTCTCCAAAGTCCTGGGGGACCAAACTCCGACCTCCACATGGCAGTGCACAGTGTCGCCAACAGACTGCTGGGCGGGGCAAACACAGCGAGCGGTGATGTCATGATGACCCCGCTGAAGGATTCAAGGCAGAGGAGCAGGCAGTTTCTGAAGGAGGAGGCTTCTATTTGCACGCTGCTGTCTTGATGGGGAAAAGAAGCACCGGATATGGCAGGGTGGTTTCATGAGTGGGCAGGTTGGTTTTGTATTTACTCAGAAGAGGGCCCTTCAAGGGTCGCTAGGCTTATTCTTGGATCACTGTAAGATAAGAAACACTGACTCCTGTTAAGTGACAGGGCTATTAACCTTTATAGCCTGGAGCTGGGTCAGGAAATAAATACAGTCTCTTACCAGCACCCCTGGGTGTCACACCCTTATTGAACTGTACCTTTCTAGGAGGTGTAAATATAAACAGAGCATTGGCATCCATTGGTGACAGAAATACATCCTAGGGGCCTGACATGAGCTATAGAGATTAGGACTACCAGAGACCATCTGCCACTAAAGTGGCACTTGGACTCGAACAACAGGAATGGGCCGTATAAAAGAGGCCGGATTCAGCCTCGCCGTGGGCCCTTCCGTCAGCCACCATTTTGTGCTCCCTTCCTGCCTGTCCCTTCCACACAAAGAGGGCATTTGATTATTTCTAGACTAGGTGAGTTTGCCACTTCGGTCCCGACATGGCACTTTTCGGGGACCTCGGCTTCTGATTAGAAACTTGAATCTGGCAGGCTGGCACCCCCTTCCCCTCAAGATAAAGAAAAGCCAGCCAAGAGTTGCTAACAATCTCCCTGGAGCCTTTCTGAGCGGCTTTGCATGGCCAGTTCCTTTCCCTTTCACCACTGCTTGCCTTCCCGCCTGCTTCCCCCTTGTCTTTCTCTCTGGTCCCATCCTCTCCTGCTGCCAATCTCACACCTGACCCTTCCTTGAAATATGTGGTCTCCTCTCCCATTTCTGCCTTCCCAGCTGCTCCCCATCCCTTATCTCCCCCGGCTGGCAGTCTGGTCACATTTCCTCCCACCCCTACCTTCTCAATCCTCTCTCTCCAGTTAATTGCTCATCTTCTTCCCTCATGTCTGCTGCCTCTGCTCTCCTCCACCTCAGCAGCCGGAAAGAGGGAGGCCCAGAGTCTGAAAGAGGGTGAGGGATCTTAATTGCTGTGTCAGGTCGTCCCTGATTTTTGCAGCACGTCAGCACTGGATCCCGTGGCAAACCGTCAGACAGACAGTGGCCTGGAATGCCTGGAAAAACCCTCTACAGACGGAGGTTTTTATTAGATTAAATATTGAAATGAAGAGCTCAATCCATATTTAGATGTAATTCAATTAAAAAGAGCCTCACTCATTTTCTGAACATTTGTCTCTGCAACTCGTATTGCCGGAATCGGGGGACTGTGATGCTGAATTCTTGGGCAGGTGGCCGCAGAGTGAACAGAGCTCTGAGTATCTCTCTCTCGCTTCATGCAAAGTGTCAGATAATGCTGCGTAGCTGATTGTAGCCCATGCAATGCAGGTGGTGGTTACAATATATCATGGCGGTAGCAGCTGTGGAGGTGATGGGGTAAGGGAATGGACTTGCAAAGCCAAGTTTCAAGGAGCATCTGGCTTTAGTATTTTCATTAAAGAGCTGGGTAAGAATCATAGGCCTTGGTCTTGAGAGAGGATGGCAAGGAGGATGTTGCCGGCATGAGGACTGCAAAAGAGAAGGACGCGTTAGATGCTGCCAGGGGTTCTGCATGCATCTCTTAGTCATGCAAAAAAATTTCACATGTGAAAGAGTCTTATCTTTGTCCTAAGATATTGTGCAGTGTTGCTATGAGCTGTATAAGCAGTGTCTATGTTTCACCCCAGAAGTGGCTGCATTGCACTAATGGCAGAGTTTTAAAATCACATTAGGATTCTTTAAGATGCAAGATGATATATAAACGTAAATTATTACTACATACTTGCATAGGCATATAACAAGGATGGAGAAAGTTTTCCACTTGGCACCAGTAAATTAACCCTCCAGGGAATGTTAATATCCACTGGGAAACCAAAGACCCGCTAGAAAAGGTCGAGGAAAATCATTTTCAGGCTGCAGCATGCAGGTGTCTACGTCCTTCAATAGCACATCCCTGCAGCCACATCTCTTACTTCTTCCTGCAAAGGGCCTCATCCAGACCTGTAAAGTATCCCAATAAAACTGATTGTTCCAGCCACTGGTGGCTCTGCTTGGTTTTCAATCTCCCACCCTGGGTGGACAGAGCAACTTGAGAGCAGGTCCAGGTGGCCAGAACAGAAGAAAAAAGCAACCCCCGGGCAAAAAAGAAATCCCTGGGTTATATACAACTTCAAAAGGAAAGGCACAAGGAAAGGGGCAGACAGATTGTATGGGACAGGTCCTTTGTTGCTCTCACAATCCCCACTCTCGTGATTAATGACATTGTCCAAGCCGCTTTATATTTACTGTTTTAATTCAGTGTTGCCCATTATAATTTTTCTCTCACTAATGAACATGCATTGTCATAGTGCAAAAACAATGCACTCTTCTGGGGGAGAACAGAGTCCCAGACACACCACAACAAACCAGGAGCTACCTCTCCGTTCCTAATTACATGTATGACAGATATATCTTTTTAATTGTTGCCCTTGTATTGATAATGCTATTATTTTCACTTTAATTTGGGTTTATTCTCCCTATTTGAGACTCACTTAAATATACGGTTGTGAAGCTACAAACTCTCATTACAGCCTGTCTGATGACATTCAGACTTCTTGATTGTCAGTTTGTCAGGACAGGGATAAAGGTCTTTGTGTTTTGTGCAGCACCGGAAACACCGTTATTGACTTTCAGTAGGATTTACAATCCTAATTCGCGTCTCTTAAAAATCCCTCTCTTAAAAAAATAATGAAGAATAATAATTCAGAACTTCATACAATATTGTTTTTAATTGGCCGTGAATTAGGAAACAAATCCAATAAATCCATGTGTGTGATACACACACACACACACACACACACATTTAAAAATGTTTATGATCACTTCTTCATATAGCAAAGCCTTTAAAATCAACGGGATTATTCACATACTTAAAGTTAGGTATGTGCTTAAACACTTTGCTCAGCTAGGGCTACGGTGAATACATTTAAGCATGTATGTAAGCCTTTGCAAGGCCAGGGTCTCAGCCTCTAGGTAAGTATATTCTCATCATTCATATGTGCTTTCTGGGCTTGGAATCTGTGAACCCATTTATTTCATAACTAGGAAATGTGGGGCCTTTCCTTTGACTTTGGATCCGGCCCTTGATTTCTAACAGCTCTCGAATACTCATCTGAACATAAGAACATAAGAATGGCCCTACTGGGTCAGACCAAAGGTCCATCTAGCCCAGTATACTGTCTTCTGACAGTGGCCAGTGCCAGGTGCCCCAGAGGGAATGAACAGAACAGGCCATCATCAAGTGATCCATCCCCTGTCGCTCATTCCCAGCTTCTGGCAAACAGAGGCTAGGGACACCATCCCTGCCCGTCCTGGCTAATAGCCATTGATGGACCTATCCTCCCATGAATTTATCTAGTTCTTTTTTGAACCCTGTTATGGTCTTGACCTTCACAACATCCTCTGGCAAGGAGTTCCACAGTTGACGGTGCGTTGTGTGAAGAAATACTTCTTTTTATTTGTTTTAAACCTGCTGCCTATTAATGTCATTTGGTGACCCCTAGTTCTTGTGTTATGAGAAGTAATAAACAACACTTCCTTATCTACTTTCTCTACACTAGTCATGATTTTATAGACCTCAATCATATCTCCCCTTAGCCGTCTCTTTTCCAAGCTGAAAAGTCCCAGTCTTATTAATCTCTCCTCATATGGAAGCCGTTCCATACTCCTAATCATTTTTGTTGCCCTTTTCTGAACCTTTTCCAATTCCAATATATCTTTTTTGAGATGGGGTGACCACATCTGCATGCAGTATTCAAGATGTGGGTGTACCATGGATTTATAGAGAGGCAACATATTTTCTGTCCTATTATCTATCTCTTTCTGAGTTATTCCCAGCATTCTGTTCGCTTTTTTGACTGCTGCTGCACACTGAGTGGATGTTTTCAGAGAACTATCCACAATGACTCCGAGATCTCTTCCTTGAGTGGTAACAGCTAATTTAGACCCCATCATTTTATATGTATAGTTGGGATTATGTTTTCCAATGTGCCTTACTTTGCATTTTTCAACATTAAATTTCATCTGCCATTATGTTGCTATCCTGCCTGTGTTCCTACAGTTCTAGTATCACTTGCATTTACATCAGAACAGCATACGTAGAGAGTTCACTACAGATGCTTTTTAAAAATAAAGCCTCTTTCAGTTTAGGGATGGTTAACATTTCTTAAGACTGGATAACGCTATTACAGTTGCTGTTTGTGATGAATCATAGATTAAATAGAGTTCCTTTTCATTAATAGAAATGTAACATCCAACACAAAGAGTCGTTTATTCTGTGAAATTACACCACAAGCATTATGAAAAGGCACCCTGATACCAGACACAATCCATTGCTTATCTGTGAAATTACGCAGTCACTACTGGAACATTGGAACTCCATCGGAAAATTACATTGTATTGAGGTAAAATGAATTTACTGAGCAATACATTCAATTCTATCAAAAATAATCCTAGTCATTTAGGGCTCTTTGGGCCCATGGAAAGCCCAGGTGAATGAAAACAGGTTTGGAAAGCTAGATGCGAGAGAATACCTTGCTCTGAAAAGGGGAACTGATGGTAAATGTTTCCTTTGCTGTTTCTGACTCCTGGTGTAATTAACCAGCTCGTTCATGATCTCTAAGGAATGTAACTTTTTAAATGAACGGTGAGGCTTTGAGGCACAACTGTGAGAGCTCCCCACACTGGTTCCTTGTGCACCCTCCAACTTAGATCTGTGCAGTTTCCTGACAAAATCAGGTTTTCACTCCTGCCAGCGCTGCAGGTCCAGTGCTGCTATGGAAGAACAAGCTGTATTTGACTCCTCTGCACACTTCAACAGTGCAATTGCTGGCTAATTTCTAATCCCAGAATCTTAATGGCAGGGGGCGATGGAGGGAGCAGAAAGCATGGGAATGGCTTGGATTTTTGGATGGCAGGCATGTGAGGATCATGGTGGGGGGTGGGGGAAGGCCTTGTGTTGATTCATACACTGAATAGATCTGAGCTAGGAGTCACTGAAAGGGAGACTATGGGCTTGCTTTAGTGGAGTAAATCAAAAGGAATTGCAGTGAGGTTGGCAGAGTTACCCTAAAAAGAAGAACAGGAGTACTTGTGGCACCTTAGAGACTAACAAATTTATTAGAGCATAAGCTTTCGTGGGCTACAGCCCACTTCTTCGGATGCATAAGAGTTACCCTAGTATCCAAGTGGTGGAATTGACTGGAGAATTGAGCCGTGTGTATAGAGGCCAGAAGATGTCATTTTAAGAGTCACTATCCTGGCCACAGTCCTTTCAAGTGCTTCAAAGTAGACTTCATATTGCAGGAAAGGAACCTCATACCAGGAATTTGACATTTGTGTCCCACTCCTTCTACCTCTGCTGCAGTCATAAGTGTCTCCCATGGGTACCTCTTTGTCTTTGACGTTTATAAATCTCGCACACACTGTTTTGTTTTTTTTAATATGTATTAGGCCCGATCTTATGAGGAACCGAGCACCCTGTCAGAGCCGCTGGATGCAATCAGCTGCCTTTCTCTTTTATTGTCTCCAAAGTGGTTCTACTTTTCCCACCCCTGAAGAGTGTGGGTGCTCGGCACTTTTCCGGGGTTTGCTTCGTACCGTCTCACTCAAGACTACAGCCAGAAAAATAAAAAAGTAAGGGTGGCTGAGAGGCGATGGAGGGGAATTTTCTATCTGGTGCGGATTTCTAGCTATGCTGCGCTTCACTGCTGACATGGGCCAATGTTATAGGCATCCAGACGGCCATTGATTTTTGCTCCGGTCCTGCTCGGTATTTTCGGATCTGCATTGTTAATGAGAACAAGTACCGTGGGCCATTGTCTAGGGAGAAAAAATGTCTTTGATTTTGGTGTATCTCGGGTTGCTGCTGCCAGCTTGAGTCTGAAGGCAACGTATGCAGTGATTGATTGCACTGCAAGAACCACTGTTCCACACATGTCATTCTTTGTCTTGGCAACCCCGTGGTTATTTCCCCCCCCCCTGCCCACAATGAGGCACTGATAAATACAACAGAGCCCACTGTAGGCTGTCCGATGAGGCATTTTATTGATGGGCTCTCCTTTTTCTAGCGGGCAGTGAGCCAGAGAGGAATTGGAGGGAGGAGGAGGAAAAAAGGTGCAAGAATATGGGAGGGTTTCTTGTTTTCTTGTTTTTGCTTTTAAATCAAAATTCCATGTTGGTAAATGAAGGTTTCTCAGGCTTTTCTCAATTGGAATTGGCTCTGATCAAGACATATTTAGATGATGCCGGCTATGCCTACGGACCAACCAGATGTGCTGCAGTACTGAAATCGGTAGCTTACCGTGGCGCAATAGATGGAATGAATAATTGTCTGCATCATGGGTTGTGCTCTGTCCGTATAACTGAAGACTGCATCTCTCTAGATCTGTCTCTGCTCTCTGCAGGATATTTCTGGGCGTGCTTTGTAAAAAGGCTGTTTCTCAGAATCGGTGTGTCGGTCCATTGGAGCATCAGGAGAGTTTCAGAAGCCGTTTGTGTGTGGATGTGTAATCTGTAGCATGCGGCTCTATGGGACCAGAACATCAGCTCGAGTAAATCAGCCTAGCTCCACTGAAGTCAACGGAGCTAGGCCAATTTGCACCAGCCGAGGAGCTGGTCCGTGAGCTCTAAGGATGAAATCCTGGTGTAAATCTGTGCAAGCCTTTCTCTGCCGTGAAAATGACCTTTCTACCCTAGGGGTATCTAGGCACCCGTATATTTTTTAAGGTTTCGTTTGTTAGGGAAAGTGAACCACTGATCTCAGCAACACAACCTTTTACTATGCAAGGTTTGATGAAATGGATGTTTTTCTTTCTCTCTCTTTGAAGACCAGTAGAGCAGGCACGGGAGGCTAGCTCGTAGACAATATGGTGACAAGGTCTCTGCAAACATGATAGATCGTGATTTCTGTCGCATAGAGCAGGACGCAGCTGGCCTTTTCTTTCTAGTAGAATCGCCTCTTCCGATAGCCCTAGCTTTTTGCTAAACCACCATGGAATGAGGGTATTAGCAGCTTTTTATAAAGCTAATTTCCCCAAATCACTTGAGGGGAGTCATTACAGTCCCAGCTGGTGACTGAAGTCATTGTGGGAAGGGGAGAGTGGCTTAGAAAAAAAATAAGAAAAGCCACGCATGCTTAGATATGGGGAGAGCACATGTTACCTTAATATCTAAGGGGAAGAATAGAAATGATTATGCCTACACCCTCAGCCAAAGGCTCTCAGTCAGTGGAGGGTATGTAAGTCAAGCTGTCTAAGGTAACAATAGCAAATTAAAAGGGTTACTACTGCAAATAATGAAAAAAAGGTGAGTTAATGTGCCTTCCTGCAGTCTATGAGAGCAGAGAAAAATCAAAGCTCCCTAGCGACCTAGCTATCCCTTTAGTATCAGTCACATGGGGTTTTTAAAGTAAGTTAGAAAATGTCCATGAATGAATAACTGAGACCTGGTATGTGGATATGCTCAGACATGGTCTGATACGGCTAGGGTGATTTTTGTAAGTATTTAAATACCAGTTATATTAATTAGAAGGTTTGGGTTTATGCTCTCAAGTGACTATTAACAATGGAGTTTGCAGAGCCCTGTTAACCTGCACTCCGGGTAGAAATGAGATCAGACTTCTCAGCCGGTTTTACATCCCAGATTAATGGCCATCAGTCAGCATTAGTCAATGACTGGACTGAAATTACCTTATCATCCTAACATCTAGTTCAGATGCTGAGAACATTCATTGTATTCTACCAAATTCACCCTGTGAGAGTCTGGCATTATGAATTTCACGAGGTAACACAGGAGTATGGGAATGGCAGCATGCTGCTTCTTACAAGTGCTTCCATTCTGGACTCGAATAGCTTTGTGGCTAAAGTAACAAACCCCTCAGTCTCCAGGATGGTTGTTCAAATCCTATATGCTTTTAAAAATGAATTGGAGGGCTGTTCTCCTCTTGCATCTCAGCTGCAACGTTAACTCAAATGCAAGGCCTTCTCCAATAGAGACACCTTTTCCTACATGCGTCTGACGAAGGGGGTATTCACCCACGAAAGCTTATGCTCCAATACATCTGTTAGTCTATAAGGTGCCACAGGACTCTTTGCCGCTTTTTACAGATCCAGACTAACACGGCGACCCCTCTGATACTTTCCCCCAGGGAGTGGAATTGGGAACATCCTGGACACTGACTCAGATGTTGACCTTGAAGAAGGTCTTGTTTTCAGCTAATCCCTGGGGCCACAAAAGATCTTACATGCTCATCATATGTAACGGTCAGATTCTGCCATCTGGAACCCTCAGTGAGCGCTGCCTTATTCTGCAGGTAGCCCCGTTGAGGCATCTGAACGTAGTGATGCCAGTTGAACTGCTTTCAGAATGAGGAGAATAAGGGTGGCAAAAACTGGCCTTTAGTAACTCAACAGTGGTCAGTGACCATGCTGTAGAAGCAAGGCTCTTTTGGGGGAGAAACTGGCTTTTCTGCAGCATTCTTTTCAACTGGCACAGTTACATTTCTCCTCTCCCCCATTTAGACACTTAAGAAAACATGGTTTCTATTTGGACACCTATCGATCCTTTGATTTTTGTTTGCTTTATCATGGGGTTTCCTTTGGATTTCACGGCTAATCAAGGAGAGACCCAATAACCCACACAGTTGCCATCCTAAGGAAGTGATGCTGGTGATTAGCTGAGAGGCATCAGGATGCAGCTTGTTACATATTATAAAGCGTTCTGTGTATTTTTAAAAATGACCTTTTCTTTCCCCCATCAAAATGAATATTACAAATATAATTTAAAAAATCTCTATCAGACAACATACAAAAGTGCCTCACGCGTCTAGCAGGGGTGATTCCAAATCGTTCTGTTCTAGTGGCATGATTTGAAAGATTTCTTTGGGAGGAGCTGTCCACCTCATCACATTTTTAAGCTCTGAAGATGTAACCCTTTTAATGGTCTTTAATGGAGCTATTGTAGGTCCTAGACTAAGTAAGTTAAAGACCCTCTTTACAACCAGTTATTTTAAGGCTTTGCTCAATATTCTTCTTCAGTGATAAAATGAATAATCTCAGAACACAGGCACAACAGGTCTTGATGCAAAATTCTCAGTATGTTGTTTTCTTTAGTGTGTGGAAATTGCTCCTTAACTTAAGGAAACAGCAGCTCGTCTGTTTAGCCTATGACTCTAGAAGCCTTTTCTAGAAGTGCCCTGCTCACTGATTTCACTGCAATGCTATTCAGCATTGCAGAGGTGAGGTGGAAGTTTGGACGTATACCCCCCTCCGGTGTATTTTCATGAAACAGAAGTGAGTGGCTCAAAGTGCATATTGCTTGTTAAAGTCCATAGAGCCAGAGCTGGAAGAAAATGTGTGGGTGCCTTGGTCTCTGCGAGGTTAACGGGGATTTCATATTCAATCTGGGATCTTCTCATTGTTTAGAGATACATTCTTTAAAGGAATTTTGATACTTTGAGATGAGTAGGGGGTGCAGGTAGGAAAATATCGGATAAAGCAGTCCAACAGGTTTTTCACAGGGGCAGCAACTTTCAGCATGCAGATTACTCAGAACAGTAATCTAGTATCATTCCTGTTAGCGCAAAGAACTCTCTGTTCAGGTAGGGCCTGCATCTGATTTTGTTTACACTGGTATAATTCTGTTGACTTCACTGGAATTACTCCTGATTTACTACAATATAAGGGAGATAAGAATTGAGCCCATGTTATTTTGTGGATCATTTCAAAGCAATGTCCATCTCAGTAAAAATATATTCCAGGTTCCCCTTATTTTCTATCCCATCCCAATATAGCCTAGGTGCATGGACACTCTCTGTTGACATCTGGAGTGATCTTTCTGCATCACTAGGTTTAGTGCAGTGGTACAACAGGCAGGAATACAGGCAAGACCATTACGGGTCACATTTGAAAATATAGCCTCTAAATTTGTGTTTTGCGGGATGGAATTTGCAGGATTTGTGCATGCAGATTAGACAGTTTGACTCCTAGACACATTATTTTAATATGTCTGCATAAAGGTATGCACAGATTAGAGGGTGTATTTGAAAATGTGGCCCTATCCATTATCAACTCAAGAAATATTATTCCACCTTACAGAGTTCAGTTTAGAGAAATGTTAGAAAACAAACCCAACAATTTGTCTGATATAAACACCACTCCATTCTGTCTTCCCTAGAGACTCCGTAATTGTCTTAGTCACAGTAAAGTGACTGCACTCTGTGAAGGCAGGTAGAAAAATAAAACACCTTCTTCCATAAAAAAACACTTTGGATCAAGCTGCTTATGGCAAATCTTACTAAAACACCCCAACTATAACAGAAACAAATATTATATTGGCAATATCTTAATGTTTGCAATCAGACACCAGATGTTATTTTTTCCCACAGGATTTTTTTTTGTAAGGCTGGCAGAGGCCTTATGGCTAAACAGCAGATCTAATTTTATTTTCTGTATCTGCTGTGTTGATTTTCCCCCCCATCTGTCTTTATTGGTTTTTTCTTTATTATTATTTTACAGTTGGTGTGCTGACATATCACAGATCCTCTTTCCACAATATTTTTGACAGACTGACAATAAAGTGGGCACACCATATAATTTAATGTAATGCATTCTTCTGTTTTGGATTATTGAATTACCAGATTGGTTTTCTTGGATTACATTATGCATGACTTCTGCGTGGGTAGTTGGCATATTAACTTTGTAAATGGCGGTTAATGGAAGTTATCTTATTAAATCTATTAATCTTAAATTACCTTATTAAAGCTGAAATAGCAAAGCTATTCCTGCCTTGAAGGGCTGGTGGATTTTAGCCCGTAATAAATAAAGTGTGTGTGTATGTGTGTGTGTGTGTGTGTGTGGGGGGGGAATATGCAGAACCTACTCTGTACAGGAATTGTTGATTTGCTTCTTATTTGGAAAATAATTGCAGGTGATAGGTTAGTTCAATTCAAATAACTTCTGTTGTTAAGGATAATTGTCATGAATATTTTAAAATATTTTATATTACACCTAAAACGACAGTATCCTTTTTGTATGAGTGACACAGGCACAATTATGTATGTAATACACAGCATTATATATTCATATATATTAACACAGGAGCCTGGTTTTCAAAGGTACTGCATACCCAGAAGTCCAGTTGTAGTCAACAGGATCCGCAGATGTTCAGTACCTCTGAATATCAATTCCTCCCCCCTCACGCTCACTGTGTGATACATATCAAACGCAGAGTGTGTAGAATTTGTTTTAGAACAAGATAGGCAAGAGGTAAAATGGATATACACAAATATGACTCTTGTTAGAGGAGATCAAGGAAGTAGGACTTTGGAAACTTAGAGGAGAAGCTGTCATTGTCTATGATATGAGGACCACATCAAACTTTGGTTTAGGTATTTTCTTCTGTTCTTGCCATCTAGGTGTTTTTGTTGTTGTTTTTCCAGAAGAGGGTAGCCAGCATTCCAGAAAGTTGAGGGCAAAGTGGGAAGATGTGTTTATGTTTAAGTAATCTTCTCTTTCATCTCTCTGGTTCACTGTTGCCTACTGCTGGCCAAATGAAGGGTTTAATTTGCATACAAATGTTACCTATTTGCCCACCTCCACCATGCTTTTCAGTGCCGCCACATGGGAGTTGAAGAGACACATTTTAAAGTACTGAAGGTTGGGTTGTTTTAGAGTCCCTGGGAAGTTGTTTCCAAAGTCCTACTTCCTTGATCTACGTTCTAAATACCCCATTATGAAGCACTCTGCGCTTATGTTGCAAAATTGCTGTCCATTTTCTGCATAGTATTAGCAGGTGAACTGTGGTTTCTTATCAGGGGTTCCTTCTCTTTAATTCTGACTGTGGAGGAATTGGAAAAGGTTTCAAGTTTTATGTTTGGGAAGACCTTGGCATTCGTAGGGAAAAGCCAGTTAGCAAAATCTGGTAGATAATAATTGTCCCACTACTGTGAAAATAACATAATTAACAATGACCCTAGCAATATACATTATACCTGTAGAGAATACTATTCCCGGCCCCTTATTAAAATACAAGACTGGGCATTAATATGGTTAAAACACACAGAGGTTGCCACATGAGAGCCATGCAATTTCAATGACGTGTAAGATTGATGAGCCCTGCAAGTCATAAAAGAAGAATGATTTTCCAAATGCTTGTATGTGACATCTATCGTTATCATCACAGCCGATTGCATTATTCATTCAGATACAGCAGTGCTGTTATGTGCCAATATTTCTCTTGATGTGTTTAATAAAAGCATTCATAAGAGATGAAACAGAGTCCCTTCAGAGAGTTAGAGTGCTCATTCTCCTATCTTATCCTATAAACAAGATATAGCTTCAAAACAGAGCTGATCAAAATCAAGATTTAAAGTGCATCATGTTGCAAAATGACCTTATTCATCACTTGGGGTTTTTTCCCCCCTAATTTTAGGATTTTTTTTTTAAAAAGTGGTTTGTAGAAAGTTTAGGAAAAGAAATGATTTTACTCCTGTGTGTCCAGGTGGTGTACACATTACAGGCTGAAAAACAGGAGATTGAGTATTCCATAATCAGCAAGTCACTTATTTCTAAAGATACCATGAGAACTGAACATGGAAACAGATCCCCCTCAAGCCTGCAATTTTAAGAAGAAAATAAACTATTTAGTCGTGCAAGTTGAAATGCAATATTCTCAGTCACCACTAGTTGTCACTTTCCTACCAGTCTGAGAACCTGGTGTTTTCAGCACTGCGGTTAGAGAGAGAGAGAGAACGCAGTGCTAATTAAACGGAGTAACTCATAAAGCCACCTAAAGTCTCTAGCCTTGGAATGTTAAATAGTCAGACCCAGGGAATCATCAGAAAGGAAAAGGGAGGGGGGCGGGCAACTGATGGCTGGAGAATATCAAGCCCGGGTATTAACCCCAAGGAAACATCAGCACATCCATCCATGCAAACTCCGACGCACACATCCTAGCCCAGTGGGCAGTAGAAAACAGCCTACCTGAAGAATACTAGAGTTTCCCAAACGTAGACTCCAAGTGCATTGACGTTAAACATTGTTTACGATCTGGTGATTTGTAATCCACGAGTTTAAAAATAAAATAAAATAAGCCAAGGATTAAATTTCCACTTAAAAAATGACAACAACGGCGGTAATAAAAACCAAACCCCCAAACCAGGCGGAATCAAGTGCTGGAACTTCCTACGTGGTCATTTGCAGACAATCTTCCTATGAGCGAGTTGCGGGGGGGAGCAGGAGGCTGTGAATTCAGGACCCTGGACAGAGACCCCCCGTGTCAGCACCTTGGAGAGAGACTTGGTGTTTAAACTCCACCGCGGATTTTTTTCCGCCCCCCCACACTGCAGTGAGGTTTGGTTGGACGAGCAGATTCCTGGACAGAAATCTCCTTTCCCTTCAGTGGGATCCCAGTCCTGGCAGCGAGTTGCTGGAACAGGCAAGATGCAACCAGAGTATATTTGCCATGGGGGAGGCGGGATAGGGGGAAAAACCAAAAAACCCCCAACCCCCCCAAAAAACACACCCCACCAGCCCAACGCTTTAATTTCCTCTTCTGGCTGGGGTGCCTTCTCCAGTTAAATCCAAGGGAATTTGTCAGTGCTGGGCATTTGCTGTATTGTCCCGGAAATCTTGCTCTCCTGCTGGACCGTTTGGCGGCTGTTGTTTCTTGCCTTCTGGGATGTTCCCCCCCGGAGTAAGTTGTTGCTGCTGCAGGGAAGGTGTCCCATTGCTTGGGGGCTCAAGTGGAGAGGAAGCCGAGGGCAAGTTTCATGGGTCTGGGACTCCCCTGGCCATCAGAAATAAAGAAAGAAAAGTGCCCCAGTGGCCTCGTAATCCATTGCATTATCCTCCTTGCCCCATCTCAGCCGGATAGAGCTCGCCAGATCTTGGGACTTTCTTGCTGCATTAATTTACTAAACAAAACAAACAAAAAAATGGGGGAAGGAGGGGGTGAGAAGGGGGGGGACCCAACCTACCCAGCATCCTAAGCCCTTCCCACTGGCTGCATTCATTGGTCAGTGTGCTGGAAAAGCGACTCTGGGATGTGGTTGGATAAAACGCATGTTGTTCAGCAGAGATGTTAACCTTTAAAGCGCTGGACGATTTTTCTTTACCCCCCAAGCACTGGCTTTTTAAGAAGTCTCTTAAATCCTTCTCATGTGTAACACACCTGGGCTTAGGAGCTTTTTGAAAAGGAGCCGCTTTTTCCACCCCACCCCCCGTTCCGCATTGTTAACAGAGGGTTGGCAAACCTCAGAGCTAAGGAACCCCGGACAGACAGGTAAGGAGCCCTCGTCAGTTTCAAATCACAGCATGATTGCTCGAAATCCGCCTGGGCGCTGGGCAGGGCAGCTGAGTTCGCCAGGAGGATGGCGGGAGGTGGGTTTTTTCTCTCTCTGTAGCCAGCACGGAGATCAGCAGAGCTGGAGGTTTGGTTCCGCTTGATTCTCTGAGTGAAATTGACAACTCGATAGAGTTAAATGAATGAAACCTGTTAGCTGCTGTCTAAGTGTAACAAGATTTGTCCTCGGGTTGTGCCTTGTTTTCCCCCTCCTCTGCTACATACAGCGGCAAAGACAGATACTTGCATCCAATTTCTGACCACTTGGTCAGGTTTCTTATAGCAGGAGTGGCTATGCCCCGCTACCACCCACAGAAACGAGGAAGAGAGATTCTGTTTATTCCATTGCTCCTTCTTTCCAGTCTATGAAAGACTCAAGCCTCTCTTTCTCAGTGGGGAAGATCCCTTTATGCAGCTCTCTCTTAGGAGGCGTCATTTCTAAAACACCCCCCACTGCGAGCGTCCAGTCCTTGTTTTCTAAAAAGTAATGTCCTTATTGAGACAAGCCCAGGTGCAAAATATCCCCTTGCTCGTGTCATTCAAAAATAGTAAAATCTGGTAGTGATTCCAGCAGCTGCTGGGGGAAGTAGGTTAGACAGATTTACTCTAGCTATTGAGTTTCAGTAGCTGGCCTTGATTAATAACCTGCTCTGATTTGAACTGGCGGTGACTCCTGGGGGCGTAACTACGTGCAAGGGCATCATGCATGCTGCTTGCTGACTCATGAATATACATTTACCTCTATTATCCTGCTGGGGTGGGTTAGCCAGTGTCATGAAGCAAACTTTCGTCCTTTATCCCCGAGTAATCTGAAGGCGCTAGGGTGGAGCTCCAAAAAAAAAAAAAAAAATGGAGATATCCCATCTCCTAGAACTGGAAGGGACCTTGAAAGGTCATTGAGTCCAGCCCCCTGCCTTCACTAGCAGGACCAAGTACTGATTTTGCCCCAGATTCCCAAGTGGCCCCCTCAAGGATTGAACTCACAACCCTGAGTTTAGCAAGCCAATGCTCAAACCCCTGAGCTATCCCTCCCCCCCCTCTGGCAGTGAATGTTAAATAGATCGCCAGTTAACAGTTAAATCATATTTATGTTGGCTTTTGGTGACTGCAAAGGAACAACAATAGCAGAGAAGGACACGGTGACTTTCGATTTATGGGCCAGCTCCCAGGACCAGCAAACCCCATTGCCTCTAGCAGAGATCTGATTCCCCAGTAGGACTGAGTATCTCTTAGGATTTCTCTCAATATCCATAGATTCACAGAGGCCCCTTCTAGCCTCATAATCTATGCTCATCTAGTCTGACCTCCTATGTAACGCAGGTCCTAGCACTTCACTGAATTAATTCCCCTTTGAACTTTTAGAAGAAAAAACCCAATCGTGATTTAAAATTAAAGATTAAGTTCAAGCAGCAAATCAGTGCTAGAGCTGGGAGGAGACTCAGGGGGACAAATTCAGTAGTGCTGTCTCAGAGTGGTGTAAATTACACCTCTGTTCATTAACAAGGCCCTCGGCAACCCAGAAAGGGAGGGCATCCACCCCAACAGAGTGCTGGTGGCAGGTGACCCCACTGTCCTCCCTCAGGTGTTCCACGTGGGGTGGGTGAGTAGGGAGGATGGCTTTAGTTTAGACTCCTTAGGAGCCCTGCCGGTGACGGCTATCGAGGGGTTGCCCTGGATCAGTGTTTTTCTTGCTTGCCCCTTAACTAGCCACAGCCACCCATGTTTTGGGCTGTGTTATCTTCCTTCAGTGCCCTTGGTGCAAGGGAGATTTCTGCCCTTTTTATATCAGTGCAACCTTCTCCATCCTCCACTCCCCACTCGAAGGCTCTCCATTTCAAGGCCCTCTGCCAGAGTTTTCTCCAGTATAAGCTAGTGGAAGCATGGGTGAATTTGGCCCCAGGTCTCATGACTTCCAGTCCTGTGCTTTAACCCAGTTGCATCCCCAGCGATTCTGAAAATAGCTCCCGGGGAAAAGGGAAGTGCCCATAATGCAATTATCCAAATGGCTTTTGGACACTGTGTTTTGCTTTTGTTTTGCACAATTTCAGTTCCCCATAGATTACTTAGTCTACCGGGCATACTGCTAGAAAGTGCCGCTTGGCAATGGACTCAGCTCAGTGGCGGGACTTTCCACTGCCCCTTCAGCCGGACAAAGATATCCACTCAGGGATGCATTCTTATACACACATACAAACAAGTTACACATCACTCCTGACGTATTGAGGTGCAACCCCTTCACGTAGCAAGGTACAACCCCTCTACGCAGTAAGGTGCTGCCTCGCACCTTGTACCTGTTGGTTTGATCAAAACAACTCTATCCATCATTTTACCCTTTTGCCCCTGTCATTGGGATGGGTCGGCCTGTTCCATGTTATCTGTGGAATGTTCCGGTATGGTATGTCTTGGTACCATGTTTATACTTTAACTTTGCTAGGTGAATATATATTTATGCAATATCAGCCCTTTCCTTGCCAACTTCTGTGAGCAGGGCCTGCCTCTTGCTCACAGCTTAACTTTGCTTAATGTTAGCTAAGTCTTGACCATTACTTTAGTTCAGTTCAGGCCTCAGGCCTCATACTGGGTCTTCATTAGGGCCTTCACTTACTACATTTACATCAAAGGCAAGAGAAACAACATATATAGGGCAGATTTCTTAACTTTGGGGAGGTATGGAAAAATGATGTTGGGTAAAATTCACCCCCATGCGTAGGGGAAATACAAGACCTCTAGCACCACTTTGGCTTGTTGGCAGGGCCGCCCAGAGCGGGTTCGGACCCTGGTGAAAAATTTTTTTGGGGCCTCCCAGCAAGGCTAAACAGGGTGGACGAAAGGGGGAGAAGCTGGGTCCCGGGCCCCCTTCCAGACCACCGGGCCCCGGTAATTTGTACCTGCTTCCCCCCCTCTCTTGTCGGCCCTGCCCATCGGAGACATAAGTACTATCCACTCTATGTGCTTTGGCTCTTTGTAGGGATGAATTTTTCACTCTTTGGGAATAAAACTAAAAATGATTTTGGATGAAGGGATTGCTATTTAATAACACTTTACACTTATCTAGGAACTTTCATGGAAGGATTTCAAAGCGCTTTACCAACCCCTCTGAGCTAAGTACTATTAGCCCCATATTACTGATGAGCAAAATGGAAAGCAAAGTGTCCAAGACTCCAGAATGCATCCGGGAAAGAGCCAGGAATAAAACCTAGAAGCCCCTGGTTGAGCTGGTTCTCAGTTCCCTGCTCAGCCAGGAACCCTCCCTTCCTACAGAATAACAGTGAGGTAAAAAGTAAAAAAAATTGGAGAAAAAGACAGAGCTGAGAAGAGGGGTGCAACAAAAACACTATGCAGCTGAAGAAGTGGGCTGTAGCCCACGAAAGCTTATGCCCAAATAAATGTGTTAGTCTCTAAGGTGTTACAAGTACTCTTAATCTTTTTGCGGATACAGACTAACACGGCTGCCACTCTTAAAAACAACACAAGTGTTCGGAAACCTGACATACGAGGACAGGTTAAAAAAAACTGCCATGTTTAGTCTTGAGAAAAAAAGACTGAAGGGGGACCTGGTAATAGTCTGTTATAAAGAGGATGGTGATCAGTTGTTCTCCATGCCCACTGCAGGCAGGACAAGAAGAAATGGGCTTAATCTCCAGGAAGGAAGACATAGATTAGATATTAGGGAAAACTAACTGGCACTGGAATAGGCTTCCTAGGGAGGTTGTGGAATCCCCCTCACTGGACGTTTTTCAGAAGTGGTTGGACAAACACCTGCCAAGGATGGTCTAGGTTTACTTGGTCCTGTCTCAGTGCAGGGGGCTGGACTTGATGACCTCTCAAAGTTCCTTCCAGCCTGACATTTCTATGATTCTACAGGAGCAGTGAGTGGGATTGGGGGTGCGGGTATACGGGAGAACAATGAAAAAGGCAAGTGGTTATAATGAGGGAATTGAGACAAAGTGAGAGGATGAAGAAGAAAGGGAGCGGAGGGGAGGACAGCGGTAAATGATTATATAGTACCAAGTCTCCTCTGTGACACAATTACAGTGTGAAGCCACCTCTCATGATGACATTCAGAGAGGGGAGTCGAGGGAGTGCTAGGTACTGTGACAGGCCCAGACTAGGGGGGTACAGGAGGGCAAATATACTGGTCACTAGATGAGTAGTTTTCTGTTCCCTGACTGACCAGAGAAGGGGCTGCACTAAAGTAATCAGGAACCTGCTAGAATCAGTTAAGGCAGGCAGGCTAATTAGGACACCTGGAGCCAATTAAGAAGAAGCTGTTAGAATCATTAAGGTAGGCTAATCAGGGCACCTAGGTTTTAAAAGGAGCTCACTTCAGTTTGTGGTGCGAGTGTGAGGAGCTGGGAGCAAGAGGCGCAAGGAGCTGAGAGTGAGAGGGTGTGCTGCTGGAGGACTGAGGAGCACAAGCATTATCAGACACCAGGAGGAAGGTCCTGTGGTGAGAATAAGGAAGGTGTTTGGAGGAGGCCATGGGGAAGTAGCCCAGGGAGTTGTAGCTGTCATGCAGCTGTTACAGGAGGCACTATAGACAGCTGCAGTCCACAGGGCTCTGGGCTGGAACCCGGAGTAGAGGGCGGGCCCGGGTTCCCCCCAAACCTCCCAATTGACTTGGACTGTGGGTTCTTCCAGAGGGGAAGGTCTCAACCCACATGGTGAATCTGAGGCAAGAAAATCTGCCAATAAGCGCAGGACCCACCAAGATAGAGGAGGAACTTTGTCACAGTACCTAGATAGTGATTTGACAGGCTTCAGTGATTCTTTGTAAAGAGAGATGGATATCGGGAGCGTCAGTTAAGGGTTGGTGTACCAGCCTGGTTGTTATGAAGCGTTCTGATTAGTGTGAGGGTATATGACGGCTAGCCTGAGGGCACCTCTGCATCTGAGATCACTCCTGGCTTTCTCACAATATTAAGACGGCTTCCTTGGTTTGCAAAAGGTATTTGTTACTTTGGTAAGCCACCTACTAGCTCATGGTGGAGGAGGTATTTGGTGGCCTGGCCGGGGCAAAAATGTATACTTTTCTTGAGTGTTCCCTCCCTCCTGAAAACACCCATGCTTGTTCCCACATTAACTACCTCAATCATGCAGAATTAAGGGCCTGATGCAAAGCCCATTGGGATAGTGCTAGGAAAGACAGTCTGCTGATAGGGCACTAGTTTGTGACTGAAGAGAGCTGGGTTCAAATTCTGTCTCAGGCAGATGTGACCTTGGGCATGTCACCTAGTCAATCTTCTGCTTCCATTCTGCATCTGCAAAATAGGGATAATACTTCTGTACCTCACTGGGATATCGTAAGGACAAAATCTCTTCTGTAGATATTCTTATATTGCTATCACTGGTGTAGTACCTTCCAGTAGTGCATTAAACAATGAGTATTAGCTGTCACATGTTTGTTCTCTCTTCCTCTCTCAATGGGGAGAAGTGTTTGGAATGGATTTGTTTTGGATCTTTGAAATTATGTGTGTGTGTGTGTGTGTCTGTTTTGTCAAATATATATATTAAGGCTGTCGAATAATCACAGTTAACCCATGCGATTAACTCAAAAAAATTAATCGCGATTAAAAAAAATAATTGCGATTAATCGCACTGTTAAACTATAGAATGCCATTTGAAATTTATTAAATATTTTGGATGTTTTTCTACATTTTCAAATATATTGATTTCTGTTACAACAGAGAATACAAAGTGTACAGTGCTCACTTTATATTATTTTTGATTACAAATATTTGAACTGCAAAAAGATAAAATAGTATTTTTCAATTCACCTCAAACAAGTACAGTAGTGCAATCTCTTTATCATGAAAGTTCAATTTACAAATGTAGAATATTTTTGTTACATAACTGCACTCAAACAAAACAATGTAAAACTTTAGAGCCTACAAGTCCTCTCAGTCCTCCTTTTGTTCGGCCAATTGCTCAGACAAACAAGTTTGTTTACATTTACAGGAGATAATGTTGCCCGATTCTTATTTACGTCACCAGAAAGTGAGAACAGGTGTTCACATGGCATTTTTGTAGCTGGTGTTTCAAGGTATTTACATGCCGGATATGATAAACATTCATATGCCCCTTCATGCTTGGGCCACCATTCCAGAGGACATGCTTCCATGCTGATGATGCTCATTAAAAATGTGTTAATTAAATTTGTGACTGAACTCCTTGGGGGAGAATTATGTCTCCTACTCTGTTTTACTCACATTCTGCCATATATTTCATGTTATAGCAGTCTCAGATGATGACCCAGCACATGTTGTTCATTTTAAGAACACTTTCATGGCAGATTTGACAAAACACAAAGAAGATACCAATGTGAGATTTCTAAAGATAGCTACAGCACTTGACCCAAAGTTTAACAATCTGAAGTGCTGTCCAAAATCTGAGAGGGACGAGGTGTGGAGCAGGCTTTCAGAAGTCTTAAGAGCAACACTCCAATGTGGAAACTACAGAACCCAAACCACCAAAAAAAAAATATATCAACCTTCTGCTGGTGGCATCTGACTCAGATGATAAAAATATGAACATGCGTCAGTCCGCACTGCTTTGGATTGTAATCGAGCAGAACCCATCATCAGCATGGACACATGTCCCCTGGAATGGTGGTTGAAGTATGAAGGGACATATGAATCTTTAGTACATCTGGCACGTAAATATCTTGCGGCGCTGGCTACAACAGTGCCATGCGAACACCTGTTCTTACTTGCAGGTGACATTGTAAACAAGAAGTGGGCAGCATTGTCTCCTGCAAATGTCAACAAACTTGTTTGAGCGATTGGCTGAACAAGAAGTAGGACTGAGTGGACTTGTAGGTGCTAAAGTTTTACATTCTTTTATTTTTGAATATAGTTATTTTTTGTACATAATTCTATATTTGTAAGTTCAACATTGATGATAAAAAGATTGCACTACAGTACTTAGTATTTTTCAATTCACCTAATACATTTTTTGTTTTTTACAGTGCAAATATTTTTAATAAAAAATAAATATAAAGTGAGCACTGTACACTTTGTATTCTGTGTTGTAATTGAAATAAATATATTTGAAAATGTAGAAAATATCAAAAAATACTTAAATAAACGGCATTCTATTATTGTTTAACAACACAATTAATTACGATTATTTTTTTTAATCTCATGGCGATAAATTGTTGTTTGATTGCTTGACAGCCCTTATATATATAAATATATCCCTCATCATCATATATGAGCATCTCACAACCATTAATTAATTGCAGTGTTGTTGTCGCTGTGTTGGTCTCAGGGTATGAGAGACACAAGGTAGATAAGATAATATCTTCTATTTGACCGACTTCTATAGGTGGAAGGGGACAAGGTTTTGAGCCTCAACCACCTTGTCTCAATAACTAATGAGAAAAATAAATACACATGTTGCTACTCTGTTTCTGTTAGAGAAGGTGTCCCTGATGTGTTGCACTTGGAGTAGAAGGCTGCGAGGTTTGTGATGGTCCTTAGTTCTTGGGGAGTTCCTTCCACAGTCTTGGGTCAGCCCCTAAGAAAGCTCTCTCTCATGAATGGTTATGAGATGCTCAGATATGACAACGATGAAGGCCATGTAAATACCTAGATCAGTGAGTCTTTCCTTTGATTTTAATGAGTTTTGGGTCAGTCCCTATGTCTTTCCCAAAGAGACGAAGTAACAGAACATGCACTAATAAAGCCAAAACATGTACATAGTATAGCCTTCTGCTGTTTGTTGATTTGAAATGGGGGTATAAATGGAACTGGTCAGAAATTTTCCATTAAAATAGTTTTTGATAAAAAAAAAACATGAGTTGTTGACAAAAGTGTTTAGCAGAATGTGCCTGCTTTCCTAGAAAAATGGGGATTTTTGGTCAGAAAAATCACATTTTATTTTGTCTTTTGGCGGTTTTTGATGAAACCATCCACCCACCCAACGAACAGCAAATTCAATTGTATTTAACTTTTCCACAGAGGGTGGGGGAAGCCCATTTTCCATCCACTTCCTTCAGTGCTTCTGTCATGGCTACGGTGGTACTGAAATGCATGTTATTGAATCATTGAGATATGAGTACTTGGGAGGAGAATGTCCTTGGAAAGGATTAAATTCAGAAAGTCATGACAAAAGAACCTTCCAGAAGAACCTATTGAACTCAGACACAGCATAATTGTTAATGGGGCCTGGGAGAGCAAGCAGACCCTCTTGTTTGGATGGAGCATCCCATACAAGCACTGGACTAAACTGTGGTCAGCCTTGATAACAGAAG
Source organism: Chrysemys picta bellii (assembly GCF_011386835.1). NCBI lineage: Eukaryota > Metazoa > Chordata > Testudines > Emydidae > Chrysemys > Chrysemys picta. Next base: position 105,221,249 of record NC_088798.1, read on the forward strand.
AGTCCATGTGGTGCGGGGCAGGGGAATGTGGCATTGGTCTTGTGAATTTTCAAGCCAGTAGGCTGGAGAGAGATTTCTGGCAACAGGTGTTGGACCCACTAGAATGCCAACTTGACGTTCTTGCAAGTGGAATTACCTGTGTGCAGCTTTTCTTCTGTTTTTGCTAACTCCCATTCAAGGTGAATGGGACTTGTGTACGTGAGTGACATATACTGGGAGGAAGATCCTCGGTCTTTGTGTCATTTACTTCATTCCTTGGGAAGAACAGACCAAACGTAGTGTCTGTCTGTGGATGGGGCTCAGATATCGCAGTGATGGGCATGGTATAAGATCCGCAGTAGAACAGAATCAGACTACTGCTTTCAACTGATCAGCCATCAGGCAATATCTAGAGCCTACCGTTGAGGAGCCTGTATACGTTTTAAACACCATAACCGACAACAAGATGTCACTGGCACATGAACAACTAGTCATTGACACATTGAGCCAAATTGTCTGCAGTGCCATTGATTGTGTCAATGGCCTTGAGGTCATTGGGTTGGCAAGGAGGGAGCCTGTGAAGTGTTTTTTTTGTGAGACTGGGCCATGTGTTAAGTTAGCCTCAGCTACGTCAGCAATCTCGTGGCTTTCCCCTCTCTGCCAGCACCTCTGAATTTGTTTATTCTCCTGTTCCATTACTAATGATGACAATGCCAACTTTCCTGACACCAGCGATTGTTCATTACTTAGTCATGATGAAGGATATCCAGCTTATCTGATATGTAGCTGCATTACTCTTCCCTTTCCCTTTAGTATTCAATTTGGGCAATTGACCTTTTGCTTTTTAAGTAGGTAGCAGTGTCCGAGTTCAAGGCAACTGCACCTGTATTCCCTCTCCATGGTCCAGCCAGGGCACCCACTGTCAGGCTTCTGGCTTCCCAGCCGTCACCTCTCTTGGGTGGAGACACCTGTCTCTTTCCCTGCTGACTGGGGTTTTCCACGCTGTGCAGTTCTCTGCCTGCATTGTGAGTCTCCCAGCAAGTCTGACTGATTAAGCAGGCCGTAGAGGCCCTGAGCAGTGTAACTGCCCCCAGTTGTTATAAGGTACCACACAGCTTTTCCTAAGCAAGCACATTTATTCTTAAGGTGAAAGCATGACAGTGAAAACGTATTAAAAACAATTCAAGAACCTAAACTTATGCTAATAAGCTGACCAGAGATCACCCCAGCTCCAAAGAGGATCTGGTTCCAATACTTCAAACCCACCAACTGGTTTTTCTGTGGTTGCATGTTCCTAACTGCCTTGACTCAGAACAAGAACACCCAGGGATCTGTGAGTGGCTCCTTTATATATTTTGGGCCTCTGATCTTCACCTCATTTAATAGGTGATCAGCAGATAAAGGACCCCTCCGCAGGGTGACGCTTCAAAAGGTCGAGTTCTTGCATAACCATCGGGGGTATATTTGCATACCCTAGAGATTTCCTGAGAAACCCACCTAACTTTGTTTGTCCCATAAGTTCCTTCTTGTCAAGCACATTATTTCAAATAGTCCCTTGAAGCTCATAATACTTCCCAGGGTTTACACTGGTCATGTCTCCCAAGCTACAGACAAGTCTGTAGTAATGCATAATCGCTGCATATGGAATACAATGGACTCCAAAGCTATTTGAACTCAATTCAATCAGATTTGTCAAAGATATTGCAGAAAATGGCCGTATCTGTCATGGCCACCGCTTATTCCCCGCCTGATGCCCTAATACTCTGACATCACACTTCACTGCTCTCCTAGTGATTGCTGTAATAAGCAGAGGATTGTGGTGGTATTGCCTAATTCCTGGAGCTCCTCCTACCTTTCCTTTCTGCAGACAATGGTGTAAGAGAGATCATCTCACATGCTCCCCTTCTCTCACAATCCCCAAGTATGTGGTTTTCACAGTGCCACGGAAAGGGCTGGGTTGTATGGGAGAGCCACTGACCACAGTTTAGAACTAATAACTAGGGACTTGGGTTGAAGTTCCCACTAATTATGCCATTTCATTTAGCAATGCCTCATTTCCTCTACCAGGCAATATGCTTTCCCTGTGGCAAAGTCAAGGACATAGGAATAGGACATTTTATTCCTATCTCTTCTCATTCAGCAAATCCAGCAGCCTGCAGGCATTCCAAAGGGTTGCTCTCAGCATAGACATTTTAATTACGCCATGTAACTTTAAAAAGGAATCTACCCACAAACCAAAATACAGGCCTCATTACTACAGTATTTCTATAAACGCTAGAAGTACTGGTTCGGGGCTTAATTGTGCCCTAAACAACGTAATGAACAAATGCGTATGGGACAGTGTGGGTCTGCAGCATTGCCCCAGGAGCATTGGGAGGGCTGATGCTTTATTATGAGCATTATTACTTATCACAGCAAAAAACTATGTTAGAAGTCAAGTAAAATCAAGCATTCACGTTAGGAAATGCCAGAATTAAGGTTGCCTGTGCATGTGCAGTATCATGGTCTTTAATTACATGATCACATACTACTTTTTCAACAGGTCCCTCATTCAGTGCATAGGGTGGACTTGCTCTGGGGACAATTCAGGGTTGCCTGGTGAAGTAGACTGTTATCTGTAGGATCCCTGCTTCATTTGTTGCAGTAATTGGAAGGTATGTAGAGAAGGTTCACCATAAGGCAATAATGCTGCCAGCCGTGTCTATAATACCGCAGTAGCTCTTAGAAGTCCCAACCAAGAGCAGGGCTGTATTATGCAAGGTGGTGTGCAAACCCATAGCAAGACAGTCCCTGCCTCAAAGAGCTTGCAATCTAACTACACCAGAGTGGCAAAGGAAGGGTTATTATCCACCTGGGGAAATGAGGCACAATTCAGTAATTTTCCCAGCCTCACACAAGTAGTCTGTGGCACAGACAGGACTTGACTACTGATCTTCTGCGTCGTAGGTTAGTAATGTCATCTCAAGAGCTCCGGTGGTGGAGATAATGTACCAGCTTTGCACCTGCATTGTGACGCAATAGAGACTCTGGATTCAGTTCCTGCTCTCCGCTCAGAACAGCGCTTAAATAACAGTAGCTGATGGGGACTTGGGGTAACAAGCATATGAGGAAGTGATTAAGGGGATGCTTGTCACATGATTTCTTAGCAACATGAAGTGTTTTAAAATTATTTTATTTACTCTGTCCCTCCCTGTCCCCACCTGAGCTTGGTTTCAAAAGGCACAGTAGTTTGGTGAGTCCAGCTAGGCAAGATCCTCTTGCAAAGTCTCTCCTGGCACAGGAGACCTGTTCATTCTCCAGCTGAATGAGTAGAAATGAATCCTGTTTGAAATCACACCGAGGGAAGAGATCGTGGTCACCGGATAAGGGTCTCCTGGCACTGCAGGAAGGCTGAGGCATTCACATTTAAAGTAAATATCCTTGATCGTGTGACTAGTATCCTATTGCAATGACTTTATTGGTGTCACACCCAAGGACTGGTGTAGACATAATCATTGCACCGGCTGGAGGAGCAGCAGTGACAGTTGCTTGCTGTGTAGCATTCTAGATAGCTAAGAGAATGGGCTAATTGGGTGTGACAAAGTTCCTCCTCTGCCTTGGTGGGTCCTGCGCTTTCTGGCCGATTTGCTCACCTCAGAGGGTCACGGCAGCCCTCGGTTTGGCCACTTCTGCCAGAGGTTCAAACCTGCTGTTCACTCGGCTCACCTCATCACTGGCCAGCGTGGGGGAAACGGAGAACAATCCCCGCAGTCTCTGTGTCCCACCTAGTGGGTCGGGGACAGGCCAGATCCCTTTCCAAATTAGACCTTGCTTTCTGGTGTTGGTCACAGACCAGGTCAACTCCTCCTATGTCCGATCAGGAGTTGGGTGGCTGCGGGGAACCCAGACCCACCCTCTACACGGGGTTTCAGCCCAGGGCCCTGTGGATAGCAGCTGTCTACAATGTTCCCTGTATCAACTATGTGACAGCTACAACTACAGATCCCTGGGCTACTTCCCCATGGCCTCCCCCCAGGACCTTCTTTATCCTCAGTGCAGGATCTTCCCCCTGAAGCCTGATTACACTTGTACTCTTCACGCCTCCAGCAGCATGCCTTCTTACTCCTTGGTCACCCTCCACTAACTAATGGGAGGTCCTTTTTAAACCAGGTGTCCTGATTAGTTTGCCTGCCATAATTGATTCTAGTATGTTCTTAATTATGCTCCTGGTGTCTTAATTAGCCTGCCTGTCTTAATTGGTTCTAGCAGGTTCCTGATTGCTCTAGTGCAGCCCCTGCTCTGGTCACTCAGGGAACAGAAAACTATCCATCCAGTGACCAGTATATTTGCCTTCTAACAGACTCCTGTACCCCCCTGGTCTGGGTCTGTCACATGGATTAATTTAAATTCATGCCTGTTGTAAATAAAGAAAGCTCCCATTGGCTCCAGTCGGAGTGGTACCCACTTACTCCATTGCTGAAATCCCCCTCCCTTCACCTCCATGTGTAGCAGGCAATCAGAGCAGGTTCTGCATAAACCTACTGCTTCTGAAAATCGCATGCCCTGGTTTTTTACGAAGAAGCTGGTTTGCAACTTTTTTTTTTTTTAGGAAAACAAAACTTCAAACTTATTGTTGAGTAATAGTCAGCCACCTGCTTGGCAGTCTGATCCCGAACAGCTCCCGTTTGGGGTCATTAAAGGAGGATCAGAATGAGTCACATTAGGCTTTTGGCTGTGATTGTCTTCAGAGCCAATAACCCTGCCATGCTTGTGTGTGTGTGTGTGTGTGTGTGTGTGTGTGTGTGTGTGTGTGTGTGTGTATGTGTGGTTTTTTTCAATCCTTCCAAACAAGTGTAAGGAGCGATGGATCCTGACATTTCCAAGAAGAGAGCAGCTGCTAACCCCTGCATCTGACCCCTCCCTGTTGCTGCCCAGGCCTGTGGGAGAATGGAGCATGACCCCTTCCCTGACATATCGACCAATGACCAGCCCCCTGCCCCTCCTGCAGTACCTATCACGGCTTTGTGCTCACACTGCAGCCTCATGCTTCAAATCTCTCTTCCCTCATGCCCTGCCATAGGTCACTGACCCCACCCCTCCTGCATTCCCATTGGTGGAAGCAAAGCAAAGGTCAGCAACATTACCCAGAATCTTGTGCATCAGCCACGCATGGGAATCAGTCTCACTCACTGACTCAGAGAGGTTGATGTCCATATGTGGCTGGCACATATTCTGGGTAATATAGTTTCTATGCAGGAGATGACATTATTCAATCAGGAGTCAGGAGTTTTTTGGTTGCCAGCGAGAGTCTCCCTTGACATACTAAGAGATTTGGTCAGTCTGATTTTAGGATTGCATTTGCCTTTTTTCCCCACCGCATTCCATTGGTGGCTCACAGTCGTCCTGTGATCAAACAACATACTCTGTCACTTCCAGCTGATGAGCTCCCAGCTGGTACCAGAAATTCTTATGATTCGATGCTAAGTGCATGATCGTGCACTTTGAGCTATTGAATTTCATCCCAATAGTTGTTCTGACTGTGGAGTTAGACTGCTCAGGATGTTGTGAAATAGCATCTCAAATTCGTGAGTCAGAGTTGGCAGTAAAAGAAACCAATGTTACGATTTTAAAGAGGGACATGGGGCCTGATCTGGACTCTGCTTCTACCAGTGTAACTCCGTTGACTTCAGGGATTACTCTGGATTTGTGCTGATGTGAGTGAGAGCAGAGTCAGCCCAGGGTTTATTTATAATTCCAACCTAATCTTAGTTTTGTAGCCTGGGGTCTACTGAACTCGTTGTTCGTTTTTGTCTGTTTTCCTACTGTTGTTCTCTCAAACCTGGCTTAATTGCAGATTTTCTTGCTTTTGTGGGTATAACCTTTTACCAGTGTCACATGCTGCAAATACTAGACAAATACAGACCTCCATGCTGTAAGTACTTACACTTTCATTAAGAGGGTTAAAAAAAAATCATGAAAATTGCAATGATATTTTCCTCTGTCCCCTGACTTCCCCTCGCCCCTACATTTAGAAATGTTAAAATCCAAAACATTCTGGCCAGCGTTCAGATTGGCCCACAAATAGGGAAAATATTGTGCAAAAATTTCTTTTAAAACTATCCTGGTCTCCTCTCAAATTTCCATTTTCTATTGGCCCATCAGTCCACCCTTGTGCTTTCAGCTGCAGGGTCAGAGTCAGTCCTCTCTTCATGAGCTGGCCATTGTACTTTACCAGATGTTCCCCCCTTAAATATTTTGCCAGTTCTTTCACTATTTGCTTCTGGATCCAGGGCTAGTAGGTTATCCCATGAATATCATGCCCCCTCTGGGTGAACTTCACCTCTGCATGGAGAGCCAGCATAAATATTGTGTATGAATCTGCATCATGAAATTCCAGTTAAATTCCTTTCAACGTTCGGTCATTTTTCCACATAGTCACTTCCTTTTTGCTTCTTCATCTTTATACTCACACAAAGAGCCTTGGAGAACCTTAATTCCCTTCCACATTTTCTTTACCTCCACGCATTTCCTTCTCATTCTCTGTTGTTCTAAAGAACATGGACATATCTCCGCTAGCTTCTGTGAGTAAAATTAGTTTTCCAAGTTCCTGGAATCCATAAATTCATTTTTTTTGATAGTTGGTTCCCAAATTCTCCTCATGATATTGGAAGCCTCAAGACCCCTAGTGACACTCAGTGGCTAAATGCAAGATCACCCTGTGTAATTTCCTCAAGCCTTCAATCACAGCTGTAGCTTAATTCCAGGTTTAATATATTTTTATCTAGATTTTATACCCGATAGGGCCACTTCTAGGTTCCACCCCCCCCAATTAAAATCCTGAAATTAAATTAATGTAAAAAAGGAAACAGTCCTCTGAGTTTAACATAAAACCCACACACACAGAGAAACCCCTCCCCGCCCAAAATGAATTATAGGATTTTCAAAGGACAAGTGGTTAGTGGTAGCAGCAAAGCATATTCAGTGTCCTGGGAATACTAAATCCATTATTGTCGTTTTGTTTAGAGAACAGCTAATGAGGAAGTAGTGCTCGAAGAACTCTGATTTTGTTTCCCAAGGTAGAGATTCAAATTGCTAGCACAGCAATTCTCTTAGATAATATATAGACTAAATAAAGCTTTTAAATGAAGTTAAGTTGGGAACCTTCCAATGGATTCTGTAAAGTAAATTTCTATCTAATTAATCTCTTTCTGTAATAAACTATTGCCATGTGAAGCAGTCATGAATGTCATTTAGTTGAATTCATTGAAACTCAGTTGCCCAATAACGGCACTGTCATATGGAAACCTGAGAGCTTATCTACACTTGGAAATTTACCATATTAGCTATTCTGGAATAACTCAACACGTGGCTTATAGCAGGGGCATATAGTAAAATTACTGGAATAGCTATTCTGGTGAATTTTCAAGTGTTGACAAGCCCTAACTCTTAGGAGTATCATTTCAGAAAAAAAATCAGCATTTTGGTGGGGGCGGGGGGAAAGTTGTGTCAACATAAAGAATATTATATGTGATTATATCATGCAAAGTTGGGGGGAGGGGAAGTGGAGCATATAGGACTATGAAAAGTTGAGGCGGGGTAACAAGGGCAGCAACTACCCCCATTGCTCCATAGCATGGCCAGGCTGTGATCCCTTCACTCACACCGATCAGTACCTCATGCCACAGAAAGTCCCATTGAGGCTGGTGGGATCACTTTTGTGGAGAAAGGCGCCACTCGGTGTGAATCTAGGTATTACAGTCTGGCCTTCAGTGTGATTAAGGGTTAGAGTAGATGGGCTCTGATTTCCAGATACTTTCCCTACCACCAGATAGAAAGATGTGGCTTCAAAGTGGGGACTGGAGGACCTGGGTGTGAAGTGGGGAATACTGCGTGCTCCGGAGGGGGGAGATAGGAATTTGGAAGACTATCCTCACCTCAAAGCAAAACAACATGAGACTTTCTTCTAACAGCTTTAGCCATAAAAAGGTATTGCCTTAAAAAAAAAAAAAAAAAAAACTATGAGAAATTTTGTTGTCTCATTTACTGATTGTAGATTTATTAATTTCAAAGTGTTACATCTGCAATGCATATCGCTCTCTCCAAGTTTTGTATGAAACTATATATATTTTATATCCTTTATATTTGAACATATTAATATCTAAATATCCTTTGGACTTTACTTTTCTCTCCTATACTTCTATATGATAATGGGGCAGTTTTATAGGTCCCATGTACATCCCATACCTGGGCATTATATTTCTTGACAAATAGAATAGGGGGCTATATAGATTTCTGTCAGACAGGTACACAGCCCCATTGACTACAGTGGCAATAATCCCTTAGTAGTTAACCCTTTCACACACAATGTGAAACCTGGTGTGCTGGCGAAGTTCAGGACTGAATCTCTGTTTTGCTGAAGGCAAGGTGAATGGTTCAATGCAGATTTCTGTTTGGGTTCTTGCTGCACTGGATACATAGAATCAGGTCAGTGCGCTAATCCCCGAAGAAACAAAGGAATGGATGCTAATTTTTTCCCTGTAGTGTTGATTTATTAATATTTTTTTCCATAAATCATATTTCATGTAATGTCTCTTGGCTAACACTGTGAATAGTCCCATTGCATTATGTACTTGTCACTGTTATAATTTATGTGGTGATGGAAGGGTAACTAGCAAAAAACCCACAGCACAGACCATGTCACTATAAAGAAAGTACAAAATTATTTCTGTTAGAAACCAGAGGTGCAGGTCACAAGTTAATTACTTTCAAACCTGCAAGTGTAATTACTTAGCAATCTGCAGGAACCTAGAATTACTGTTTATTTCCACGGTCTTGGCCAAATAAAACCTCTTTACTTCCAATACCACATGTATAGTAAAAATCTATCTATCTAATTTCCTACCCAGTTCGTTTAGTTTGTAGCACTCTTGCATCTGGGCCAGGGTGATAGGTTCAAGCACCGTAATTAGTCTAGGACTCACACAAAATACTAGAGCTGGGCAGGAACTGGATTTTCTGTTTCATGGGGAATTCTGTGATTTCAAACATTTTTCTGCTCTGAAATGGAACAAAAGCAAAACATTTTGGCTGTGAAGCAGAGCGCTTGTGAAATGAAATTCTGGGGGGGGGGGGGGAAAGCCACTTTGGGACAATCAAAACTTTCCATTTTGATAAAACAGTTCCATCAGATTTTGACCTTTTAAGCTTTTCAAAAATGTTCTTTATATATTTTAAAAAGAAAAAGAAAAACATTCCAGTCTGAGAACATCAAAGTGAGATGTTTTGACATTATCAAAATGCCTCATTTCATTTTCTTCTAAACTAAAATTTGTCAAAACCAACACACTTTTAAACATGTTGATTTTGACAAAAATGGCATTTTTCAACAAGTCCTTTAAGACCAAAATAATAATAATAAAAAGTCTGACTTGCTCTACCAAATGCTGCTAGTGCAACACTAAAGAGGCGTAGGAACATTAGATTTGGGAGAACTATGGTTTTAAATTGAGTTGGGACATTAGCATGTGCAATAGGCCCAACACACGTGACTAAAAAGGATAAGATCATGAGAAAGAAGAGTTGTTAAACTTGTAGCGAGCCTTTGTTTTAAAAAGTGAGCAAAAGTCATAGAAACAAAACATGGTTAATTGGAAAACAGGTGCAGTTAATAATTGGCTAGATCAAAAACAGCTTTGTCTGGCCTTAGCTTAGGGCTGATAATTGGCAATGCCACCACTTGATTGGTAAACAGGTATAAAAAAGTAAAGTCTTAAAGGGTTATTGCTAACAGTTGCCTGACCACATGGGAGCCAACCAATATGGGTTTAAGGACAGCTGGGTGTAGCCCATTTGTAATTATCTTGATCAAATGCTTATAAATGTTTTGTTACTTTCTGGCTGTAGTAAATTGCTTCTTATTTAGGCTTTTTAGGTATTGTTAGAGCAATTGTCTAAGTACCATTTGGCCTTTGATTTAATAAATGACGTTATGGTTAAATTAGTGTCATGGTAATAGCCTGCATCAGTAACAATAATCCCAGCAAGGGGGAATGGAGTGCTACAGGGGTAGAAGTGCCAAGCCCAATTCACTTCTTGTTTATACCAAGGTATTGGCATTTATGGCTACACTGAGATACTTTGCACACTGATTTCAAGCAAAGGCAAGCTGCACTAGTCCAGTGCATCTACACTAGGGATTTGCAGTCATGCAGCACCAGGAGTAGACAAGTAGACTTCAGAATAGACAAGATCCTTAGATAGCAGACTGATAAGTGCTTTAGAATGGCCTAAAATTGACCAAGGCTTGAATTCAGCCAGTATGTAGCAGTAGGGGGAATTGACATCTCCTTCAAATTGCTGTCTTGTTCTCCAGAATTTCAGCTTTTGTTGAGCTATCTAGATATTAAGTCTTTAGCTGTTAAGATTATGAAAATCCCTGGAAAATGTGACTGAGGCAGAGATGTTGAAGTCTGCGGATAGCCTGAAATGCTAGCTCAGAGAGCAGTGAACAGCCCCATCTCAGCAAGGCCTTAATACAGATGATGACTTAAGTGTCCACATTGTTACCTACTTAATTCTTTATGTAAGCCAGGAGACGGAGGCTCACAGAGCTGCACAAGTTATAGTGAGTGAGGTCTCACTTTGGTGCCACAAATCGATGACATTTTTGTAGGTACCACCAGTTAGTCCCCCTAATTAACGAGAGGATCTGAGCCCAATGAGCCTGGCAGAGCCCAAGGGTATATCCAAGCCCCGCTGAGAGGGCGGGAAGCTCAAGAATCCCAGCGGAGCTGCATCATCGTGTCTTGAAAATCTACACAATTCATAGTGAGTGGCCTCTCATGTTGGTGACTCATGCAGACAGAAATGATTTTGCGGGTGGAGCTTGGAGGACTAACATCCACTTTTTTTCTCCTCCCCCCAATTTAAACCCTAGACAGATAGTATTTAGTGGGCTTAATCCAGATTTTTTTCTGGTGTAACTGAGATCAGAATTTGGCCTGCCATCACCGCTAGGGAACCAAAACATCAGTTATTCGCACAGCTCTCTGATTGGTTATAGAAAATCTAGCTCTTTTGTGGTGTCTGTGACTGGGGAAGGAAAGACCTTGCCCATTTATCTGAACATCACTGGGGTGACTGGTTCTTATGCAGGGACAGAGGGGAAAGGAATGGCTGGAGCCCACATGTTATCCAAATAAGGACCATTCAGAGCTTCTTCCCCATGTACGTTACCATGGTCCCTCCGCAGCAGCCTGCATTGTAAAAATATAGCACGGAGCTTACTAAAGGAGAGAAGCAAGCACACACTGTCCACCAATCACTTCAGGCTTAAGGCTAATTTGCATGCAGAACACCTAATGGGAAACTCTTTGTAGAGGAAATTTGACTGCAAACAGCAGACTATTAAGGGGAGTTGGGAGACCTCAGCATTGCAGTGACCTCCCTTGCACTGAATGTTTTCTTATGGTGCAATATCTGATCTCACAGGCCCCAATTCACTCACAGGACAAACTAGCATCAATTTATCATCAGGCGTGAAAGGAGCAAAGAGCAGCTTGTGGTGGCTTTTGGCAATGGAAATATCTTCGCTTCAGACACTTGAAGAAAAGCCGGCCCTTTAGGAACACCCTCATGTTAGCAAACAAAACTGGCCTGCACCACCGTCCACTCAAAGATCCTTCCTGAATCTGAAGAGCTATTTGGTTCTGCCCTCCCTAACAGGCCACGCATGGCTTTGAAATCCCATTCATGCCCGTTTCCGCCTGGTACAACAGAGAACGCTACTCGTGTTATAAACTGACACATTACGTTAGTGGAGGGGGCTGCGTTTTCCCAGATGAGCTACCTCAGGGTTGTGCCGGTGCGGTTAAGACTGAACTTATGTTTGTGGTGATCTCTGTAGTAGTTGGATTTAGTGAATGTGTTTTGGGTTATGTCACTGGTACCGAGTGGGTGTTGCGGGAGCTGTGCTGCAATCTGTAGGTGACTGTTATCTGTATAAAGAACTTGTATTGCCTCCCTAATGCCCCCGTGAAGTAGGGCAGTGTTATCTCCATTTTACAGATGGGGAAACTGAGGTATAGAGACCTAATGATGCAGGTAAGAGCCTAGTGGGATTTTCTGAAGCATCTAGGAGACTAATTCTGTTAGAGATATTGTAGATCGTTTAAATTCTTCAAAACATCTGGCTCTAGGTGTCTTGTTCAAAGACATACAGGAAGCTGGTGGCACAGTAGGGACTGTACCTGGGTCTTCCAAATCCCAGACTAGCCACTGCAGCATCCCTCCTCTCAATTATAGCTACCCTTTGATGGGTTAAAATCTATAAAAGAGATAAGCCCTCTTCTTTTATGCTCTAAACCAACTACTGTCTGTCTGTGGCTGGGACAAACTTTCTCTCTTGGGGATGTTGTAAAATTGTTCATTCTGTTTTTTTAACACCTTCCTGTGACTGTCTGACACTTCCGCTGGACACAGGATGTCAGGCTCTGTGCACACTATGAATGCTAAAGTGGCACAGCTACGCCACTGTCGTGCCATAGCGTAGATGTTTCCTACATCAACGGAAGGGTTTTTTCCATTGATGTAGGTAAGCCGCTTCGATGAGTGGTGGTAGCTAGGTCAATGGAAGAGTGGCGGTAGGTCAGCATAAGTGCACTACTCAGGGGTGTGAATTTCTGATTCTGTATGGGCAGTTCCTGCGTGGGGATGTCTTTGCCCACGTGCTCCCATTACAGCCTGAAATGACAGAACGTACCTCTGAAACCAAACGCGTACCCACTTCTCTGTGGACAAAAGTATTGGAAAGGCTCATCATCATGGTACTGAGTGCCTCGCTTGTATTAATGAGTGGAATCTCATGCCACCCTAATGATGAACCCTCCTAATCCTCCCTGTTAGATGGGGAAAGGTGGACCAAGGAAACGGAAGCCAGATCTTCCGAGTCTCAGACTCTGTCCTGTGTAGTTGTAGTTTCAGACTCTGTCCTGTGTCTTAGCCACAAGGTTACTCTTCCTCCCAGAAGCAATAATACCTCCTTACTCAAATGGTGGCTGGTTCTAATGAATCCAGACTCAGGGCAGGTCTACACTAACCCCCCAATTCGAACTAAGGTACACAACTTCAGCTACGTGAATAACATAGCTGAAGTTCGAAGTACCTTAGTTCGAACTTACCTCGGTCCAGACGCGGCAGGCAGGCTCCCCCGTCGACTTCGCGGTACTCTTCTCGCCGAGCTGGAGTACCGCAGTCGACGGCGAGCACTTCAGGGTTCGACTATCTCATCCAGACAAGACGCGATAAGTCGAACCCAGAAGTTTGATTTGCTTGCCGCCGAAATACCGGGTAGTGTAGACCTACCCTCAGGCAGGCTTCCACATCTACAGTTGCTCTAAGGCCAAGGCCACAATAAGGGTCATTGGCTACAAGTTTGCAGGACTGTTTTGTAATGGCCTGTTTCTGCTCTACTCCTCGTGAAGCACTGAGGTTGCAAAGCCCGTGAGAATTCCTGTTCAGCGTCAGTGGCCCACATTTAGTGGAAAGGAAAGGAAGGGTAGAAAATGGGATGAAAATAGAGTGTTTGTGCTGTGTATTCACAATACAATGAACTGGTGGAAATAGACAAGCTAGGATTTTCCAAGCACAAATATAACTTCTCTGGGTAAAAAGTGGAGCATTGTAGTGCATTTCCCTTAGGCAGAAAAAAAAAATGCAGCCTATTCTTGTCTGCGTGGTGCCAACATTTTTCTTTTACATAGTTTTCCCCAACCAAGGAAACAATTAATTACTGAGCAGATTGAATTAGGCAAAGGGATTTATTTAGGCTGTGTGTGGGCTAAAGGCTTTTGTTAGGTTACAGGGAAGATTTGGGATCCTGGTGACTGGAAAACAGCTTGGCTGAGATGTGGAGAAATCACATTCAATCCTTGCATTAAATCTCCACGCATATGACCAAGCGTGGCCCCTCTTTGCATTTGCTGCTTGATTACTTAAGCCAGGAAGCTGGTGGGAGGAAGTAAAAGACGGTGGGGTCTGTTTAGAATGGGATCCGAAGGAAGCTGTGACGTAAAGCTCCCCTTGGCCTTTGGATATTTGCCTGTATGTAATAGATGCTAAAGCTCTTATCTTGATGCCTGGAGATTATCCATACCCGTTGCTGCCTACACACTGAAGTGAGAATACAGCCCTAAGCCTCTTAACTTTTAATGCAACATGAAATGGGTTGAGGCTTATTTTCACTTAGAGAAACACAAAATAAACAAACCAACAAAAAAGCCCCCACCCTCTGTCTTTAAAAACAAATCCCCAAGGAAAACCAAAACCAAGCCGGGGGGAGTTCTGGCTGGACAGTACTTCTTAGAGCACCTTTGTCTGAAGTCTAAGGGAGTCAGGGCTTGTCTACATGGGAAAGTTTTACCCGTTATGCAGTATAATTAGATAACTCCCCAGGTGGGGACAGAATAAGAGTGGCTGGGTTTTTTTGTTTTTGTTTTGTTTAGCTAAAACCTCTTCGAAAATGACACAAACTAAAATGGAAAAAGGCTCTCTTGTTCCAGAATAGGAGGCTCCACATGGGGAGTTATACTGGTAAAATTATAGCAGTTTAAATACACCCCTTATCTTATACTGATATAACTTCCCCGTGTAGACAAAGGTATTGAATCCCAGTAGACTTCCCTTCACGGCTGTGCAAATATCCTTTAATTTCATCAGTACTCCATCCTAAAGTCATAATTTGTTTTTCTCCTATAAGTTACGAAACTGTCCAAGTGGTGTCTGGGTTCCCTGCTGCCCGGCATTGGGAGTTGTCATGTGCACCTGTGCAGAGTGAGAAGAAAATGTTCCCAAATCAGGATTGGCTGCTCTCGTGCCCGGGCGGCAGCACTTTATACTCACATGGCATAAATTATGACACAAGGTGCTATGCAAGGGGGAATCGGGTCCCCGGGTGGAGATCACTGTATGTGTGGACAGGAGTACTGTTTACCTCCAAAGACGTCTGGGCATTGTATGACTACCTAGAAACTGAACTAAAGCATTCTGTAGGAGAAAAGCCTTTACTCTGCTATGGGTGAATTTACCAGGGACCTGACATTCATAATGCTTGTACCCTGTCTAACTCCTCTGACTTCAGTGAAGTTACTTCTGATATAGAATCTTAGAATATCAGGGTTGGAAGGGATCTCAGGAGGTCATCTAGTCCAACCCCCTGCTTAAAGCAGGACCAATCCCCAGACAGATTTTTACCCCAGTTCCCTAAGTGGCCCCCTCAAGGATTGAACTCACAACCCTGGGTTTAGCAGGCCAATGCTCAAACCACTCAGCTATCCCTCCCCCCCTTTATACAGGGGTATAAGTGAGAACAGAGTCAGACTCTAAAAATCCCCCCTTCCCCATTGCTGAGGAATGATCCATTTCAAAGTGTTAGGGTGAAAGTAGGGTATCGAACAGGCAGTTTACTGAAGAGGGATTGCAGATGAACTCCAGAGGGGAAAGATTAATGAACATCCAGGAATGCCTGGAGGTGATCTGGATAAGGAGATTGTAGTGCTGAGATAACATTCAGAAGTATCAAAACCAGCCTACGCTTCGTGGATTGGCAGCATCAGGCGAAACCCAGAGTTCACTCGTCATTCCAAGAGCCGCTGGCGAAGCTCTCAAACTTTCAGGTGTGTGTGATAAATTGCCCTTAAAAGAGCTCCTAAACTGGTGCATTTCACCCAAGACAGAGCAAGTTCCCCTGGCTTCTCCTGTTACGCACCAAAACCATGTGGACAGCACTTTCCTTTCCTTTCACAAAGAAGGACGGTCTGTATTTTGGACCTGCCTGCTGGTGCTCATTGCTATCGGAGGTGGTTGTTGGGTTACTTGGCTAGACGTCTGGGTTGGAGCCTCTGACTGGGGAGCTGCTTTCAGCTCTGTGCTAAGTGTCCCACCTCAAGGATGTAGGACAGCTGCATGCTGCTCCAGGGGCATTCAGGGAGCAGCTTCTGTGGAGGATCCCCCCAGCACAGGGGCCCTCATTGTAACTGCTAGTGTAGGGGTGTGCTGGGGCAGAAGGGGGCACTTGGCTGGAGGGGTCTGGGCGCAGAGCCCTCCCTAGATATTGGGTTAAGACTGCTGGGCCTGTGGGCTCAGGAGAGGTTCTCCCAAAGTGAGCTCCCCAGCACGGCACCCCATCCCCAGCCAGCTGTGGGGGGTTCTGCCCTGGATGGCAAGACTCCTGAAGCAGAGGCCCGCTCAGTCAGGGTACCCACTCCCCATCTGGCTGTTCTGGCCAAGGCAGGTTTGGTTCTAGATATGGATGCCTCCCGTCCCGTTGTCACTTGCCAACGGTGCTGGGGAGAAGAACTGGCAAAGGATTGCACCAGTATACGAATCTCTCAGGAGTCCCTGTCCCCCCCCCCCCGCTGGCAAAGGGTTCTGGGTATTAAATGGTGAGCACTTTCAATGAGCTAAAAATAGAACTGGGCCCAAAGCAAACCCAGCTCTCCCCTCCCCCATCAACTTTCAGGGAAGTGCACTTCCAGAGGGGACCTCTGCTGCTCGTGGCCCTTTCTGGCTCAAAACAGCCTCAGTTCAAAAGGCCGTGGTCACTGCTAGCTAATGACGGAGCTGCTTGTTGATTTGAACTGGTTGTTAACACGAACAGTGGCATTGTAATAAAACTAATACAAGTGTGACCCTCAGTTGTTTTTAGGGAACAGAGGTAACAAGTAGCATCCCAGATAATTCAGATGGGCAGGCCTCGAAGTGTCAGGGATAATTCCCTTACTGGAATAATAACAGTTGCAGAGCATCATAGGTCTCTCCGAAAGGACCCAGTGGAACAAGTCTTTAAGCTCATTTAAACTGTTCTAACCTAATTTACTGCTTTAAGCTGTTCTAACCTAATTTACTGATCCCAACGCTCGGCCAGTCATACCTGGGGCCCATCTCGACTGGTTTCCTGGCTTTGACAATGGCCAGTGTCAGATGCTACAGTGGAAGATGCAAGAAACCCCGTAGTGGGCAGATGTAATCTGCCCCCCAAGAAGGTCTCATCCTAACCTAAAAGAGATTGCATGTCACTCAACAATCGAAGTCCTATTCTTGAGTAACCAATGACAGAGCAGAGAGAGCCAATTTCTTTTCAACCCTTCCTTTTTGAGCTAGGCAGGACCCATTGTAGAGGGATATGCCATTCTCCAGGTCTGTGGGCTCTAGCAGGGATACAATTCATGTCAACAGCTCTGAATCCAAGTACACAGGTGGCAGCTGTTCTGGGTCCTGCACTTGCCGGCTCTAGAGCTGGGCTCTAGATTAGATTAGGACCAGATTAGATTAGAACCAGTGCAGGGACTGAGGTGGACAGTTGGCACCTGATTCCGGGGGTGCATTCTCCACGGCCATAGATCCAGTGGGGATAATTGCCGGGGCACTGAACCCCCCTACTTCTTTCTGCCCCAGTCCACCACTTCCCTCTTCTGACCGGCCTTGTCCTCCAATGCCCCCAACAGACACCCTTGGCTGGGGCTATTGGAGAAAGGGCACTGCAGCCTTCTGGGCCAGGGTTGGTTCTTGAGGAGACAGGGCAGTTTAGGCCTGTCCTGGGACTCTGTTGACTCAGACTAGCTGGCACAAAGGGCCATAGGGTAGCTATGAGTCTGGCTCAAAGGGTCTAATCCTGAGAGGGAGCTTAACACCCATTGAATTCAGCTCAGGATCTGGCCCATAGACTTCTCTGGGAGTCGCGGATGCTCAGCGGCTTCCTTCAAGAGCCTGAAGCTCCCCCTGTCTCGCCCCTTTTGCCAGTGTGGCAGAAATACTCCTGCTTTGCCAGGAGGTACCCATGAGGGGCTGTGATGGGGGGACTCCAGTCTGCTCCTGGTCGCTGTGGTTATTATGGTTGCCTAGGACTCAGGGCGGGAAAAGCCCAAACCGAGATTAGATTTAAGAAAACAACAACATCCGCACAAAAAAAAATCTGAAATGTCTTTTCCCCCCCAGCCCTTCCCACTTGATTAATTACCTCACCTTCCGCGGAACTCTCTGTAGAAAATCCTTCTCTCCACTAATTACGAGAAATGCCTTTTACCTTCGTTCGCAATGGCATTCTTCAAATAGGCACTTTCAAAGGGGGAGGGGTGTGTTAATTCTGACTGGCTGACTCTTCTTTGTTAATTATTCCCCTGGTCGCAAGGCAGCAGTGAGAGAAAACTCCATTGCTGGTGAGAAGATGTGTTTGGAGTTAGAGCGCTGGCTGGAATTTGTTTATTTTATTTTAGAAGTGGCAAATTTGGGAATAGAAAGGCTCAATGCTTGTACAGTGCTTCCCATCTGCCAAGCACTGGCTGGAGTACTAACTGACTAGTCCTCACAAATCCCCTGGCAGGCGGATAAATAAATACCATTATCCCCATTTTGCAGGTGGGGAAACTGAGGCATGCAAGGTTAGGTTCCCTTTTCTGGCTCAGTTATGCAAGCTGCAGGCACTGGGGAGGGAAGAAGGTGTTTTAAGCCACTATTGCATTTCCCTATTCTCGGAATGGCCTCTCGCATAATTTAGAGCAGCCACAGAGCTGTTCTAACCTAGGCTCAGCTGGAACAGTCCCCGAGAGGCATTTTGACAGCTGAGAATGGATAGTATACAGTAATGCTTCGGCTATTACCCCTTCTCTTGCATACCCACTGAATGGGCAGGGCTCTAGGCTACCGGGGCATCCTTTTACACCACTCTCAGTTCCTTCCCCTTTACGGCCCCTTTATGCTGGGAGGGTGTAAAGGAGCTGCTGTGTAACAGAGGTCGGGCCTACATATTTAACGGGTCTCATCCTGCAACGCTTTACTCATGCCAGCAGTCTTCTTTCACACAAACAATCCCATGAGACATGGTGTGTGAGCTGGGTCGGTTCACAAGAGTAAGGTTGTGCAGGATTGGGTCCCTAAAAGATTTGTCCAAGGCTAGTTTTATCACGTAGACTCACACTGACATTTCCCCATTTGTGGGTCATCAGCGGGGTTGGGATCTTTTAGATGCACATTGCCGATCTCTACCACTTGAACTAATGGAAAAATCAGTAGTGGTAGAAAGCTTTTATCTTCTATGTGGACCTGCCAGTAGAGGGGGATGGAAGGACACTTTGCTGATGGGTTTCACAGCTGTTTGCTAGATAGCAGAGGAATGTTGGCACTTAGGACCCCCAAGTTCATTTCCAGGTTCTGCAGGGATGTGTTCCCTAGTGGTTACAGCCTCTCGCGGTTTTCCTCCCAGACTCTCCCTATCCCTTTCTCTTCCTGTCCCATTCCCTCCAGCTCCATCCCCTGCGAGTGTCCCCCTTCTACCTCCCACTCCTGCTGCTCATGACCTCCCTCCCTCCCTCCTGGCTCCTGTCCAATCCTTCCTCCTGTCCTGTATTTCTTTACCCCCCTATCTCTCTGCATTTGAGTCAGGCAGCTTCCTCACTGTCTGGGCACTGGGGGAGGAGGGGCACTGGGAACCCAGAAGAGACAGGCTTCCTGCTCTAATCTCCAGTGCCCTGTGTCACAGCAGCCCCCAGGGAGGAACAATTGCAGAGAAAGTCCCTCTCAGCTCCTGCAGTCGAAGGATGGAGCACATTCCCGTGCAGATGGTGCATGCGCAGTGCAGCTGCATGTGGGAGCTGTGACGGGATGGAGCGTGCTCAGTGTGGATAGAATCTTTGGAGAATTTACTTGCCAAACTCTAACAGGTCTCTACTGAGCCTGTGCAAACTCAGATGTTTCAGTCTTTTAAGATGGCTAAATTTGGGCATTTTCCCCTAAGGACAGCAAAAGGCACCTCTCTGATATGAGGATGTCCCCTCTGCCAAATTTCAAGCCCTTGCTCTGAAGCACAGAGAGACTCAAGCTTCTCAGTGAAACGGTTGCGGTAATTTGTTTACTAACATGGGCAAAACAACAGATTTTTTTTTTCTTAAAAATCTGAACTGCTCTGGTTCAAATGACAAACAAACCAAAACAAAAAACCCACCACACACATACACCAAACCAACCAACCAAGACACCAGCCTGCAGCAGACATCAACATGGAAAATTTCAGGCCAAATGGCTGGGAAAATTACAAGCCATTGAAAACAGGGTCTTATAATGGGAAGTGTCAGGCACCCTGAACTATAGGTGTTGCTAGCTGTGCCAACTAACATGATGTATTGTTTTTTAAATTCCAGTTAACAGCACATCAGCTTTCTGTGCAGGGTATTGCTTCGTTTCATGTAAAATTTTGAGCTCTGCTAGATTTTGTCTGCTAAACCCTCTGGTGGGCCAGTAAAAGTGATCACATGGCCCAGCTGTATATTAGAAATCAATGCAGCCTCACTTTCTTTGTACTTGCAGAGGAAAATAAAGCCACCGGGACTGATTTGTTTCACTTTGCTGAGGGATGCCACTGCATCAAGTGCTGGGCATCCCAAACTGTTTCTAATAATTGCTAAGATGTTAAGTGTTTTAACTGCAGAGAACTCTGCATTTAATAGGGTGTTTATTGTACACTAAATACATCTTGATTATAAAGAGCCTATTCATTGTAGACTAAGTGCACTTCTTCTTCCATAGATGATAATCCTCAACAAAATCAATTGGTATTTAATTAGCATGATGAGCTGTCATAGTACATTTTGATTGGCTGGCTGGGTCTTCTTGATGTCATGTCAGTGTCTATAGCATAGGTATTATTCATCATATTCTCATGATATATAGAGAGAGTATTGTAATGAACTGGTTAATATAGGTGTCCCTCTGCTGGACAGAATCAGAGCTGCTCAACTTTGTCTCCTAAGCCCTATATTGCTAGTAGCTAATGAGATTCTCCTTTAGCTGAAGGGAACTATGCTTTTGGAGCAGGAGGATCCAAGTTCCATCCCAATTGTCTCTGTGAAGCTCTAAGTGGCCTTGGTATGCAGTATAGTCGACAACCATGGTGTTCCTGGATGGCCAAATAATTCAATGGTATTTGTGGCATGCTGTAGGGCCCAGGACTCCTGGGTTCTGTTCTTGACTGTCACTGACTCCCTTTGAAGCACTTGGCTCCCTCTGAATTGCTGATGAGCACAGCTTCTGGGCAGATGAATGCCAAAGGAGAAACACTATGTTAGGGACAGACTTCCAGGGGGCCTGCATGTCCGTCACACTCACCAGTACTCTACCTACCTTCTGAGGTACTTAATATGGTCCCATTATGACAGTGTCTGAGCACTTCACAATCTTTACTGTATTTATCCTCAAAACACCCTTGTAATGCAGGCAAGTGCTGTTATCCCCACTGAACAAAGGGGGAACGGAGGCACAGAGAGACGTAGGCTGGGATCCATGGAGGTATTTAGGCACCCATGTCCCATTTTAAGGCAACACAAAACTCCTGCTTCCTCATGGCTGGGGCTGAAGGCAGGGAAGAGAGAGAGAGAGAGAGAGAAGATACGTGACTGTGGTAACGTGTGGATAGCTGGACAACTTGCTGTGGGTGACCACGTAAGAAGCTGTGCATGATTCAGCGACAAAACCACTCACTTCCCTCCTCTGGACAGAAGTGCTAACTCATTGGCATGGCCCATTTCTTAGCAACTGTAGGGCCCCAGCATCACAAAGGGGCCATAAAAGAGTGGCTCTCTTCTCCTCCCTACCCCAGGCTGTGTCCCTGGGGTAAGAAGCCTTGCCAGGAGGGGTGCTGGGTAGATATAGGGGTGGGGCCACAGCATCACTGGAGAGCGGAGACCCGGGGCGAGCCTGAAAGCGCGTCATAGCAGCCTTAGGACTAGTAGGTCTCTCTGTTCTCCCTCACTTCCTCGGAAGCTCGGGAGTAGATCTGATGTGGAAAGGGCAGTGCAGGCATGCGCACACACACACTTCAGTGCCTAATTGCCACTTTACATGCATTTATTTCTCGTTTAGGATAAATAAATAAAGAACAAATTAAGAGAAAGGGAGTCTGTTGGTTAAAGATGCTCCATAAATTACTTAGGTGGAACCTCATGCACATGACTTGGGTAAGTGATTCCCATTTACCATTCCCCAGGGAAGGGAGAGGGGGAGGAAAAGGGGAATCACCAGTTTAATTCACAATCTCCTGGTCTTCAAAGGAGTTGCTAATACAGTAAGTGTGTGTCTTTTCTTTTCCTCCCACACCTTTCCCTGAGGGAGAGACACACACAGCACTGATCACAGGAGCAAAATTGCAAAGGAAAGGAGTCCCCTGTGGGAACCCTTTAATCTGCCTCTGGAAAGGGCAATTTGTGTTAATAGGACAAAACTACAGTATTTAATGCTAATTGTAGGGATTGTGGGAGGGGGCGGGGAAAGGGTAGAGGCAAAAAGAAGAAGATAGAAGGAGCCGGGGATTTGATTGCAACGCTCTCTTCTATTGCAGTAGGAAATAAAGCAGCCCAGATGAGCTTTGGCTTTTGAGTCAGAGGAGGGTCAGCTTTGACTGGTTGTAATTTGCAGCTGAACGCTGTGAGTAGGGAAACCGAGGATGCTGCGGATACCTCTGGATCATCTTGGCTCTATTCCTGATGGGGGGTGTCAAGAATTGCCAAGTTTTGGTAGCAAGACAATACTGGAGGAGGAGAGTGGGGCATGGAGAGGAGAAAATTACAGGAGCACCATGGTAGAATCTAAGCCATGTAAGTGCCTGAGTATGTTTCAGGGAGCGAGAGAGGTGGATGGTTATAATAAACTAAAGCTGCATAGGCAGGAGCCCTGCTCCTGCTCCCGCTCCCGGAGCCTTGAGCCTGTATGATGCCCAGTAAGTATCCTGGGGCTTCTACAGAATGTAAAGGGCTGCCCATGGGAATCTACTTTGCAGCACAGGGACCCAGTTTGGGAAAGCTCAGTACCATCCTAACTGGAGGCCATTATAAGGCTGAGTAATTGGCCAAAAGACTGGAGGTCATAGGCACCCATGACATCATCTCCAGCAGTAATCACACATGCCCCTTTCAGCAAAGGGACTCAAAGCGCTCCCCAAACACTGACAGACTCAAGTGCATCCCAGAGAGACAAGGACTATCTGCCATCTCTATTTTCCAAACTGAGGTGCAGACTTTCTGGAAGTGACCTACAACAGCATCGATAGCTGTGGGTCCCTGCGGGTCACCAGCGGGCATTTGAAGGGGTCTGGTCTTTTCAGAGGACAGCTAATTCTGTTTGTCGTATTTGGAACGAATCGGGGTAAGCAGGGCCGGCTCCAGGCACCAGCTTACCAAGCAGGTGCTTGGGGCGGCCACTCCGGAGAGGGGCGGCACGTCCAGCTATTCGGCGGACGGTCCCTCACTCCCGCTCGGAGCGAAGGACCTCCCGCCGAATTGCCGCCACAGATCGCGATTGCAGCTTTTTTTTTTTGCTCCGCTTGGGGCAGCAAAAATCCTGGAGCCAGCCCTGGGGGTAAGCAGCCATTGGCGAATGTGTCATGGATGCTAGCCACAGTGAGGATAGCGATAACTTCTTCCTCACGCTTATGAGGTGGTCGCCCTTTTGTCAGATGAGAAGGATTCACCCGGGGCCCTTCAGAGCAGAAAGCTGGAATGTCTCTCTCAGTCTCTGTGGAGCAGGCAAAGAAAGGGGATGTGTAACACACACTGACCACTGGGCTACACGTTCTCCTGCGAGATCAATCTGTCCAGTATTATCCTGGGTCCCAAGCATCCATGATACCTGCAAAGTGGTTATACTGTAATGTTTCTAATGACATTATAGTGAGCCATACTTGGTTTGGATACACAGAGTATATATGTAGGAATCTGACAGGGAGAACTAATGTTTTGTTAGTATTTGTCATTTCAGTTAAAAAACCTCCGGTAATGCTTTGTTGTTTACAAGTTATTTATTTTTCAAGGAGCTGGTTTAAAGAGAACTTGGAGTTTGCTTGAGCTTCTTCTTAGCCTATGCGCAACACGCCTTAGGTGGCACGTGACCAGGATTCATCACTGAATTTGGTCCACTGGTTGGATCATGAGCTTCCCCGTCCCAGGCTGGGGACTGATGGGGAAGGCAACATGAACGCTGATCCACGCCCCCGTTGGTTGAGCTGAGAGTTTGGAGTTCAGCTTTGTGAACATGGCAGCTGTTTGTCAATGCCTGTGGTTGGCTTGTCCCAGCACATCCCAATATCTCTTCAATCCCAGACTAGACCCTCCCATCAGAGGTTTGAACAGCAGTCCCGTGTCACGGCCAGCACACGAGAGAGTAGAGCTGTGCTGGTATCAGTTTATAATCAGTGAAGTTGATGTGCATGTTTGGAGATTGAGGCTGAGACACAAGGTTTAGAAAAGAAATATTTACAGGGTCAGATCCTAGGTTGGTGTAAACCGGAGCAGCTCCATTGAAGTCGATGGGCCAGATCCAGAACTGGTGTTAATTGGAGTAGCTCCATTCAAGTGAGTTGGGCTATAAGCGCTTACACCAACTATGTATCTAGTTTTAGGGGGATAGTATGAAAAGGTTGCCTTAAATCAATGGTTTCTTAGGGCTATAAAAGATCATGGAAACTACTGCGGGTACCACTCAACTTCCAAACTGCTATTTGATAAGGGATTTACAATTATTCCCCACATACAAACCGTAAGTTCTGTTCAAACTTAGTCTAGCCGCAATACCTAGTGTTACCGTCTTTTTTTTTTTTTTTTTTTTAAAGTGACATCTCTGACAGCAAAGGCCAGATATGATATCGCCCTGCTTGGAGATACATGAACTGTTGTGACTTCCCTGGGAGAGATCCAGCCACTGAACTCTGCTTTTTCTTTGCGCCCGAGTGTTCTGAACTTGGAGGCACTACACTGGTGCTGCGCCTTGTCTTCTTGGCCATGTTTATTCTCTACCCCACACGTGGCTGGCTGCAAGCATGAAAAGATCCTAATTACATTTAGGCGACATTCCCGCCCACGCAAACAGAGTGGATTTAATTATCATCAGCCACGCAGGCCTTAGCATGACAGCTGAGGATTTTCTCGGCTTACGCACAACAGGTGACATTCAATTACCGCACGCCGGGGCGGGGGTGAGGGTAAGGGAACCTGACTGGGTTTCAGATGAGGATGGCAGAGGGACTGGCTTTCGGAAGGAAGGCAGGAGAAGCACTGGCTTTAAGGCTCAAAGCATAAAGACCCAGATCCTCCAAGGTGTTTAGGAACCCATCTCCATTGTTTTCAGTGGAAGTTAGGCGATTAAATACCTTTGAAGGTCCTGGCCAAAATGCCTTACATTTCTGTGTGCTTCCAAGTGAATGATACGTTCTTCTTCAGCACTTCTTGTCCCAAAGCGCTGGCAATGAGCTGTTGCATAACATCAGTGTTCTACCCCAAAGGTGGCTGCCTTAAAATGGGAGACGAAGCAGAGTCTTTTTCAGATGGGTCTGAACCAGGGGAGGCAAACTCTCAGTGGCAGAATAGCCACGCTGCTCTTGCATTTCCAACTTGGATGGCAGAGTTCAAATCCCTTCTTAGCTCACAAACGTCAGAGCTGGAAGTCGCGATTTCTGTGTGCATCCACCAAGTCACCACTCAGGGCTAGTCTGTGCTGTGGATTTATGCACCAGTGCAAATCCCTGATGTGGATTTGCTGCCCTGATGTAAAAAGTGCCTTGCAGTGGTGTGGCTTATCATGGTGTCAAACCAATGCAAGCCACTTTGTGACACTGATGCACTGCGTCTACTCTAGAGCTTTGCACTGATCCAGCTGCATCAGTGCAAAAATCCCCAGTGCAGAGAAGTTCTAAATTTGTCACGAAGGCTAAGACTCAAACAGTAGGGGGTGCTGTAGGTGAGGATGGGATCTGATGCGTGGAGGCCTGGCTCAGGATTGGAATACCGATGGGGCGGTGCAGGTGTAGACTTGAGGTGGATTACCATTGCGTTAGAGAAAGGGAAGCCTGTCTGTTCAATGCCTGGCTCAAACCCGCGCTCTGTTTTGTCCCCTGATTCGTTTTGTCTCAGGATCACTGAATTTAATTCAAATTTCTTTTTCCCTCCCAAGTGTGATTAAAAAGATGACAGGAGATTTCGTTTCTAAAATGGGGCATGCTGGCCGCTAGCAAGATGCCAACTGCTCGCTAGAGGAATGCAGGAAGTTTCATATCAGACATTCAGTATCTCCTCTGCCGATAAGAAATTTCTCTTAAAAATATAATATATATAAACTCCCCTTTGCAGACGAAGCATCTGGGAGATGTTACGTTGTAAAAGAAGATGGAGACGCACCGGGTTTCATTTGACCTTTAAATTACCTTTGTCTTATCGGCCTTGGTTTATCAGCAGCTCTTTAGAGAATGAGCCCTTCCTTGGAATTAATAGATCCCCCTCCTTGCAGGCATGTGACATGGGCTTTTTGAATACCCTGACCAGAGTTTATGCCTCAAGCAGAGATAGCATCTGCCAGGAAGGAGCATACAGATAAATAGGAGGGTTAGCTGGGGTTTCTCTGGCCCCCTGCTCCTTCTCCTTCCTTGCTCACTGGACACGGAGGGCTCATTACCAGCAGACAAGTCGCAGAGAGGCCAGAACCAAAATCTCACCACCTCACTGGCTTGTCCCCAGTCTGACAATGCTGAGGGGAAGTGAGTGAGCAGGACCCATGGAGGAGGGGAGGGCAGGGGATTCTCTGCTGAGCATCAGAGAGAGAGCAGACAGCGCTTCCGAAGCACCAGTGATGGAAATCAAGCAAAGAACAGGGAATGTGAAGAGGCTACCGGGCTACAGGCATTGGTGGGGAATGATACTGGAGTTCTCTTTTATTGGCGTGGCCCAGCACTGGCCTGTTTTTCTAGTGCCTGGGAAGAAATGCCAGATTGCAATAGAGCTGGCCTGGCCAGGAGAACTCGCAAGCCCCCCTGCTCAGCCCAATACAATGATTTGGGGTTGCGGAGGAAGGAGTGACCCTCCCAACCTTTAGGGAAAGCTGTGCTCCATGAGACCCTGACTCATCTCTCATCTCCACCAGTTCTCCAGCCATACAAACTGACCAACTGCAGTAGTTACTCCTGATTTACACCAGCATCCATAAGAGGAGAAACAGGCCCCTGGTATCTGTACCAGGGACAGGTTCCCTCTCCTAATCCCTCCACTGCAGTCTGACTCTGCCACCTGATGTCCCCTCTGCGGTTGTGAAAGGCAGGAAGCACAGTCTAGCGATTATCGTGCTAGTCTGGGATCCAGGAGTCACAGGTTCAATTCTGGGCTCTGCCACAGCTTCCTCTGTGACCTTGGACAAGTCACTTAGTCTCTGCGTGCCTCAGTTCCCCCTCTCTATAACTGGGATAATTGCCCTGCCTCACAGGGGGGTGTTGTGAGGATAGATAAACTGAAGATTGTGGGGTGCTCAGATACCACAATAAAGTGAGCTGAGGCAGACAGAGTTCCAAAATGAAGCTTTTTCCTTAGATAGGCAGATTTCTTCCTTCCCCCAGCCCAGGAAGGTCCTCAAAGCGTCACTGAAGTGTTAGTGACTTTCCAGCCAGATTGGTTCAATGGAAGGAGGATCAGAGACTTGATCTGTTTAAAGAAGACATGATCCCAACCTCCAGACTTTGGAGAAGTTTGGCTCTGGATATGCCTGGCACATGGGGACAAGGAGCTGCACCGTGGTCTGGCTGCCGATGTTCCAGTCCAACGTCAGCAGAAGGCAGACACTTGGGGGAAAACCACGACTGTAGCAAAGAAGATACAGGACAAAGCAGCAGCTGCATGGCTAAATATCATCCCCATTTTTCTGGTGGAGAAACAGCGATTCAAACAACACTGCAAGGTAAATCTATCTGGCATGGACAGGAATAGAGCCCAGGAACCCTCACTCACAGCCTCATGTCTCAACCACGGGGCCACCTTTCTCACCCATAGTCATGCTGGCTTTTGCTTTTTGTGGCCTGGGTTGTGAGACAACGATCAAGTGCCACGTGGCAATGAAAGGATAATGCTCGTTGCTGGCAAGAGATCTATGGGATTCCAGAAGAAATAGCTTCGTTTCAGGTATCCGGATGCTGGTGCTGATTGACACTTTGTTGTGTAAGTAGCACCTAGCCAGCATAGAATTCATGCTAACTTGTGTGTGTGTGTGTCTATAAATCTAGAATCCATTGTTATTTTGTTGTGTTTCTGAAGTAATAAATCACAATGCAGAACCTCTGTATAATGACGGGCTTATAGTGTTTTCTTCCACATTCATTTTAATCCTTTTGGCCGATTCACGTATTTATGTAGCAGAAGTTCGTTAATCCAACTCTCTCTCCTGCCCCAGCTCATCCCAGAGCCACGCTAAACAACAATACTCCTGCAGGGAGCTGGAAGATAGAGTTTTATAAGGGAGAAATATTCCTTTTGATGGAAGTTAATCACCTGTCTATATTTTTTTAAGACCCACTCCATCCCCTAATTTAATGACAAATTACAGTCATTCATCCGAGAAGGAAGGTTTAATAAGAGAGGGAATAATAGATGGGCTGCAGGGAGGTATGAGAAAATAGGTCCATCTGTTACCCGGGGTTCTTTCAACCCAAAGCTCTTGGTAACTTTACTCTGTGCAAGGAGGTGTCAGGAAATAAATCGGGGAGACGCGGCCGTCCGACCGATAGATGGTTGGCACAAACAGGACAACACAAGAGTGCTTTCACTTAAAGCTAAACTTTACTAGTCTCAAGCACTTACACACGTCTGCAACAGGTTAGTAAAACACCCCCAACCCTTGATAATTACCAAAGCGGAGTGTGGCACTCGCGTGGCACAGTGGCAGCCCGTCTGCCGGTGGGGAACACAAGATGCATCCAGAGGGAGAGACCAGTCCCCGAAGGAGTCCCCCCCCCCCCCCCCCCCCCAACCCAAGCTTTCCCTCTTATTTATACATTAGTAATACAATGACATGTCCCCTACAGAAACCTTGTTAAGTAAGCAGTTTTAATGAACGAGCAAGAGGTTCCTTCTGATTATTGATGAACCAGGTGTGGGTTTTTCCAGAGCCTGCCTCCTTGAGACCTCAATAGACATTCTTGGGGCATATCCTACTCTTTTAAAAAGCACGTATCAGCAACTTCAACACAATTCTTATCAGGAAGGACGCGGGGTCAAGCTGCCCCTTCCGTGGCACCCCAAAACCCCCTCCCCTCCTGCCTTGGTCAAGCTGAGTTTGCTGAATGGACAATTTACAGCTTGCTGACTAGGCTGTCTTTTTAACAATAAGCCATAGTGGTTTCAGGCACTTTACTGGTTTGCCAACGTCTCCCCATACACATCAAATGGTAAAACTAGAGAGCATGACGGCAGAACGTGAGTCTGCAGAAGCATTGTCATCTTCTCCTCCCCCACACATCATCGCACTGATCTTCTTTCCTTGGTTCGTACTTATTGCTTGTGTTTTAAAATCGGCAAGAAATGATTCAAAGGGAGAAATAGTTAAAGTCTCCAGGTATGTTTGTACAGCCCCTTGCACAATTGGTTCTGATCCTGAGTGGGGTCTCTGAATGAAGGTTTGTGAGAAGGTCTTTATTTAAACTACTTTGAAATCCTGACCACAACCCCAGTGCAGCTGAATGGATGGGGTCCTGCTTTAGTTAAGGGTCCTGGCACCAGTAGATAATAGGGCAAGATTTTGTGCTTTTCCAGCCAGAAGCAGGAAAAAAGTCTGAAACAGATGGTACATCTCGACCCCGTTATGGATCTCAGTTACTCTGGGGTAAATCTAGATTAGCTGCATCAAAATCACTTGAAGTCACCGGAGTTACTCCAGATCCACACTGGTGTAACTGCCATCAGAGTCTGGTCCAAGAAATTCAGCTAGATCAGATAAACATCCAAACTTTTCACATGTTTATCTGATCCAGATTTCTAATTCTTTTGTGGCTCACCCATCCCTCGGAATAACCCCGAAACCCTGCATGAAATATGGGAAACTTTTCTCTTGATTAAAAAGTCTTTTCACATTGTATCTCACTCCCTACTCCTTCCAAATGAAAACCAACCTGTGCCTGTCTCCACAGTGGATCTGCATGGTTCTGACATGAGATTTGTGGATTGTAACCTGTTGACACTGAGTGATGGATTAGCTTGTTTATTTCCTTGTGAAATCAGGATTCTGATGTGATTATTGCTGATCTCCAGGGATCAGATTTTCTTTCCTTTTATGTACAGTAGTGGTTGGTTAAGTCCTCTTTAAGCTCGCATAATGGTTATTGTGTAAACTCCCTTCCCTCCACCGCCTTTCCTTTATTTCAAATTAAAGTTACAAAATCCTAAAGCAAGCAGGACTGTAGTCCAAAATGTAAGCCTTAGCCCCCACGCTCCCCCTCAGAGAGCTGTTTAAGGTTTCTACCTGAAGGCCCTCCTGTCTCTAGCCTAGCTCTCTTGCCTCTCTCTTTATGTTCCTGAGTGTAGCTAATGAGACCCACATGATCTGGCTGATAGGGTGAGTCAGCAGAATAGTTCCTTGTCCCACTACAAGGTCCTACAGAAGACACCTAGTTACACAGCCCTACAGGGAGCATGTGGGAAATCCATACAGGAGATTTGGAAAGACAAACAGACGGGCGGGATGCTGAGTTGGAGGACAATACCAAGGAGAGGTGAGAATGGCAGTGCAGAGGTAGAGAGATGATAATAGAGAAGGACTAATGCAGAAAGAAAAGTTTTCTGGACCTTTTCTAATGTTGTCTTTCAAGTCACCATGTTTCCTTCTTTCTTGTTCTCTGTATCATGAGGGCTTCCCACACTTTATTTTCATTGCTCAGTTTTGTCAGATTTAAATATTAGTTTGAAAGGCTAAATCTTCACTCTCGAGGGCTGTAAATGCTCATCTGCACTGTCATCGCTATTCCAATTTAGCATTTCTTCTAATTGATCCTGCAAGAGCTTAAATTTCAAAAGAACGTAAATAACTTTTTTTTAAAATATCCCAGCTAAGAACCCTAGAGAATAGAGTGAATATAGGAGAACCTGCTTGCTTATCCACGGGCAGGTCTGTTATCGAGGTTATCTCACCTAACATCCACTTAACAGCAGCCCAGCACCGTTTTCTGTTCTTTGTCTCCTGAAATCTGCTTGCTCCATCGGTTGATGTAATATAGTTACCCCAGGACTCACCCCTTTCAGTAACAGTTCTCCCAAAGGGTAGCGTCACAGCGAATGGTCGTTGTGGGGACCTGACATACCATTATGGCTGTTGGTATGAGGATATGGAGGGTTGCATATGCCTCATATAGTCCACCCATTCTGCACTTGTTCTAGACCCCACACATAAGTAAATCAGAGTCCATGTGCCACCATGTATGGTGTCCTTTGTGAACTGCTTTGTGTATGGATAGCTCCTAGAGTCAGTGGCAGTTTTGTTTTTAAATTATTCAGCACTGCAACTCTGTGGTGTACCAAATCATGTGGTGCTATTGTGGTGGGGACAAATGGGATCACTGACAGAGTGGGGACATCTCCCAACCTCAGGCCAGTTTGAACCTAGGTCACCTGACATGAAACTGCACATTCGTGGACCCCGTTAACAAAGTCACACGGATTGTTCTAACCATGCCCAAGGAAATGTAGTCATGCTCTGGTTTAGAGTGCAAACTCCAGGTGGCTGTTTCTTCCTCACATGTGCTTGCTGACCAGGTAGTTATCAATGCAATAACCAAAGTAGTCTACTCAGATTAAAACTTAGATTGGAAACTCTTTGGGCCAGGGATTGTCAATTTTTGTTCTGTGTTTGCACAGCGTTTAGTACAAAGGGGTTTTGGCCAGTGACTGGGGCGCCTATGTGACATGATACTACAATCCTTAAAATGTTAAGTGGATTTACTGCTGCTGATCATTCAGGATTAACTGCCCTGGAGACTGAAGTCCTTTGTTTATCCTAAGAACTGCTATGGGCTTTCCTCTCAAGCCAGAGCAGGAAGTACAATGGTCAGGGGAGGAGGGTACGTTGGTCTCAATGCCTTTTCAGTCCTGGGTCTTTGGATCTCTTCCGAGGCTGCCAGCTGTGATGGTGGTTTTGTATATGATGGGACAACTACCCTCTAGAGCAGTATTTCTCAACCTTTGTAGGTTGGCAACCCCTTATGTGAAGTCAAAAGTTTTGTGTTTTAACCTTATTGTAAGAGTAAAAATGCACCAGTCAAGCGAGAGGTTGACAGAGAATACTTGACCCTGAATGGGAAGGATATGTGGGGCATGGGGGAGCAAAGTTTGCTTTGGTTTGTAATAAAATGTTCAATGCCTTGGGTCCCCCTTGATCACCTTTCATGACCCACCAGTTGAGAAACACTGCTCTATGACCACTCACAGAACATAACACCAGCCATCAGTGACCG
Source organism: Chrysemys picta bellii (assembly GCF_011386835.1). Lineage (NCBI taxonomy): Eukaryota > Metazoa > Chordata > Testudines > Emydidae > Chrysemys > Chrysemys picta. Next base: position 105,253,494 of record NC_088798.1, read on the forward strand.
CTGTCTGGTTTAAAACAGCCCATGTTTTTAGCAGTGACCTAAAGGGGAAAGGCTCTCATGTCTCACGACCAGGAGCCACCCAGCCCCCATTGCTTGGTTAGTACCCTTCAATGACCAGATGAATTTTGTCCTGTGGACTCAAATGCAAGGTTGTGGGGCTCCATTTGGCTGGATTACCCTGCGGTCTGCAAAGTGTGGAATTGCGCCGCTGTGACAGGTTAAAGGTGTGTCGTCACCACCGCCGTAACCGTGGCCTTGCAGGATATTGGTGTACTGGGAAATAAAGCAATAGTGAGTCCTGCTTTTTCTTCTGTAGGGCACGCCGCGTTTGGCGCTCGAATGACGTTCAACCAAGTGACTTCCATTCAAACTGAGTAAGCTGAGACGGAGATGACACTTTGCTCCAGGAGGCAACGTCTGCAGCTAAACTCGCCTTGCTGTGTTTCTCCCGTTTAGGCAGCGCGGGAGGTGGCTCTCTGAGCAGGTAAGGGGGTGTTTCTAACCATACACACACAGAGTGTGCTTGGCTGCTCTACGGGGTGTGTATAGCGATGGCACAAGCAGTGCCTGCCTTAGGGAAAATGGCGCCCTGGACGAAGTTGTATTTTGGCGCCCTTTCTTCGCGTTTGAGAATAGCCGTGCGGGGTGCAGGGCGTGAGGACCAGCTCCTGGCCGGGCTGCGCAGGGGGAAGAGTTTCTGAGCTGAGGGCTTCCCCGGCCAGACACCCTGACCACCTAGCAGGAGGAGAGCGGGTGTGGGGCCACTGCACTTGTGCGTAGGAGAGGGGGACCAGGGGCTGGTTTACAGGCTCTGCAGAGGTAAGCCTTGCTGCTTGTGCATCCCTGCCAGGTTGGCAGCTCTGGGCGGCATTGCTTGCCCCCCCCACCCGACTGGCTGGTCAGGGGCTCGCCTGCACCCACTCCCGCTCCGGCAGCCGGGGCCACTTGGACGGTGCCCCCTGACCACAGCACCCTGGGCGGTCACCCACATCGCCCACCCATAGGCAAAAGAAGCATCTTTGCTCACTTCACACCCTGCTCAGCAGCTGGGCATAGTCACATTCCCGGAGCCCCAACAAGTGCCTGGGCACTAGCCACCCCAAAAGGAGAGGAGTGGACTCCCTGCAGTTCTGCCCTGCCTCTTGCTTACAGCTAAGCCTACCCGTCATGGCAGCCTTATGTGTGTCTATAGTGCAGAGAAACTGTAATTGCCTGTAAGTGCCACGCTGCTTTGTACTGTGGTGGTGGTGGTGGGGGCTTCTCCTGCCATGGGGTCCATATTCCCCGTGGTGGAATGATAACGGCTCAGCACTCATGACATTTCCGTCTGCCACCCTCTCAACTTGATGATCAATCTTCCCTGTGCTTTGCAGGCTAGTCACTGAGTGGTTATTAATCACACTCGCTTTCTGGCTCCGCTGATAGGAGGGGAAGGCTGGGGAGGGACTTGGCAGTGCTTTTATTTCCTTGTGACGTGAGGAAAGGGGCGTGGGGGATGAATTGGGAGTGGGGCGAAAGCATCTGCTGAGATCCGAGAGCAGAAGACAAGACAATATGAGAAAAAACTAATGAATCAAGCAAAGATCAAGGGAAACAAACAGCAGCCCTCTCTTAATGACCTAATTCATGCTGAGGAAAGCAGAACCAATGCGCGAGACTCCACAGCCAGGGAAAGCTGCGTTTTGCTGGATGTGTTATTCTCATAACTAGGAAATAAACACAAGTCATCAGATGAAATTAAGCAGAGGAGAAGTTAAGATGAATATAAGTGTGTGTGGGGCGGGGAGCCATAAGAATCCGATATCTTAGGCCTGGACTGCACATCTTCTTTATACTGGTATAATAACTGTCAATTGCATGGATGATTTTATACTGAATAGTTGTACCAGTCCAACCCTGGATGGATGCAGTTATACCATGGTTTATACAGTATGGCTTATTCCCCTTCCTCCACGGGTCTAAGCACTTTTATGCTGATATGCATCCACGCTAGGGGAGCTGTCCGGCTTGAACTATACTGGTGTTGTTAAAGTGGTACAAGTTTTGTGTATCGATAAGCCCTTAGGCTGCGTGAAAGAGACTGGGGGTAGTCTCCTCACCTGAGCCTTCCTAACTGGGGATGGGGTAAGCAGTGGAATGCAAACCGGAGTGTCTCCGAATTCGAAATTCTCCAATTTTTAAACTTTTTGCTGAAATATCCAATTTTGACAGGGAAAGAAGACTATGTTTTTCATGACGTTCCACTCCCCTGTTTTCCCACCAGCTCCCGTGTATAAGGAACAATAATAGATTATAAAGCCAGAAGGGACCATTGTGATCATCGTCCATATTACACAGGCCATAGGACTTCCCTAAACGAATTCCTAAACAGGGCTGCTGAAAGCACACAGCCTTCCCAGGTGTTCTTTGGTCCAAGTGCTAGCCAGGCCCACGACTGCTACGCTTCCAAGATCAGATGAGCTAGGGTGTACTCCGTCTGGCATGGCTGTAGGCTGGCCCTTGCTGAGCCCTTGGGAAAGGACTGGATAAGGTAACTGTCGCTAATGCCTACGCTCCCAAAAGCAGCAACAGATGCAGAGGGTTTAACCGCGAGTCAGATAGGTTAAGACGACAGCCCACTGTGTGTGTGCATGACCTGCGAGAGCTCCGGTTCACAGCTGCTACACCCCTTTTTTTGCAGTGAAAACATTGCCGAGGAGGTAACGTTTCTGGCCTAAATGGGCATGTCGACACAGACACAGTTGCTGATTAGCAAATGGCGTGGGGAGATACTGCAGCCCTTTTCCCAGTGGCCAATCACACGCTAGGTATGCTGATGCCTGTATCCTTCCTACTGGTATCTGTGAAAACGGGCCATTCGTTTCAGCTGAAGGAAGGGAAAACATAACAGAAGGAAGAAAACTTACTAGCTAGAGGAGAGCGGGATAGGTCAGGCTGCTGGGGACGGGACACAGCGTATCAGTACATCTGATCTAGCAGACCAAAGTCAGGCCCAGAAGTACGGATCACTCAAAGCCACAGAGGGATGGGTGGAGGGGGTGCCTGTGTTTATATATTGGCCAAAATCCCCAGACTTTGCCTCAGTGGGAGCAAAGGCTCCTGAGGACAGTCATGCTGCCGCTTCCCAAGGGAGAAAGCTGCATGTGCCTGTAAGGGAGGGAGACCTGGGGGAGGGAGTCTTGTGTGTGCTGGAATTTCAGCCATTGCTCGCTCCCCTTAACTGTGACCTAGTTATTCGGGAGATCTGTGCTATCAGGCCACTTCCTGGGGACCCAGCCATGACTGCTGCGTAACTGGGGTACTGTGTGAAAAGCAGACCCAGCATGCCAGGGCGCTGGGTTACAGGGGTAGCTTGTCACCAGCCTTCTTCTAGTGCTACTTCTATGCAGGAGGAAGCATTGCTTGTGGCCCTTGGTTAAATGACAGCGTCTCACCCCCCTCCAGGAACTCTTAGTTGACCATTCCCTGTTGGTAATTGAAAATGACTCTCCATTTTATTATGGACACTCTCAGATCGATTAGAGGCTTTTTCCTTTATACTTCACCCCCTCTTCCTGCAGCTGGAGTTTCCACTGAGCAGCTCAGCATCCCTGAGAGGAAGGCAGCCTCCTCCGCAGAGGGAGGCCAGCAGAGAATCGGAGTCACCGGTGGCGACTCAAAGCCAGGATTGCAGGTGGTGCGTTGTAACCCTCAAGTGAAGCCCCTGCTTGAAGTACTGCTCAGTCCTCCGCTGTGGCTGCTAACTGAACTGGTACTGTTTCTTTGGTACCGGCTGGATTGTGTACTACACACCCTGGGGCACTGGAGTAGCTGCTCTTGTTAAACTAACAGCTGTGAGCACAGCACGGTCTGGGGTGGAGGTACATCCACCTTCTCTGTCGTTCCTGAGTAAAGCAGCCCCTTAGCTGTCCTGCCAGCAGAACGGTCACCACTAGTAACTGGCACAAAAGGGAGAGGGAGATGGATTTCCCTGGGCGATGTTGCTATTCAGTCTCCTATGAAGATTGAACTGAGAGACAGGATCAGTTTCAAGAGCTTTCGTCTGTTTCTTCAGAGGCAGCCACCTGGAGGGCTTTCTCCACACTAGGCTTTTTGGTGTTTTCTTTCAAGCAACAGGAATGTGTGTGTCACTGGCAGGTGGCCAATGCTGGAGTCTGAGCTGAATCTGTTTGTTAGGATGGGGGCGCTGGATGCAGCAGAGGGGGGATGTTTCAGAGGGGGTTTAAGGGGTTGTCTATACCAGGAATTTGCACTGGGGTTTGTACACTGTGAATTTAAACTGATATAGTGAAACCACTGCATAGTCCTGTGTGGAGACTTATTTTGGTTTGAGAGGCTTTTTTGGTTCAGCTCAAGTGGATAAATTAAAAGGAAATCAGCGTCTCTTAGACTGAAGTAAGAATCCACCAAGTTTAACTCCATTCGTTTAAAAACTGATTTAAGTTAAACCGTTTAGGCTGGGCCTGAGCTGGTGTCATTTATCTCTTCTTCTGTCCCCCTCAGCATATAAACTGCACTAAGTCCCCTTCCACACACAGATCACATTGTCCCGCAATATGAATTTCTATCCCAGTCCAATCTCAGTGGAAGGAACTTGCCTCGTAAAGGGGCCGAATACCTGTCAAAAGGGGAAGTGCTTCATGGATTGGCGAGAACAATCTATAGGTCCAACTCTGGATTAACCCCTTCCTTGATGACTGTGTGTGTACTTTTTAACCGAGTCTCAGGTTAATCTGAATGGCAAATCATGGGTGCCATGCTGTGTGGGAGCTCGCCAACCTCTAACCTGAATCATTCTACTGTAACTCCGCTTTCAGTGACTGGGTTGGGATTTTTAGCCAGAGCGTTAATGCCTTTGGTGCCTCTATCGGCGCTCCTAGGCCATTGTGACATTGGAGGTTGTTACTTCGGCACCGCTCCTGTTTGAGTGAGGGAGAATTGCCGAAGGCTGACAGAGAACCACAGAGAGCATTATGGGAAGTGCCATGTAAATGAGGGCTGCCACCTTGGCAATACCATCAGGGCCTAGCAGAGGTTCTTCACTGTTATGCAATATGCAGTGATCCCGCAGCCACGGGTTTCTTCTCTTCTTGGGTCCCCTCAGTAAGATGCAGCTGCAGTCTCCGTCATAGACAGACTGTCTCGGAGTAACAGGCACTGATGGAGCAGTCAGAAGGGATTGGAGTCATTTCCACACAGATGTCGCATTGATCTTTATGTCGGGGAGGAAGGAAATGCCTTTTTACAGCAAAAAGAACAGACTTTTCCAAACTTATTAGAGCTCAGTTTTTCCCAGCAAGTGCAAGAATACACATGCCCCTCACTTTTCTGTTATTTATCTAGGAGTGAGCAAAGTCTTGACACCCCTCTCTCAATGCGTCGCACGCACACACACATAGGGTTAATGTCCCAAATTGCTCCCTTTGGCGGTTTGTTGCCCTTTATTGTTAACTTAATAACTTTATTGTGGCCTTTATTGTTCACTTAACTAAGCATAAACCTACACAAACTATCTATCTTTGGTATTGCTACAGCTCTCATTGCTGTACTATTTGAGCACTCCTCTGTCTTTAACCGATTTCTCCTCAGAACCCCCAGGGAGGCAGAGCAGGGCTATTCTCCTCATTTTACAGATAGTCTCTCTGTGGCTCAATTCCCTAAGTGACTTGCCCAAGGTCACACGGTGAAGTGGGCGTGTGCTGGAGCAGAGATATGAACCCAGGTTTCCCAAGTCCTAGGCTAGTTCCTAACCACTGGACCATCCCTCCTCTCAGACTTCAGACTTTCTCCACAGCTTGGCTCATTCCTGGGATTTCTCCCTTCACGGCCCATGTCTCTATGAAGTGAATTCCATCTTCCCACTTACAGTCACAAGCCTGAATGCGGTTGGGGAGGCAATGCTACGGAGTGCCACTTGGTCTGGCTTCCAGCATGAGTCAGCAAAATAGCGCTGCTTCTCCCAGCTGGGGCCTAAACCCGGACACCCTGTTACAGTATCCAAGATGAGCTCAGATCCAAAAATAGGGGATGCCTTTACACGTGGGAGAGTTGTAGGTGTGTTCCTCCTAGAATATTGAGCCAGGCCCGGAGAATAAACCTGGAGTGAAAAAAGACACTGACTGCTGGCTCTTTGGTTTCCTCCGGCCTGTAATGTCCAATGCTCCGTGGGACTGTCACACGATGCTCCCTGCATCCACCTGCGTACGCTGACCTTTGAGCTTTGCAATGGCTGCTGCCAACTCCAGACTCAGTCGTTATCCCTGTGGCTCTGCACCCCGCCTCCCCCAGGGTTATTGCTCAATCCCAGGTTCCCCCACGCATCTCATGGCATGACAAGATGCTCTGAGCTAGAATCCTTGTTGTCAGACAAATCCTACTGAGCTGAGACAAGGGGCAGCGTTTCAGGTAAACCCACAAACGAGACTGTTCTCAACCAGGACCGACCAGTAACTGGAAACAGTGTCTCGCCAACCTTCTCGCCTGGTGCTGGCTGCCTGCTCTCACTTCCTTTCCTCTTACAGTGGGCAATGGCTTATGCAAGACACGGCTTAGTCTTTCAGGTGTTGTCCCACCAGTGATGGAGGAAGGGTGCACTTGTGTCAGCCCCATCAACTGTAGACCTAACCGGTGGCACTGTCCTGACTCCCAACACGGTAGAGTTCCCATGTAACTGGACTTTGAATCTCTAAGGGATTGATGGGCTGGGTGGGGAGGGGATATGTTGCAACCTCCTATCCCCGCCTTCTCCCCAGTTGTGGATCTGGAGTTCTGAAGTCTTGGTAGGTCTTGGGAAGAGGAGCTGAAGGTTCTGTGGAGTCTAACAGTACTTCTTTCCCTGGCCCCCCTGCTCGACGCCAGGAGTTCTCCACCCCCTTTGGCCATGGCAGCAATGTGTATGATTCATGAAATCCCAGCCTGCCAGGTGTCCTGTTCTCCCACGTCCTAGGTCTACACTGGAGTACGTGACTTCAAGATCATAGTCATAGCAAGGGGAATCAAAGGGGCTTCTGCGTGGCTTATACACACTGTTATCCCTTTGGGTATTTGCTTTACCTTGGAACAATTCTGGCGTCCACACGTGTTGTGTTTAAAATAGAATCTGGTTTGAATGGAAGGGCTGCAGGACATTGGCCAGATGTCTGCACCGGGGCAGCAAATGCCCTCTTGCTAACTGGACTTCAGCTCACTAGCAGTGGGAACTGATGCTGCCTCTGACGTGCCATCTGTCCAGAGTGGCTCCTTTTGTCAGCAGCTGTGTCACCGCTCAGCATAAATGTGCATGCGAAAGCCAGTGCTGACTGCAAAGCTCTCCCCTTCGTCCTCCTGTTCTGCTTGGAGCGGGGATGTGTTTTAGCAAGGACCATCTGCTTGGCAGCCAGGGATCAATAAATGCACCGTCAGACAGTAGATAAATCAGAACCAGCGTGGAGAATGCACAGTCCCACACTTTACTGTCCTCCTTTCAGCTATTCAGTGTGTGTGTGTGTGTGTGTGTGTGTGTGTGTGTGTGTGTGTGTCTATTGTGCCTTATAAGCACAGCCTTGCATAACGGAGCCACTTTGCCCCAGGGCACAGGGTCAGTATGCCTGCTGCTATCCCTATCAATATTGCAGTGTATTTTCCTCCCGCTCTGCACCAACTTTTTATTTGCTTGGCCAGCTCTGTGGGAGGATGCAGAGAGGGGACTGTGGTTTTTGTGATCTCCTCCCTTTGTGGTCTTGCACACCTGGGGACACTGAGAAGTCCCTCCGCTACCATTATGGCCGGCTGTGCTGGAGCAGTGGTGAAGGAGTCTCCTATCAGGCTTGCCATGTGTCTCCTTGGAGCTGCCAGGCACAATCGGACCTGGAATGTTTGGCTTTCCAAGGCACTCTGGCGTTCTCTAAATATGGGCCAAAAGACTCTAGCGAACTAGAATGTTACTCCAGCACCGTGAGCCCCTGCTGTACAGCAGTGCAGTCTTTTTTGTTTTTAATGAGGGCACCACTACCTCTCTGGGTAAATGTTGGTGGGACAGGGCGTATGTGGTTATACAGGGGCATGTATGTTGTTATACAGGGGGGTTGGACTAGATGACCTCCTGAGGTCCCTTCCAACCCTGATATTCTATGGTTCTATGTGACGTGTACCAAGTTTTTCTGTATGTGTTGCCCTTCAGCCTCTTTCTTTAAGAGGACCCAGCGAGATCTACTTTGTGCCAACCGCCGCCAGGGTCCCGTATTTCAGTTTGGAGGAGCAGTGATACTGCACGCTGGAATGAGTTTTCCAGGCAGCAGCTTTGGCCGGGCAGGGTAGTGCTTTGTCAGACACACGTGGAGCGTTGTCTAAAGCACTAGCACCAGCTGCAGAGTTTGGGTGCTGCAGAAAACCCCAAATTATCCTCACCCCCCATCAATTAATCCCAATTCTATCAGATTGCAAACAAATGAACATACTGCCGACTCTCCTCCAGCCTCTCCCTGCCCCTCCTCCCCTTTCCCTGGTTTAGTACAAAAGCCCTTATCTCTCTAATCAATTTTCTGTCCTAAGTTATGCCTCTCTTGCAGCGCTGAGCTGTTTCCAGCAATGCCTTGAGAGTCCAGAAAGGGGGAGGGAGACAAACCTCTCTCTGCTCACTGCTGTCTTTACACTCTGTATGTTCCCAGCTTTACGGCAAAGCGTGGGTGTGCGAGTGATGGGGGAAGCAGTGTTTCACTGGCCCAGCTACTGCGCCACACCTGAAGATCGGTAATAGAGTAACGCAACAGCTGCCCCTCCATGCATTTCACTGCATGCATTATGCTTTCTTCGTGGTAAGAGAGGGGTTAAGAACCAGTTTTATGCCAGGAGGAAGAGGGAAGGGAAGAGAAGAAAAGAGGCAGTACAGACGAAGACAAAGTCCTCAGGCTATGAGGCTGTTATACAAGCTGCAAAAGCTGAGGACAAATGAAGTGGGTCACTGACATTCAGCTCATTCTAGACCTTTGTCTAGAAGGCAATTGCAATGTTTACTCTTGCATTGCTGGGCCTAGCGTTCAGAGTTGTTGTCACAATAGCCAAGATGCTTACCCATTGGAAGACGCAACTGTTAGGGATCAAGTCAGGAAGACCGCGAGCCAGACAGAAGGGTAGGTAAACCAAAACCATGCGTGTGACCCGAGCCACCACAGGACATAGTAAACTCTAAGCAGGATGTTCTTACTTCTGGACTTGCCAAGAGCTAGCAGAGACCAGCTCTGGGCAGCATTAGAGTCTATAATTAATAGATGGGACATGGGGCCTGATCCAGCGCCCACTGAAATCAATCCAAGATTTGCCATTGACATCAAGGAGAGCAGGATCAGATCATTAAAGTATGTTTATGTCATTGTAGGATGTTCTAGTATATTTAGGTTTTATATAACATTAGTTATTTGGCACATACGTCCGCTCCTGTCTGGAGCCAGGACTTTCATCCTAGCTACTTCCTCCAAGCCTGTGGAAATGAAAAACAAGAGTCCTTGGTAAAGAGTGGGCTACGGGAGTATTTGGTGTGGTCTTCTGAGCAAGTAGTTTTCAGAGGGGTGAACGTAAGGTGGTAGCCAGGAACTCCTGCATTCCAATCCCATCTCTGCCACTGACTCGCTGGGTGACCTTGGACAAACCATTTAGTGGCCACCGATTTGGGGTCACCACGGGGCGTGGTTTCTAGCCAGGCCCATTATAAAGTCAGTGGGAGCTGTGGGTGTTGATGCTCGACGGGCTCAGGCTTGGTGCCTGTCTTAAGAAAGTACGCAAATCATTGGCCACTTTAAAAATGGTTAGTTATAACCCGTCTGTGTCTGTCTGCCCATCTATGAGATGGGGAGACAGATACTGACCTGCCCACCTCATAGGGTGCTGTGTGCATTCATTAATCAACTTGTGTACTTGTAAAAAGACCTAGGGGTGTTAATGTTATCATTAATAACTACAGCTCTCTACACTATGCAAAGAAATGTTAGTTAATAAGTGCAATTTTCCCCCAGTGCTCATCACCCCCACCTCCGTTGCTCAGTGTCTCTGTAAATTAAACAGCCCGCTGCTTTTTGGGGAACATATATAATCAAACTGGTAATAAGGTGTGTGCTTGGAGCTAAGTCATGTGGGGTGAGGCCTGGCCTGGCCTATGATTTATGCAGTGAATTTAATCCTTTTTTGTGTTCACAGTTAGAAATGAAATTTGATTTTTACCCTCTTGTAAAATGTTTGAAATACGCGAAACAAACAGATTTCAACCTAAAGTTGTTTTGATCTATTCACTTTGATCGTGTCTCCCTCTTGCCATTATTCTTGGAGTTTGATTGGTTGCCCAAGTGACATAATATTGCTTTTGAACCATGTCTGAACCACTTAGAAATAGGGGACGGAAATAAAAGAGATTTCACGATTGTTCCCCAACCACTTCTGGTGTGAACCTTCACATAAGTGCTTTTTGCACAAGTATTTGTGAGCTCCTCGCTCTCCATGAACATCACTGAGAACAAACTAACATTCCCATGAAGGGTTGCAGGAAACAAATAGGGCTGGGAATGCTGTTGAGACAAACCCACTATTTGTAGCTTTAGACGTAAACCTTTAACAACAGGGTTTTTGCAACACAGGTGCTGATATCTTCCTCCCCAAACCATCACAGTTGTAATGGCCTCATGAACAGAGTCATTAATAATATCCACCCTGCCCATCTCCCAGGGAAATTGGTATGCTCTGAGTTAACATGTCTGGGGCTGCGTCTGCCAAATGGGAATCTATTATCTTCTCTCCTCATTCATAGGAATGAAACCCTTGATGGAAGAACTTTGCTGTGTCACAATACCCAGAGAATGCTGAATATTCATTACATTTGACTTCTGCAAGTGCCTCTCCAGCATTTGGTCATGGAGCCAGCATGCTTTATTACAGCAATGACTTTTTCTTTCCTTGCGGAAGGTGATGTGGGTTTTTACTGCCAGTTCAGTTTGCTCCTGCTCTAGGCTCCTTTCCCATTGTGCATAAGCTTTTCAAATTTATCTCTGAAAAGAGAGACGGGGGGAAAATTCCGATTAGCTTCAGTGCTTCAACTCTGTGAAAGCGAGATTTACTGTCCTGTTAGATGGATGAGGGTGCCCAGCCTCTGAACTTTCAGTTTCAAACAGGAGGTTATTGCAATAAATATAAAGCCAGATGACTGCACTTCCCAGGAAGGAGAGAGCTCCATTTACACCTCTGTCCTGGGGTGAGCAAGGCAACTTCCTAAAGGGCTCCATGCAGCCTGCGCTCAAAATGACGGCAGCCATGGACACCCCTACAGTCCCTGCAGCTCTTAAAATTACTTTTCCTTTTTTTTTTGATTTGTGATTTCTTTTTTAAGAAACATATCTGAGCATAGTCACTCTGCTGTGTGTGCTGCTACCCTGGCCTGTGGGCTGGCTGGTGGGGTGCAGTAGAACTGGCCTAAACCCAGTCTGAGCACCCCAAACTGGGGATCCAAACTTTGTGGTGCTGTTCTAACTCTAGTGACAATTAAGTGCCTTGTGTTTCCTCTCCTGGCATGCGTGCTGCCTTTCACTTGTGCGGCGAATGTCAGACCTCTTGTGAGTGCTCCCAGCCTCCCATGTGCTGTCACCGTAGTGTAAATGACTCCTTCTGTCTTATGGTGCAGATATTTCTGATGAGTGTGTATGCGTGGCAGTGAGGGCAGGGGAAAGGATGGCTAAATCAATATGGAAGGATCGTGAGTGCAAAGGATGAAATGCCTTCCTTTGCAGAGGTGCCAGTACAAAGCCTGTGCATTATTTAAATCTCACTTCAGTAGTGAATAAACCTTGAGCTGACCCTCTGCACTGGGGAAGGGAGGCGGGAGAATTTGCCATAACAAATTAGTCTGCAGGTAGGCAGCAGCGATTCCTCCAATCCGTACTGTTCCCGTGTGTGTGTAGGAGTAAATGAACACAATTAAACATATGTCCTAATAGTCATGTTGTTATTTTTTAAAGGGCCCTCAGAAACTTAAAGAGAAAGAGAATCTCAGGGGTTACCTGTAACAATAGTGGGTAAAAAAAAAAAGTCTCTGTCAGAGTGATTTTTTTTTAAGTGACGTCTCACAAGATGGTGGTTGGCAAACGCCATCTTTTGCAGTTGTGATCGAGTTATAAAATTTCCACTCTCCTTTGGATACCAGTCCCCTGGTTCTCTTTCTTCCTCTTTTTGGTTTGCCTGAGCTCTTGCCTGTTAGCATGAGTGCTGGAATCAAGTTGCCCTGCGATGAGTGAGCTGTGTGTCCATGGAAAGATGGTATTCCTTTACCTAGGGTCTCAAGGAGTTGTGCTATTTTCAAATTCATCCTTCTCGTCACCTCCTTGTTCATCGTTTTGGTTATCCAGCTCATTTTTATCATTCTTCTACAACACCAAAATGCCAACACTTCAGCAGTCTAATGCGGATGTACAGTTTTAACTTTCAACAATATAGAAGTTGTTAGCCGTTATTGAATACATTTTTGGCCAGCTGTACCCTTCTCTTTATTTCTTCACCACATCTTCCTTCTGATGTTGTTAGACTCCCTATGTAGGGGAAACTATTCACTTATTCCACCACTTGACCATCAAGGTATTGCCCACCATGTGCATTACTGTGTTCACTTATTATCACATTTTTTGTCTTCCTAACACCGATCATCATTCTGAATTTCTTGCTGGCATTGTTCACAGCAGTAGCTGAAGCAGTGCAAACACAGTCTGTGGTGTATCTTATGTTGTTGATGTATGCATCGTGGACCTGTATGCACTGATTGGTGTCTTCTACACGTTGCCTTATATCTTCTACGCAGACATTAGGTTCACAACTACTTAGAGTGCAACCGTGGTGCTTGATGCTGTAAGACTCCGACAATTCACAGTTAATTCAGATTGCTGGTTTCTTTCTGTCCCCAGCACAGGCTTTTTATTAATTGTAGATCTTGGGAATCAATATTACATTCCTCAAGAATATGTATAATCAATTGTTACGAGTAACCTGTAAAATTACCAGAATATAAAATCTCTTCTTAAAGCTTAGAATGTCTTTTGGGATCCATTTGAATGAAAGGTGCTATACAAGACAAAAGCATTATTACATATACAATATATACATTCTATTAATAAATCTTAGTCTGCCAAACAAGCACATATATGGGTATAAAAACCCCTCTCTTCCCTTATGGTCCGTTCCCCACCCTGCAATGTTATGGTGGCCAGGGTAATAAATATTTTATAGCCATCAATGAGGAGGAGCATGCTGAATACTGGTATCATCATGCTGTACTATGGATGCATTTTCTGTTCCTCCCTATCACATGGGTAGTCAGCTTTGTCCGCCATTATGTTAATTCTTGGCGCTCTTTGTGCTCTCTCTCTAAACGCCCATACACACCCAATGTATTTAACACTTACATTTTCCAAGACTCTGAAAACTCTTCAACTTATGTATTCATAAAGGCTCAGTTGCACTGATCAAAGCATTTCTCACTGAGCCATCAGATAATTAGACTTGGCATTTTGCTGTCCATGGTCCTGAAGTTGATTTTTTTTGGTCTCAGTGATGAATTAGAGAAACAACAAAGAAAGAAACACAGCAACAAAAATGTTTTATGTCTTGGCAACTTGGCTGAGTGCTTGTTAAGCAAGGTGTCCTGGGCAAGCAGAGATTCAATGCTGGCAGGAAAATAATGGGCAAGAAGGTGCCCACTAGGGAATACAAAGAGGTAAACTATGGAGTTATGCAGCACTCAGAGGTTCATTGGGTTAGATCCTCTGCTGTTGTAAATCAGTATAGCTTCATCCAATTCAAATGTTATTAGTGGAACTGCTCTGATTCATACCACACATACCAGTGTGGCCCCACTACAATGGCAAACACTTGAATTGCCTTTGTAGGAGTTTCATAGCGGCAGCAAAAAATGACATCTTGGTGTCCCATATTTCCCTACCTCTTGACTACAAAGTCAAATCTGTTCAATTTACAAGTCCAAACACATTTGCCTGGCCATCAGCACTGCAAGGTTGACCTGGTATTTGAAAACCAAGCTGCGTTCTTTTTGTTTGACATTCTCATCAGCACCGCAAATTCTGTAATCAGAATTTAGCTGGCAAATCCGCTTCTGCTGTCTGAAGCAGATTGTAATATGGCACCTGCTTGCCCCAGCTAACAGTAAAATAATAATACCCCCACCCTTACTTATCCAACTCTTTGCTTTGATTTTTTTGGCCTCGTGTTTGACTTTGAGTAATAGTGGGTTCATCTATTCAGTCTAGTAATAGCTCAGGCAGAAAGGTTGCCCGTCTCAAATATGCTCCCTTGTTTATCTCCAGCACTATTTTTTCATTCTCTCTCTTCAAGAAGGCCATCAGAATGGGGTGTCCAAATCTCTTGGTTTTGTTTGGTTCCAGTTTATTCCTCCATTGAAGTGATCCCATGCAGGAGATTAATGCTCTTGCTTTTGAACTGTGAAAACCCTGGTCCCATTCTGTCTCAGTTCATGAGTGAAATGAACTTGGTGGGTTCAAGAAGATTCAAGTGGCCAATTATTCACACCACAGAACAGCCATGCAACTCATCATGGTTGGCTCATTTAGGTTTCTGACAGGCCCAGGACTGCACGTCAGAACTGGGGTACTTCGCTTTCTTTAGAACAAGTTTGTGCAGCCCCCTGCCCACGCTTTGTCAGAGTGCAGCCAATACGAGTGCCATGAAAACTCAGATTCTTGATCGCTCTCACACGCACAACTACAAAACCCACTGAAACCAGAATCTCCTTTGTCACCTCCTTTTTAGCTCTTATTTCCCCGTCCAGTGTGTAAACGAGGGGTGGGGGTGATGCTTGGGTTTGCCGAGTTGTTGTTTTTACCGGCATATGTTTCCATAGCATCTTTCGTACCAGGAAATTCCAAAGTTCCTCCCAAACCAATGCACGTACATGCTAAATCCTGGACCCCTGCATGTAGCCGGGGGCAGATGGCAGGGTCAGGAAATGGAAAGCTACTCGACCCCTCATGCTACGGAGCATTAGTACAGCTGCTACTACTGCCCAGGAAGGGTAATAACAGTTGTGGCCACCGATGGAGGGTTTAGCTAATGGATCGCTATTGCTATGAATCCATTTGCCAGGCCTTCTCCCTTCCGTCTAACCCAGCCCCCATTCCACATTGCCACCTGTGGCAAAGTGCTGTTCTCAGCCTGCTTTCCCTTAGCTAGTGAGAGTCAGTTTGGTCCTCCTATGTTTCCAGCCTTTTTTTTCCCCTTTTTGCCTGTGATGTGTTTGTGTGTCAGGATTTGGCCTTATGTTTAGATGCTGCTGATCCCATCACTGAGATGCAGCCATGTGAAACCTTGTAACTGCTTAAAAATGCACAGCAGCAGTGCACAGGAGTCTAGATAGGGAACGCAGAAGCATCCTGCATACAATTGGAATGGGGTGGGGGGATTAATGTAGACAGAATGTATCCAAATTAAATTCCGCTATCAACATCTGGAGCCAGCGTAGAGAATAAATCTTGCATGGCATCCTTCCTGGTGCAGTTCAAGGCATTTGTAATTTCAGTTGGGTGGCTGGTTTCACTCATTGTATTTTAGGAGGTGAGTATTGGAGACTCCTTTATCACCCACTCCAGAATTTGCTGGCCTATATTTCTTTGTGATTGAATTCCTTTTTAAAGTTCGAGTTCTTTAGATGCACAGACGCCATCAACCAGGAGCACCCTTGAAATAAAACAGTTAATACTATATCCCAGACTGTTCATTGATTATTCTAACTATCCTGCCCACCTTCCCATTGCAATATGCATAAATAAGGTACAGGACATGTATCTAGCATAAGGGAGAGAGAAGCAGTTGCTTTGCTGTGACAGAATTATACAGGCTTGGCTACCAGGATCACTAAATAGGTCATTAAACGAGACACAGGGAAACAGAGCAACAGCTATTGAAATGCAGAAACTCGTTCTCCGTTGCTGGAACTAGAGCTCATGTAAAAGGGATGTGATTGATAAAGCTAGATAATAAGCCACACTGTAAAAAAAAAAAAAGACTGAAAGGACCCTGAGTATCTGGAGGTCATGTGGTGGAGACGTTTAGTCATATTTCACTATTTCGTTTCAGATGCTCCCCAGGATAATGGAAATTTACTGACATTATGTGACGTTAAGTGCAAAATCACCCTGGGATCAAGATTTGCTCAGATCTTTTTTTTTTTTAAGACAAAAATATTTAATTTTTTTGGTGCCAGGATGCCCAGCCTCTCACTTGTATTAGCTGATATATTTTTTAACCCAAATCTCTAAATTGTGCTGTCTCTTTTAACAAATACAGGATTTTCCTTCAAAAGTGACTAACAAAACCATAGTCCTTTACCAGAAGGGGATTAAGCTCCTTATTGGATCCTCTGATTTCCTCAAACTGCTAAAGGTTAGAGCAACAGGGATTTTTTAAATTTTGTGATCTAGCTGATATGTCAGAGGCAGTTTGTCCTAGTGGTTAGGTTTGTTGGCTAGGCATCAGAGCACATGGGTTCTAGTCCTCTCACTGTCACTTGATTTACAGTGTGACCTTTGCAAGTCACCTAATCTGTCTGTGCCACCATTTCTCCACCTGTAAAATGGGGATATTAGTACCTACCTCACATGGTTAATTCTTACTCTGGGTGAAATTCACCCCTGTGCAAAGGCCCAACACAAGTTGTGCACCATTTCTGTAAGTCATTGGTTCAAATCCAGCCCAAGAAGGATGTGACCAAAAAGTCATGCTCTTTGTGACATGAGTTGATGGTCTCAATTCAGTCTTCAACCAGCAGGGGTCCATGTCACAGAAACAACCTCTGCCGCTAGCCCCCTTGTTGACAGCCTGTGTAGAAAATAACCATTCAAGTGCTGAAAGGGCATGGGCACTGAACTACCCCTCTCATTGGATGAATTGGTGTCTCCAGAGTCCAAAGTGGGGCCTACCTACAAAGGAATGATGTGGGGTCAACTTAGTGCTGCAGTTGTCTGGGCTGTATCTGTTGTGAGGATAAACAGAAGAAGTCGGTACCAGCCTGGCCCTTTGCTCCAGTACCAAAAATTCCTTTAGAAAGACAAGGATGGGAAGACTGAAAAAAAATCTCCCACCTTTCTGGCTCTGTTCTCTCTCTCCGTGTGTCTGGTGAGTGAGTGGAATTGCTAAGGGAAGAAGGGATGAAGGTTAAGCGGTGACTTGCTCACGGTCAGCAAGCACCTGCACTGGAAATAGGCTCTTCAGGCTATCAGACAAAGGTCTGACAAGTTAGAATGGCTGGAAGTTGAAGCTAGATAAATTGAGACTAGGAATAAGGGGCTCATTTTTAACAGCGCGGATAAATAACTATTGGAACAACTTACCAAGATCTGTGGTGGATTCTCCATCCCTGGCGATTTCTAAATCAAGATGGGAGATTTTTCTAAAAGCTCTGCTCTAGTTCAAAGAGGAATTAATTCAGGGACGTTCTCTGGCCAGTATTGTGCAGGAGGTCAGACTAGGATGGTCACAATGACCCTTTCTGGCTTTATGAAACTATGAAAAAAAGTGGCAAACTACAATCAGGCCTCCAAAGCCCTAATTCTGCATGCATTCAGGATAACTCTGGGATTGCTCCTGATTTTCCTGACTGAAGAGTGTCACAGACCACTTGGCGTCTATGTGTATGTCTCCACAGCCTGGGGCAGCAAGCCTGCCAGCCTGGGTCGACAGACTTGGGCTAGTGCCGGGGCTCTAAAAGTAACTGGGTAACCAGTGCTTTGAAGTTGCGGCTCAGGGTGGAACTCGGGTCCTGAAGCTCACCCTACTCCCTAGGCTCCAGATTCTGAATTCCAGGCCTAGCTGCAGTATCATAGTGCTGTCTACAGAGCCCACGTCTGTCAAGCAGAGCTGGGCGGCCTGCTGCTGTGGCCTGTGCAGGAAGACCCTATGACTCCATAGCCCGAGAAGCACCTTGCTTCGACGGTCCTGTTGAGCTATTTTAGTGCTTCCTCACTGACCAATGAGGTGACGCAGTGAAACCTCAGAAATTATGAAATGCGAAGGAATTCAGTCAGGCTTATTATTTTTTGCACTAGCAGTTAGCTACGATAGGCTGAACAGACGGGTGTGAGAGATGTCAGAGACTTCTGAGCACAGGGCCCCTGCTCTGCTGAGGACAGTAGTGGAGGGCAAAAGAGGCTGAAAAACCAGGAGAAGTGCCCTGTCCAGTCCCCACCGGATCTCTGCTGATTCTGCAGTGCGGCCAGGTCCGTGCCAAGTCCAGCAGTGGGGTTGGCCTTTGGAGATAGTACTCTGTGGTCCGGTACAGTACACCTCCCAAACAGTGGGGGCGAGAGTCAGAGAGCCAGATACATCCCCTTCTCTGCCTGTCCCTTCTATGGATAGAAGGGGGCACCTGTCCCGTATGCCCCTGCTCCCTGAAAGCGCCAATAGGCAAGCACAAGTTGTAGGAGAATACAAGAACAGCAGGATGGAAGTAACACATCTGAACAAAAAATGGCATCTCTCCTGCCTCCCTCCCCAGTGGGGACCAAACTGGCGATTCCCATATTCCCAACCCAACAAAACTGCTTCAAAGCTCATACTGCTGCTAGCGACACAGGCCAACTTGTAACAGGCTGGCTTCCCGGTGGGCTAGAGAGCCTGGGGCTTAGCCAGCCCTGATGACAGGATGAGCCACTCCTGGGGTGACTCAGGTGAGCCCCATAAAAAAGGGGCAGGAAGCTGCAGCAAAGGGGGGCCGTCTAGAAGATTGCATCTAGGTCTGTAGCTACTGTAGGGAGCAAGAAGGTCCCTTGAGCCAACTGGGACCTGGGGAGGCGCAGGAGAGAGTGGAGATTTTAAGCTCTCCAAGCAGGGACATCCAGTACAATCCAAGCAGTGGAGAGGCTGTGAAGGCTGTCGGGGATGATAACTGTGTGAGTGTGTGTGTTGTGTTATTTTGGGTTAACCAGGAGAGAGGGACTGAACTGCTTGGAGCCTAGGGGGCCACATGGCAAAACAAATAGGACCTTTGAACTGTGAGCCCTTACAGGGCCCTGGATGAAAGGGAAATAGAGGTGAGGGGGACCAAAGGGACAACCCTAGCCACAAGGGGGCGCTTGGGTGGTGGCTATGTGATATTGCTGTGAGGAGAGAGTGGCGCACTGCTCCTTTGGCTGGATCGGGGGGCTCTTCTGGGCATACGTGGCTACGCTCCTTTCTGGGGCAGATTACCCTGCACTCAGATTTTATGGCCATCTACATTTCCCATGGGCTCACCCTTGTTGTGGTTCCCAGCACTGGACAAGTGTCCTGCCTTTGACCACCTCCGATTTTCATGCTGTACAAATCAATTTGACAGGATTGGCTATTTTATGATATTGCCAGCTTGTTACATCAACAATGGAGGGGTGTGCGGTGCCATCTAGGGCATATCTGGGCAGCCTCATGCTTGCTTTCTCGTTGGGCTTATTGTCTGTGCATTTGGAGTCAGCTGTACGGCTTTTCTGCGGGGACAGCATGACATCACAGGGAATGTTCCAGCTGTGGGCAAGGGAAGGGAAGTTGTGCTGGGGTTTGCAGCCTGTTGTGACTGCAGAATTGCCCCATGCTCATTTCCGCCTGATCACATCTGCTTATTGTGTCAGTATCTCTGCTGGAGTCTCTCTTCTGCATCCTCTGAGCTTTTCCATCCCATCCTTCTGCAGAATCCATCCCAGGGAGTCCGGCTGCCTGTGGATGTGATGTTTTATGACCCAATGGCTCCAGCTGTTGCTGTCACTCTAATAACCTTCCCAAGGAACATAGCATCTCAAATAGCATTGTCCTGGATGCCTAGGATTGATACTGAGTGGTAACTTCCTCCTCCTTCCCCCAGGTGATAATGCAAACTCCACCTTGATGCTGCTCCACAGAGGGAGACTTCAGATGCTTAAAGCAGCCTGAAAAAAGGAGAAAATGATTCCACGAAACATTTCAGATCTGTTTCTGTTTTGCACAGTTCAAACCAGACCTATTTTCCATATTTTTGGTTTGTGTGTGAAATTTTCTGTGAGATTTTCTGCAAAACTTTTATCAAAATTATTCTTGAAGTGTTTTGTTTCCCGAAACCCTGATTTTCAGTAAGAGAATATGGTTTTCTATAGGTGAAAAGATTCAATACCAACTTTGAATATGATTTGCTCCAAATTTGGGTAAAAAGTAATGCAGAAAATTTCACGGAAAACAATTTCCCCCCTAAAATACTGACAGTTTCTTGCAAAAGCTTGTTTTTCAAAAAAATCTATTTTTGATAAAAAAAATTTGCACAAAAAGATTATTTTTATTGAAGGTTAGCAATCATATAATTAATACAGAAGCTCTTATAATATGTATCTATTACACTATTTTGAATAATCACTTGCCATTTAATTAACCTGTGATTAGTCTTAAATTTAACTTTCTATATGAAATTCAAACTATTGAGTCAAATTCATCCCTGCTATAACTCCAATGGTTTTTCATCTGTTCACTCCAGGGTTGAATTGGACCCAGTGTATAGTAAAGAAAAACTTTAGCTATTAGCTGTAATATCTGAAATAGTGGAGCAAAGATTCGCTAAATATTTTAAACAGAGTTTAGAAATTCCTGCCACTTTTTCAATTGCTCTGTAATTACGAATGGTTCTGCAGCCACTCAACGAGAACTGCAATTTAGCTGAGAGAGGAAGTCCAATACAATGGTTAGTTTAAGACCCAGAAATCAGTTGTCAACATAAGAAGCATTTAGAGCCAATTCTGCTTCTGATTTGTAGCAGCCAAGGATCTAGTTATCTATTTTCTCACTTTTTATGCGTAGGGATCATTTGCATGAACAAATGAAAAGAATCCTTGCTAGTCTCCTGCTGATTCCCATCTTAATTCATAGGGCCTAGTTCTTGTCACACACTGATTTCACTCCATTGACTTCAGTGGAGTCACTCCTGATTCCCACCAGTATGCGTGAGAGGAAAATCAGGCTCTCAGTCTTCTGGTTTATTTTTAATCTTCAAATCCTCTCCCCTTACTCCTTTCGGGGCCTGTGTTATTGCAACCCTCTTTGACTAAGGAGAGCTGGCTGAGATGCTCTTTGGGTCTAGTCAATATTGTGCTTTGTTGCCAGTCGTGTTGTTATAGAGAACAGTGCAAGATGTTTCTTCAGCTCAGAGGTTTAGCATGGTGCTTTCAGTGTGCTACATAGAGGGATAGCTCAATGGTTTGAGCATTGGCCTGCTAAACCTAGGGTTGTGAGTTCAATCCTTGAGGGGGCCACTTGGGGATCTGGGGCAAAATCAGTACTTGGTGCTGCTAGTGAAGGCAGGGGGCTGGACTTGATGACCTTTCAAGGTCCCTTCCAGTTCTAGGAGATGGGATATCTCCATTAATATGCACCATGGTAAAGTGTATGTTTGGATCAGCCGCTAGACATAACAGCCTATTACTGCTGCTAGCTACTGGAGCTATTCCAATGGTTCAAGTACTAAGAGTTCTGCACTTTGGTGCTGAAGCGCCAAGGTTCAAACCCAGCTGATGACTGTTGTGAAGGGAGGGGATCATTGCTCAGACAGTCCCAGGCATCTCAGGATCTTGAACCCAGGTGTCCTGCACAGCAGGGCACTAATGGGGTCAGCTTGTAATTCTCTGATTGGCAAAGCACTAATAGAAGATTATGACCCCACTGGGGAATAAGCAGCAGGCATAGAGGAGCGTTTAAATAACAACCGGTCTCTTTTCATGCAAATGTCCCCAGCAATAAAGAACAAAGAGAGAGGCTCTCGACCCCCTCCTGAGAATCTGGGATGTTTAGCAAATTGTTTCTAAATAGAATAGTTTTTCAAGCAGGCATCATCTGCTCTTTAAGAAGGAAAGAGGAATAATGGAGACTATGAAGTCTCCTTGGAATCCGGTTGGGAAGAAGGAAAATCAGAGCCGGGACAAAGTTGTGGTGGGGAGGGGCTGCACAGTTCCCCCCACCTCACCCCTTCTCCACCCCCTCACTGTTCTGGTTTTGTTTGAGCAGTGGTTTATTTATTTACGTTCTGTTCCCGAAGCAGGCCTCGTTTCAGGGATTTAATCAGAAGATTGTGTAACTGCTGCGAGAAGCTGCCAAAATCCGTAGCAATAATGAAAGAATAGCAGACAGGAGAATTGGATTAGAAGGCAGCTTTCCTTGCAAGCCAGTTGTATTTAAGCCCCTCCCCCCAATAATAATAATAACGGTAGCATTACGGGATGGCAAAAAGCACTGGAACCTCAGACCCCAGGAGTAAAAACGGCATCAACCTGGCTGCCTTTGACAAATGCAAGAGTGTGATTGGCTTGTATTTAGGGAGCCCTTGGTGTTAATTACGCGTGATGTGGCATCTAGGGCATGTCACATCTTGAGTGGGAGGGTCAGTGACAGAAGAGAAACGAAAGCTGTCTGAAAACCAACCAGTTCATAAACCAAGGGCACGGTGCCGTTCTCCTCGCAGGGTGCTGCCTTCACCGTTTCTTTCAGGCTGGGGGTAATTGGGTGTCTGAGCGTTGGCCAAACTCAGGGCCCCACCTACGGTTTGAGGCCGTATCCATGTGTGCAAAAAGGGGATCAGAGCGCTCCACCCGCTCCTGGACTCTGCCGCTGGCTTCCCCATCCCCCCGCCCCTCCTCCAGCTCTGACTCTGGAGCCGCCGCTCTCACTATTGCAATGCGGCCCTGATGCAGAAGTATCCTCCTCTGCAGGTTTAACTAAAAGCATGATGCTAACAGCAACATCTCCAGGCCCTCACTTGGAGTCCAGGCATCACAAGTTAGGCTTCCCTCCTTCCAAACTCCGACCTCCACTAGACCACAGCTGCAAAACCATTAGCCTAGCTTTTCCTCCCTCATACCACGTACTCCCCTGGAAAAACAAATATCTGCATCACTGTTCTGTAGCGACGTTTACCTGACTCGACAACTGCCAATATGTTTACTGGCTACAAAATAAACATCAACAATTCTATTGAGTGGGTGGGGGGAATAGTTTACACAGCAGCAAGGCAATACTCTAGACCGGTGTTTTCTGCACACTCGGAGTACTTACTTCTCCCCATGGCTCGGAAGTGGGGAGAGGAGAGGGGCCGTTTCTCTGGCTCCAGTGGTTGAGGCCGTGAAAACGAATGTTCACGATCAGAACCGGAATTTACGTGACTCCAAAATTGCTTCAGCACGGTCATTTTTCTGAGCGCTGAGTAAAAATGCTGCTTGTGCCGAGGGCTCAGTTGAAACTGAAACTGTCTTTGGGGCAGGAACTCTCATTTACGATGTGTTTGCAAACAGCCTACCACAATGGGGTCCTGGCCTGGTCAGCCTGAAGGCACTAGCATCGTGTAAGTGTTTAATAATAATAATTAATAAGAACAATAGGCTTTCTGATGGCCCTTTCTTTGCACAGGCCAGTAAAATACAAAAGAAAATAAAAATTTCAGTAAAATACATAGGCAGAGAGAGTCAACGTTGACAGTTCCCTTGGGTATCCTAATCCCCTAGGCATCTTTGACAATTTCAGCCCTATTGTCAATAAACATTTTGCAGTTGGGAGCAGGTGAGTGCATGTGGAGGGAACTGGCATCTATCCAAGGTACTTACACGCTCCACCATTACCATAGTAGCGAAACACCTCACCATCTTTATGTATCTAGCCTCACTATATTTCTCACTTTGGGACCAGAGGCACAGAGAGACTTAGTGGCTTGGCCTAATGTTGCAGAGGAAATCTGTGGACAGCCACAAAATTGAACCCAGCTTTCATGAGTTTCAGGCCAATGATCTAACCGCTAGGCCATGCTTCCTCTCTGTCAGTCAGCACAGAGTGAGTGACTTCCCTCCATAAGATCAGTTCAGCTTTTGATTTCCCTTGGGACAGCCAGGAAGAACAGCGGTGATACATTTGTGGTAATGGTGCCAGCAATTCTCATGCTAATCCTTTAGAACATAAGGTTATGTCCACGCTACAAAGAAAAACCCGGGGTGCTGAGTCTCACTGCCCAGGTCAATTGACTGGGGCTCATGGGGCTGGGCTGCAGGGGTAACCATAGTGATGTAGATGTTCGGGCTCAGGCCAGAGACCGGGCTCTGAAACCTGGGAAAGGGTCTCAGAGTCCGGGTCCAGCCCAAGCGGGAACATCTACGCTGCTATTTGTAACCCCACAGCCTGAGCCCTGCAAACCTGAATCAACTGACCTGGGCTCTGAGACTCGGTGCTGTGGGTATTTCTCTTCAGTGTAGACAGATCCCCCACAAAGTCCTGGGACAGTGCAAAGAATCAATTCAAATACAAACCAGTATACTTGTCTTCTCTTCCTCCCCTTAGTCCTTTCTTCCTGAATCTGGGTATGCAAAGCATTTCCATTGGAATTCATTCCCTGGGGTTCCCTTCTAAGATGTGAGAATTTTCAGTGAACTGGTACCTGCCAATGGTCCATGGGATAAATTCTTCCTCTTCTATATAGGCTCGTACATGGCACTCATCACTGTAGTATCTGGGCGCCTTCCAGCAGGGCGTTAGGCGACACAAGTAATGTCCATCACATGTCCTCTCTCCCTCTCCCCAGGTGAGAAGTGCGTGCAGTGGAGTATTGTGGTCTGGATTTTTAGAATATGTATACGCACACGTTTCTCTCTGTTCATGTCAGAGGAGGCAAGATATAGAAGTGTGCCTTGCATTAGAATGGAAGACGCTGAGGTCTCTGATGGTCCTTAATTCCTGGAGGAGCTCGCTCCACAGTCTTGGGCTAGCCCCGGAGAAAGCTCTGTCTCCCACCCAGACAAACTTTCCCCTTATTGTGGAGAGCTCCACTGTGCCTGAGGAGCAGAGTTGTTGGCCAGAATCTTCATCCTGGAGCTTTTAGTTAGGTATCCTGAGTCCTGGTCATGGAGCGCTAATTCACATATAAAGGATTTTAAAATTAAATTAATGGAGATATCCTATCTCCTAGAGCTAGAAGGGACCTTGAAAGGTCATCGAGTCTAACCCCCTGCCTTCACTAGCAGGACCAAGTACTGATTTTGCCCCAGACCCCTAAAGTGGCCCCCTCAAGGATTGAACTCACAACCCTAGGTTTAGCAGGCCAATGCTCAAACCACTGAGCTATCCCTCCCCCACAGAGGGGATAGCATGTCAATTCCTGCTGTTTGCCATGTGTTTTGGCTAACAGTATTGGAACAACGTGATGTTGACTGTTCTTGCAGAGTATTTGGTTATTACACTGATACCAATTGATCCGAAATGACTCCGTGATCTGCATTCAGGTTTATGAGAGAAATAAATGTAATTGTCCTGCAATTACACAGAACTTTTCATCTACCTACCCTGCCTTTTGATTAATGCTCACCATGTAAACAGCATCCTGTTTATAACGAGTATCAATCAGAGGTCTGATTCTGCCCCCATTGGGTTCAGATCACTCCTATGCAAAAAGCCAGGACCAGAGTTATGCACCACTGGAGTCCCACTAAAGCCAGTGAAGCTTTGAAATTTTGATGACAGTTTTCATTGAAATTTCCATTTTCTTTTGATGGAAAAAAACCAAGATGTTTTCATGAAAATTGTTGCAAAAATTCTCTCCTGGTTTTTGATCCTCTGGGCGTTAAGGGCTGCATATGTTTAGGGGTGAATTTCACTCATTCATTTCAGAAGTGTGTGGGGGTCACGCTCCATATAATTAAATACTCATGTTGTTTCCGTGTCAGCAAGCAGTACAAATCTGATGTGTGAAGGGAAAGCCGAGGATTTCTCCTTCAGGTTCTCCCCCCTTTCTCACCCTCAGATCTGTGGGGTGTTCCAGTGTGTAATGATCTGGGCATGCTGATTGTCCTGTGCAATTTGTTTGCTACCCTACGTATAGCTTCCTCCCTTGGCAGCTGTCTGTGGTGGTCTCTTTTTCATGAGAAATCTTCTGTGATCCTGGGGGATGCTAGGTTTGCTCAGTGCATAATGTGTCTGCCTCAGTGATTCCATACTTCCGCAGGAGCACAGAGGATTTTTGCAGCATCCTCTATAAACTCCACTGGAAAGGAAGGAATAGTGAGGTCCCAGTTAATGCACTGACTTGGGGAGAGGAGATCTGAATTTTATCCTACAGACTTCCTGTGTGATCTTGGGCACGTCACTTTAACTGTGCCTCAGTTTCCCCTCTGTAAAATGGGAATAGTAGTACATGCCTCCTTCAAAGAGCTTCTGTGAGGCTAAATTAATTAATGTTTGCAACGGTGGTGAGAATTTAATTCATATTCATTAAACACTTTGCTTGATTTTATCACTCTCCAGCCCACCTTATGACATCATTCACTTGATGGCCTTATGGGCATGCTGCAAAAGCCATTTATTTGACAGAGCTCTGGTGAGGAAAGTTGCTGGAGGGGTTGTTCTGCTACATGGATTTATCCGCGGTCTGTGTGAATCACTTTGTATATGATTGCTGATTGCTGCTGAAGGGTGGTCACTTTGGATCACCACTCTGTTGTAATTATTAAGGCACCTATAGATATTTTTATGGGTGTTTTTTTATTGCTTTGTAAATCTAATTCCATAAAATGGACAGCCGGACACTCCCATCTCAGCTACGCAGAGCCAGCAGAAAGCTAGCGGTTACGAAATCGTCCCCTCTGTAACGTGACAAATAATTAGCTTCTGAGTGTGTAGCTATAAAAAAGAAGGTGCGTTCTAGCTGCCATGTAGCCATCTTGCCATCACTTATGGACCATCTGTTAGCTGTTGTTCTATCCAGTGTCCGTGTGACTCAGTTTGTACCATCCGTGCTGCCGGGGCAGACAGACCCGTGTTCCAGTCCCACTAGGCCTTAGGCTTATAACCAGCGTTGAAACTGCTGCACTGTTTGAGGTGCCATTTGTTTGTTGCTTTGCTAAAATGAGGTCTCTGGGGCTTCCTCGGAGGGCTATTAAAGGCCACATGGGGCTCTTTGAAAAGCAGATTGGCAAAGGGGATAATCCCACTGTCCTGGCCTGATCCTGAGTCATGCCCGATATATTCAATTCCCATTGGGTTCAGTGGGAATTGAGGGCATGCTTAACAACACCTCTTTGGAACAGCCCCTACAATCAGTTTGAATCCCTATGGATGTATTTAGTTGGTGAGTGATTTCTGTATGCCTGAGAGCTGGCCCGTTTCCTTGCACAGTGTATATTGCTTTGTAAAGCCCCGTGGTTCACTCATTCTATAAAAGGCATTCTACTCTGCCAGGCTGTAAAACAAGTTCTTCTGCCTGCGATACTGCTTTCCCAGCTGATGGAAACGTGACAGAAGGGAAATTGATGTCAGGGGCTGGACCTCACGGCCCCAGAAACATGTCACCCTTCCGAAAACGAATGTAACAGAAAATGATCACCTTTCTAGAGGATTAAAAACAAAAACTTCCTATCAAATGCAACAGAGAATTATATCCTTTCTATAGAATTCTATAGGCAATTAAAAATATCCTGTCGGAGGATCTCATTCTTTATTATATTCTGTAGTTTTTTAGATTAATTTCTATACAACCCTATTTAATTTCTATTGATTTCAGAGCTGTGACATTCTATATGTTTTTTTTCTGTACGGGAAAGGTGCTGACCAGTGAATAGCCTAGCAAGCTAGAAACATGCCAGATTTTTTTTTTAAGTTGCAGATTAATGTAAAATGCTAATTTAAAGATTAATATTAATTAATTTCAAGTTGTGCATTTTGGGGGGGAGGGTGTGTGAAATACTTTCTGTGTATGGGGCGCTTTGATACCTATGCTTCACCTCCTCCACATCCCCCTTATTCCCTTATGCAGTCCTAAATTCAATTTGGAAGGGTAAGGTGGAACAATTACCGCTCACTTCATCCTGCTGTTCAAACTGGCACAGAATCACTGCTGATTTTAGGCCATGACACTTTCTCTGGGGAGACTCTAAAGGTCACTTGCAGTGTTTGCAAGACCCAGCTATCGTGCATTTTTCCTGGTATGTCGCTTGGATTTTCCTTTCCTTTGCTTGCAGCGTGGTCCGTGCCTCTGACCACCAAAAGGACAAGAGCGTTTCTCAGAGATGCTGATTCAGTTATACTCCAGGAATCTCCATGTGTCTATCAAGTGTGGATAATGTGGTCAACAAAATGCAAAGTCTGCTAGATCAAGGAATATTGTTTTCCTGGATTTGAGGCCTACCACCTCGTTTCTAGTAATGCCTCAAGCTCACCCAGTCATTGCCAACTTTTCCCAGATGTTTATTTCAAGCTATGTAATGGGAAAATAATCCCAAATCCTTTACTCATCTGTTTGTCCTTCATTCTGCTGCCCCTGGTCTGCAAACCTCTTGAGGGGAAGCAAGTACCAGACTCGAGATGAGTTAGGAAAAGAATAACTGAGTTAAACAAGAACTTAAATGAACTGCATGAGCTAGAGAGAGTATGGGCTTCCACAGAACTTTCCACCCAAACTTTCCAGCAAGATCCATGTGATGACAACACTTTTAACCAATGAGACACCAGGTTAGAAACATCTAGCTCATCTGAACCAAACTCTCCTTGGATTGGTCATATTTTGAGGGCAGGGCCATGTTCCAAGTCTTGTTTTAACAAGGTACTTAAGCACACGCCTAACTTTAAGCCTGTAGGTATTGATCTCGCTGAATCAGGATATTGGGCCGCTCCAAAAGCTGCCTTTTCTCTAATTAAATTGTTCACATGCTGCACACCCAATGCCCATCACATTAGCTCGGGACATCCAGGCAAACGCCCCTGTTGTATATTGTTTGTGATTTACAAATCTTTACTGTGCCAAACTATGGAGGAGAACGGAGGAGCAATTAGGCACCTCATGCAGATTTTTGACATTTATTCTCCACTAAATCTCCAGTGCATTGTGTAGCGTTGTAGTTGTTGTTACTGCTATTTAGTAATAGTATTATCAACGTGTCAAGGAATTCTTGTCACTGACCAGCACCCCATAGCACTAGTGCTGTCCAAACCCTGCACCAAAGAGCTCACTATCTCAGTATAAGATGAGACAACAGGTGGGGACAGACAGACAGATGGATGAGGACAAGGAAGCATTGAGACAATATTGGTCAGCATGACAGGCCGTGGTCTCCGCCCATCAGCAACGTAGCTATTGTTCAGGATTTTAGCCAAGTGATTGTCCTGAACAGTGCTTTTGAAATACAGGAGGGATATTTCTGGTCTATATTTCTCTTCTGAGATTCTTTACTGGTGACAACATTCAACTCAAAATGAATTCAAAAGACTTTGCTTGGATTTTTACACTTCATTTGTGACATCACCACCGGGTGGCTGTGGAAATGAGTGTGATGTCAGAGAGAGAAGTTGATGATTTCACATGGGAAATAAGAAACCTGGATCTGATTTTTATGCACGTGTCCTCACTAATACAGAACAAGGGAAATGGAAAAGATGTAACAATAGCTGAAGAATTGCCTCTCACCAGAGTGTTTCGCAAAGGTTTCCATGAGATGCCAGCTGCTCCGGGGGGAGAAGAAGCAGGCCATTTTCACATGAACCTTGAGAAACAATTTGCAATAAAGTTGATTTCATTCCAATTACGTGACACTCCTGTGGTTAGACTTTAGCCCGTGTCTCCACTCATGTGACTCTTTGGAATGCTACTATGCTAAATTCAATGTTTTAAGAGGTTCAGCAGACAATGCATGTTTACAGGCACTTGAAGGGAAAGTTGAGGGCAGAAGAACACAAGGCAGAAAGAAGATCTTGGATGGATGATGTGCTGTCTTATGTGGATCAAAAGTAGTATTCACCCATAAAGAGATTAGCAGAGGACCATACAGAATGGGCTACCGTGGTTGCAAACCTCTAGTAATGGAGATGCTGCATCAGAAGAAAAACGCACCAGTCTAGTGAGGTTGGTTGGAATAACAAGACTTTGAAATCTTTGCTGGAAATATACTAAGTGCTTTACAAAAGGTGGCTGGGTATCATTAGCTGCAGTCCTACAGAGAGGGAAGCAGAACTGCCACAAGATTAATTTGAACATGAGGGCGGTGCCATGGAGCTGGGTGTCACTTAGCGTTTGGGGGAAAGTGTTATAGTTGAGAGAACTTTATAATGAGAGGGAAGACCTTGAAATTGGCATGAGGTGATAGCACATCCCCATCCTACTGAGATAAAGGCAAGTTTGCAATACAGAGACCGTTGAGAACATTCAGACGAACAGCATGTCCTTGCACAGCAATGGGAGAGGTCTGGCTAGTGGCCAAGGGGCCATCTGTAAGTGTCCAACAAAAGACCCAAACACTTCATTGAACTGAAATTGGCACCCCAAGGCTGCAAAAGTTCCAGCCAAGTTAGAATGCAGGATTTTTACAAGATTAGCAGGGGTCGGGGTACAAGAGCTGGGCTAACCTTGTCTGTTCTCACAGCCAAGGATCTGATCTCTAAATTAAATTTCCATGATTTATCACATCTATTAAGGTTAGAGGAGGCAAATAAACCAAAAAGGAAAAGTGGGGGAAGAAAGGAAGGTGATGGGGCTGTAGGGGATTTTCTCTTCTCAATGGCACGATGCCCAAATTCCAGAGAAATTGGATTAACTACTGGGTCCCAAACCTAATTTTTATGAGCCAGAAAAGGGGCTTTAATACATTAAAGTATTACCATTGACAAGCAATATCTCAACACTGCAACTCATCTATTCTCATGGAGGAATCGGTTGGAAAGTGCATTTGGAGTCTGAATTTGTCCCCGCCGGGGGAGCTGTAGTGAGTCATAGTGATGTATGGGAACTCAGTGCAGAGAAGAGAGAACACATTCCTCCTTTGATTTATCTGTTGCATAATCCTGGGCGCTTTCAGCGGCTTTTGTATTCTGCAGGCAGCGAACAGCAAGGAGAGGCTCCAATGGGCTCCTGCGTTGACTCTGAACTGCACTGGGGAATCAGCCCAGTTTCCAGCTATTGTTTGGATGGAGATGGGGTTCGGTTAGGAACCCTGAGATGTGTTTGACAGAGGGAATGCAAGGACTGGTGCCAGTCAAAGACAAATGGCTCACAGACTTGATCCAGGGGTTCCGCCTTCATTTCAAGACAAGACAAAAAATCTGCTCGGAATAAATATCAGGTGTGTTCCTCTTCTCCCCTGCCATTCCTGAACAAGGACATACTGAGCTCTGTGGTACTGGCTGAACGAGCTGCTCCTTGTTTTGATGCTATTCCTGACCCAGAGGGTCATCAATGTGACCCTTACTTCCCAGAAGGACCCCACACAAATGCAGCAGAGTGCTGTATTCACAAACAATGAGCAGGGAACTGGGGGACCCCTGGGCCGGATTCGAATCTGAGTTACACAGGTCTGAACCCACTGGTTTCAATGGAGTTACTCTGGATTTACATCCCTATAACTCAGATCGGAATTTGACCCATAGGATGTGCCATTTGGGCTCAGACCCATGTGATCCCATACACCCAGCCTTGAGTGTGAGCCTGGCGATTCATAGGAAGGTGGAAAACATGAAAAGCATCACACACCTTGCTAGCGGTGCAGCGCCATCTAGTGGCGGGGGCAGAGAGGTAGGAGGAATGCTCCATCCTGACCCAGTGCGGGCCAGCTCACCCCCTGATGCACGACACTGTGATCCATCACCCTTGTGTGGCTTCAAATTTTGTTAATGGTCATAAAATTAACTGACCCTTAAAAAAATCTAGCCCTAGTTATTGCCTCTAGGATTTCCCATGTCATCTCACTTCTGCTGGTACATACCTCTCTGCATAGGCACTCACTTCTTTTAGCGTACTTAAACATCTTTAGAGAAGAAGAACTGGAGGTGGCTAAGTGTTCTCTACAGCTGAGAGAGGAATTTAACTATGTTTACTTGGCTCCCCAAATCTTTCATTGCGCAATTTGAAAGGCGGGTGGGGGTAATGTCCTTAAAAAAAAATTTAGAACCTCCCAAGGAAGAGCTATGAAGCCTTCCCCCCTTCTAACTGTGTGGACTATCTTAGGAATTCTATTATATTTCATTTTTATTGTCTACTCAAGTGGCATATTGAGTAGTAGCTTGTCAAAGCTGTACCATTGTTCTTTTATCAGAAATAAATGAAATTTATCATGTAACCTAATCATTTCTTTCTGAAATAGCTATAGATCCAAGCAAGGAGAAATCGAAGGTAATATATTTTCTTTGGTTATTGCGTTAACTTTCATCATCTTTCCTTGATTTTTTTTTAATTAAAAAACCAAAGATTTAAAGGTTAGTAAAGTCCATCTTGTTTTTGTTTTTAGTCAAAGTTTTTAATGGTTAGCTAAAGTTGGCCTGAGGCAGCACGTATGTAGTCTCATTGCCTGTATATGAGGTACCATTCCAAGGAGATCCATCACTCACTGACCCTCCCCTTAGCAAATGCCAGGCAACTTTCTCTCTAGGGCTCCAGTGACATCTGGTCAGTATTCATTAGCACCACCAGGATGCTAATGATCTTCTCCAGAAAGCAGGTGGTGGTGGTGCATGTGCTAACTGGTGGCTAGGGAAGACCTAAGAGGAGCTCTTGTACCTGTCGCTTCCCATTTGCCTTTCAGTTCAGTATTGAAAGCTAGAGAGTGTGTGAGCTGAGAGAAGAGGAAGGAAATTGCCGGCGCTCAAAGAGCTCCTCTAAGCTCTTCCCTACACACTAGACTGGCTTTATACCCAACACCATTATCCTATCTCCCAGCTCTTTCAAAGCTATTTGCACAAGTTTCTCCCATTGCTGCCTCTGGTTAGAGGCTGTTCCAGATATTAACTCCTTTCTGCATGAAGAGATTCTGACTCAGTTCCTCCAGGGCTTGACCTTTACTGAGCTTTTAGTTCATGCCACCTGGTTCCTGCATTTGACGCAGGCTTAAAAGTCTTGTAGCCTCTCTCTGTTCGCTTCAGAAGTGTGCTATACTTCAGTCACCTCTGAGTCTCCTCTCTCCTAAAGAATATAGGTCACGTTTCCTTAGCAGTTCAGTATAAGGAGCCGAGTGGCTGACTCGGTCCGGGTGCATCTAAACTTATATCTTGACTGCCACATCTTCAGGGCCAGATGACTGCTGACCTTCTGTACCTGAGCTAGAGAGGGAAATGACACAGCAGCCCCCTTCATCTTGCCACTGCAGTCACGCAGGTAGAGCCAGGATGTAGCTGGGTGCATTGAGGAGAGCCAGGAGGCTGCTGGTTTTAAGTCTGAGGCAGCACTTTGGTCTCCAGAGAAGGCATGTGTCCAGAGAATGGGGAGTGCCTGGCGCCATTTGGCTTTGAAGGCTCCTTGTGGAGAAGGGGTAAACTCTATGACAACAGAGGATCAAAATCAGCCTAAACTGCAAAGAGATTAAGTCCAGAACGGACCACCAGATAATCTAGCCTGACCTCCTGTATAGCACAATCAACACCATCCAGCACCTGCACGCTAAACCCAGCAACTAAAATAAGACCAAAGTATGACAGGCTGCAGGAGATGAGGCTATTATGTGACACAGGCAGAGAACAGGAGGCACCGAGGCCCACCAGTGCTGACGGCCCCTGCAATGCCAGGGAAATGACTGAGATATACCCAGATAACCCTGGCAAGTGACAGGTACCCACAATCTGCAGAGGAAGGCGAACCCCTTCAAGGCCACTGCCAATCTGACCTGGGGAAAAATTCCTTCCTGTCTCCACATGGGGCGATCGGTTAGACACTGGGCATGTGAGCAAGAACCAGCCAGCCAAGCGCCTGAGAGAGAGAATTCCTGGTACCACCTCAGAGCCTTGGCCCACCCCACCCAGTGTCCCATCTTCAGCCATGGCCATCCCTGATGCTTCAAAGGAAGGAGATAAAAATGCTTCCTAGAATACATTGGGGGGCAAAAATCCCTTCCTGACCCCTGCCATTGGCCAGAGAAATGGGACCTCAGCTCCTGTGACATCAGTTCACCTCCCCAGACGGGGGGTAA
Source organism: Chrysemys picta bellii (assembly GCF_011386835.1). Classification (NCBI taxonomy): domain Eukaryota; kingdom Metazoa; phylum Chordata; order Testudines; family Emydidae; genus Chrysemys; species Chrysemys picta. Next base: position 105,287,417 of record NC_088798.1, read on the forward strand.
TGGATGAGGTAATGAGGTCCTGTGATTACTCAGGCCAGGCCTGGGGTTATAAAGGAGGAAGGGCCAGACTCCTGTGGGTAGTCCTTGGGGAAGGGAGCTTGAACGGGTGCCTATTACCCCAGCTGGGAGGGCCGGGCATGCCAGAAGCCCGGGGAACTGCAGCTGGCTGGAGAAAAGCAGCTGCAGGTGAATGATTCAAGGAGTAAAGAGTTTGTGAATTGAACTCCGCTCTGGAGGGAGGGAGGGAGGGAGGCACTTCAGTGGGAGCCAGAGGCTGGAGCAGAGAGAAGGGAGCAGGCAAAGGTACCAGGCTAGGCCTTGCATCTTCGCCAGCTGCTCAGAGAGCACGAAGGACGGTCCCTCAGGGAGGACGGGCTGAACCCAGCTGGAGTCTGGGCAGAGGAGATTTTATTTTTGAGTTTATTTGGACTCAAATAAACCCCGTAGGGGACTTTTGTCTCGCAGCTTTTGGACTGTGGAGAGTTTTTAAGCGGCCCTGGGCAAAAAGGGAAACCGAGGCAGGGCACCATAGAGCCACCCCTTCAGCAGGTGGTTGACCCTGTTACAGCCTCGTTATAGGTAAAGAAACGATTCTTTTACATTTGTAGGCTAATTCTCACGGCTAAAGAGTAAGCATTGTAAAAACGTTGAGAGATTTGAGTAAAATGAGTAAAATTTGAGTAAAGTGCCATGAAGAGACTTTAAAATGGCTCCATTGTGCTAGCCTCAACTACAAGTGCACATGTATACCATTACTGACATAGATTTACTAAACTACACGTGGAACGTTATTCTCAGTAAACAGCAATGTAGAAGTACTTTGCTAAAATATTCTACTGTCATTTGATAAAAGCATAACCGTTTCCAATGAATAACATCCTTTAAGACTATATTTGGAAATGGACATCAAGGTCAAAAGAATACAGTTAGAAAGCAATCCAAGGCTCAGCATTAAGGGGGTTTCACTGAGGTGAAATATGCATTACCTTATGTAGTTTGGTTTGTGGGGCTGGTATTATTTTGAATAATTTATACAGTGCCATAGATTTACACTGAACTTTGCAAACTGAAGTGAGCTCCCAATTCAGCATAGCATTAAAGCTCATGCTTAACTTTAAAGTTAACCATGTGCCTTAATCGCTTTGCTGGGTTGGGGCCTCAGACATGTTAGCTGCCTGTCGACTTTATAGTGTATAGGCAAGACAAGAAACGATGAACCAAGATGACAATGAAAGTCAGGCTGGGATCAGAGAAATTACCAGTGAGGAGAGCAAGGCGGGAAAGGTTTTTTTTGAAAGAAATGGGGTTCAAGGAAGGATTGGAATGAGGAGAGAAAAATTTAGTACTAAGGGTTTCCCCACACTCCAGTTAAGCACCTACTTGCTACAAGAGGGTTTGGAAATCTCCAGCAGAGCGAGGTGATCTCACGCTGAGAGAAGAACAAACCCATCCAGAATTTCACTGGCCTGGAAGAGCAGTTTTCGGGAAGCAGAATGATTAATCAGGAGACAGCCGAGACCCTTTCTAGGATCCTATAAAACACATTTTTTCCTTGTGGCTGATTATGCGTAACATTAAGAGACTGGTGACACAGCAATGATATATATTTTCAGGTCTCGTTCTGCATTGTTTGCGCTTCAGTGAGGCAGTTGGGTCTTTGAAAACATGGAGCGGGAGGAGAGACTGGAAAGTCAAACACAGCTACAAAGAGAAGGATATTGCTTGAGTCTGAATGGGCGGACGGCCTTGGGCCTTGTGCATTTCTGGGGTAGCTTAGCATAACTCCATTGAAATTAACGGAATTGTAACCAACTATGGCAGCACCAAGTATGGTCCCTTGTTTTTATTACACTGTAATAATATTTTTTTACTGCTTCTCACGTTTGTTAGCCCTGGAGAGTCAGCACAGCTATGGGAGAGGTAGCTAGATTCTGTTCCTCCTTGTGCATTATCTACCAAATATTGTTGTTTACCAAGTTCAAATCAGTTGCACAGGAGATTGTAATGCGCAAGGCTTTAATCATGAGTAACCATTGGAACAGCTTTCCCAGGGATGGGATAGATTCCCCATCACTTGGAGTCTGTAAATCAAGACTCATTGTCTTATTAAAAGAGATGCTGTAGTTAGCCACAAGCTCCATGCAGGAATTGCCGGGTGAATGTCTATAGCCTCTGTTATGTGGGAGATCAAATTAATTGATCATAGCGATCCCTTGTGGCAGGGAAGTTTATGACAAACCTACTGAAGATCACAGAGATGCACACATGTAGGTGAGGACAAAATTTGGCCATTAGAACTATAAGCTAAATAATTAAGAAAAAAATCAAGACCAGAAAGTATTACTGTATTTATACATCTGAATTAATGTTGCTCCTCAGACTTAGATGATTCTGTTTCCTGTCTTTGTGTAATTTTAATTTAACAACATTAAAGTTACACTAACATAATTTTTTAAAAAAATATTTCATTAGAGAGTGAGCGAGCGAGAATGATGGAAAAGACCAGAACTGTCCTGCGCTTAATCATGCTGTCACAGTTCCAGGGTAAGTGCACCTGTATAGTGCTAGTCAGATCTCAGGCCTCCAGCCATCACCTGTCTCTGGGCAAGATCCATGTCCTACTCCCTTCTGATTAGAGGTGTTAAGTCTGCATAGACCCCGGCCATACACTAATATCCCCAGCAAGCCAACACTTGTGCTTTGCTTTCTTTTTGAGGGCTAGGATTAGTGTATGCCAGCCATTACAGGTTCATAGCTTCATAGATTCCAAGGCCAGAAGGAACCATTGTGGTCATCTAGTCTGACCTCCTGTAGAACAGAGACCAGACAACTTCTCCAAAATAATTCTTAGAGCAGATCTTTTAGAAAAACGTCCAATCTTCATTTAAAAATGATGGAAAATCCACCACAACCCTTGATAAATTGTTCCAGTTGTTAATTGCATTCACTGTTAAAATGCATGCCTTATTTTCAGACTGAATTTATCTAACTTGAAATAGACACACAGCTCTTTCTCAGCAAAGTACATTTATTCTCAGGGCAAAAGCATTACAGAGAAAACTGGTATATGTAAAAAACAATTAAAGGATTTAAACACTCACTAAATATCCCAGGAATGCCCATTTTCCACATGGGGGGAGGTCTGGTAGGCCAACTTTTTTCATCGCTTCCTTCAAGGGCTGGGATTCCTCTAGGACCAAAGGTCTTTGTCTATTTGCTGAATCAAAAGGAAGACCCTGAAGCTGTTTAAACTCTGCCTTTAACTCTTGATCTATGGAAAACGCAGTTTGCACCAATATATGAAACCATGCCTGGGACTAGTAACTCTCTGGAGTTGTTTACAGTTTTAAAGACTCTCCTTAGTCACCCCCCTCACCCACACACATGGCTTTTACTTCTGGAGGATCTGTGGTAACCCTCTCGCTTGGAGTAGAACACAATCATACATAATCAGTTCCTAAATTTAATACAATGGGCCCCAAAGGTACTGCATGGTGTTGCAATATCTGTCATGCATGCTGGTTACAGTTCACTGGAAAATGTTCATGAAAATGAAATTCTGATGAAAAATTGAAACAAATATTTCCCAAAGCGTTCACTGTTTCTGTTCCCATTTTCCAGCCAGCTGTAGAGCTCATGTTTAAATGGACCAGGTAGGCTTTGAAATTCACCTTTAGTTAAGGCAAATGGGATGTGGTAAGGGAGAGTTGCCGCCTTTGATGGTGCATTTTGTCTAGCTAGAGAAAGCCCTCTGCAAGGCTGTGTGATCAGGGCAACAGTATCTCTCTTTACATTGTGAAGTCTGAAATGCACAGTGGGGTAAAAATAGGAAAATATTTTTTGTTAAAGAAAAGCTTAGAATTTGCAAAATATTTAGAATGCAGCAAAAATTGCAACCCCCCCCTCAAAAAAAAAAAAAAAAAAAAAAAAAAGACAAGATCCACATGATATACCCATGATTTTCTCTGCTTGCTGGTGTTATTTCCTTTAGGAGAATTTTGCCGTGCGTCTTTCAGTGTGACATTTTCCGTCTTCCTTATGCAAATTGTCCTTTGGAACAGCAGCCCGTGAGCTTACAAGGGTGGGCAGAGAGGAAGGGCAGTAACCTCAAGATGGGGATGGGGCTTCATTATGTTGATTAAAAAAACCCCAAACCCTTATTAGATGCCTACTGATCATGCTCTGAAGATATTTACTGTGACTGATAACGTCTTTGCTTTAATTCCCATTCCCTCCACAACTAAGCAAATGACCTTGGACCATGTTGATGCCCAGTTCCAAGCCTTAGCCGTGTTGGCCGTAATTTTTTTTTTAAATGTGGTTAAAATAACTTTTGCAATGGGGAAAAGGACCATTCTCCCCACCCCCGCCCTCACCTCCTTTACCCAAAACCATCTGAAATAATTTTGCTTTCCCCAGAAATTCACCTTTGGGCAAAATCTGAATCTCAATCCCCGAGTGAAATATTTTGGAAGGTTGGAGCAAGCAAAAGCCACAGAATTATAATGAAAATTGATTTTCATTATAGTGGGGGCCTGGCAGCACCTTCCATAATACAGGGAGAGAATAAACAGTAGCGTTGCTGTGCTGATATGTGAGTGGAGGAAGGCACACTGCTGCATGGCAATCGCTGTATTATCGGCAGACGATACTGGTTTGCGGCAGCACAGGGCAGCATGAAGAAAGTTACTGCAATGGAGAAACATAGAGGTATGCAGATGATCCTAATTTGTAGCTCTAACGCGTAGGATGCAATGGGAGACGGCATGGCCGCTATACTGGCTTGCAGGCTGCTCTGATTTATGGCCATAAAGTGTAGCATACAGCAGGGTACCGTAGGGATGCAAATGATACTGATCTGCCAGACGTGCCAGCGTTGTTTGCATCTTATTTTTAAACATCCTGCGTAATCTCTTTTTCTCCCCCTCTGCGTTTAGCAGAGCTAAACTCGCTGTAGCTGTTCTCTGCTGAGGTTATTGCAACTAATTTTTCGAAAGCGCTGATGAAGCAGGGCCCTCGGTACTGCTGTCATAGTAGCTTTCAAGCGCTTTTCCCTGATTGCTTTTGTAAAACACCGACCTTAATAGGTTCAGACCCTAAGGAATGGATCGTGGGTCCTGTCTCCCCTGAATGATGGCCCATCTGCTTGCGTGCATAGCAGGCCTAAACGACTTAATTACCAGGCGATTCTAACCAGAGTGCAGAGGCAGGGTCGAGAGAGTCGCTTTGCTCTGCCTACTGCTATATTTGTTCCCATAGTGAGTGCCAGTGTAATTGACGTGTGGGTCGTGCTCCTCCTGCTGCGATACTCTCTCATTAAGCTGGTAGGGATGGCTGCATCGTGCCACATGGGCACTGGGTCAGTTTAACATATTGAAATGTGAGGGGATCTGGAAGGGTGGGAGGGAGTTGACCAGGGCGTATGAATGCCATCCATATGGAAACTGACATTCGTAAAGACTAATGAGTGGCATGTTCAGGGAGCTTTCCAGATGTCGTTAGGTTCAGTTGTACCTTCTGTGTCTTTAAGATAAAGAGATTCCGTGAGCGGGTTTAAAGCTACCGGGGCACTAGGCTGCTTCTGCAGTCTATACTGATCCCCACCCTGTAAAGACGTATGCCTGGTTTGTGACTGATTTCTGTTCAAGTCCTTTGGGCCCACTCAACATTGCCAATGCACCTCCTTCCCAGCCTCTGCAGCACCTCCTGCAGCTCAGGGAATGCATCTGGATTTTTGACTGACCGCATACTCAGCTAGTCCAGCGTTCAGCCCACAGGCAGTTTTGCCAGTGTGTCTTGGTCCCAGTATGCAGCGCCCCCTGGTGTTCTGGTCTTGACGTCCCATACCGTCACAGCTCTGCCAGTGCACCTCAGTTCCAATCAGCCGCATTCCCTGGGACTGCAGGCCCGTGCTACCATGCAGTTCTGCTGATGCCGCTCAGTTCTCACTTGCAGCAGTGTTTTGAGCGCCTCCCTGTGTCTTGCAAATGCACCTCAATCATGACAGCAGCTGGTCCTGCTATTTCAGTCCTGATCCTGTTCTCAAAGGAGATTATTGAACCGAATTAGGTAGCGATTTTGTAATGATGATGATGTATAGCACTTGTACGGTGCTGTCCATGTTTAAAGTGCTGATCCATCATGAACTAATTAATCCTCACAACATCCCTCTCTTTACACTATTATCTCCATTTGCAGTTAGAGAATTTGCCCAAGGCCACGTGGGTTGTCAAGACCAGAGGCAGGATGAGAACTGAGGCATGCATGTGTTCTACTCCTATGCCTCTAAGCTAGATACTGTTCAGCCCACCGAACTCCATACACTTTTTGTGGCCCAACTGAAAATGGAACCCAGGCTTGGAGGCTAATGAATGAATCGATGACATGACCGAGCCCTATAGATATTGCACACTTTAAAACATTTGCTCATTCGTTCACTGCTCCTCCCTCTCTTGCTCCTGCTTGGCATCTTTTATTTACAAATCATCTCCGAGATAAATCAAACCAGGTTCTGGATATAGTCCCTGACCACTGACAGCTGGGGAAATTGATTAAGTTCTTTGTCAATTTGCTTTCAAGTGCAGCTAACAGCCGGTCCAGTGGGGGTGATTGAGGCCTAATGAAATGTTCAGGGTGAAGAAAGGAGAAGGTCATGTCTAGGACTAAAGGGAGGTGGGGCATATATCTTTCTCCTGACACAGGACAGGGAAAGCTGGTTGCCCTGGTGCAGAAGATCATGTGGGACACTCATCACCTCTCTCTCCCCGCACATATCAGTGCAGTGTCTTGGGAGCAAGGAGTTGTCCATCGAATGAGACATCAACTTAGGGCTTCTTCTAGGCCTTTTACAGGTGGGTTTGGAGGAGGTGAGAATCAGTGATTTCATAGCGCCTTTTGGAGCACGGAGAGATTCACCCGGTTGGTGTGGTCAATATTCCTTCCCCATAAACAGAAGGTGAGAAGCCCAAAGCCATGTGTCAGCTATTACTAAGCAACAGTGCCTTCTGCATCTGCTCGGTACAGTCCTTTCACTATCTGCGTTCAACTCATCACTCTGTACCATGCTTTGGGACACTTCTAGGGTCTCTCAAAAATCAATTTCTACTTTACTCTTCCTGGCGTGGGTGTGTCTCTCACAACTCCCCTGTTCACGCCTTTGTACACCCCATCTTCAGAGGGCCACTACCATTGCACACTTTCCCATAGCAGCAGGGTCAGTGTTAGTGCTGCTCGTAGCCTCAGCTAGAAGGGGGATACAAGAAAGCAAGGATGGGGTACTCTGTTCCTCCCAGAGCCTCATTGCTGTATTGGTTTCAGTCTCAGCTGGCCTAGGAATTCTAGGGATGATCTTTTGGCTTGTCAGAATTCTTACCTCGCTCCGTTTTTACATGGCTTGCTTCTGTGGCTGCCCCCAATGAACCTCTTTCAACTGCACTTGATTTCCACCTCAGTTCCTTCATGGCTCAACAGTTCCAGAGGTTGAAGTTCATGCCCCCTGGTTCTTGTATTTGACACAGCCTTATGCATCCGTGTAGCATCCTTTCCCTCTTGAGGCTCTCCTGAATTGTGCATTACTCAGTCAGGTCACCTCTGAATCTTCCTTTATTCATAGGATGCCGGTTCCCTTTCTTGAGCCTGTGGTTGTAACGAACGTCCCTGACTCCCCGAACCAGCCTGCTTGCTTCTCTGTTGCATCGTCTGCACCTTCACAGCAGACCTTTTTAGTTTGCTGACCGGCGTTGACCCTGTTTCCAAAAGTGGCTTTGCAGGATGTTTTATACGTTGCTCAGAGCCTGTGAGCTGCAGGCGGGCGATGGGCATTTTCCCTTCCCTCTTTCCCTGCTGTGGATGCCTTATTTATTTCCAGAGTTTCCCCACTGGAGTCAGCAGAATGTCCAGCCTCTCTCAACAGGACGTGGGCCTCGCAATCCCCATTCTGCGAAGTTCTAATCTAGCCAGAGTATTTTTTACCTTGGGAGAGGGGTTCAAGTACAGATTTCTCCAGTGTCACCCATAGGTGCTGGAACTAGGGGTGCAGAGGGTGCTGCTGCACCCCCTAGCTTGAAGTGGTTTCCATTATAGACAGGTTGGTTCAATGGTTCTCAGCACCCCCACTATCAAAATTGTTCCAGCGCCCATGAAGGATCCCGCAGAAAGCCTGTGCCACTTCATTCCTCTCCTCTTCTTGTGCCCAAACTGTCGGGGTCACCGGGGTACTGGGTTTTACTGTCCTCTTGTGGCCTGCATTTATTAGGAAAAAGGAAAGCAAAGGAACACTGGTCAAGACACAGGCCTGGTCTACACAGGGGAGGGGGGATGGGGGATCGATCTAAGATACGCAACTTCAGCTATGAGAATAGCGTAGCTGAAGTCGACATATCTTAGATCGACTTAGAATCACTTACTTCGCGTCCTCGCGGCGCGGGATCGACGGCCGCGGCTCCCCCGTCGACTTTGCTTCCGCCTCTCGCTGAGCTGGAGTTCAGCAGTCGACGGGAGAGTGATCGGGGATCGATTTATCCCGTCTACACTACACATGATAAATCGATCCCTGATAGATCCATCGCTACGTGCCGATCCAGCGGATAGTGTAGACGTACCTACACTATTGCTCACAAGGTGAGACAGCTACCAGAGCTGCAAAGGACATTAATATAACATCTCATTTGAATGCAACAGTGCAGTAACCACACTCTTGCATAGGTCTTGAACCCATCATTTTCTCACCCACCCACAAGACTGCTACAGATAAAGGGCCTGATTCAGATCCATCTTACAACCCGCTTTAAACAAGTGTAACTCCATTGACTTCAGTGAAGTGGCTTCTGATTTACGCCAGCGCAAATGAGTGTAGAATCAGCCCATCAGACATTATTATGATGTTACAATAATGCCACAAAGACCCCAATCAGAATCGGGAGCCTATTGTGTTAGGTGCTGTACAAACTCTGCGTGGACATGCTTCCTGACCTAAGAAGCTTAATTCATTAATTTCTTTGGCCTATTTTTTACTAAACATTGACTGTACTCATTTAATAGAAGTGACTGAAAATCAGAATTTCCATTCTGTGGGAAATTCCAATATTTTGATGTTTGTTTTTGTCCCAAATCAGGATGAAATGTCAAAACATCGAGTTTTTGTTTTTTGTTTTTTTTAAGTTTTGAAAAACTTGAAACCAGAAATGACTCCATGATTTAGTCTGGCTGAGTTTGACATTGAACGGCGTCTGCCTGAGCTGCGGTGATGCCTAGTGGGAGTTGTGGTTCAGGAACCTTATGCCACCATTGTCCCTGGCTGGACTACGTCTAGCACGATGCACAGTAATCACTGGACTCCCATGATGCATTGCAGTGGTTCAGCCAAAGGAGACGGTGGTGCATCATGGAAGATGTAGTCCTGTCATGGGGCTCAACCCATTGGGGAGGATGGGGGCACAAGTCACCCACACTACAGCTTCCATGAGGCTCCATGTGGCACAGACGACGCACAGATTAATGCAAAATAGATGTGAAATCAAAAGTGGCGATGCAGTTCAACAAACCAAAATGTTTAGATTCATGACAAAACTCAACCTGACAAAAATATTTTGTTCTACAGCAGATGGAAACATTTCAGCAAAATCTCAGATTTATTGTGGAAATTTTCTATTGTGCAGAAACCACCTTCTCTAGTGGAAAACAAAACAAAACATTTAGATGGGAAAACTTCTGCCCAGCTCTAATATTTAAACCTAAAGAAACAAGATCAGCATGTGTTCATCTTACAAGCATGTTTTTTTCTCTTCAAATTGTGCGTGTTTCAGTAATAGTTATTCTTTGATCAGTACCGGGGGTCTAAAAGTCCTTCATCTTTGTTTGTGTCCATAGTATTTTATTGGCTGCCAAAGTAGCTCTGCTGACCGGCTTAAGTTTGGTGTTAGAGATTTCAAAAGGTTCGGATGTGTTACCTGAATTACAGTGCGACTTGCTAGGGGTTATAGTGGAACAGAGAACCAAGTTAAAGCTCTCCTTCACCATCTCCCAGAACGGTATTATCATTGTATGCTTGCAGAGCATGTGTAACCTGGTTCTTTTTATCCTTGGACCATTTCCAGCATCTATTTGTAGCAAGGAGACCAATTCTGTGACAGCGGGCTAGAGTCCAATATGCACGATGGATGAGTTTAAATTGATTTGTCCGTGCATGAAGGGCCGTTGCTCCATCACGTCCAGCCTATGAGAGTTTCTTCTCACATACACTAACTTATTAAAACATACATTTGTATCCTACGAGGTTCTAGTTTATAAATGGGTACGGCAGGAGGAGAGTTTCCTGCTGAATTAATAATGTAGACCAGGCTAAGTTGTCCTAAGGCAGGGTTTCACATTTCTGGGATGTTGTAACCCTGTTTAACTTTTACATTGAATCATCATCTCAATTTGGTCATCTGGCATTACTGACCCCATGTATGAAGAAATCCCCATAGAATTATTTTAATTGTTGATGTTCCCATCTGCAATCTACCCTGCTGTCTTTAGAATCATTTTGCACAACTGGCAGCTTCTTGTGGGGCGAGAAGGAGATGGTAAGGGATGTCACAGGTCGGGATGTAGGTACGTTGTCAGGGCTGTGTAAGTGTCTAGGATTGGGATGGTAGCAGGTTAGAACTGCAGTGCATCAGTAGAACTGCATAAGGGTCCCATTCGGCAGGCCCTGGCTGGGATGCATCGGTCTGACTGGAATGGGTTACCTAGGGAGGCGGTGGAATCTCCATCCTTAGAGGTTTTTAAGGCCCGGCTTGACAAAGCCCTGGCTGGGATGATTTACTGGGTGTTGGTCCTGCTTTGAGCAGGGGGTTGGACTAGATGACTCATGAGGTCTCTTCCAATCCTGATATTCTATGATTCTATGACTCAACTTCTTCCCAACTTGAGCTAGTTTCTCAAAGTAAAATTTTGGGGACAGCTGTGGCCTAACCCACCAGTCCCTTCTGTCAACATTCTCTTCTGCTGTGCAACAGATATGAAACTAACGGCTCAACTTCCTTTCTGCCTATGAGAGCCTGAATGCTCCCAGCCCCCCACGGTGCACATATGAGGCTTGTACTGTCCCTCAAGCTGAACAGCACCGGCAGACGTTTCTCGGCAATGGAGGGTTAATAGTAGGCAGATTATGCCCTGAAAATCCCCTGGCAGTTCCTAGAGAATAGGATTTAGATCCTTGTATAAAGGTGACTTTCATTAAACAGGCTGATACCCAGTGACTTGCTGGAGTGCGGAGTTTAGCTGAATTTGTGAAACTTTCAGGTGGGTAATTGGAGGGACACCGTTCTCTGAGTCAAAACCATGCCCGTGCCCCAAGGGATGATGATTCTTCAATACAGATGCAGAAAAAATAACCCCTACATATTCAAATCCATGTAAGTGGTGAGGGGGATGGGTTAGCAGTGTGATTTCCATTGGGTTCAAAGGAAAAATCCCTGAACGATTCTGAACACAGACTCCTAAATGACCGGCAGAGAGGATCTGAGTCCTTTAAAGACTGCAGACATAGCGCCATGTGAACACACACTTAGCGTATGGGCCTAACCCATCACCCACTGAAATCAATGGAAAACCTCCCATTTACATCCAATGTGGCTCAGGTCCTGGGTTATGACCAGGGAGTGCGCACTATAGCTGAAGAGCAGGATGCTTCCTCACGCCTGGGCTGGCTGTGTCCCTTGGTGCAACTTGGAACAGCTTAAAGGCTGCTGTAACCTCTGCCAGTAGCCCTAGCCAATCAGGATGGCAGCTGGGGTATAGGGACACCCAGCCCTTTCCTGTGGCCACACCTGCTATGCTGGCAACAGTGGGTTGGCATGCCAGCTGCTATGCTGGTTCTATGCCAACAGAAGTTCCCTTATGGCCAGGATCTGCCCGCAGAACTGTGCTGGGTGGCCACCCTGCACCAGAAGATCTCAGCAACCGTGTGTCCTCAGAAATTCCTCAAACCAGGAAGGAGCTTAGCCTTCCCCAGAACTGGAGCCCAAATGCAGCCAAAGACAGCCTGAGGTCTGAAAAAGTTTGTCTTCCTGCACTGTCTGGTTCTGGCTGGGCCCGGAAGGGGAAGCGGGGAAAAAGTTCTTGAGGGGTTTGCAATCTGGAGAGAAGCTCAAAATCCTGGAAATCTGGTGATGACAGACCCTTTTCTCTTGAGATTGCCAGCCCAGCTTTACAGGATCAAGAGGTTCCCATAGTTTAGGCCCTGATCCTCCAAAGCGCTTAAGCTCATGCTTGACCCTGACGCATTTGAGTCGTCCCATTGATGTCAACAGGGCTAACCACACGCTTACAGTAAAGCATATGCTTAGGTGGTTTGCTGACTCCAAGCCTCCGAGAATCCTCCAAACTTCTGGATGCTTATCTGGACTTCGGACCTCATACTGGCCAGTGTTGAGTGGCACTAAATACCTTGTAGGAGTAGCTCAGCACCTGTCAGGATTGGGCCCTCTCTGCCTCCCCCAACTCTTTCTGAAAATTACCAGTTCCCTATATTAGTGCTGGAAGCTTCGTGCTTTCCAGAGGAATATTTGAAGCAGCTCCAGCTGGGTTTTCCCTGGATTCTCCTTCGTTTTTCTTCTTTTTGCTAAAAATGGTGATACTGACTTGAGGTCTAGTTAAAATTTACTAGGAAAACCTCATCGGTTTGCAATGGAAATGCTTTCATAACCTAAGGATGGGCCTGTATGGATTGCAGTGGTTGCTCACTTGAGGGTTTTGGAAGGCAGTGCCTTCCAGCTGTCTCTCAATGAAATGAATTGCCTCTCCCAGGGTAGTCCTGTCTTGTGAGCTGAGATCACTGGATGCCCAGTTATGTTTTAGGGCATTCCTTGGAGATACAGTATCTGAGGGGAAACTGATGTTTTTGTTTGGAAAGGAAAAGAGGAGGAGGCAGTAATTAAAGAGGATTAATATTATTAAAATGTTAATGATTCCTGTTAAACAGAGATTCACAGATAGGGACATCCCCATGTGACCTCTTGGTCAAGTTTGGTCTCTGTAGGCCTGGCCAACGGAAAGTGCCAAAATACACCAGCCTTTGGCTTTTAACATCCAGAGAACGAAGCAATGAAAAGGTCCGTGAGTAATTTACAGCCCATGGAAGTCAGTGGGAGCCTTTTCATGAATTTGATGGGCTTTGAATTAGACCGTTGGAGCAGGAGGGAAGTTATTGGTTCCAATATGCCAATGGATGGCTGTGAGTAGTGACTGAAGATCATTAACGACTGGTGGTGGCCACATCACCATCACAGTTGGCTCCCTTGTTAATTGCTTAAGCAGACAGGCCAAGGATTGAATGGACCAGTTCCCTTCTCATCCCTAGCAATGGCTCCTCTGGGTGCAGAGTTGAGGGAGACTTGATGGACCAGCATATGGCACAGTTTGTGCGGCTTTCGCAGTGCTTCTTCTAGAGACGAATAGATTACGCTGCTCCTAACGCAGCGGGACGCTGAGCCTGACTGGAACTTTCAGGCTCCTGCAGTGTTGCCAGCTCTTGAAATTCGATCACAAGTCTCGCAACCGGGGTTGTATTTCTTAAAGCCCGGATTGCATGAGTATCGCAACATCCATATACAAAGAAGCAAGTTTCTAGCCCCTGTGGTTGCAGAGAAAACTGGAACGTGTGAAGCCAGTGCGATCTAAAGGCCCAGAACCCAGAAGGCAAATAAAAAGAACCCAACATTCATTATTTAAAAGAGAAGAAGACAGCTCGTGATTTTTGGGAGCCTGACTTGTGATTTTGAACAGGTGAGGGCTCTGCAATCACATACCGATAATAACATGATGATGTTAGCGTCACCTTCACCTCTCGGCATGGTTTCAGTGAAGCTGGATATTTCCCCCTTGTTTACAGTTGAGACAGGAAGCAGATGCTTTCCCGAGTTAGTGAGACCCTTTGGGAACAAGCTCTTTTGGCAAAGATATAAGCCCCTTTTCTCCTCCCCCCCCACTCCCTTACTCATATTTCATCTAATGAAACAGGTACTTTAGCTTCTTCTGAAAAGACATTTATCATTTCTCCATCGTTGATGGTGGATTTTTTTCCCCATCTTGCTCTCTCATTTTAGCTTGCCCGAGGGGGCCATGCTACCCTTTATTAGCTGACACGTCAATTCTGCAGCTGGAAATGACACAAATGGAATGTGGCTGTAACTTATTTACAGAAATACTGTTCGCCCGGTGCAGCCATAGCTTCAAATAACCCAGCGAAAGGAATAAAAATGTCATAAGCGGGTGCCAGAGGAGTGAGCGAAAAAATAGACAGCAAGAAGCAGTGACAGAAAGAGGGAAGGGGGAAAAGAGAGAGAGAGAGAGATGGAGGGGAAAAAGTGAGGAATGGAAAGAGAAAGGAAGGAAGAGGAGATGTGGAGGGAGGAGTGAGGGGAAGAGAATATATAATATCGCCCCTGTGTCTAAAAGGAAATCTATGATGAACATAAAAGTGTAATGACGGCCCTCTGTGCCCATTTATGTGCTAAGGTCTCTGGGCCTGATTCTCCCCTCACCTACCCCGGTGTTATTCAGGGGGAAAGCCCTTGAAGTCAGTGGTATTACCTAAGGTGTGAATCATAGGAAACTCAGGCCCTCTCTCTCTCTGTTCAGTTTCTCAAAGCTAATGCACTCTGAACCCTTCGTGATTCTCACCCCCCATGGGCCTGGGTTGTCCCCTCTATGGGCAGACCCACAGCATGAGGTTCAAGGGGTGTGTAAAAAAATCTCCTTCCGGATCCTTTGCAGAATTGCTCTGTCTGAGATGAGGGTTGTGAGACCTGCTCCTGGACCTGGCAGACCAATCCACTCCCCATCTCTGATCTCCGGCAATGTGGTTCAAACCTGGGGTTGGCTGCAGGGCCCGAGCCATATTATCTTTTCTGCATAAGCTTCATGGGGCTGGAGGAGGGATGATGTGTGGGGCCTCAGCCTGCCCTGGCACTGCCCCATCTGTCTGCTCAGAACTTGGACCTGTCAAGCACCCTTGGGAGGAGGCTGGGATAGTACTTTAGGGGCAGCTGACCCCAGCTGTCCATGTGGGAGATCATATGTGGAGGGCCCCTTCTCCATACATAGCTATGGGGGATGACCAGTCCATGAATTGCTGGCTTTTGAACCCAGCCTACTGCTGCAGGAGTCAGGAAAGACTCCTTGAGGACATGGTCCAAGTACAGTGGGCTGATTCACATCTCCTCACAACCCCAAGGCCTACAATGTGGGTTGCCTGAGGGTGCTGGCCAGGCCGAGATCTGGCCCAATGTTCCCCAGGGACAGCTCTTTCTAGTTAACCCCCGCTGCCATATCCAGAGTGCTTATGGGGCCTTGAATGCCAAGGTTTACGCTGATTCTGACTCTACAGAGATGCATTGGCAAAGCCGTGGAGGAAGGACCTTGCACAGAATGTGCCTGTAGCATCCCTTGAGCTAACTGATGCTGTGAGCCCAGCCTGGCTCTCAGGAGCACTAAAATGCACCCATGAAATACTAATAAAAAGTCAAATACCCCATTGATCTGTGACCCCATCACAGGCTGCACAAGCGCTAAGCCTGTAGCTCTGTCTCTTTGCCAAGGACAAGACATCTTGCTGTGACTGCAGGAGGGAGACATTAGCATTTGGGAAAGTTCTGCAAGGAGCATTTTCGGTTCCCCATTTCTCCCCTCCTCCAGCAGCCTCTAAGCCTGAGACAATGGTGATAATGGCGAGATGGGAATGAGAGAATAGGTGTTGGATGAAGAACAGGAGTACTTGTGGCACCTTAGAGACTAACAAATTTATTAGAGCATAAGCTTTCGTGGACTACAGCCCACTTCTTCGGATGCATATAGAATGGAACATATATTGAGGAGATATATATACTAGGGTTACCATATTTCAGCGAGCAAAAAAGAGGACGGGAGGAGCCCCGCCCTAGCCCCGCCCCCCCTGACCTCCCAACCCTCCCCCCGTTCCTTGTCCCCTGACTGCCCCCTCCTGGGACCCCTGCCCCTAACTGCCCCCCAGGACTATCTAAGCCTCCCTGCCTCTTGTCCCCTGACTGCCCCAACCTTTATCCACACCCCCACCCCCAGACAGACCCCTGGGACTCCCACGCCCCATCCAACCACTCCCCACCCCCTGACAGCCCCCCCCCAGAACTCCCAACCCATCTAAACCCCTCTGCTCCCTGTCCCCTGACTGCTCCGATCCCTCTCCGCACTCCTGCCCCCTGACAGCCCCCCCCAGAACTCCCAACCCATCTAAACCCCTCTGCTCCCTGTCCCCTGACTGCTCCGATCCCTCTCCCCACCCCTGCCCCCTGACAGCTCCCCCCCAGAACTCCCAGCCCCCTACCCCCCGCTCCTTGTCCCCTGACTGCCCCCTCCTGGGACCCCTGCTCCTAACTGCCCTCCAGAACCCCACCCCCTACCTAAGACTCCCTGTTCCTTGTCCCCTAACTGCCCCCTCCTAAGACCCCCCCCAACTGCCCACCAGGACCCTACCCCCTACCTGTACCCTGACTGCCCAAAACTTTCTCCACTCCCCCCAAAAGCCCCCCCCCCGTTTCTTGACTGCCCCCTCCAGAACCTCCCTGCCCCTTCTCCTGCCCCCCCTTACCCTGCTGCTCAGAACAGGGTGTTGGGCTCTGTGCGAGCCGGACACGTGGCTAAGCTCCCCAGCACAACAAAACCCGGTCCCTGGCCCTGCACAACAAAACCCGGTCCCTGGTCCGGACCGGGTTGCAGGGGAGAGCTGCCCTTGTATCAGCACAAAGTGCTCTCGCTCCCGTTTTGCTACGCTGCATGGCAGAAACCGCTCCCAGTTGCAAAAGGGGAGGGCTGCACTTTGTGCTGAGACACTTGCTCAGAATGCAGGGCGGAGCTCCTCTCCAGCTGCTCCGGAGTCCAGCCCGGGACTTTCCTGCAGCCCTCCCAGCCGCTCGCTCTGCTGTGCCGGGGGAGGGGGAAATCCCGGACATTGTGAGTGCTTTACAAATTCCCCCCGGACGCTATTTTTAGCACAAAAAGGAGGACATGTCCGGGTAAATCCGGACGAATGGTAACCCTAATATATACACATACAGAGAGCATAAACAGGTGGGAGTTGTCTTACCAACTCTGAGAGGCCAATTAATTAAGGGAAAAAAAACTTTTGAAGTGATAATCAAGATAGCCCAGTACAGACAGTTTGATAAGAAGTGTGAGAATACTTACAAGGGGAGATAGATTCAATGTTTGTAATGGCTCAGCCATTCCCAGTCCTTATTCAATCCAGAGTTGATTGTGTCTAGTTTGCATATCAATTCCAGTAGGTGTTGGATGGAAGCCTTGTAGGGTGTCAAACAACAAACATTTGTTTAACTGCAGCCTCTGTGGTTGTGTCTCTGTTAGTGATGCTTGCTTTACCCATCCCATGTTTATTTTCACGGGGTGTCTGTTGCACCCATGAGTCATTAGGCAACAAGATGTTAATACTGTCTGTGAAGCTACAGGAAAAACCTCCCCACCCCTCTTTTTCTCTTTGTGGTTTTCCCCTCTAACCTGTTTTGCTTTGTTTTGTTTTCTCCATCGCACCTTCTTTTGCCCCTGGCTCCTTTACTTCCCAGCATGGTTCAAAGGAGAAACAATTCAAAAGGGGGCAACTTTCTTTGCTTTCTCTCTCTTGCTTTCGGAATCTCTCCTAGATGTTAAACCAATTAATTCCATAAAAACAACAACCTCAACCACACACGAGGATAGCACCCAGTGGAGCAGGCTGAGGGAACAGTTCTAATCAGAGTCTTCCATGGATTCACTAGTTTGAAGGGGATAAACAATTAAGGCAGAAACTATCAGAATTTTTATCAGAAACCTGATAAAATATAAACCTTGTGTGTTGTTTCATTGGCTAGCTGGCTGCGTAGCTATAAATCCCTACCTGCTGCCAGGTTTAATTTGCATATGCCTTAGTGTGATTTAACAAAGTGCTTATCATTGTATTATTTGGAGTTTAAGATCATAAGAACATAAGACTAGCCATACTGGGTCAGACCAAAGGTCTGTCCAGCCCAGTATCCTGTCTACCGACAGTGGCCAATGCCAGGTGCCCCAGAGGGAGTGAACCTAACAGGTAATGATCAAGTGATCTCTCTCCTGTCATCCATCTCCACCCTCTGACAAACAGAGGCTAGGGACACCATTCCTTACCCATCCTGGCTAATAGCCATTAATGAACTTAACCTCCATGAATTTATCTAGGTCTCTTTTAAACCCTGTTATAGTCCTAGCCTTCACAATCTCCTCAGGCAAGGAGTTCCACAGGTTGACTGTGCGCTGTGTGAAGAACTTCCTTTTATTTGTTTTAAACCTGCTGCCCATTAATTTCATTTGGTGGCCCCTAGTTCTTATATTATGGGAACAAGTAAATAACTTTTCCTTATTCACTTTCTCCACACCACTCATGATTTTATATACCTCTATCATATCCCCCCTTAGTCTCCTCTTTTCCAAGCTGAAAAGTGCTAGCCTCTTTAATCTCTCCTCATATGGGACCCGTTCCAAACCCCTAATCATTTTAGTTGCCCTTCTCTGAACCTTTTCTAATGCCAGTATATCTTTTTTGAGATGAGGAGACCACATCTGTACTCAGTATTCAAGATGTGGGCGTACCATGGATTTTTATAAGGGCAATAAGATATTCTCCATCTTATTCTCTGTCCCTTTTTTAATGATTCTTATCATCCTATTTGCTTTTTTGACTGCCACTGCACACTGCGTGGATGTCTTCAGAGAACTATCCACGATGACTCCAAGATCTCTTTCCTGATTAGTTGTAACTAAATTAGCCCCCATCATATTGTATGTACAGTTGGGGTTATTTTTTCCAATGTCCGTTACTTTACATTTATCCACATTCAATTTCATTTCCCATTTTATTGCTCCATCATTTAGTTTTGTGAGATCTTTTTGAAGTTCTTCACAGTCTGCTTTGGTCTTAACTATCTTGAGCAGTTTAGAATCATCTGCATACTTTGCCACCTCATTGTTTACCCCTTTCTCCAGATCATTTATGAATAAGTTGAATAGGATTGGTTCTAGGACTGACCTTTGGGGAACACCACTAGTTACCCTTCTCTATTCTGAAAATTTATCATTTATTCCTACCCTTTGTTCCCTGTCTTTTAACCAGTTCTCAATCCATGAAAGGACCTTCCCTTTTATCCCATGACAACTTAATTTACGTAAGAGCCTTTGGTGAGGGATCTTGTCAAAGGCTTTCTGGAAATCTAAGTACACTATGTCCACTGGATCCCCCTTGTCCACATGTTTGTTGATCCCTTTAAAGAACTCTGATAGAATAGTAAGACATGATTTTCCTTTATAGAACCATATTGACTTTTGCCCAACAATTTGTGTTCTTCTATGTGTCTGACAATTTTATTCTGTACTATTGTTTCAACTAATTTGCCCAGTACTGACATTAGACTTACCAGTCTGTAATTGCCAGGATCACCTCTAGAGCCCTTTTAAAATATTGGCATTACATTGGCTATCTTCCAGTCACTTGCAGGGCTGACGAGAGGTGGGGGAAGCTGGTACAAATTGCCAGGGCCTGGCAGTCCGGAAGGGGGCCCGGGGCCCAGCTTCCCCCCCTCTCGTCAGCCCTGCTAACCGGTCCACCCTTGTTGGCGGGCCCGAAATTTTTTTTCACCAGGGCCCGAACCCGCTCTCAGTGGCCCTGGTCATTGAGTACAGAAGCTGATTTCAAGGACAGGTTACAAACCATAGTTAACAGTAACAAGTCACCGGGCCCAGATGGCATTCACCCAAGAGTTCTGAAAGAACTTAAATGTCAAATTGCAGAACTATTAAGTTTATCAATTAATTTCAAAATCTCCTCTAGTGGCACTTCAATCTGTGACAATTCCTCAGATTTGTCACCTACAAAAGACGGCTCAGGTTTGGGAATCTCCCCAACATCCTCAGCCGTGAAGACTGAAGCAAAGAATCCATTTAGTTTCTCCGCAATGACTTTATCGTGTCTTTAAGTTTCTTTATGTTCTTTTCTTAGAAATGATGTTAAATGTGTTATGCAACTGGGTATTATGCGGAAAGGTGTATGAATTTGAGGGTTATTCCCTGGGGAAAGTAGATCACTGTGATCTGATAGTCAGTGGGCTCAGACTTGGTAGCAAAGCCTATGGTAGACAGAGCGAGAGCAGGGATCCATTCTAGAACATAAGAACGGCCATACTGAGTCAGACCAAAAGTCCATCTAGCTCAGTGTCCTGTCTTCCGACAGTGGCCAGTGCCAGGTGCCCCAGAAAATTGTAATTCCTTGTGCTCATCAGTCAGACAGGAATTGAAGTAGAGTCTCCTGTATCCTGCATGAGCTGCCTAACCACTAGGCTACAAGGGAGGCCGTCTTCTTCCCATCTGAGGGTCTTATTTTGCTCTGGTGGGAAAAGCTTCATGCCTGAGTCCTGGGCTATGAGAAGGTACCTTGAGGGTTTAAGCTCCCCTGTTTGAGAGGTGAGGTAAGTTGCCTGAGGTAGAATGGAACCAAGTTGGTCAGGTAGCCGACTGGGCTAGGGCTGATTTGGTGGAGTGGTGGCAGTGGACTTGGCTGGCCCTGTAAACTATGGCAGCTGTGGTCATCCAGTGACAGACCAGTCAGAACCAACATTGGTGGATGGAGCAATCCTCAATAGATACTGTGCGGTGGAACTGAGGGTAGCCCCATGCACTCACTTGCCTATCGCAAGGACAGACTTTGAAAGTGTGAGTAAACAGTTTTTTGGGGAGCGGTGGTGGCCAAAAAAGCAGCCCAGGAGTCAACTGGGGGCTACAAAGTTGATTGGGCCACCGTTGTGTTACAGATTCCCACAGAATGTGTGCTGCATGAGACGTGGGAAGGTGATCAGGGTTTTGCTTTTACGTTCTAGAAACTGAGAGTGAAGGCAGTTTTAAGCTGGGACTCAAAGCCAGATTGTTTACTTATTTGGAAAGGGATGCACAGCTGAAACTCTAGTCATAATGGTCCTGGTCCTTTCTACTGTTGCTAACACCAGCTAGAAAGCTTATCAAGATATATACAGGTGTGTTCCCCGCCACACATAAAATGTATCTGCTACTGATTGTAGATAAGAATTTTATTCATAGTGCTACCTTTCTCTCTACCTCCACCAAAACACTCTGGGTGCTGTACATCATCATAAAAAAAACCCATTAAAATAAAATACTACCTCTAAAGTCTTTGACGAACAGAACCAACAGTTGGAACAAGAGGGCTTTGAGAAGCTCATAGCAATGGACTGAGATGGATTTCAGTGGGGAGATTTCAATCTGTTTCACACTTTGTGATCCACGATGGAAAATTGACTGCCGATCAGTGGTGTGATGATGGGATCCTTGAAGAGCAAAGGGTGTTTGAACTAGAACTGTCAGAAACTTTCAGTCCAAAAGTTTGTTCAATGAGAAACAGGGATTTTTTTTTTGGTGACTAAATAGATATTTTTGTGGGAAATATCCATTTCAACATTTTGGGGGGTCAAAAACTCTAGAACCTCATTTATGGAAAATTTCAGCTGAAAACGGGAAAAGTTCCAACAATTTTTTGACAAACTTTGAAAAAAACATGCATTGATTTTTTTGAGGGGGGGGGAATACCTCTTCCTCCCCACTCCAACCAATTCTAGTTTGACCCCAGATACCAGTCAGGCCCAGCTCAAGGAAGAGGCCAGCCTGTGCTGTAAAACTCTTACAGGCAGTCAGTGCAGAAGAACACAAGGTGGGTACAGTGTGAACACGGCAGCCCAAACCTGTGAGCCCAACTTCTGCTGCATTCGGAGCAAGTTGTGATTGATGGAGAAGCCCTGTGAAAGGGGGAATTGCAGTGATCTGTAGACTCTTGAAATCGATTTTAAGAGCCCTTTATGTCAAAGTAAATGGCTTCATTGTGTGGACAAGTGCAGGGTTAATTCGATTTAACCCTGCTAAATTCGACCTAAACTCATAGTGTAGACCAGGCCTTGGTCACAAGGGCATGCATCAGTGTGGATGGTATAGAGCATTCAAGGGGTTTCTTTGCATGGGTGACATGGATTATTTTTCTTTTGGTTTGTATTTCCTTTTATTTAGTTTTATAGAATGACATAGTGCTTTTAATTGAAGTAACTCCCAGGACGGACATAGCACCACATGCTTCTCCCAAGCTGTCTCACCTGATGTATTGAGGAGAACTGTCTGTAGAGCTGAAAGGTCATTTGGTCTCCATGGAGATTCAGACTTTAGCATCTGCTGACAATGCCAAAAAGGGGAACAGTTATAATGACGGTGTTTATGATGTGGACACCAGGATCTATGCTAGGTATATGTCCCCTTGTCTTTTCTTATTTAGGTCCAAATTCAGCTCCCATTTATATCCTTCCTGCCATGCCCCAGCTTGTCCTGAACTGATTAAAATCTTGCCCTTTACTCCCCAAAGCCTGTCATTGCTCTGTTGATATTTTCAGGCAACCAAAGGCATCTTCTAACACCCCAAACCCCTCAGTAGGGGGGTGCAGGAGCAGGTGGGTTGTGCTCCCACCCACGGTGTTAGCCAGTGCTAGTTCATTGTGCAGTCATGAAGCTATATTGGGGAATATGCTGACCTTGTTGTATTTAACAGATAGTGGGATAATGGTTCTACGTGACTCATTAGATACAGAACACAGATCCAGTGCTTCCACATTTAGTTTAATTGAAATTCTGAAACATTTATTACTTGAGGCCCACTTCGGTAAAGGGTTTTTAAACCGTAAATTAATGACTTCAGCCATTTACAGAAAGGAAACAAGAGGATGGGGAACAGAGGAGATTCAGAAACTCCAAGGACCTATGAACGCTAGGAGTGTGTGGTTATTACCTGCTGTCCCTTCCTTTAAAGGGAGTGGTGCCAGGTGAAATATCTGACTCAATGCACCTTGTGTATGCATTGCAATCAGGTGGCAAAAGGCTTTCCAGGTTCTAAACAACTAATTGATTAATGAGAGGGCGATGGATTTAAAATTAATGACAGAGAAGTAACTGCTTCTTATAGGATCAAGTCCTGAAGTCATAACCCAGGCAATACTCCCAAACTGTCTCTGTCTGACAATAGGAGCTTAGCAGTAATATTAGTGTAGAGTTCTGTCTAAGAGGCAGGGTTCTCTAGTGGGTAGGGTACTAAACACTCAGGAGACTTGGGGTCTGTTTCTGGCGAGTCACTTCCTCTCTCTGGTTTTCCATCCATCCTTTCCCTGTCTTATATATTCAGAGTTTAAACTCTTTGGGGGCAGGGATTGTCTCTCCCTCTGATAAATAAACTATCTAGTAGAATGGGACTCTGATCTCAGCTGGAGCCTGAAGGTGCTTCTGCAATACAAATAATAACCTAGGATCTGTCTGTAGCATCTCCTGTTGTGTTATATCTAAATGTAAGGCCTAATCCTGCTAAGCCAAACTTTTCCCAAGCAGGCCACTGACATCAGTGGGTTTACACAGGTGAGAAAAGACAACTCATGTGAGAATAGCCTTGCCAACTGAGGTCTTTGGCATGTAAGAATCTGTCAGCCAGGACTGTATCTATTATTTATCTATCCAGCAGCATGCACAATTCGAGGGATTAATAAATAATAACAACAACCAGCCAGGGAGCAGAAACTGGGCTAATAAAACCCATTCCCTGACCTGCGTTGATATCATTGATGATTTTGACCATGTTACTACTGAAAAAACAAGGAGCCATGTTAATTTCAGCTCAGTTGTAAAAACTTTGGGGCGGGGGGATGGGGGAAATCAGTATTTGTCAAATAGACAAAGGACAAAATCAGTAGGGAAAAAAGTGTGTGTTTGAGTTTCTCAGGAAAAATGAAGAGAAGAAAGTAAAAACAAAATTATGAAAACTACTTGACAGTGTTTCTTTGAAAATTCATTCACTGCTCTAGGTTCCAAAAGTCCTTGCAATTCAATTTGCTCAGTGGCAACTGCCAATAAAAGGTTTTTAGTTGTTAAGATGCAAAGATTGTTATATATTTCCATACCCTATTGTCCATATACTTTCAATGTGAATTATTTTTTTTCCCCTATGGAAAAATCCCATAGATTTTAATAGAGAATGATCTTTAAACCCATCTCTAGATTGCTATAACAAAGATATAATTCCCTAAAATTCGACCGGTTGGCTAATATATGCTATAGAAAGGAAAGAATTCTATATAGGGAGACAGGGTTTTTGAGGTAATATCTTTTATTGGACCAACTTCAGTTGGGGAAAGAGACAAGTTTTCAAGTTACATAGAGCTCTCCTTCAGCTGAGCGTAGCTCGAAAGCTTGTCTCTTTCACCAACAGAAGTTGGTCCACTCAAAGATATCATCTCACCCACCTTGTGTCTCTAATATCTTGGGATCAACATGGCTATAACAACACTGCAAACAGAATGCTATCTCGGTTTTTAGAGT
Source organism: Chrysemys picta bellii (assembly GCF_011386835.1). NCBI lineage: Eukaryota > Metazoa > Chordata > Testudines > Emydidae > Chrysemys > Chrysemys picta. The sequence goes on from NC_088798.1 coordinate 105,311,867, forward strand.
AGTTTTTATGGAACTCTGTCAAGGGCCCAATCATGCAATTGGGTCCAAGTGGATGGGCCCTTTGGGGGACTCAGTGCAGGTGGTCCACCTCTGCAGTAGGGGAGTCTAGATGTCCACAGAATTCTATTGGTGCCACCCATATTACATTCCACAGGCCTTTCCTAGAAGAGTTAAATTAAGGGAAGCAACCACATAAACAACAGTAAGGTCTTTCGGAGAGAGCACCATGTGTCTTCCCTTTATTAACTCTGCTGGAGAAAATGGTAGCTCCTAGAAATTCAAAGGTGCAGTGTACAGAAAAGCAAAGTCATAGATCTCTGCACCGGGGAGGCATTTGAAAAGATGTGGTTTTTCATAGCTTCATAGATTCTAGGGCTGGAAGGGACCTCGAGAGGTCATTGAGTCCAGTCCCCTGCCCTCATGGCAGGACCAAATACTGTCTAGACCATCCCTGATAGACAGGTATCTAACCTACTCTTAAATATCTCCAGAGATGGAGATTCCACAGCCTCCCTAGGCAGTTTATTCCAGTGTTTAACCATCCTGACAGGAACTTTTTCCTAATGTCCAACCTAAACCTCCCTTGCTGCAGTTTAAGCCCATTGCTTCTTGTTCTACCCTTAGAGGCTAAGATGAACAAGTTTTCTCCCTCCTCTTTTTGACACCCTTTTAGATACCTGAAAACTGCTATCATGTCCCCTCTGTCTTCTCTTTTCCAAACTAAACAAACCCAATTCTTTCAGCCTTCCTTCATAGGTCATGTTCTCTAGACCTTTAATCATTCTTGTTGCTCTTCTCTGGACCCTCTCCAATTTCTCCACATCTTTCTTGAAATGCGGTGCCCAGAACTGGACACAATATTCCAGTTGAGGCCTAACCAGCGCAGAGTAGAGCAGAAGAATGACTTCTCGTGTCTTGCTCACAACACACCTGTTAATGCATCCCAGAATCACGTTTGCTTTTTTTGCAACAGCATCACACTGTTGACTCATATTTAGCTTGTGGTCCACTATAACCCCTAGATTCCTTTCTGCCATACTCCTTCCTAGACAGTCTCTTCCCATTCCTATGATGATGAAGCAGAGGTGCAACCAGAATTTTGCTAAGGAGGGGGAACCGGTGACCTGCCTGGCCACCCCAAGTTTGAGTGGCTTTGCGACCCTGTGTGCCATGACCTGTGTGCCATGTCGCAACGACACCCAACTCAAATCTCTCTGAGACTGGGAACCCTATGCAAATGCATGGAATGCACACTGGTTAATCTGGGCCTGCACCCTGAGGTCCTTCCGAAAAACTGACTCTGTAGCTAGGGTGACCAGATGTCTCGATTTTATAGGGACAGGGCCGATATTTGGGGCTTTGTCTTATATAGGCGCCTATTACCCTCCACCCCATCCCGATTTTTCACACTTGCTGTCTGGTCACCCTCTCTGTAGCTGAATGGTTGCATGGCCACTGGAACACATTCTTTTTGTGGTCTATCCTGGTAAGTAACCCACTGGCGAATTGTTTGATAACAACGCACATAACGTGGCTGATCTTTGCATATCAGAGACTGATGGTCCAGTGTCCCCTCCCAGTTTCCCATCTTCCTTGGGGACTGATCCAAAGTCCACTGAAGTCAATGGGAGCCCTTCCATTGACTTGAGTCGATGTTGGATCAGGCTGTTAGTAGATAAAGGTATGAGGAGTAGTCAAATACCTGCTGTCCTTCCTGCAGCATGTTGATTAACCATATACTCATTGGTAATTGAATCTGGTGAGAATATTCACCCCATCTCCCATGGGGAAGGCAAATTGTCAGCTGATTGACGAGAGCGGGGAAAATGAAAATAAATGTTGAGCTGTTCCCCATTAATATTTAATGTTCAGCCACGTTTCAAATCCCTAAACCGGCTGATTTTAGTGATGGTTTGAATTCCCCTCCTGCGTGGCTGCGTGATGGATTTAGTTTGTACTCAGAGAGTATGCAGCATCCAGTCACTGCCTAGCAGATTCAATATCTCAGACCTTGATGGAGCCAAGCAACAAGAGGGAAAATGGGGAGAGAAGCAACAGAACCTACCAGATGGCTTCGGGCACCACGGAATGTTGAAGGAGTTCCTGATTTCTTCCAATGCCTCTGGGGTACCCTCCCCGGCCCCCATTCAAAGAAATCATTTACTGAGCTTCACAAAAGGAATTGGACCCAAGGATCTGAGTAAGGATGGCATCTGCCATTAATAAGAGCTCTCCATCATGCCGCAGACAATAAATTGGTTGGGGTCAAGAACAAATGTTACCCCATGGTATAATATTGTACAATGAAATAAATTACGTGAGGTTTTATGACTTTGTATGAAAACTCCTGCACTGACCAGTGTCAGAGGCAGGATACCAGACTAGATTGGCCAGTGGTCTGCTCTTGTATCTAATTAATCTATGTGAGGTATTTATAAGGCACACGTCACCATAGTACCGAAAATGACACTTGTTATGTTTTGAAAAGGGCTTAAATTCAGCTGGAGCAGAGCTCCGGTAAATATTTTCAAACCCACAAGGCAGAAACCCCAAACTCCAGCCCCTCCTCTGGGGCTGAAGCCCCAGAGTTCTGGAAAATACTCTGTGAGAATTTAAACCCTGGCAAACATCCTTCCTCCTCAAATAAGTAAGTAAATAAAATAAGTGCATCTGGACATAAAATACCCATCAGTGGGAGATGAGCGGGATTTGCAAATGGAAATGAGAAGTTCATCCTTTCCCAGTGTGTTAAGCTTAAATGGCATGTCTACGGAGTCCCAGCAACAGCAGAGGAGACAGAGGGAAATTCTTTGGAGGCTATATAAGCATTTAAGCTGTTGAAGTGAGTTTTTTCCCTGCAGGTATATATTCGTATAGGATGTAAACGAATCCAGAATAAGTGAAAGCTTTGGAAAGGGTCCTATTACCAAAGTAGGTTGTATAGGAACCTGACCATTCATATCTGTGGTAACTAATTAGTAGGGCCAGACAGGTTTGGAAAACTGGACCCAAAGGTCTCCAAGAGGACAGGTATCTGGTTAATGGCCTTCTGTAGTGTCACTATCTGTATGAAGACAGGTTTCAGAGGGGTAGCCGTGTTAGTCTGTATCAGCAAAACCAACGAGGAGTCCTTGTGGCACCTTAGAGACTAACACATTTATTTGGGCATAAGCTGTCGTGGGCTAAAACCCACTTCATCAGATGCATGGAATGGAAAATACAGTAGGAAGATATATATACAAAGAGAACATGAAAAAATGGGTTTTGCTATACCAACTCTAACGAGACTAATCAATTAAAGTGGGCTATTATCAGCAGGAGAAAAAAAACTTTTGTAGTGATAATCAGGATGGGCCAAAACTACAAAAGTTTTTTTCTTCAGCTGATAATAGCCCGTTTTAATTGATTAGTTTCATTAGAGTTGGTAAGGCAACTCCCATTTTTTCATGTTCTCTGTGTGTGTGTGTGTGTATATAAATATATCTTCCTATTGTATTTTCCACTCCATGCATCTGATGAAGTGGGTTTTAGCCCACGAAAGCTTATGCCCAAATAAATTTGTTAGTCTCTATGGTGCCACAAGGACTCCTCGTTCTTTTTATCAGTATGAACTGTCTCATAGTGATATTGGGCTCTCCTGGCTCAGACTTCAGGACCCCCGTCAGAGCTTGGTTTAATACCTAATGGTGGCACTGCAGTGCTGCACTAGAAGGGGTGCCATCCTTCCAAAGAGACATTAAAGCAAGGTGCTTTCTGTCTGCTCGGGTGCAAGAGGATAAAAGTTCTCTCGGTACTTTCAGAAAGGAGCCCCAGGCCCCCAGCCAACTCGGCCCCACTCCATTTCAACAGAATAGCACCCAAGGCTGTGTGTGTTATTGATGAGCCCACAACAGTGGCTGCATCTGCTGACACAGATGCTGCCATGCCAATAGCGGACTCATTGCTTTACTTTGTAAAAGCTCTCCAGGCTCTCTTGTGTAATAAAGGTGTTCTATAAAACCTGACTCTATTCTGGAATAGCAGGGAGACTGCAGACCAGGACTAAGGTGCCTGGACAGAGTGGTGTGAGCTCATATTACCAATTTAATGTGAGCCTGGATCAAGTGCATGGCATATCTACAAGAGGGCAAGAGAGAAAGCAATACAGGGATCTACGTACTTCTGCATAGACTCGTGTCTTTTGACTACCTTGAGTTCATAACATCCGTCCTCCATGAGCTCCAAACTCCCCAATGAAACATTCCAGAGAAATGGCTGTTTTTCTTTCTGAAGGGAACACAGCTCTGACCTATGCTCACTCCTGTTTTTTGACTCTGTTTTACCACTGTTTGGCTGAACTGGCTAGAGATCAATCCATACCGAGACACTCCTTTTAATTCTGAAGATGTGGGCTTGCTGTGGATTGAGTTGCCCTCTCAAAACATTCCTCATTTATTTGAAGGGAAAAAGAAAGTAATTACCAAAAGAGAAAACAAGCTATCAGTTTTGTGGCAACAACATTTCCCAGTGGAGTCTGAAACGGAAGCATTTTACATACGACTTGTCTGTAAAATTAAAGCAGCGCAGTGTGCCGAGAAACTGAAACACGACATCTGGAGACTGTCAGATTAGGCGGAGATGGGAATTCGCATCAAAGTGCATTTGAAAACAAAAATCTGGCTACTGGTTTTGCACCGTGCAGACCCAAAGGCAGCCCATAGGCTTGAAAGTAGCTAGTTGGTGTTTCACAGCTACCCTTAACTCAGTCCACAGACATGACAGGTACCAGTATGTCACATTCGATTGCAATCCGGCTCAGAGTACCTGCTTGGATGAGGGTGGAGCTTGGCTAACTGGGATTGGTAGTTTCCTCGGGCTGTAACTCCAGCCTTGCTGCAATCTAGATCTACTCCATTTCATGCCCAGCAAATGTGTCCCTGAGTTCCTGGCATTTGCCAAAGCTGTCTTTTGGTGGGCAGTAGGTGGATCCCTCTGTTCTTTCAAGTTGGCATCATGGAGGGGAGAGAGAGGAAAAACTAGGAGATTGTTTGGGATTGGCAAAATTTTGCTGAATTTTTGAATGTTCTTTTAAAATGAATAATCCCTCCTTTTTCAAAGGCAAAAAGCTCTCTTCCCCCAAATGTAATAAAACCTTAAAGTTCTGCAATGAAGGAAGAATCCGTATGCTTCTAAATCCTGGATTCTGGGTTTCACGCTCAGCTGTGGTAGCAAATCTTCTGCTTCCCACAGCAATCGGAAACAATTGGCTTAATCTTCCCTGGGGAGTGTTTGCATGGAAGTGATGTCTTGTCGTAGCTCTGTATTTCACTGCAAAGTCTCATTCCTTCCTTCCAGTCTCTGATTTTTCTTGCTTATTTATTCACGGACCAACCCCGTGACCTGTCGTAACCTCTGATTTTACCGGAGTACAAATGTGGGATACCAGCCCCTTGCAAAAATATCAGAAAACTTTGCAAAACAAGGTGACTCAACTGTAACAAGTGAAGTGGAAAATACTAAGTGACAGGCCATGGACATTTAAGTGTAAGTGGGAGCTTTGGTAGCTTTAATGCCGTCATCCGATGCTTCTCCTGTAGGTTTAACTTATAGCAACAAACAACAACGTGGGGCATCACATCTATGCAAAGTGGATGGAAAGAATCAGAAATAGAGGGGTATCTTACACACTAAAGTGGAGTCTAGACGTACCCCAAAACTGCATTCCATTCTCCCTTTAAAAATGGCTCTCTCCTCTCTGCTTGCTTGCACATTCCCAGAGGCATCATTAGGGCATCAAACCAACCTTAACTCATCCCTGTAGTGACCCCACTCAGTAACCATAAGGTTATAATGAAAGTGTTTTAAAGACACATTTGATTTGTGGCTCTTTGTTTCCCAGAGGACACTGGAGAGGGACCTGCTAATGAGAAGGTTTGGGTTAAGGACTGGCTGGGATTTCTGATCTTTGCCCAGTGGTTAGCTCATTCTCCTTTGAGGTCTCTCTCAAAGTTGTTCAGTTCCAGGAGAGGTGCACTGTTATTCTGGAGGTCAGTGGTGTGAAGATCTGGTTGTTCTTCAGGATCTGCGCTATCCCAGCAGCCATCCTGGTATCCGTCCCACCACCACATCCCCAGCTCTCAGTGATGGGGCAGATCTTCATAGTCTTGCCGATCTAGGAATTTCCCTGGTCTAGTTCCCCTGTTCACACAGCTATGCACATATAAAAATCATTGCAGTCTTGCCAAGGCACCAAGGGAGCTCTTCCTCACCACCATATTCCCCAGCCTGCTGGACCCTAATGCCAGTTGAGCAGGAAAGGCCGCTCCTTGTCTCTGTTCTCAGGGTCTCATCTGGGTTCCTCTTTTCTTCCCCTGTTGCCTCTTGAATCTTTGTTTCTTTATTTCTGTTTTCTCGCTCACTTCCTCCGTGTTTGCCTGCAGCCATGAGGCTGCACCCAGCTGCTCTGTTCCTAACATGCACACTGCTGAACAATCCCTGCTGGAAAGGAGATATAGGCTTCATCTAGGGTGACCAGATGTCTCGATTTTATAGGGACAGTCCCGATTTTTGGGTCTTTTTCTTATATAGGCTCCTATTACCCCCCACTCCCTGTCTCGATTTTTCACACTTGCTGTCTGGTCACCCTAGCTTCATCTCCCATTCAGGGAAGCGCTGACCTCAAGGCGCTGGTAGGATGAGGGTTGATGAGTGGCTGCCTCATGGCGCCCCCTGGTGGACTCAGGGCATCCTTTCATGCAGCCATTACCTCAGTTTCCCTACTTACAGTCCCAAATAAACTCCACACAGGGGGTTTCCAGTCACAACCGCCCTGCTTTGGCCCAATTTATTAACTTAACATTCAAAAACTAAATGCAAAGATCTCCCCTCCAGCCTTCAGCTGGGTGGAGTCCGAACTCCCCAGACCTGGTCAAAATCCTTCCCACCCTAGCAGGCTATGCCCAGCCCTTCCTAGCTGGAGCAATTCCCTGGGTTTCACGGTCTTCCCTACAGGAGCCTCTCTCACGCTCTGCTGTCTCATTGCAGCTTCCTGCTCTTCAATTCCCCTCCGGTGGGGCTCAGTCTGTCATCAGCATGGGCTTGGCCCGGGATCTCCAGCCCACAGGCGAGCCAGCCGCCTTGTTGCAGTGCCATCCCGGTGCCGAGCTCAGAGGCTCTCTGCTGTCTCATTCCTTTCTCTCAGATTTAGGCAATGCTGCAGATGGTGAGTGAAGGGATCAGATTATATTCTCTGAGCCTCCCTTTCCCACTTGGGTTGAGCAGCTGTTCCCCGTGCCTGGGATGGGAATACTGCTAGTAACATCTTCCTGGTAAAAAAGGTTAAAACCCCTTTAACTGCACACGCTGGACAATTTGCCAGGTACATCGTTGTTTGCATTCCGTCATCAAAGGGTTAATGCTACTGGCTTCAGTTGGACCAGGTCCTTTTTTTTATTTATACTGGTGTCAATCATGAGTAACTCTATGGAGGGGCATGAGAACATCCTAGTATAAAATGTGTGTGACGGGCCAGTCTGGCTCATAACGTTTGCATTCATTGTAATGTTTGGTGCAAGCTGGATTGTCCCAAAGTCAGGGTCTGGTACAAGGGAGTTTTTGATGCCCTTTTGTACCTAGATAAGCAGAAGCCGGGTAACATCTCCCATAGAGGTTGGTGAGATGAGCCATAGGACTTTGAGCTCAGATATTTGCGAAGAACAGAAGCCAGAGGGATTCCTATTGCTTGTACTGAAATGGGAACGGGTCGTTCCCAAACCAGCCACCTGTGGGAATGAACAACCTTTCCTCTGCCCCATAGTGACCCCAGGCAGTAGGAGTACGGTATTTTATTGTTTGTGCTCCCAGATTAGAAATCAGTGTGAACTAAAAATACCTTACTTTTGGGGGGTCATATTTTCCCTTTCCTGTCATCAATAGAAAAAAAGGTTAAGGTTTTTGGTTGACTTAACTGTCCATTTCCAGACCTTAACATTCGTGGAGTCCTTTTCAGTGTAGCCTCCCCTCTGAATTTCCGGGGTTATAATGCTTATTTTTATGGGCTAATCCCTCTAATATCTTTTACCCTTAAATTACTCATATGTACTCTTAACTTAAACTCCACTTTAACGTAGTCTTTTCTCTGTGAATTTCCTTCGTTTTAAAAAACTCACCGTAAGAAGCCCAAAGAGAATGCTACCAGGTGATGGGACTTATAACTGGAAGACATACTTTTTTTTTAACTTTAACTTCCAAGGCAGACTCACTGGTACACCACAGACAAGGAGTAATGGTCTCAAGTTGCAGTGGGGGAGGTTTCGGTTGGATATTAGGAAAAACTTTTTCACTAGGAGGGTGGTGAAGCACCGAAATGGGTTACCTAGGGAGGTGGTGGAATCTCCTTCCTTAGAGGTTTTTAAGGTCAGGCTTGACAAAGCCCTGGATGGGATGATTTAGTTGGAATTGGTCCTGCTTTGAGCAGGGGGTTGGACTAGATGACCTCCTGAGGTCCCTTCCAACCCTGCTAATCTATGATTCTAGTAGCACAAAGCTGCCAGCATGCACTGGCCAGTTAAGCTGGTTTATAGCCGATTTGCATCCTCAAAGGGGCGTAGAACGGCTGACATATTGTGGTGAATCCCACACTTAATTTGCAGACTGGCAGTATGTGAAGGAGAGCAGGGGGAGTCCTGCCCCGAAGTCCCAATGCCTCTGAGCTTTAAGGGCCCTCCTTGCACTTCTGCCTCAGTTTCCCTCATCATGCAGTAGAGCGAGCCAAGGTAGCAATGTCACTGGAAGCCTTTCAAGCACTGATGGCCAAGCTAGCATGTTGCCACAGAAGCTTTAAAGAGCAGTGACAGTTGATCTAAGTAATTCACCAATGAGAACTCTTGACACGGGGCCAGTTCCCCTCATACTGCTGAATTATTACAGCTAATAGAATTGTTGCAAATTAGGGGTAGAGGTGATTGGATGAGTTACCTTAGATGTCACAATAGCCCGCCTGAAAAAGTATCTAAGCCTCTCTGTAACCTATCTAATCATAATAATTAGATACAACCATCATTAATAACCTGATTTAATTACAACCCTAATTTCTGCAATTATAGTTTAATGCACAAGGTTTCAATTAATTTCAATTGGGTGAGAAGTCTGAAGAGTCTGTGTTATTTCGTTAGGGAGTTCATTTGGGACCCAGAAAAGACCCACAGAGTCTACGCTTCTTAAAGAACCCAGTTTTTAATTAATTTCAACTAATTAGTGGATTTACTTGTAAATTTTCAGAAAATTCCTTCCATCCTCAGGGAGCGAGCGCAATAAGCCAGGGGATGATAAACAGCATTTTCCATATAGAACAAGACGTTTGAAATCCGGCTTCTAGTGCAAAATAAAACTTGGCCTTGACTATAGAGTCAGGCCAGTGCCCTCATGGGCCTTGAACTCAGGACTGTCCATAGAGAAAAGCTGCAGCCTCCGCACCACGTTCTAGCCCTGTGGGCACAAAGGAGTTGGTTCTACGTGATGCTGAGCAGACCTGTAAGGCACTGGGACCTGTCAGCTCCGCTGGAGTCAGGGGGAGTGGAGGGCGCTCAGCGGGACTGAGCCAAAAGCACGCGCCAGATCCTGGTGATATCTTGCAGTGGGATGGGTTCTTCTGCCAGCACCGTGGGGATTGTAGCTAGGGTGCTACGAACGTCTAATTATTCCTCTTCTCACTGCCAGGGCAGCGCTTGGATCATCCACCGCAATTGCTCCCCGTCGCTGCGAACGGAAGAGCCACGCCCCTGCCTCAACCAACCGTACTGTCTGCCAGGTAGAGCACGATTGCCCTCCCTTTGGGGGCTTGGTTCAGCTTGTCTCGGTCAGAAAGGTCTAGCCCCAATTTCTGCGCTGTCGTCTTGCTGATCAGAGCAGAGCCTAAAAGAGACATTTCATTTTAAAGGGCAGACAGGAAGGGGAGGTTTTTTGTGGCCAAGGCCCTGGGCTGGGACTCCAGAGATCTGGGTTCAACTCCCAGGTGTGCTAGAGACTTCCCGTGTGACCATGGGCAAGTCACTTAATCCCTCTGTGCTTCTGTTCCCAATCTGTAATAACAATACTTCCCTACCACAGACGGGGACTGTGAAGCACTCAGATACTATGGTACTGGCAGATTTTGTTTATTTGTCTGGTGGTGACACCTGAAGGCTCTAATTATGGACAGGGCCCTGTTGTGTTAGGTACTGTGCAGAGACACAACACAGATGACAACCCCTGCTCTGACGCACTTTCCAGCTAAGGTTACTTCTGCACTTGGAGCTAGACGTGCGATTCCCAGCTCACATAGACGGATTCGTACTAGCACACTAAAAATAGTCGTGGCGTCCCAGTAGCACACGTGTAACGCCGACAGACCCCGGTTGTGGGCGGGCGGGATCGAACTGGGGACCTCTGGAGCTTAGTGCCTGAGCTGCTACAGCAGGGGTCGGCAACCTTTCAGAAGCGCTGTGCCGAGTCTTCATTGATTCACTCTGATTTAAGGTTGCGCGTGCCACTAATACATTTGAACGTTTTTAGAAGGTCTCTTTCTATAAGTCTATACTCTAGAACTAAACTATTGTTGTATGTAAAGTAAATAAGGTTTTTAAAATGTTTAAGAAGCTTCATTTAAAATTCAATTAAAATGCAGAGCCCCCCGGACCGGTGGCCAGGACCCGGGCAGAGTGAGTGCCACTGAAAATCAGCTCACGTGCCATAGGTTGCCTGTCCCTGCTCTACAGCATGAGCTAAAAGCCAACGGGCTGGGCGCTAAGGCCGTAGAGCAGACTCATTTGATCTCTCTCTCTAAGTGGTCTTGGTGCCACTAGATGGGGCGGAACACCACACCCCGGAGGTGTGTGGGTTACACAGGCAGTGGAGAGTGGCAGTGTGGCCTGCTCTGAGTAAGTACTCAAGGGGTCCGGGCAGGTTTGTTCTCAGGGCAGTAGCATGCCCATGCTGCCATGGCTACACGGCTGTTTTTTGGTGATAGCTCGTTGAGACGTACTCTAAGTAGATAGCTAGACTAAAGTATTTTCCTTGACAAAGAAACACCAGCGTTCTGTGTGCTATAAGGGAACGGTCTGGGGTTAAATATAGCAATCCTTTTTTAGTGACACTGATAGGAGAATGTTCTGAGGACCTGGAACTATAGCTTGATTTCCTGTTCCCATTGTTGGGTAGAATAAACCACTGACTAACGCTCACCAGTCTGGGAGTGATGGCTTCTTACTGTATTGCTGATAATGCATATCTTAGATACAATCAGTTGACCTGGGTAGGGTTGCCACCCATCTGGTTTTCACCCAGACAATCCGAGTTTCAGCTTGTGTCATTTGACAAGCCCTGATGTCTGTTTTTTTTTAATCTGGGGGAGAAGAGGTGGAGCTGAGATGGAGCCTTGGGTACAAGGAAAAGGGAGCGGGGTATGAGAAAGAGGCGGAGAAGGGGGTGGGGTGTCAAGGGAAGAGGTGGAGAAGGGGGAAGGGCCTCAAGGGAAGAGGTGGAGCATGGGCAGGACCTTGGGGGAAGAGGCGGAGAAGGGGCAGGGCCTTGGGGGTCCAGTTACCAGCCATTAGAAAGGTGGCAACCCTAGGTCTGGGGCTGTTGCAGAAGGATTTCGTTAGCTGTTTTCAGTTGCTTTGTATCATCGTTTGCTGGCTATTGTGGTAGAACTTGTACTTTGGTCATGGGGGATGCGATGCTTTGTGCTACAGAGAAATCAGTTTGTAAACCACTGGTTGTTACAGAAAGACCATGTGTTGTGGGACGGAAAGCACTGATTGGTGGCTTGCTTCGGAATGCTGCCGGGGACAATTAGCTCCATTTATCGTAGGTGTAACCCTCCCGAGCTCTGTGGAGTGCCACCCGGGATGAATTTGGTTTAATGGAACAAGATCCGGGCTGTGTGAAATGTTCACAAAGAAATCCCTCAAAAATGGATGGTTTTGTTACACTCAGATCAGGTTCACCGAATAACTCCTGAGCCAGGGTACAGATCTGAGGGCTGATTTATAGCTTTGCAAAGAAATCTTGAAAACGACATGCTCGTGCCTGGTTGAGATTTGCAGGCAGGTGAATCCCAGTGGTTGTAACTGTGTGCTCTGCTCAGTTTTGGTGATCACTAGACATTCAGCCCAAAGAGCAGTCTGGGGCATACCCACCCCAAATAGTTTGAAAGCAAAATGAATGGAAATGTTCCCTGCAAATTGAAGCTGCCAAGTCTCCCCTGGCTTTAGCTGTGGTGCTGATTATACTGATTGCAGATTACCGCGGTGAGACATGCTGCAGGATACTGTAGGGAGATGGAGGTTCGACTGATTTGTATTAGCATAGTGCCCCACGCTGGAAGAGCAGTGTGCCGAGTAACCCACAGGGTTCACACTGATTTGCTGCAGGACAGAGCAGTCTGCTCCCTTATCCTAGGGGGAGGCAAGCGGTGAGCCAGATTATATTGATTTGCTACAGCCCAGTGCGGCCGGCTCTGGGAGACTTCAGGGAAACAGTGCATTGGGATGTAAACGACACTGATTTGTGGTAGCACTCTGCAGCATGTTGCAGCAGACAGAGCTGTGCGTTTGCAGTGTAACAGTGTCCTGGGGACCCACTCCGCCTACAGAGAGAGAGGATTTCCTGGTGAAGACCCATCCCCTAGCAACACATCAGCTGTCCAAAGGCAAAGATGTGCTTAACCTTTTCCCTGCACTAACAAAATGCTGCAGTGCACCCATTTGCTCTCCCAAAGTCAGGCAGGGAGCAGCTCTTCTCCTCCCTACCCGCCCACTGCAGCCCAGCACACAGCTCCTCCCAGCAGGCTGGGGGACACACACTTGTAGTCATCCTCACGCTGCCACCAGCTGGCAGGCGGATCAGCTACTCCCCAGTAGCTTGCTCTGCTCTGTAAGCTCACCCCAACTCCACACTGCCCCCTAGTCCAGATGGCCCTTCCGTCCAACCGTCTCTCCTGCTCCTTACCCCGCTTAGCTGATTTCCTGCTGCTACTGCTCTCCATCTGGCCCAGCTGCCTGTCTTGTTTCCGGTCCACCTGCTGTTCTCTGCAGGTATTGCTTAGCCCACCCCTTCCCCGGCATCTCCAGTTCTCTGCCTACTCCTCTTGCTTTTGGTTGGTTCCCTGTCTTCCATCACCATTCCTCCCTCCGCTGTCTGTTCCCATCCAAGCTCCCCCATCCAGAGGCCTCCCCTGCCAGTCTACCTGCTGCAGCTCATTCCCCACCGTGCCACTTAACGTGTTACATTTTTAAAAAATAGCGACGTCGTTAAAGAAAGAAATTATGGAAGTTTTCAGATTTAGGCTGGGCTTTTCCAGGGAGCCTCTGGAATTAGACACTCAACTCCCATTGGACTCCTATGGGATTTGGACACCTTGCTAACTCCCTTTGGCATCTTTGAAACCCCCCCCCCAGCCTTACAGTTTTACCTCCCTGGTGGTAGTTACTCCCATTCAGCCCTGCTTGCAAGCAGGGGACACACAGAGGTTTGGACAAAAAGCAGAGAGGCTGTTGACTCCCAAGAACAGCTAGGAGTAGGGACACCAGCTTCTAGCCTTTGTCGCTTGTTATTTTCCCGTCCCATTATATGCAGCTTCCCATAGCTGCAGCCACTGGCCAGCAGGAGTCCATGTTCCTCTCCGGTTTTGTCCGTTTCTCTCCTGTCTTTCACAAATAAACAGCCCATCGTTTAGCCAGAACTAGAACTCGGACTGGGTGGTTAATATTTTAGGAACAAGAGCTTTCTGTCCGGTCTGGAGAGAGGTTGGAATCCACCCTCTGCCCAGCCTGGCTTGAGAGGGGCTGCAGCCAGTGAAATCCATGCCTTGACGCGAGCCACAGATGATGAATGGAAGTCTGTGCTGGCACAGAGCGAACCGCTGGCCTTAGAGGTGTCACTTCAACAATTAACGAGACTCATTCACATTATTAATCTTCTCAGGTTTGGGGATTAGAGCGTGAGAGTGAGACCAGGGCTTTTTCCAGCCCTGTTTTCCCAGCATCTTCCCAGCGGTGCCTCTGATTCAGTTGGTGACTTTGGCTTGACCTTCCTCTGTCCCACTATAAAAATCTTACCTACATCTGGGGGCATTTCTAACATTAATTAAAGGTTTGTAAATTACCTCCTGATGCCTGCATGGAAGATGCTATAGAAGCACAACACATAACAATATAAAGTCAAATCTGGCCATAGGATACGGGGTGTGTGTGTGTGTGTGTGCGGCAATCCCCCCTCGCTTGAAGTGGTTTCCATTATATGCAGGGTTTACAGTTTTATTCAATGGCTCTCAGCACCCCCACAATAAAAATTGTTCCAGCCCCCCTGAACGTTGCATTGTTTTATATTTGCTTTGTATTTCCTCAGTTATTTGCCCAGGCTGTTACACCTATTCTGTGTACTAGGAAGTGATCACGCTGGTTATACAGATTCTTCTTCAGCGCCGTCCCCTTGTAGCCCAATCTAAATAACAATTATTTGTGTGTGTGTCTCTGGATGTGCTCGATTGTGATCTTGCACCAGTTTTCCATCAGCATAACTTCCTGGAGCTCAATGGTGCCCATCCTCCTGATTTACACCCAAGTGATATCCGAATCAGGCCCTGTATCTATATCTAATTTAATATTTCTATAGAGACACATTTATATTCCATGGAAATCTCTTCCCGTAGGACGCACAGCCCAGGATGAATTATGAGTCCCTTTCCCATCCTCCACTCAGGAAATTACCATCTACAAGGGCACCCTGTCAAAAAGAAGGAGAGAGTTTACACTGATATGCAAGTTATGTTTAAGAAGAACTGAAATTCTCAGCCAGCAGAAGGCAAAGTCTAGAGCCAGCTGTCAGAACATTGCAGTCTTTAATATTCATCTATATATGCAGGAAGCATTGCTGCATAATCCATATTGGAGTCAGTCAGCTACACGTGTTTAAGACCTAGGAACAGTAAAACAACTTGTTAAGGCTAAAATGTAAATTATGGACCAGATTCACCACTAAAGCTCCGGCTGTTTTGTGCCAAACGGATGATGCAAAGGAGTCATAAACCTTGTTTAACAGGCTGCTTAAAGTGAGATGCTGATCACTTCGCCTCTTCAGCTTGGTGCAAAGCAGACAAACCTGTGCCAGTGAATCGGTCCCTACTTCCTTTTCTCTATGGGACGGCAGTTCTGTTCTGGGGCGACTTTTGAGTTTCAAAATTTGTTTTTTGTTCTTCATCGAAACAAAAACAATTTTTTCCCCATTTTTTTTTCACAGAAATGGAATTACCATATATACTCGTTCATAAGCTGGATTTTTTTAGTAAAAAAGGGAAGCACCAGAGAAGGAGGTTGGCTTATGAATGGGTGTAGAGAGGGAGAGGTGGGACACAGCCCCTCCCCCCAACAGAGTGAGCAAGGAGAGGCAGCAGAGACAGAAGGGAAGAGGCAGGGCCAGAGTCTCTCCACTTCTGGCCACGCTGCTCTCCCACCAGCCTCCGAAGCAGCTACAGATCCGGGGCTGGCAGGCTGCAGCCGTGCCGCTCGGCCCTGCCCCCCAGAGCAGGCTGTGGTCGCGCCACCCGGCCCGCCGGAGCACACTGCGGCCGTGCCGCCTGGCCAAGCCCACTGGAACATGCTGCGGCCACGCCGCCCGGTCTGGCCTGCTAGAGTAGGCTGCAGCCTACCGGAACAGCTCCAGCCAGGCCAGAGACATCCTCCCCTGACCCTCCCCAGATAAGGTGGGAAGGGATGGGATGGGGAGAGTGTGGGGGTCCCGGGCTAGGGGTGGGGTCGTATGGGGGGTGGTCACAGGGGTTACTCCCCTGACTCCCAGCTTCTCCCCCCCCCAAAATTTCCCCACCAGGTGCTGTCCCGGCCCGTCAGGGTAAGCAGCTGGTGCGTCAGGACACTTTGTTTACTTAGGTTTACCTCCGTGCCTGCGGACGCTCGAGGCAAACAAACCATCTTGGCCCGCCAGCGGCTTATCCTAATGGCCTGGGAGCCAAAGTTTGCCGACCCCTGAATTATAGGGTCGGCTTATGAATTTTCCATTTTTACTTATCCATCTCCGGGGGGGGGGGGGGTCGGCTTATAAATGAACCAGCTTATGATCAAGTATATATGGTATGTCAAAATGTCCATTTTCTGATTGAAACCTGAGTCTTCTCATTTGCAAAGAGAGAGGTATGAATGTGTCTGTTTCCTGACGATGAGGGCTCTGGAAGACAGATGTTCAAATCCCTCCTCTGCCTAATTCAGAGAAGTGTCGTTTTTATCCCAGGTCACTCTGCATTAGGTAGGACAGGGTCTGTATCCTGGGTCTTCTACATCCCAGGCCAGGCCTGAGCCACCACGCTATTGAGTCTCTCTTGGTTTTTCTCTGTGTTTTCATAGAAACTGATATGTTGCCACGAAACATTTCAATTTTGATGAAATCAACTTTGCATCTACTTTTCGCTTCTGTCTGTTTGCAACCTACACCTGGCTCTTTTATGAAGCCTTTTTAAAAACACAATGCTTCATTGCTCTTAAAACAAGAACAACAACAGCATCATAAAACCATTGAAAGAAGTCCAGCCCTGATGAGCAGATCACCACTAGTATGCCAATACACACAGCTTGGCACTCATAGCATACCCTATGTCCTACTTTGCGGGGTTTAGTAGGAGGTAGGTGGTGCATAGCCCTCGTGCTGGTCCTCTACATGGGGGTGAATTTCATCCCAAATGGACAGCTGTGCATAAACATGCAAAAATACCAATTTGCATTCACAATTACTTATTTTGCATGGGAAAATGTGGATTTTGTGCATGCAGTTAACTGTGATTGTGCATATTTTGTTCCTGAAACTTAGCCGCTATTCATTGAAGATCTAGCCAGTAATATTTTGGAATGTTGTTTATTTTAAATAGACCACGGAAGCTCTTATTCTGGGAAAAATACCCTGTCTGAAATTTCAGAGCCTTTGCAAAGATAAAGAATTGCAGGTCACTTTTTGTTCTTATCAGTAATGACATTGTCCCTACAAAGACACTGTACATGTTTTACAAGTGTTATTAGGTCATGTGGGTAATTATCTGAAAGTAATCTTGGCAGATTTATGTGAAGGAAGTTTACACAGTGCCTGTAAGCGTCTGCTCAGAAGAGGCTAGGACTGGAATATCAAGGTGTGTTGCAGACAGGTCAGGATTAAGGTGAGCTGGCAGATCTGTGCAACAACCAAGATGTGGAATAACAGAAGAGAGTCACCAGTCATGATAAATTTCAGGTTTCAGAGTAGCAGCCGTGTTAGTCTGTATCCGCAAAAAGAACAGGAGTACTTGTGGCACCGTAGAGACTAACAAATTTATTAGAGCATAAGCTTTCGTGGACTACAGCCCAAGTGGGCTGTGCTCTAATAAATTTGTTAGTCTCTACGGTGCCACAAGTAGTCATGATAAAGGCGTATTTGCGAAACAGTGTGGGAAGTTCACATGGCTCCAGTCTGCTCCATCCCTGATGAGCCAGCGCTATCAGTCTCTCAGGCTGAGCTCTGAAAAGCTCACATTCGCTCCTGCGTATAAGCAAGTGAAGGGCCATCCCAGAGACTGGGCCTCTTCTCTTGAGTTTTTTTTGCACTGCATTGAACTTGTCTTTTAAAGACTAAAATGTCGACCGGTCACCCGAAACCTAATTGGAAAACGGTCAGTCATCAGCAGGGCCAGCTGTCTGAATAATGGTGAAAAGCCCAATGAAACATATTTGGATCAGATCCAGCCGCTCATTTAGAAGAGCAGGTGGGGTAATGACTTACCAAGATCACTATGCAGCACATTTACAGCTGACAGGCATGTTCTGCTGGCAGGCGGGTGTCCCCTGAAGCATTCATCAAATACAAGGTCTTCTCTATATGCCCTGGGAGCTGAGTGGCTCCACAATGAGCTAGGAACCCAAGAAGAAGCGGATGTCCGTACGGGTGTGTCCTCCCCACCCCGGGACCAAACACAGTGCTGCTTAATATAGACGCAGGACCATTGCCAACTTGGGGTAGAGGGTTGAAGTCCGGGATGAGCTGCAAGTGGGTGATCATATTAAACAGCACCATCATGCTATGCAGTAGTAAGCATGCTTTAGGAAAGCTGCAGCTACAGTGACAGCCAACCGCCCAGTTCAACGGCTGCATTTGAAAAAGGTGAAGACACTGGGATGTGTCATCAAAGGGGAAGTACAGCAGTGGCGTAAGTACAAGGCAACTGTTAGACCTCACGATCTGGGCTCAGTCTGGGTCATTATGGTTATAGGAAGGACTAGGGGCAGTACGGTCATTTGCCTGAGAGAGAGACCTTAACGCTGCCTCCATGGCAACACCCTGAGAACATGAGGAAAGTAGACTGCCCTATCCGTCCATAATGTTTTCCTTTTAGCTGTGACCACAAAATCTGGTTTGCCTTAATCTTAATTGCATAGTGGCCTTCTTTATTGTAATTGCATTAGGGAGTTTTTTATGGTCACACAATGTGTGCATAGAAGAATCCCTAAGGACAAATAGTACCTCACCCACCTTCCCTTCCGTATGCTATCTTTCATTTCATCCAATAAAAGATATTACCTCGCCCACCTTCTCTCTCTCTAATATCCTGGGCCACCACGGCTACAACAACACTGCATACTGAAGGCAGTATTCCCCAGGCCTCACTGGGGGCCTGGTTCTACGCAGGGCTGAATATGTTTGTATCCTAATGGGCATTGAGGGTGTTGGTATCTCACTTGATCAGGCCCTTAGACTTGCAACACACAGCCCTGTCATTTTTTAAAACATAAAAATCATCCTTGTGGGCATCCTTTTTTTAAAGGTGGAGTTTAAAAGGAAGAGATCCAATTTTGGGCCAGATCCTGGTCTCAGTTATGCCAGTGTCAGTCTGGAGTAACTCCAATGCAGTTCAAAAGCATTATTTGAAATTCCCCCCTGCCCCCCCCGCCCCACTTGGCTTCTCCACCTTGACTTTTCATGGGTCCATGCTCCACTTCCTCTCCTCCATGGCCAACTTTGCAGGATGTAAAATAATCACATACAATGGTCTCTATGCTGACAAAACTTTGCCAGCTCCCTGGAGTTTTCTGAAAGGATGCCCCTAATGCAGCCAATAGTTACCCCAGATTTACTCCAAGCTAACGGAGTAGAATTTGGCCCAAGAGGTACAGCTAGATGACGCCATTCAGATTTGTGTGTTTATCTGAACCAAAGTTATAAACCTTTTGAAGCTCACCCATTACTAGAAATACCCCAGGAACCAGGCAGGAAATCTCAGCAGCAATTCCCTTGATTAAGATTCAAAGGGTCCCTTTGACGTCAATAGCAAAACTCCCACTGCCTTCAATGGGGCCAGGATTTCACCCAAAACCTCCTTTTCATTTCATGTCTCCCTCTTCACCCCTTCCAAATACTGATCCTGAAAGGAAGCCGGTGAGGGCAAATTGGTCCTGAGGTGCATTTCCGAGACGGTTTCTTTTCTCTGCCCCTTCAGCTTCCTATAACCCTGAGGCTGTGGAGAGGTTCCCTGCAAAGGATATCAAAATGCATCCACTAGTCATGGCTACTGGCCAATAACATGGGACTTTCTAATAGCATTCTCTCACTTCTAAATACTTCCACATGACATACACAGCACCTGCCATTGCTCAGTTACTTTACATGGTCTGTCTTGACTTTCACCTGAATGGGCCAGTTTAATCACAGTGGAATTTCAGGCTTTCAGACAGCAAGGGACAAATCTGCAACGGACCTGCTGAGGTGCACCAGCTATTGCTATCCAAAGAACCACAAGGAGACAGCTGTTAAGATGACGTGAGGGTTGGGTAGGATACATTGAAAGGTGCACTGGAAAGAGTTAAAAAAAAGCTGTGCATTATTTATAACATTTTTTGACTTCCAAAACCTTGTCACAATCAATTTGCTTGTGATTCTCCACGGCAGAAAGTTGCTAGGGGCTTCAGCAGGTACAGAATTGCTATACATTTGCCAGATCAATGTCACCAGAAGTAAACAGTTGCAGCAGGATCACCGCATGCATGCTGGTGACGTTTGCCAGTGATTTACCACAAAGCCACCAGAGACTTGCCAGAGTCGTTGCATGCAGGTTTAGAAATCTCAGTATACAGGGTTATGGTAAATTACTGGCAAACTGGGTTCTACAGAACAGATAGTACTTACAATAGATTTGGCAGATGAGCTACCAAAGTTTTGCCAAGAAACGTCATCAAAACACTCAGCAGTATGATAAGAACAACTTTTGTGGCAAGCGTGCGGAGATTTTTCCGCAACAGGTTGTGTGCCGAAGGGAGTTTTTGTTTTCATCAATCCTGTCAAGCAGTTAATTTTCTTTTCTTTTCTGCTTCTGTTCCTTTTTCTCTTGTTCTCTCCCCACCCCCTGGGGAAATGTCCTTCCGAATCAGAACAAAAGACTAGCCGGATTATGAATTTCAGCTATTAGGAGCACAACGTCTTTTTCTCTTACCGTTTCCTTTTTTCTTCTTTCATCTCCTTGGCTTCCCTGCCATGAAGGTTTGCTGCCAAAATCCACCATGGCTCTTCTCTTTTTCTCTCCTTTAATTCCAGGCAAAATCCAATCCTGAAGTTATTCACTGCCTGGTTTGAGTGAAGTAACGAGGACAAGCTCTGAGAAAACCTTTTCTTCTACTAGTCTCTGGACGAAAAGCTTTGAGTTCCTATTGCTGGGTTGGTGTCTCAGTAGATTAGGGGACAATAGCACAATGATGGTGGTGGTTTTGTCTCAGAAGGCAGAGGTTGGACAGCTGAAATTGGGGGTTGCGTGGGGGAGATAATCTTTTCAATTTCTGAATAAACCGATGAAAGCTTGGCTCCAGTAACTGCTGTTACTGATGCAGTAACAATCCCCTTCTATTAATACCGGGTTGGTATAAAAGCTCATTTAGGGCTCTATCTTGCAAGGTCTGAGCATTCTGACCTCAATCCAACAAAGCACTTTAGTAAGTAGTCCCATTGGATTGCCTCGCATGCTTAAAGGTAAGCACGTGCTTAGGTGCTTTGATAGATGAGGGGCCAGCACGCTCAGTACGTTGCAGGGCCAAGCCCTCACAGCCTAGACAGAGGTGAGATGTAGCAGGGACGTTTCAGGTTGGAGGCATAAGGATATCAAGGGATTAGTTAGTAGGTGGAGTGGTTCTTTAGATGTCAATACAGTCTTTCACCTCTACGTTAGGGGTTGAATCCATTCCAGACCAGGAAGTCGCCTAACCTCGTATTCTGATAGCTCTTCAGTGGTTTATGTCAGTTTCAGTCCAGCTTGGAAGTGAACTGATGTTGACATCACTGAATCTGCTGTTGTTTGCAAAGACTGAATGGAAGCATACCTCCTCTCTAAGGGCTTGTCTATACTTACGCGCTGGTTCGGCGGCAGGCAATCGAACTTCTGGGTTCGATTTATCGCGTCTAGTCTGGACGCAATAAATCAAACTCAGAAGTGCTCCCCGTCGACTCCGGTAATCCTGCTCGCCGCGAGGAGTACGCGGAGTCGACGGGGGAGCCTGCCTGCCGGGTGTGGACCGCGGTAAGTTCGAACTAAGGTACGTCGACTTCAGCTACGTTATTCACGTAGCTGAAGTTGTGTACCTTAGTTCGATTTGGGGGTTTAGTGTAGACCAAGCCTAAGACACATGTAGAAATGATCCCTTTAAATCAAGCATGAGGTAAGACACGGTGAATAATCCATGATGATGACTATTTTAGTCAATTAATTTTGCCTTCCTTTCTGTATAATCATTGTCCATGAGCAGAATGTTATAGCCTTGAATTTATTTCTTGTTTGATGTTATTCACCAGATACATTTTGTGAACAATCTTTGGCCTGTGGGTTGTCTCACCAGCAGTGGGGCATATTTAATATTCAAAATTTGAGTTCTTAGCTAGTTTTGATTGAACACCTAGATCACATGGGATTGTTTCTGTCCCTGACTAGATTAATATAATTTTTGGAATAAAATTTCCATTTCTAATACTTGTGCTTACAAATTCTGAATTTGCTATTTGTGAATAGTCTCCAATATTGGCTTAAAATTTGTTGCTCCAGCAAACATTTCTGCCTGTAAACTTCTTGGCAAGACTACCACAGGAAGCTAGCACAAAAGGGGCATGAACGGAGTCAAAATTAATTACTGAAAAAAAGTTCATGGGTTTTTTTTTAAACTATGAATGATATGCTAGTAGAAGAATCCAGAGGCAGTTTTCTGCTGCTGCTTCTGCTCGTGCTATACACGTATTCTCTGGATAAATATTGCGTGGGACTTCAGTCTTCAGAGCAGTTCATTTGGCATCTTTCATCATTCTTAACTTAAAAAAAAATAAGGATTTTCTGTTAGGGTTAGAGGTGTTTTTTTGTGAAACACGTTGACGAACAGGATACAGAATTGCATCAGCAGTTAACTGATGACACATACAACAGTCTCCATGTGTTACTTATATACAGCCAAGGTCTGTGGACTAGAGACACTACGCTGACTGATATACAGCCAGTGCACTGCATAATATGGATTATATTTCTGTCTTCCCTTGGGCTTTCAGACGACACCTCTGCCTGCCATCTCATGATCCCACCTGAGTCAGTTCATCACGGCTTCCTACCACATGCACTCTCCAGCAACTCCAGCACAGAAGAGAGCTCAACCAAGTTACAGGGCTAGCACATCTCATTCATAGGGTACTATGGGTAGAGCTTGCAAACAAAATTCGTTCACATCGCCCATGAATCAAGGCACGTTACATGTTCATGTTCTTAGCATTATTGTCACATCTTTTGCTGGGGTTTGCAAAACCAAAAGGGAATTTTCCAGGCCCCCACCATAGAAAAAATATTTTGCTGTTAAATGTCTCTCTTTTCTTAGCAAAACAGATGTTTTTTTTATTTGCATGCAGCTTTTTCTGAAGCGTTGCCATATTTACCAGGGAAAGATGGTGTTTGGTGATGGAATTTTACCCTGAAATTAACAAATTCTTGCAAAAGCTTGAGAATTCAGAAAGCAAATGTGTAATAGTTTAGAGCTGCACAGCTTTGTTCATACCGCTAAGATTTTTAAATTCATCTTCTAGCCTCCCCTGTTAGGAGCAAACTGGAGCCAATCCCTGGGTAGATGTGGGTGAAATCTCAGTTCGTTCCAGTTCCAATAAAACACAAATAAGGGCTTAGCCCTACAAGGTGTTGGGTGTTCTCAACTCCCATCCAAGTCAAGGAGCATCGAGGATAGTCAGCACCTTACGTGATCATTAGAAGAGGTGGAGAGAAACCACACATTTATTAAGGATGCCGTAGCCTCCCTCCAGCAGCAAAAGGGAATGGGACAACTTCCCCATTCTGAGCCCTGCCATAGCTCCGTGCGCTGAATGCACAGGGCAGGTGAATACCTCGGACCCACTTCACAATGTTCTTTATAACTTCAGTTGGGAGTCTCACCAAATCCAGGACACTTGGACAACATGTGTTCAGTGCCTCCTGTGACTGACTGACTGAGCATTGCTTAAGGCCCGAACGTGCCACACTTATTCACATAGAGAGGCCGCTAACTTCTCAGAAAGGCCCATTCATTTCAGTGTGATTACTCAAGGAGTAGAGTACTGCTCAGCAGGAACAAGGAAAACACAATCTAGTCCTGAGTGCTTTAGAAGAGCAGTAAGGTTATACTGTGGCCTGTGAGTGTGACTGCACATCCTTAATCTGCCTGATGTTGGGCATGCTGATTCGTCTGAGTCCATGTTCCCCTCGTGCCCAAAGAAATCAGAATTCAATTGCTTTGCTGCTTTATAATTGTGTATTACATTTTCTAATTCAGAGCAATATTTATCACTCAGAATTGACAGCCGCTGGGCTGTTGCTCAGTGTGCAATACTTCGGCAGAGGCGAGATAAGTTGAAGTCTGAAAGCTTTACAGGTTTGACTCACAGCTGGAGGAAGAGAGAATTTTATAGTAAACTCGTATCTGCAGCAAGCTGAAAGCCCATCTGAGGGGGGAAATCATTTTGTCAAATTTAAAATGTACCAGTAGGCAGTGGGGAAAGGAAAATATACGCCTCTTTCTTTAGTAAAGTAGAAATAGGCTGATGTCTGTGTTTACCAGCAGTCAAGACAAAAGAATGTCAAACTGTAGTTTCTATAATGCCAAAAGAAATTCCTGACAGGCAGTCACCTTACTGGATTCTTTGTCTATTATTATTTACTGGCTTTCAGGGCCTGACAGAACTATGTAATAATGATGATCTGTAACTTTTACCACGGAATAGTGGTTAAAAGGTAAAAGTGAACAAAGGAGAAAGTAACTTAGTCATGAAAGTGCAGAAAAATAGGTGTGTTTTCGAGACTGACTGCCTACGTTGCGCCCGCAAAATTTCCACATGCATCCTTATCGTGTTCAAATGCCGTTGTGAGCTCCTGATTCAGGAAAACATTTAAGCAGGTGCTTAAGTCAATCCCTGTTCTGGAAAGCAGTTAAATAAATGCAGGTGCTTGAGAACGTAGCGGTAAATTTTTCAAGAGAAAAGCTCCTCTTTTGCCGTTGCAATTTTGCATGAGCTAGAACTGTGGGGCATGGACTCTTCGATACTGCTCTCCTTTTACTCTACTGACGAACTCAGAGCTTGGCCCAATTTCAGTAAGATTTGAAAAAAACGTGGGCCAAAACAACCAAGGTTTAAGCAAACATGGAAAACTCAGGTCTGTGCACGATTTGGCCTCGAACCAGGTGACACGTGGTGACTTTTGACTCAATTTTGGATTCCTTTAGACTCAAAACTCAAAGCAAAATTCAGGGGTTTTGAACCCACAAGACTTGAACCCCAAAAAACGGTTTTGCCTAAACCTCTGTGAAAGGAACACCGAATTTCACAATGCTCTCTCTCTGTAACTTACGGCTGGTACAAACTACTACTTACGTCGGTGTAACTTATATCACTCAGGGGTGTGAATACGCCCTCCTCCCCAAGCGACGTAAGTTACACCACCCTAAGCGCTGGTGTGGACAGCGCTATGTTGGTGGGAGAGTGTCTCCCGATGACATAGCTATCACCACTCGTGGAGGTCGTCACCAGACCTGCACCACTGTAGAGATTCTAGTGTAGACTAGCCCCTAGTGTAAGACAGTGAGGGTGAGATTAGGTGCTGTACCCGGGGGGAGGATGCGGGAGGTTATGATAGCTTTAAGCCACCTTTGTGTCCTCTTGACCTTGGGCTGTTCTGAGGCCTGGGGCCCTATGTAAGTTAAGGCAGCACTGCCTGGAATCTCCCCAGCGCTGTTCCCACTCCACCCCTACCCTTACCTGCTCCTGCTCTGTATGCTATTGTGATGGGTTGGATCCCAGAAACCCCCTTGGGAGCTGCCACCCAATGTACCAAGACTACTTCTATTCCTGTTTTCCCTGGCAGCTCAGGACTCCAGCACCCTGTCTTGCTGAGCCAGACACTCCCGTCTGCTCCAACACAGACCCAGGGTCTGAATAACTTGCCCCAAAGCTGCAAGTTTACCTGAAAAGTTCCCAGAAGTGTGCTTGTGTTTAGCACTCAGATGCTCAACTCCCAATGGGGTCTAAACCCAAATAAATCCATTTTACCCTGTATAAAGCTTATACAGGGTAAACTCATAAATTGTTCACCCTCTATAACACTGATAGAGAGATATGCACAGCAGTTTGTTTCCCCAGGTATTGATACATACTCTGAGTTAATTAGAAGTAGAAAGTGATTTTATTAACTACAGAAAGTAGGATTTAAGTGGTTCCAACTAGTAACAGACAGAACAAAGTAAGTCACCAAGCAAAATAAAATAAAATGCGCAAATCTATGTCTAATCAAACTGAATACAGATAATCTCACCCTCTGAGATGCTTCAGTAAGTTTTTTCTTAGACTGGACACTTCCAGGCCTGGGCACAATTCTTTCCCCTGGTACAGCTCTTGTTCCAGCTCAGGTGGTAGCTAGGGGATTCTTCATGATGGCTCCTTTCCCTCTGTTCTCTTCCACCACTTATATATCTTTTGCATAAGGCGGGAACCCTTTGTCCCTCTGGGTTTCCACACCCCCCCCCCCACACTGGAAAAGCACCCAGGTTAAAGATGGATTCCAGGTCAGGTGACATGATCACATGTCACTGCAAGACTTCATTACCCACTTGCCAGCACACACACATACAGGAAGACTAACAGTTAAAACACAGCCATCTGCAGACAATGGTCCTGGTTAATGGGAGTCATCAAGATTCCAAACCACTATTAATGGCCCACACTTTGCATAATTACAATAGGCCCTCAGAGTTATATTTCATATTGCTACTTTCAGATACAAGAGTGGTACATTTATACAAATAGGATGATCACACTCAGTAGATTATACGCTTTGTAATGATACCTTACAAGAGACCTTTTGCATGAAGCATATTCCAGTTACATTATATTCACTTCTTATTATGTTTTTATAAAACCATATAGACTGCACAACGTCACAGCTATGACTTGCACGGGGCTTCTTGAGAGGCAGCCGTCCTCTGCAGTGCCTGCACTGGGAAATCCTCCCTCGAGGGGATACCCTTTACGCCACTCCAGCTCTTCTGAATGATTGTCAAAGAGCAGGAGTGGGGGTGAGGATCTCAACCCCTGGGCTCTAGCTTGGCCTTTGTCAGTCCGTGTCAGAGGCTGTCATTACAGCACCATCCTTCCTTGCAGTAATGTTTCCCCTTAATCCCAAAGACCTGAGTTCACAGCCTAGACTTCCCCAACCCCCTCATTTTGAACAGGGTGCCTTGGGTGGTGTAGTGTCTATGATCACAGCAGGGCAGGAGGAAAAGCAATGCCTGGGTTTGTCCTCTTAATTATATGAGACCATTTAAGAAAGATTATTTCTGAGGATTTTCGTGATAAAATTTGTAAATAGCTTCAAGGCTCAACACTATTGGGATGAGCGGATTCGAAGATCTGATGTCCAGATAGAACTGCTGAGCTTTGTCATCCTGCTATATAACCGCTTCCAAGGCCATATTGCTCATGAGAGCGTGCCTTCTAACTTGGACCTAATAGAGAGCTCCTCAGAGGGGTTACATAGGAATGATCGTTAGCAGTGAGCAAATTTGTCCAGGCAAAACTCGGCACATCCTGGCCCCTGACTCTGCCCATTTCTAAAATGGAGACTTTGAGAAGCTCCGGAAATGATTGGCCATTAATCTGGGATGTCTGGATTTTTGGGTACCCAGCTGGAGAAACCCAAAATGATTGGACACTTTTCAAACTTTGGGTCTTAACATTTTTCCTAAGTATCTCCTATCATTTTTGCAGGCATCTATGCTCTGTCTGTAATGATATATGTTTCACTCTATATGCATCCGAAGAAGTGGGCAGTAGCCCACGAAAGCTTATGCTCTAATAAATTTGTTAGTCTCTACGGTGCCACAAGTACTCCTGTTCTTTTTGCGGATACAGACTAACACGGCTGCTACTCTGAAACCTGTAATGATATATTTACTTGCAATGTGTTGTCCATGCACTAGAGATGTCAGTATGCTGCACAGAGTTCCAGACATAGTGTGGTCCCTGGTAATCACAGGACTGAGAGCTGGAACTCAAGCTGTGTTTGAATCTTTCTGTTTGTGTCTGTAGTTTGCAGTGATTCCACGTGTCGGGACACTGTCTGGGATCTAATGCAGAAGGTATCAGGAATATTAAAAGAGCTTTTGATTTAAGGAGCTTTCCAGCCAAATGTTGCAGATTTAGGAGATCTATGTAGGTCTTACTGGAATATGTAGGTGCTTATTGGAACCAAACCCAAATTCCAAATGTCCTGTGGTTAACTCATCACTAGTAGTTCATTCGCCAGTATACTCACTGACCTAAGTCTATTCTTGTTGTGTGAGAGGAACTGCTTTTTTTTGCCTTCATTACCTATAGTGGGTCGAGGACATTCGCTTGCTCTTGTTGGACTTTTATTTTCTCTTGGTTAAAAACTAAGGGATGATGTTCATGGCAACAGAGCATATGCAGCAATAAACATCATCTGCAGTTGATTAAACACTGTAGCCGAGTTGTTTAGTATCCACAAAAGCTGTTTATTGTAAGTATTCTTCAACACTGAGAGCATCATTATAATTATCCAGCATGAGAAAGGAAACAACAAACAAGAACATGAGAAGAAATTTTCCTTCCCTCACAAGGGACTGGAAGTGTTGTTGTGTCTCTTTACAGAACTTCCCAGGGAAGACCATGTTGTTGTGTAGCTGAGAGAGGCAGGAAAGAGAATCTATTCCTTACCAGCAGTCTGAGAGAGAGACAAAGGGTATGTCTACACTGGAACTGGAAGGTGTAATTTTCAGCTCATGTAGACAGACCCGTGTTAGCTCTGATTGGGCTAGCGCACTTAAAGCAAAAGTGTAGCCACAGCAACATGAGCAGATAGCTGTCCCAAGTACGATCCCATCTGAGACCCTATGTATATACTCAGCACAAATAGCTCCTCCCACCAGTAACACCCTTCTATTCTCCCCAAGTACATACCTAGGGTGCTGGATAGGATTGTACTTAGGGCAGCTAGCCTGTCCCATTGCCTGTGCCACCACAGCTTCACTTCTATTTTTAGAGCACTAACTCAATCAGAGCTAATGTGGGTATGTCTTCTTGAGCTGGAAATTACACCGTCAGCTCCATCTTAGACGTACCCTATGAACTGAAGGGACCATTTAGAGCTTGTTTAAGCTTGAAAATTAATTCAGGTTATGGTAGGGTATATATTTAAAGCACAATAGCTATTCCCAAATAACTCCATGTGTGAACACTCTTATTCTGGAATAAGAGGGCCTTATTCCTGCATCCTTTGCCCTGGGTGTGACTCAAGCCAACCCCTTTCTCTCTCCCTGGTGCTTGTTATCACCAATATTAGGAGCAACTTCTCCTCTGTCCTCATATGGGTCGGGTCCTGATTTCTTTTCTGACACCTGGTGCCTCCACCCAAGGTGACTCCTCATGTGCCATGCATAGCGGTGCTGTCCGTTAAGAGCATTAATACTATTACAGCTAGGAAAGCCACTTCTCTAGTTTTAAGCTAGACAGTCCAGTTTCTTCAAGGTTTTGTCGCCTATGTGGCATTGCTATAAAACTAGACATGGTTTTGTCCAATATCATGTATGGGATGGAGGATGTAGCCCTTTTGAAGAGTGCGCTGCTCCGCACCGTGTGGCTGAGGTCATGCTGATGGGTGTGTGTGTGTGTGATGCAGGTGGCAGTGGGCCCACACTGTTCCCAGAAGTACTGGATAATCTGGTACTCTGGGGATTCATAGTGGCCACCCTAATTGTTGCTGGCCAGGAGTGTAATGCCCACTAAACAGCAAACAGTAAAGTAAATAAAACAAACACATCAAAGGAATGACACACCCCAAAACCCAGTATACTAAATGTGGGATGTTGTTGGGAGCAGGAACAGAGGATCTGGGGCAGGAAAGGTTTATGTTTAGCTAATAAGTAACCAATATTAATAAATAAACCAACCCCTCACCTCCCAAAACTCACAACTCATCTCAGCCCCCAGCTCCTTCCCAGGCACTTTCCTAAAACAGACGGTGTGCTGAGTGCGTGTCCTGAGATGGAGCGTTGCCGTGCTGTGGCGTTAGTTGACTTATATAAAAATCCCCTTACTTTATCTTCTGGGTGGGGGAGGTCCTCTCCTGGCTCCACCAGGCTCGCTGGCTCCCTGATCTGGAACCCTCCTGGGCTCACAGGAGCCGGAGACAGGTTAGATCTCTCTTTGCTGGATGCTGGTCTCTGCAGTGCTGGAATTGCCTGATCCATGCTGCTAGATCTCCCCGCAGTGCACAAACTCTCCTTTGGGGCGGAGAAGGGGGATAGCGGGGACTCCCTGAGCAGTGCTGTTTCTCACCCAGATTCCACACTCAAAAGAGAAACTAAATTGTCTCTGTGTTTGAGTCAGGCTGTCCCATTCTGGGAAACAGGGTCTGAGAGCTCCAGCAGTAATCCTTTTTGTGGCCTTTCTAGAGGCTTTGTCCGGAGCCCCAGGAGCTGGCAAACTCCAAGTGAGGATTACAGTCCTGATTAGCTGAATCAAGGTTCAAAGACAAAGCCCTTAGATTGATCTTCTAAGGCCGGATTCTTAAACCATCCCTCACGCTGGTGATTGCAATGGAACTAATCGTGTGAGCTCGCTATTCATTAGTGCAAGGGTTTCACAACGGGGCCCTTCGGGATTCCATCTCAGACCGGGTTAAGGAACAGTGATGGGGCAGCGTGGGGGAAACTTGCCTTGCTTTACCACTTCCTGTCCTATACCTGTTCTGTAGACAGCAACGACTACTGTCTCCAGCAGTGCTTAAGTCCTAAAAAATGGAGTTCTGGAATGCACTTCCAGTGCTATCGGGGTGCAACCAGAATTTTCCTAAGGAGGAGGCCCAGGCCAGCTACCAAGTAGCAGAAGTCACTACAAAAGGTGTATGTGGAGGTGGGGAGCCCCAGAGGAAGGGGAAGCTGGTGGGGCAGTGGGAACTGCACTGCTGTTTATCTGATGCTCTTCAGGAGCTCAGAATGTCCCTTAAATGTTGCTTTGTACTTGGTATTGTTTGTTTGTTTGAGAGAGACATGGAATGTGCTAGGAAGGAGTGACGTGATGGGGGACACACAGGATGACATGTTCAAACTTGGCACTGAAAGCCATGTTTCGGCACCTACATAATTAGCTTGACTTTGAAAGATACTAAGAACCTTCTGCTCCCATTGACTTCACTAGGAATTTTGCCTGTGTAAGGACTTCAAGATTTTGAACTACTATCTTTAGCAGGAGGGTTGGGATTCTTCCTGTCCCATTACAAATGGGAGTGGGTAGGGTTATCCCTTCATGGTTTCATTTCTTACTCACAAGCTCATTCCCCTTGACTGTGTTGAACATCAGCTAATGTTTTAATCAGATATCAGAGACAGGGGACTATGGGAAACATTTGCAATGGAAGTCTAGCTTACATGGAACTTTGTCAGGTTTCATCCCAGGCTTATTGAAAGGTTCACGAACTTTCAAATGAACCTTGGCCCAGTTTTGAGAAAATCTGGGCCATGTTACAGATTCACATTGAAGCCAGATAAAACTTTGGCTTCTCACTCTTTAGGGTTTGTTTGTTTTGTTTTTAAATCCAAGCCAAATGAGACTTGACAGTTTTGTACTGGATTTGAACGTGACCCAGAAACTAAACCCCAGGGCGCTGCAAAGTCAGGTGAACTGAAACCAGGCTTATGTTTTGTGTGAGCTTCCTTTGAACCAAAATTGCTGAATTTTGCACAGATCTTGTAAGGAGATCTGACAGGAAGCGCCGACAAACCCTGGATCAGAACATTAGCTCACTGATATGATTCCAGCTGCGGTAGATAGATATTCCACTGTACTTTTATTTCTTGCAATTTAAATATTAAATGGTATCATTTAAATGGTAACAATTTTTGCCACTTCCATAAATGTCTCCTCTCCTACCCATCAACCAAAGGGCCCCACTTCCAGTATCACTGTTTACTAAATAATGCCCTTTCTTTAGTTCCTGGTACAAAAACTTTTTGGAACTGACCATTCACCTAGAGATAAGTGGAGATGTGGACGCTGACTATCTGAAAAGATAGCACACAGCTAGAGCGGGGTGAATAACTGATTTTGTGGCTAGGTGGCAAAAACAAAACAGAGCAGGTTGAATCGAATCTGAAATTTTTAAAAATTTCCAGTGAATTGACAAGGTGCATTTCAAGTCTGTTCCAGAGTGGGGATCTGAACCTGGTTCTCCCAAATCCTGCATAACATGCCTTAGTTACTGGGCTAAATCTTCTAGGGGGTGCAGAATTGCCACCACCATCTCCTCCTCTTGCTATTTTGTGACTGGCCAAAATTATTCATGGCCAATTTACAAATAGTGTCAGGTCGACTGAAGTTGCATTTTTCATCAATTGAACTATTAGCCTGAAATATTGCACTCAGCTCTACGATAGGGCAAAACATAGCATGTTCTTTTGAGGCTCTGAGGACCCGACAGGATTCACTTTCCTATTAGCTTCCCAACCTGAACGTTACAGTTGAGTTTGCAGGTGCTGAAGATAACCACCCCGTGCAAATTTGCTAACTGCAATGAGCACAGAAGGAGAGTCCCTACAGCTGAATTTACCCACCTCCCCACTCCATCTCTTACCACTCCTAGAACTAGACCCTCCTGCACCCTTGGGGGGAAGGGAGGTTTTCCAGCTTCTGAACTGCAGGAGCAACTTGTGTCCCAACATCTTTGAGGTTTATGGAGAATTTCAATTCTGAATCCAAGGCTCATTTCAAGAGGTTGTAAGGTTTGATGGAGATATTTCCTATGCCAGCGTCCATAGAAGTTTCCCTTGATATTGCTATTTTCTCCAGAGATTTAGGCGGTGTTGCAATGCTCTCCCTCCAGGACAACAATGGCTGCCCCACGTGCTGTCTCCTTGTGCCGCTGGCCTTACAGAGACAAGGCAGCTACCAGCAGCAACCGTAAGCAAACACTTGGGTTTGAAAGAGGATTGACAGTTTTCTGCCTACTATACATCACAGTGGAAAGTGGGGGGTGGAATTTTCCTTGAATAGAATGATTGGGTACATGAATGGGAGTCCCCATTGTCTAGTGAATCCAGCCTCACTATAACCACTAAGGAGGGTGTGCATGTCCTGCAGTGCTGAATGGGTTAACTAGTACGCAGTCACTCTTTTCTTCTGGGTCCTTTGTTGTGTTCTCTATTCATGCGCTCATTGTTTATGACTCAAATGCTTCTTTTCCTGCTTAGGATCATTACCATATCCCCTGCTGGGTCACAAGAATTTGCTCTCTGGCGGATTAGAGCAATAGTTCTCTCTCCGCTCTGGAAGATGTGCCCTGGAATTCAGCCGTGGCCCAAAAAGTCAGGAAATCATGCTGAGGAAAGTAAGAGTCTGGCCCATTTGGTTTCTAAAGAGCCCCCAGAAAGGAGGACACAGCTTGAAGCTGTAACTTCTTCCCCTTCCCGTCTGGGGCTACATTTTGAAGGAAGTGGCTGGTTTGCTCAGCTAAGGGCCATATTTTTAAAAAAAGGCATGAAATGCCCTGCACAAAATATATGGACAATTACAAGCTTCATTAGAATGCAGTTATTGCAATTGTGCAAGCCAATCCAGAACTGGGCACACAAATGACAGTAAATCGTTAAGTGCAGGATTTTCTGACTTGCATGCACAATTACAGTGACCATGCATACAAATTAGGCAAGAAACTGCATACCTAACTTCAATCTAATGCCTAGATATAGGTGAATAAGCTGGGAATCAGCAGCATATATTTTTAACAGTTGCTTATTTTCTCATAAAATACTTTTCAGCAGCAAAAATTGCTTTACAAACAAATCTTGGATGCTCTTATGCATCACATTGTGATAGGAACATACTCCATCAATGAACAGGAGAAAGAAATGGCAAGATCATGACCATTATTAGAGTGTTCCAACCTTTCCCAATTGCATATAAACATTGTGATATAGCTTTCAAAGGAATATCCTTGACGGTTTGGTCCCCAAAGCAACTGGGAAAAGAAAGGAGAAAACCATAATGCAGTTGTCCTGGGAATGGCTTTTAGAGGAGCTGCCTCTGACTGGCTGGGTGTGAATCAGACTAGAAAAGCTAGTCAGGGAGACAGTGACTTGAAGAGTACTGGAAGGCTGTCAAAGACTCAGATTTTTATGGCCAGAAAGGACCATTATGATCATCTAGACTCTCTGACCTGTGTGATGCAGGAGGTCAACCCCACCCAATAATCTCTGCATCAAGCCCACAACTTTAGGTATCTTTTCTATAAAATAAGCTCTAAACAAGTCTTTATTGAAAAACTTCAAGTTATGGAGAATTCTGCACATTCATAGGTAAGTTGTTCTAATTATTAAATACCCTCACTGTTAAAAAAACCCTGCTTTTATTTATAGTCTGAATTAGTCTAGCTTCAGTGTCTAATCCTTTTTCTGATAGTGTAAAGAGTCTCTACGATCAGGAATCTCTTCCCTGTGTAGATACTTGTAGACCATCATCAAATCACATCTTAACCTTCTCTTGGATAAATGAATAGAACGGGCTTTGTAAGTCTCTTACTGTAAGGCATGTTTTCCAGACCTCAGATCTTCTTGTGGGGAATGCCTAACTCCTGGGAAAGTCAACCCTGATGGAAAAGCATATTCAGGAATTGGCCTAAATGAAGATGGAGTGAATTATGCTTGTGCAATATTCGTTCTGGGGGGCTTGTCTCTGGCAAAGTACATGTGTGTTCTTTTCCCACTAACCAGGGCCGGCTCCAGGCACCAGATTACCAAGCAGGTGCTGGGGGCGACCACTTCGGAGAGGGGCGGCACGTCCAGCTGTTTGGCGGCAATTCGGCGGACGGTCCCTCACTCCTGCTCGGAGCGAAGGACCTCCCACTGAATTGCCGCCGCAGATCACAATCGCGGCTTTTTTTTGTTTGTCTGGCTGCTTGGGGCGGCCAAAACCCTGGATCCCGCCATGCCACTAACATTCCAGTCATCTATGCAAGCCTGCCTAGTGGAGTTAACTGATGCTTTGGTGGGAAATGGCACGTTTAGTGACAGGAATGGCTTGAATAAAGGAAAGAATGGCATTTTCCCTCGATTAATCTGATTGTGGAAAAAGGACCGTGTTCTAGCAATAATTATTGCATTTACAGAAAGCTAGTATCTTCCTAAAGACCAGCTTGTCTTGTTACATCCATTCAGACTGAAGTTTTGGAAAGATTGACAGAATGGATGTACACCTCCTTCCACCAGATCTGAACTTTTTTCTTGGTGTCTTTTTGTTGTTGTTGTTCCATAAGTCTCAACATTTTATAATTATTGGGATGGGTGAATAGATTTTAATTAAAATAAGAGCTGGCAAGAATGTTTGCCCAAACGGAACCTTTTCTGAGTCTGGAAAAAGGTTGATTACCTCTCCCCCACATTACTGCACACTTCAGTAAGAGCCAAAAATGGTACATGTTAAAATACCATAAGAAAAGCTGTCCGTGAGATATTTCTTACCTGACCTCAGATAAGCTGGTCTTGGAGACTTGGAGAGCTGGTAAAAAAATAAAAATAAAAAGTAAGTATATTTCATGAAAGTATTTTGAAAGAAATGCAAATTTCTTGTGTTTTGTTCAAAATTTTCCATGACAGTTTACATTTTTTAAGTGAAAAATATAAAAAAATTGCATTTTTTAAATGAAATTTTTCATTTTGGTGGAAAAAATACTTCCTCTCACCTTCTTACATGTTTTCCATTGGTGAAGAAAAAGGGGCTTGGAGTTTTAAAAGTGTGTGGCTTCCTCATACTTTTTTACTTATTTACATCTTCCTCCACAGTTAATGGAACTTCTGCTCCTAAATCACCTAGGGCTTTGTCTACACAAGGAAGTTAATTCAGATTAATATAGGGTGTGAATTTTAGAGTGGAATAGCTATTTCACTATGTGTGGATGCTTTTATTTTGGAATAAGAGTGCCTGATTCTGAATCAGCCTAATAAGGCACTTTAGTTGCAGAATCAGATTAACAACACAGGAATAGTAAATCAGGAATAGCTATTCCAGAATAACTCCCCATATAGACAAGCCCTTATGGAAATTCCCACAGACAAACATTTGGATGCTGATCTGAACTGAACAGATGCTTTTAAGTTTCACCCATTGCTACCACACTATTCTCACATTTTAGTGCATATGTCTATGTTTTTAAACATTCAAATTCTGAAACACTTTTCCTTTTCCTGTTCTGATCAACTATCATCCTGCAAAATGTCTCACTTAAAAATTGTAGGGAGTCTGCAAAAATCAGCGTGTTGTATCCTGTTGCTCGATTCACGTTCTTAACAAGTACAGTGAAAATTTACT
The DNA here is from genome assembly GCF_011386835.1 of Chrysemys picta bellii. Lineage (NCBI taxonomy): Eukaryota > Metazoa > Chordata > Testudines > Emydidae > Chrysemys > Chrysemys picta. Next base: position 105,347,780 of record NC_088798.1, read on the forward strand.
GGCGCTCATCATCTCATTGCAGCGACATTAGCTCTGATCTACCATGGCTAAGATTGATGCCTTAACACTTAAAACAAAGGTCTTTCCTTTGTCTTGATCTCTGGAATCTACCCAAGTTCATCATTTTAATAACAAATAGAGTGTTTTGCACAGTTGTCTGCTAAAGTTTTCCTCTCTTTATCCATTTTCCCCCTCAGCCACAGCTTTCAGAAACAGTTGCATCCCCCCACATCTTTTCAAGGTCAAGGTCAAGTCTGATGATTTATGCGCTGGGACATGTCATGCGTCGGCCATATTACGCGGCATTGTGTGACAAGACAATACAGCAATATGCAATGGGACCGCAGCAACCTAACAATGTCACAGCAATGAGGCAAAAGAAGATGATCAGCTCTCATGAAATAGACTGCTCGTAGTTTGCAGCCTGATTCGGTTTCCAGACAGGAAGCTAGGCAAATGGAGATGAGTGTGGGCCTTTATAAAATCCCAAGGCCAAATGGGGAGAGATTTATCTATAGGCATTGCTCGGACTGGCTGAAAAATCCATTGTCTAAGTGTTTATTTTTTATTATAATGAGAATCTCTTCAACAGGCGTGAGTTACTATTAGGAACAAATGAACCTAACTGGTTGCTAGCAAGTAGGGTGACCACCTGTCTCGTGCTGTGAAGGACATCCCTGATTTGGTGCCTAATGCCCCTTATCCAATGGGAAACACGTGAAGGAATTTAATCAGATTCAAAGTATATTTTCAAGCAGTAATGAGCATTCTGTGATGCAAATGTAGGGGTTCATACCAAGCATAAAACCTTATGAGGTGGGCTCCTTAAGAACAAGTTTTGTCCTTTATTACTCATACAGGGTCCCTGTAGGAGAGGTGGTCACCCAACTGGCTAGTGATAACCTGCAGTGTGGGAAATAAAACAGGAGCTGACTCACTAGTGAAGAGAAGATGAATTATAGGGTGAGAGGGAGAAGGGATGCAGTATATACAATGGGCAGCGCACAGCCTGGTGGGTTGTTCTCCATCCTTTTATGTCTTTTAGGGATTGGGAAGCCACATGGAATGAGGTTTCTCATGGTTTCCATATGTCATAAGAAAAGATGGATGGTTTGAGCTGTGATTTGCTTTGTTTTGGGGCTTGCTTAGTTGTGAATTGGGATTGGAAAGGAAACTCTGTCTATCAAATTCAGTTAGCTCTAATGCTGGCCTGCGCTATGTCTCAGAGATGCTTTCCTGCATCAGTGATATATTCTTGGCCTTACAAGTGGTGGTTCTCAGATTGAATGTTACGAACTAGCCCTGGATTGCAGAGCCTGTTCCCATTGACTTGCAGAGAAAATCATAGAATATCAGGGTTGGAAGGGACCTCCGGAGGTCATCTAGTCCAACCCCCTGCTCAAAGCAGGACCAATTCCCAACTAAATCAACGCACTAAGAGTGCAGCATGCTCAGGTCCGTGTTCTGGATGTTGGGAACAAGATGGGTGTCTCTTACAACGTGCTCTTCAGAAAGAAAACATTAGAGAGATTCACTGCCCTAAAATACACACGGTTCAATACAGTTTTGGTAAGGACCCGACAGGTCATGTATTGCCAGGCACAAAAGGGCTCCAAATAAAAACACCATCTTTTCTCTCTCTGGGTTTGGAGAGAGAGTGTGTCTTTATTGAGTCTGAAATGATTCTAATTAATGTTATCAAAAGCGTGACATTTAATTAACTAAATAACATGTTGAGCCTAATGATAACATATTTCAATGCACCACAGGCAGCAGTGAGCTTTGTAGACTAATTCAGAAAGAGTGCCAGGGATTAGAGCAGGAGGAACTGTTGGCTGATCCGGACATACCTATCTCCAAGGAGAGCTGGAGAAGCTAGCATGGTGTGGGGGAGGGGATAGCAGAGAGGATGCTAGCAATAACGCACCTCTGATCTGAGACCTCAGATAGGTCCACAGGATCCTGATGCGAAGGTTGGTTTACCTGTTTTTTCCCCCCATGTTCTTTTTATAACATTCATCTGCCACTAAAATGAGTGTAGAATGGACCAGTCTTCTGTTCTTGCGCCAGAACTGGTCAGTGAAAAAAGCCTTTGTCTTAACATTACCAATTTTTATGTCTTTTTTTGATGAATTTACTGAAATGGGAAATTTTCAAAAATGAAATTTTTAAAAAGTGTGACATTAAAAATTCTACTCCACGACAAAGGCGGCCAATCAAAAGTTACAGTAGAAAAAAAGGAGGGGGAGAGAAATCAACCCCTCCATATCTTTTGTTTTGCTATTTTGTAACTTTTTATTGGTCAACTTAGTCATATGGGCTTTTCCCCCCCAAAAAATGTGTGTTTATATCAAATATTTCTTAAAATGCTTCTTTAAAAAAGAAAACAAAAAAATACAAATTAAATAATTGATGATGAAATGAATAATGGAGATTTTTCAAGTTCCCTGGGAGGATATTAGCTGCCCCGTGAGATGTTACAGTGTCCCAGGGTTGGTCTATACTTGGAGCTGGGGGTGTGATTCCCAGCTCGAGGAGCTATACTCATTCTAGCTCTCATCAATCAGTAGTGTAGCCACGGTAGCATGGGCAGTGTTGAGTGGTGGAAGGTGCTACTTGCCTTGAGTACAAATCCATTCAGACCTTCTGGGTATGTGCCTGGGCAGCTAGTACAAGCCACTGCTGATGCTACTGCAGCGACACTAATGTTTTTAGTATGTCTCCTAGAGCTGAGAAGCACGCCCCAGATCCAAGTGTAGATGTAGCCTCAGTAACCCAAGTAAAATGTACCATTGGTGGAGCTACACCTTTTGCCATTGAGGGACTGAAGATTATTCACTTTCCCATAGTGGAAATACAGTGCAGGGGTTTCTAAAGTGGGTGTTAACTGACTTTTTATTTCTAAGACATGTTGATGTGCTTCACCCCACCCAGAGCAGGTACAGCTGCCTACAGATGTGGGGCTGGGTTTCTGAAGGTATTCTTGATGACTCACCCTTCATTGCAATTAGAGTGCAGGCAGAAAGGCAGATTATAGCTCAGGTGTAGTGCAGGCGGGAAGCAGGAGCAGAAGATATGAGACTGTTAAGTACAGTAGAACAGCTGGTGAACAGGCATTGGGTATAACAGAGACAAGTTGAGAGGTGGCAGTGAGGTGCAGGTAGGATGAAAGGTTGCTGATAACATAGGCAAGAGACAGGTGTGTAGTACAGGCTGCGAGCATCCTGACATAAGAACATAAGAATGACCATAGTGTCTCAAACCAATGGTCCATCTAGCCCAGTATCCTGTCTTCTGACAGTGGCTGGTGCCAGATGCTTCAGAGGGAATGAACTGAAAAGGGCAATTTATTGAGTGAGCCATCCCGTCATCCAGTCCCAGGTTCTGGCAGTTGGAGGTTTAGGGACACCCAGAACATGGGGCTGCATTCCCGATCATCTTGTCTAATTGCCATCGATGAACCTATTCTCCATGGACTTATCTAAATCTTTTTTGAACCCAGTTATACTTTTGGCCTTCACAACATCCCCTGGCAACGAGTTCCACAGGTTGGTTGTGTGAAGAAGTACTTCCTTATGTTTGTTTTAAACCTACCTCTTATTCATTTAATTGGGTGACCCCTGGTTCATGTGTTATGTGACGGGATAAATAACAGTTCCTTATTTGCTTCCTCCTCTGCATTCATGATTTTATAGATCTCTATCATGTCACCCCTTAGTTGTCTCTTTTCTAAGCTGAACAGTCTTTTTAATCTCCCCTCATATGTTCCATACCTCAAATAATTTCTCTGTACTTTTTCCAATTCTAATGTATTTTGGGTTTGGTTTTTTTTGAGATAGGGGTGACCAAAACTGCATGCAGTGCTTGAGGAAATCACAAGCTTGCAATGTAATTAGTAACCCCTAATTAAATTACACTCTCAGATATTCAAGCCCAGCACTGTTTTATTGACCAAAAGCCAAAGACATTCGTGCATGTCTTTTAATGTCAGCTTGGAGTTGCTTTATATTAAAAATTGTATTTGGGGATATCATCCAGGCCGATGTCCATGCTGCCTGGGGTGTGTGTGTGTGTCTGTGTGTGTGTGTGTGTGTGTGTGTGTGTGTGGGGAGGATATAAGATTTGATGGAGAATGGAACATGCTGCTCTGATGGCTGAGGGTTCCATGGAGTGTGCTGCTGACCCCGGGAGCCTTTCCCAGGCTGAGTTTGGTAACATGGGGGAATATGATAAGGTATTGCTCTCTCCAGGAACTTTATTTGCATAGTAATGGGATGGAGTAGGACTGCAGTGGCCCTGCAGCACTGCCATCATTACAATGTACTACCAGGGTTACATTTCCATAGCAAAAGCATGCATATTAAAAAGGTGGGCGACACCTCCTTGCATTCTCCAAATGAGTTGAGGAATTGGCAACAATGACGCTAAGGTCGTCTCCGAAGACGAACAGGGGGCGTCGGGCGCTTCTGATTCGCATTGTTTTTCATTCTTCCTTGTGAGTGCGAGGGAAGGGGGGCGGCCGTGGTTGTCGTGCGAGGGGCCGGGCTTCCACTGCGGTATTGTACTCAATATTCCAATCACCTTGCAAGTCAAGACGGCTCGTGGAGCTTGCAGTGGTGTCAGAGTGAAAAACGAGCAATGCTGTCATGCTTGGCCAGGCGGTGGCTGTCGGCTCCTGATTGAGTGCGGTGCTGCAGTGTGTTCCTTTTCGTATAAACCACTTCGGTGCAGGGCTGTTGGGGTGTTTTTTTTTTTTTTTTTATTTTAAAGTGAAAGCTGAGATCTAACAATGACGGCTCTCCCGACCGGCGGCTATAACCTCCTGTCCTGGGTTCCTCCTGCGGGTCGTCAGTCATTTGCAAAGACGCAGGAGGGGAGCGGGCTTGGTTGGGCGGCGTGTGACGTATTTTTCTTCTCCCTCTCTTGTTTTTATTTACTGAGCGAGTGGGTAGAAGCAATTTCCTGTGGCGAAAGGCAGGGGGGGAGCGAGGGGTGAGATTTTTCTAGCAGGAGGCTTCACCGCGGCAAGGGAGCGCTGACCCCTCTGGATGCTGTTAACCGAACCACAGTGAACCTTTTTCATTGTTACAGATGCATGACCGAGGCAACCATGCTGCTTCTCCGGTTCTCTCCGGGAGAATTCGGTGTGGGCACGGTGGGACCCATCAGCTCGCCTCTGCATCAAAGCAACGGCATGAGCAAGGCTGGTGTGTGAAAGTGAGAGAAGGAAAGTACTAGTTCAAGGCAACCAGAGTGGTGAGAAATGCTACACAGGCTTTTCCCACACAGCTCTGCCAAGCACTTCAGTTAGGATCTACGGCACCCTTTGCTAGTCCAGCCCGGGTTTTTCCCACACCGCTCTGCTGGGCAACCTCAGTCCTGGCCTGTGATCCCCCTGATACTCTGATCCTGACAGCCAGTCACAGCTCTGTCAATGCATCTTACTCCTGCAGTGCAGCACCCTCTGCTTGTCCAGAGTTGTCCCTCTTCCCCTCCACGCGAGAGAGAAGGGGGGAGCTACCCTTGAGGGCTGCCTATCCCATTACTAAAGCCTCTGCCTCAGAATTCATATTGGTGGGGGGTGAATATAATTATTACCCATCTGACGTCTGTTTGGAAGGAGGTGGTGGTCTCAGGCCACTCTCTCATGAGCAAGTCACACTCTCAACCCCCCCAAAGGAACGAAAGAACCTCCTGGAGCTGCTCTTCTCAGCCTCTTCCGCCTTGTGCAGAGACGCCGAATGCGCCTGTCTGTGCAGTGAGTTTGTGATACAAACATGCGCCCATCAGAATCTAGGAGGAATCTAGGCATCACCTTGGATGAGCACTGGCCAAAGCTAGCCCGTGGGGGTGATATCAGAGCCATGCACCAACTTCCAATGGTGCCTGGCAGAAGCTCCACTGTGCAAAAAGAACAAAGCCCTCGTGCCCAGAACTGTAGGTCAAGTAGATTAAAGAAAGAAGGTGGAAAGGAGAAGATATTTAGGCTCTGTCTACACTACGCACCTTTTAGTGACACAGTTGTGCCGCTGCAGCTGTGCAGTGTACCCGCTCTTTGTCGGCGGGAGGGGACTCTACTGCTGACAGAAAGAATTCCACCCCCAATGAGAGGCGGTAGCTTTCTCAGCAGGAGAGCTCTCCAACCAACAAAGCACTGTTCACACTGGTGCTTTTCTGTCGGTAAAACTTTTGTTGTTCGGGGGGGGGGGGGGTGTATTTTTTTCACACCTCTGAATGACAAAAGTTTTACCGAGAAAGTCCAGTGTGGACAATGCCTTAGTATTTCCCCTTCTATTTCCTTTTCCTTTCTGTAAAAGGTAAGGGATTTCCTCTTAACATTTTGTAAGGAGATGTTTCTAAGGGCAGGTCTTCACTACGGGGGGGGGGGGGGGTCGATTTAAGATACGCAAATTCAGCTACGCGAATAGTGTAGCTGAATTCGACCTATCGGAGCTGACTTACCCCGCTGTGAGGACGGGGTAAGTCAGCTCCCCGTCAATGGCGCTTACTCCCACCTCCGCTGGTGGAGTAAGAGCGTCGATTTGGGGATCGATTGTCGCGTCCCGACGAGACGCGATAATTTGATCCCCGAGAGATCAATTTCTACCCGCCGATTCAGGCGGGTAGTGTAGACCTAGCCTTAATTAAAAACTATAAAACATTTTAAAGTAATATTCACCCACAATTTATGGTGCCTATTTCTCGTTTAAGCCTTAAACAAACAGCGGTACTTCAAAACAAACAAATAAATAAAGTGTCATAACTAACTTGTGAAAGGACAGTAAGGGAACAAAACAAAACATAGCAGATTTCAATGCAACTAACATCTGGGACCAAATTGTAAATGCCTTTAACAATATAGGAACACATTCATGGATTCGTGTACGTTCAGATATATGAATAGTGCTTCAGCTTGTAATTGTTATAGCATTGTTAATAATCGATTGCCAAATGAAAATTGCAATTCAAGAACTGCCAGCTAAAATAAATAACACAAAATCAAAGCACTTCTTAACAAAAAAATAAAAAATAAAACCTCTTTTTGTCCCTTTAAAGCCAACAAAATCTCAAATAAAAAATATAAAAAATAAAACAGGAATTAAATAAAGTTACCTCTTGTAAAATAATAAAAACATAAATGTATTCAATAAATCATATATTAACTAGTAATATATAAATATTATAAAAACAATAAAAACATTAGTCTAATTTAATGTTATCAATACAACCTTTAACCTTTAAAAATACAAACAAAACCTTCTTAAGTATCCTGTTGTTCAGTTTTTAAAATGTCCCTAACTTTCTCTAACTTAAATACAGAGCAAAAAAGTCATTGTAATCTACCAAACATAGTAACCCCCCCCAAATCCCCATCATATAATACATTATATAATATGTGTATTAACAATAACAGTTATTAAAAGTATAATATAAAATTAACAAATAATAATTCATTATTATTATTATTAACATATACAAATGTTAATGAAAGTAAGTTGTCATCTTAAACATAAAAAAAGTATTAAAACATAAGTCCTTGCTTTTGTTTATATATATGCAGCCAATTAATTGGCCTGTCATATCCCCAACTAATCACTTAAAGGTGGTATTTTGTACCAATGTTAAAATAATCCTTTCCCTTAAATTTAAACTCAAAAGTAGCTGCAGTCTTTCTCTGCTCCAGCAAGCAATAATTGTCCACTTTACTAGGTTTATAAAATAGCCTCTAGGCCTGGCTGGTGGTCCTAAAATACCCTTACAGCTTTAACTTGTTCTCTCCCATTGCCTCCAGATATGAATTTTACCTAGTGCAAGAGTGCTGGTGCAGACGGGCTTTCAGCAGGTTAGCCTCTGTGCCATCTAAGTCTTCTCAGAGCTCATCGAGATGGTGTGATTAAAATGCAGATGGTCGGTTTACTACAACTCTTCCAGCTTCGCTACCGGAGGAGGACCTAGAGCTGTGATGGGAAATTTTAAGAACAATGGAAGTGTCAATATAGCCCTATATTAGAGACATAGGCCACACTTTTCTCGACTAATTTTTTTTTCCAGAATACAATACAACATAGACTCATCTCCAGTTGAGGGGAAAAGTACATCACTCTGTGGATTGCATACAAGTTGGCTTTGTATGACATTGCAAACTCCTTTTGCTTCTTGTGTTGCCTCTCGTGGTTATAGTGATTTGCCTCTGCTCTTGTTTGCCACCTCAAGCATTCCTGAACTGGTGACTGCCTAGTTGCTTGTCCTGCTCTACTGTATTTTCTGTTTACTCCATTAGTGGTGGTCAAGTTGACCAAAACATGAAAACAACACAAGCTCAACCATCTATTAATCCTCATAGCTTCAAGTGGAGTTCAGCGCTCACTTAATATCCATCCTCCTCCCGTTCTGTCCTAGAATCCAGACAAGAACTGCTCATAATAACATGTTTTCTAAAAGAGTGAACCATGGTCGTGTAGGATAGGTTCACATGAACTTTGACCAAAACCTTGAACATTACCGACTGTGCACTCCCTAGTATGTTTCTGTGAGCGGGTCTGCCGAACGTCTCCACTACAAAGCGACATATAGAGGAGTGACAGCCAGAGAGACTCTTCTCTTTAGCACATCTGGTATTGCCATTGTCTGAAGACCACAAAGGTCTCCAAGCGAATGTCGGCTTGGTCAGTGGGAAGATTTCACTTGTGGTGACTCCAGCTATGGGAGATCAGGGTGGGGAGTCTTTTATTTCACCCTTGTGGTGACTGGCCCCCTGTTGGCAAACAGGAGCCATAGATTTGTCCATATAGAACATTTCTAAAAATGAATTAATAGTTTTCTAAACTTTTTTTCCAAGTAAAATAAATTTACTGTAAATATGAGAGAAACCATGACATTGACATTCGGCAGATGTGATAGACTGCATTTGTTGCAGCAGAGATAGTTGGATGTTTGTAGACGTCCCCCCCTCGCAGGGTCCTAGAGCCCAGTCTCCAACTTGAACCCAAACATCTACACCGCAATTAAACAGCCGCTTAGCCCAAACCCCTTAGCCCGGGTCAGCTGGCACAGGGCAGCTGCAGATTTTTAATTGGAGTGTAGACGTACCCAATGAGATGCTCAGCTACCATGGTAATGGAGACCTGATAAGTACTGAAGGTGGCTAGAAGCATTAGTGGGTTTATCCTTGATACCCCTATAAGGTACATAAGTGGTACCTTCATTCTCCAGAAGGGGACCTGCATAGACTGTGGGTATGTCTACACTACCCACCGGATTGGTGGGCAGCAATCAATCCAGCGGGGATCGATTTATCGCCTCTAGTCTAGATAAATCGACCCCTGAGCCCTCTCCCATTGACTCCTGTACTCCACCACCACGAGAGGTGCAGGCAGTTGATGGGGGAGCATCAGCAGTCAACTCACCGCGATGAAGACACCACAGGAAGTCGATCTCAGTACGTCGACTTCACCTATGCTATTCACGGAGCTGAAGTTGCGTAACTTAGATCGATCTCCCCCTTAGTGTAGACCAGGGCTAAGTAACTTGTTCAAGGTTCCAGAGGAAGTCTGAAGCTGAGCTGGGACTCAAATCCCCATAGTCCAGTGCTTCACCCACTAAACCATCCTTCCTGCTTGTGTGCCTCTTTATTCTCTGTGAAAGGCATTTGGGGACAGGAAATGACATCCAACAACGGTAGAGCTGTTGCTGTTGCTTCCATGTTTAAATGCACCAATTAGTTTAACTAGAGAGGGAGGGAAGGGGGAAGCAGCGCCTAACCCTCGAGCCTTGAATCTACACCAGAAGGTGACTCACAGGAGGGCAGAAACTGGGTGTCCAACCTCCAGGTTATCGAGTGTAACATGAGGAAAAGTCCTACTGCTGCCAGGTATATAGAGGAGATGGTGGGCATGGTTGGGGATAAAGATTAGCTCAGGGATGGGGGCGTCTTCCACCCAGGCAGCAGCAGCTAGTGGGGCTTATCTGACCCCCTACCTGACAGGCTGTGCTTAGAAACCAAAGAGAGAGTTAAAAATAATATTGAAAAGCAACAATAGGTGGTGGAGGGAGCTGTAAAGCCATCAGAAGAGAGGGGTTGGCTCCTTAGGCTTGGGGGAGGTGCCAGTTCTGAGCCCCCCACCCCCACCCACCAAGCAAAAAAGTTTTTCCCTTTTTGGTTTGTTTTTCTTATTTCTTTTTTCCCCCTCACAACAAACAAGTGAAGTGAACCAAAAAGACGAACCCAAATTAGTAACGGGCCAAGAGCATGCCTATGGGCAGCGTGCAGCAGATGGAGGATTTGTGGGGGGAGGGGAAGGCGTCAGTCAGCAGAGGAAGGACCCTTGTTCCCGAGCTAACTTCAACCTCCTAAATGCAGGAGGGAGCATTTGTCGAGACTTTCCTAGGGATCTGCCCACCGCCCCTTCCCTGTGCTAATGCTGCAGACTCTCTCCGGCTTGGCCTGCACCCCTTTGCTTTGCTGGGCTGTGGTGACGGCACCGCTCCCAACCAGGCTCACACAGTGAGACTAACCGGGAAACCCTAGCCACGGGGCTTGCACCAGCATGAAGGCAGGCCCCTGCAGAATACTTCCTTCCTGACAAAGAAGGTGAGCTGGGATATGCATCCGAGCTGATTAATGTTAATGCATGGCAACACGAGCTGGTGGCTAGGGCATAGTCCTGGGGTTCTCAGCCCTGCACTTGCTGTATAATCTTGGGCAAGTCATTTTCAAAAGCACTTATGTGTCTTAGGCGCCAAAGTCCTACATCTGCAAGTGATTTGCATGTTTAGAAGCCAAAGGCCCATTGACTTTCAGGGACAGTTGGGGTAAAATTTTCAACAGCACTTAAATAATATTAAAGCCCAAGTCCCACTGCCAAACGTGATGGAGGATTTGTTAATGGCCTTCTGTGCGGGAGGCGCTCTGTAAACTAAATGCACCAAAGTAGGCCTCTGGGGCATGCCAGGTCTAGCTCCGGATTGGTGAAACTAGCTGCAACTTGGTAACGCCGTTGCCACCGTCTGGAGTAGGACAGTCTTTGTAACGGCTCTTTTATTTCAATGCCTGCGTTTGAACTGTGGTCGTACCGGTCTGTTTTGTTTGTCTTTTCTCTTGAAACACCAGGCAGATGCCAGGCTGTCCGTAGGCCCGGTCCAGCTGCCCTGGGCTGGAATGATAAACAACGTGTCCAGCACAGCTGATGGCAGGGACCGCTGCCTGTGAGTTTCCTTCCCATAGAGCGGCACGCTGCGACTGCTGCCATCACAGCCAATGTCAGCAGAGCATGCCGGCTCCAGGCTGAGGAGGGTCCTGGGAGCAAAACTGCCCTGATTCGAGTGATTCATGCCTGAATAATGTCCTTTCACTTCCAGGGAAGGCAAGTGTGACGGGAGCACGCTCCATTTGCTGTGACAGGGAGATTCTGCTTCAGATGTGCAATGATATTCAAAGGGGTGGGGGAGGGAGATCTGGTTTGGTTCCCAACATGCCAGGGTGGTGGTAAATCAATAAATAATCCCACCTGCCTAATCATCCATTTCTATGTTGATCTTAATGTAAGTTGATGCATGTAGCCAGATACTGCATTTGGCTAAATTACACCTGCCCCTGCTTCATGGGTGCCCTGGGGGAGGAACCCCCAGGGCCGTCCTTACCCATACGCGAAGTACGCAGCTGCGTAGGGCACCGGGGGAATGTGGGGCACCACATTTCCTGGTGCCCTGCACAGCTGGGAGCTGCTCCAGCCTCTGCTCCGGCTCTTCCCCAGGTCCCCTGCCCCTGCTCCACCCCCACTCCCCTGAGGACTCCAGAAGCGGTCGGGCCTGCACTTGCCAGTAAGTGGAGCAATCCGGCCCCAGCCTGCTCTGCTCCCCTGGCTCCCAGCTGCACGCAGGTGAGTGCGGGTGGGGCGGGTGGAAGGGGGCGGAGGTTCTCCCTCCCCCCAAGCCTAGGAGCCAGGGAAGCAGAGCAGGCTGGGGTCGGGTAACTCCACTTCCCGCAGGCCAGCCCCCTCCCCCCCCCCCGCTTTCCCCCATGGAGACCTGGGGCGGGGCCCCATACAGCCCCCCCGCAGAGGCTTGGGGCCAGCCCCCTCCCCCCCCGCTTCCTCCCACGGAGGCCTGGGGCCCTACACAGCCCCCCCACGGGGAGGCTGCATAGGGCACCAAAATAGCAAGGGACAGCCCTGGGAACCCCCATGCAGAATGTAGCATTCGTGAGGCTGCCACTGCTCCTGGCCACACTGGGGCAGTTGAAGTCGTGGTGGTGGCATTCCTGTGTGGAATGCCTGGTGTGACCCTTCTTCCCATCTCCATACACCTAGATAGCTCCATGATGGGATGTGCCTTGCTATATCTCCTTTAAAGGTGCCCGGGGCACCTCCAACCGTGCTCCGATTGGTACCCAGGAAGTGTTATGCCTTGGACGGCGGCTCATGCCGTGTGCTTCTTCCAACTCTCCTGTATGGCTAACCTCGCAGGAGTTGTTTTGTTGGCCATTTATACCCTGTCTGCCTGCCTATCTGTCTTCAGAAGCATTAATGCATTGACAAGGTGCCCATGTATGTAGGTGTCAGTGTGTATGCAAATGACTGCCTGGGGCCTGGGGTTGTGTGGCTATTTTTTAGGTGTCTAAATCAAAACAGATAAAACTCAAATATTTGAGCAAAGCGGTGTGGTCTGGTACGGACGTTTTGTTGGCATGAGCTTGGCATGGCTCTTGAGTGACAAAGATGTTACATAGATATTCAGATGAGGGTCAATACAAGTGTTATTCCTACCTCACCCCACGATCTGTTCTGCATGTGCCAGGTATATTACTAGAATCTATTTCAGAAAAGCTCTGGAGAGAGCTAAAATTGGATTGATCCTTTTTTCCCACAGGGCCTGAGCCAAAACCCACTGAAATCAAGGGCAGTCTTTCCATTGACTTCAATGGGCTTTGGACCAGGTCCATATTCTTCTGCTTGTAAGCCCCTCAGGCACCTCAGTACCAGGATTCCCTCTGTTACAGGCCTCAGAGGCAGAGAGAAATTATGCCTAATACATTTTAGATGACCTAATATATTATTTTTCCTGTACAGAATAATGATGGGGTTTAAAATCCAATATCTTGAGGTCCTCTAATAGAAGCAAGTGAAGTACATTATTCTAAGAAGTTAGACAGCTTACCGCATGGTTCTGCAGTTGATCAGACGGGCATTACTATCACTACCGTGTTATATGTAATATACCTAATAAACATCATTATTAATGGAGTACTCAAGCACTTCTGAAAATTGTACCCTCTTTCCTCAAGATCTGGCAATCTATGGGCATTATCCTGGAAACACGTTTTCATGTGAATAGTGAATGATGGTAAAGTCACCCTGTTCACGTAAGGATGTGTTTGCAGGATCAGTCCCTAATAACGACAAGAAGTAGCAGCAAACATTGAGGGCTAGTGGAGGTAATGGAAAGGGGGGATGAGTTTGACAACAAATACCATGAGATAGTGTTGCTGATTGATGGACATGTCTTGAGATTGCTGTGTGTTAGTTTTTCCCCCTTCTTATTTAGAGTGAGGTTTCATGGAAGAAGTGTGTTTTGGGACAGAATTGAAAGACTAGAAAGTGGAGGCATGGTTTGTATATAGCCTTTTCTATGTCATGAATGTAACCAAAGTCCATATCAGCTGGGCAGATTAGTCAAATCAAATTATTCTTATCATGAGATTAAAAAAAAATACTTTTTGGGGTATATTTTATTTGTTTCAGGTTTTTTTGAGCCATTCTGGTCACATTCCTAAGCTTTTCTCTGTAACCATAAGGGCTAGAAACTTTTAAAAAAAAACCTAAAATCTTAGACGCTCTCATAATCACATGACTCCAGGAGCTGGGGCGTTAAGTACAAAACCAAATATTGAGTCACTTCCCTGCCACTGCAGGGGCTTGGGCACTTGTGCCCCTCGGTCCCTCTTGTTGTTCTCTCTGCCTGTGGCACTCAATAGTTTAGTCTCCTGAGGCTTTCATACTTTGGTCAGGTTCTAGTGGTTGGCTTGCTGTGTAGGTGCTGAGTGGTGTTTGGTGGTCTGTGATATACAGGCTGGATTGGATAATCTGTTGTTCTCTTCTGGTCTTAAACTCTATGACTCAAAATATCGCAGTGAAATTGCAGGGAGTTAGCAGCACTGGGATATGGAAAGCTGGGCCTTTCTCCACCTAACCCACCGCCTTCTCAGCAGTTTGAAACCCCGCCTGGAGTGGCAACTCTGCAGGGTATGTTGTATCTGGATACTACCATTCTGCTGGAGAGGTGCGGTTCTGTGCGCTCTCAATTCAAGATAGCAGCATGCTCCAGCCACTAGGGCTGTGAACCGCGTCCCCCGCACTTCCACGGACATTGTTTCCACTGTGACTACTGCCTTCTCCACCCTCCAAGGAGCTGTGAGGGAGCAGGGAGGAAAAAAAATCTCATTTTCTTCGCCAGAGGATCCGTTTATGTTGGGTCACAAATTCTTCCAATTCTTGCACCCATTTTCACCAGAGAAAATGGCAAATTTTCACTGGCAAATTCCCAGGAAGACTGTTTTCTCATGCCAATGATACTGGTGCCCAGAGTTCCCTGAGAGCAGGGAACTTGATTTAAATTATTATAATTGCTGGTGTAGTCCTCAGACGGTTCTGGATATTTCCCAGCCCCCTTCTCATCTTTACAGGACAGAAAAGACTCTAATTATTATTATCACCTTCCCGAATGAAAGGGAAACATTTAACTTCAAATGTATCGCCCTGGCGCTGCACTGGGGACGTTTGGATTTATTTCACACTAGTGGGATGTGGATGAAAGCTTCAAGCCAGCTGAATTCAGCTTGTCGTCTTCTTTCTCCTTTGGGGAGCTTTTTGTCTTTTGCTGTCATCCGAGAATTTCTCCCTGAGTCAGCCATGCCGGGAAGGGAAATTGGTGTGTCTTGGACATAGCTACATCTTGAAGAATTGACAAGGACAAGAAGAACTAGCAAGAGTGGAGAAGGGAGGGGGAAATCAGCTCCTATATCCAAAGGTGTGTTGGAAAAGATCCTTTCCCTCGTAAGGACAAAGCTGTCTGCCTTAAAGAAAGTATTCCCCCTCAGCATGGATTATGGCGATGCTGCACAAATACACAGGTAGATCGATCACCCTAGGAGCAAAACGGGAGGAGGGAAGTGCTAGGAGCTAGACGATGCACCAGAATTTTGCTGGGACGCAACAAATGTTTACAAAACTAGTAGGACTTCATGTAAGAATAAATGATATATTCACAAAAGGAGTGATGTTCTGCAAACTGTAATGTGAAATGTATAGATTCCAAGGCCAGAAGGGACAATTGTGCTCCTCTAGTTTGTCCTCCTATGTAACAAAGGCCATGGAACTCCACCAAAATAACTCCTCGAGCAGAACTTTTAGAAAAACATCCGATTTTGATTTTTAAATGGTCAGTGATGGAGAATCTACCACAACCTTGGTAAATTATTCCAATACTTAATTACTCTCACCATTAAAAATGTATGCCTTATGTCCAGTCTGAATTTGTCTAGCTTCAACTTCCAGCCTTTCGATCATGTTATACTTTTCTCTGCTAGATTGAAGAACTCCGTGTTAAATATTTGTTCCCCTTGAAGATTGATTCCCAGGCTCTCCTCTCCCCACTAGCCCTTCATTGCCCGCACCTTACAATGTCAGTCTCACTGATACAATAAGAGCTCTGCAAATAACTGTTATTTGTTTCCAGTTCACTGGCAGTTCTGAAAAATTGGACAAAAAATTCAGGGAACATAAAAACTGGAAAACAAAACTGGGGTCCAATGAAATGTTTTGTTCCACCTGAAGTGAAATATTTCATTTCAGAGCTTTTAAAAACTTTTAAAAATAAAAGTAAATGGAAAACCAGAAAGTCATTTCTGATTTTACAAAAACGGAAACATTTCATTTTGAAAATACTGAAATGAAACAGGTCAATTTTTACAGACTTTTTTTTTTTTCCCAACCGAAACAAATTGGTGACCTTGACACCAGTTCATGAAAAGTTTTGGTTGACCTAAATCGGCATTTTTTTGTTGAAAAAGATTTTCAGGTGAAAAATGTTACCCAGCTCTAGATACAGTTCGTGAAAGGTAGGTTTAAAACAGCTATTTCCCCCTCCGGTGAAATATGGGTGAGAAGGGCAAAAGGAACAAGCATGGGGCTGGGAACCAGCAACAGCCTAAATTCTAGTCCCCCCAGATCTGCTATGGCATCACGCAGGTCACAAATGCAATATATAACCATGATATTGGGGAGCTACTTTGTGTTTTCCCGATAGACTACAGGTTTCCAGAGTCGTCCACAGTCTGATTGGCTGCCTTTCCCCAGGAGGCTGTGAAATAGGGAAGGGGAGCCAATCAGAGCTTCTGCATGTGATTTGGGACAGCCTGGACCTTCACAAGGGGCAGGGCCAGCTCTGGCTTTTTGGCCGCCCCAAGCAAAAAAACAAAACAAAAAAACGGGGCGTCCAGAACGGCAAAGCAAAAAAAAACCCCCAAAACCTGCGGCGCGGTCGAAGCGCGGGTGCAGGGGGACCAGCTTGGGGTGGGGAGAGGCGGGAGTGGGCGGGAGAGAGAGAGAAGGGGGCGGCCAGGGCTACAGCAGGGGTGCTGCCATGCGGCCCCTCCTCTGCGCCTCCTGCGGCCTGCCGCGAGGCGCTCCGGTTGGTGGGGAGGGAAGGAAGAGGACTGCCCTGCAGGGCGATCTGGTTCTCCGCGCCGCCGCCCCCTACAGGGCGGCCGGAGTGGAACAAAAAAAAAAAAGTGGCCGTGCCACCCTAGGATTGGGCAGAATGCCGCCTCCAACAATCTGCCGCCCCAAGCACCCGCTTGCTCAGCTGGTGCCTGGAGCCAGCCCTGGCAAGGGGACCAGTTCGTGTACCCTTTTGCTCCTCTCCCAGAGAGTGCTGCTGTGTGCTGAGATCTGACTGGAGAGCAGCTGCTCTGCCTCCCAGCGCTGTCTCCCCCAGGCTTGGGAGGAGGAGATTGTCACAGCGTAACTGCTCACCCCTTAGGCTTCCAAAGGTGAGGGGATGGTTTTTGCGATGGAGTTGGTTTGAACGGGGAGGGATAGTTTGGCAATGAAGTTGGGTGGAGAAGTTGGGATCCCGCCCCACCCCCAGTGAATTTGGTGGTGTGTTGGGTATTTTGGTTTATTTTTCTCAATGAAGTTGGCGGATATTATGATTCTTTGCAGTGAAATTGGGTTAGGGGAAGAATGGGTTCCCCCCCCCCATTCCCAATGAAGTTGGTTTGCAGGGGTTGGGATAAAATGCTCATGCTGGGATGGGCAAGAAAGATGAAATGCTGGAGTCTCTCTCTCTCCAATTCCTTGCTCGCTACCTCCCGTTCTCTTCATTTCTATGCAGAGTTATGCACATTTTTTGTAGAACTGAAATCTACTGGGCTTTGCTCTGAGGACGTTGGCATGTACGACAGCTGTGTTTACTTGAAACAACTGGCCCCAACATCTCATGCCACCAGCTCAGAGAGGCTGTGGTTAGCCATCAGGGGGCTGAAGCTAGTTGGAAATGTACATTTCCCTAAACACAATAAGGGTTGTGGCCATGATGTCATGAAGGATTAAGATTTTCCATGCATGTAATAAACCTGGCGAAAGAAGAAGTTATTTCTTCTTTGCACATTTACTGGAATGTTATTAATTTTTAAGGATAACGTCATATGGTAGAACTCATTAATTTCTTAAATTTTACTTATTTACACCTAAACTATGCCTTCCTTGGATGGATGAGTCCTCTGGTAAATGAACAGGGCTACTTATAGTATCCACAGTGGTCTCGAGAGTGGCGTCTGGAGTTGATTCCGTTGCCTTTCATGGTGCCACTTGGGCGCATTGTGAGTGACTTTATGTAATGCACAAATAAGACAAAAAAAGGCACTGCCAATACCAAAGTGCTGTCATATGAACATTGACCTCTTGCTATCTTTGTTCTTCTGACACCTCTCTCAGGACCCCTATCTAATCTCCAGGACATATTCTGTCTCTATCTTCTTAGCCCCCCCCCCCCCTTCTTTCTACTTTACTCCTGGTTTTCAGCCTGATGCTCATTATATAGAAGGGTGCATAGCACCAGCGGAAGCCCAGTAGAAGGTTAGCAGTCCCTGCGTGAGATTTCCCTGAACAGCTCGGCTGATGCACCTCAATCCATTCTGACTTGCAGCATCCTTGTTGTCAGAGGTCACGTCTATGCTACAAGCCAGGGCCGTGATCCCCCTGCTTGTATACGCAGACTCACGCTAGTTCTTGGTGTCGCATGAGCAGTGGTGGCCCAGCTTAGCTGTGCCAAGTACAGACCTGCCTGAAAATGGTGGTTATGTACAGCACAGCTAAGCCAGGCCCTTGTTGCCACTGCGTACCCTACCATTTTATACTCACACCAGCTCCATGAGAACCAGTGCAAATATGGGTAGACACGCAGGAGAAGCACAGCCCCTCACTCATACTCAGGATGTAGCAACAGTTGTGGGTGCATACAACCTTGTTAGTTCACCTCAACCCACACTTCTAGCTACTCTAATCTGGAAGCCTCACGTAGCACTGCCAATACACCACAGTCCCTGACCTGCAGCCTGCCCTGTCACTCTGCCACAAGATAGACATTTCTGGGGGGTGGGGCGCAAACCCAGGGGCTGCAGTCTCATTGAAAGTTTCTCTTCTTTCCCTGGGTATTAGCTTCTCTCTCTTCTGTTCTGTCTCTTTCTCTTCTGCGCCTCTTCAGCTGATGATGACAGTCACCAACTAATAGCATCTGAGCCATTTGGTGAAGCCTTTGGGGTTTAAATTATTCTGTACATGAATCCGACCCTACAGCACAGGTACTTGAATGCGTTAGGAGTTCACTCATGGTCTACCTCCCCCCCCCTTTCTTTTTTGTTTTGTTTTATGCTCAGGAATGCAGCAGGCACCGGCTTGAGCCAGACAATGTGCAAGAAGGTGCAATGCGAGCCTCCCTCGTGTAGATCTGTCACTGCATCTCAGCTTTGACCTCCTATTCCCGTGCAGGGAAACCCAAGCAGTTCTCTTTGTGCAGCTCAGGCACGTGACCTACGGCACGTCCTGCTTTTCCACTCCAGGGCTCCTGTATTGCTCTGCCAGGACACTTCAGTTTTGACCAGCAACACCTTCTGATATTCCAGCACTGAAGAGGGCAGGGGCTAGTCCTGCTCTTCTTTACTCACGCTAAAGTAAATTCAGTGGGAGCTTATCCTAAGCCAAATAAGATTTAGCCCCAAGTATCTGCTCAGCAGGAACTTCTGACTGGGACGCACTGAACCTTGTGGTTACAGGCTGACTAGCTTGGGAGTGTGTAATTCATTTCATTCCTCTAGCTCAGTGGTTCTCAAACTAGGGTCGCCGCTTGTTCAGGGAAAGCCCCTGGCGGGCCGGGCCGGTTTGTTTACCTGCCACGTCCGCAGGTCCGGCCGATCGCGGCTCCCACTGGCTGCGGTTCACCGCTCCAGGCCAATGGGAGCTGCAGGAAGCGGCACGGGCTGAGGGATGTGCTGGCCATCACTTCCCGCAGCCCCCATTGGCCTGGAGCAGCAAACCGCGGCCAGTGGGAGCCGCAATCAGACGAACCTGCGGATGTGGCCCGTAAACAAACTGGCCCGGCCCGCCAGGGGCTTTCCCTGAACAAGCGGCAGCCCTAGTTTGAGAACCACTGCACTAGACCCCATTGATTCATGATGCCACCTCGCCCTGAAACACCCGTCATCAATGCTGAGTGGTGTTTGGTTGTGAGACAAGCAACTCACGGATAAAAAATGTATGGCCTGTTATGGGATATTATACAAGGACAATTTCATGCTCTCCAAGTGCTGAACAAACTGTCCACACTTCATAACCCCTTTGTGAGGGAGGTGAGTATTAGTATCCTTATTTTGCAGAAGGGGCGACTGAGACATAAACAGAAGAGTGATGTGACCAAGGCCGTGAAGCAAGGCAGTGGCTAAGTAGAGATCAGAACTCTGACTCTTCTGGTATCTCACCACTGAAGCATGCAGCGTCTCTGCATATCTTCACACATTCCCAGCCTTCAGCCTGTTTCTGTTCTAGAGCCTCTCTTTCCGCCCCATCTCCAGACATTTTTTTCACAGCTCTTTCTGAGTTCATCATTGCTCTGTTCCTGAGGTAGATTCCTGGCCATTTGCCAAGTCTCACATTCTCTCTCGGGCACACAGATACAATGTTAATAGGGGCAAATGCATTCAACGTAAAGGGTGAAACATTGTGTACCATACGGCTCCTTTGGCAATTGATTTGTCATAGCAATTCCTACTCGATGGACAGCTCTCTCCTTCCCATCCTCTCCTCACCAGCCCAAAGAAGCGGCTGATTGTAGTCGTCAGTGTTTGGCTAGGATGCACTTCATGGTAATGTTAAATTAAAGGCGAGCTGCCAAGCAAAAACTGAAGCTCTCGGAGTCAATTTGAATCCATCAGAAAGGAGCAACAATGATTTATTTTAAAGGAAAATCTACTGCTTGACCTGTAAGTCCTGTTTTCTTTCTTTGCGTTGGCGGATTATTGCAAGGTCTTTGGAGGACCTCGACAGTGACATCACAATAGACTGAAATCTGCACAATCTATGGCTCAGATCCTGCATTTGGGTTCAGGTCTGGACCCCCGCTGAAGTCGAAAGGACTTTATGCAAGGGGAAAGGTCTGCCCCGGATCTGATTGCAGGATCAGCGCCTCCAGTTCAACATCCTCCCCCCCAGCTCAGCTTAGGACAGGAAAACCCACAGCTCAGGTGCGACCGCCAAAGTCCTCCAGCAAAAAGGAAGAAGTCAGAATCGGATATGCCATCAAATGGGAGAGGAATATTTTTAAAT
This sequence comes from Chrysemys picta bellii, assembly GCF_011386835.1. Lineage (NCBI taxonomy): Eukaryota > Metazoa > Chordata > Testudines > Emydidae > Chrysemys > Chrysemys picta. The sequence goes on from NC_088798.1 coordinate 105,368,656, forward strand.
AAATCTTTATGGGACTGTATTTATTTGCATATCAGAAAATACTTATTTATTTAGGGGTTTTTGGCTTTACTATTCTCATCTAAGGGAATTCCAGGCTGGGGCTCTCTTGGGTGAAAATCATTCTCCTTTTAAAAGTCCACAGACGGGAGCATCGTAGATAAGTTCCAGATGTGATTTTATCCTCCCTCTGGCAATTCACCCGAGTCTTTTATTTAGTCACAAATACTCTTCTCCAACACCAGACTGAGACAAAGCTATGTGAAGGCAATAGATAGAAAATGCTGCAACTGGGGGCAGGGGAAGGCAGCGTGGGTCCGATTCTCCACTCACTCACACTAGCTTTACCCTGGTGTAACTGCACTGACTCCGATGTAGTTGTCATCGGTTTACGCCAGTGAGAGAGAGGAATCAGGCCCTGTGAGTTATAACCCAAGATGCAGAGCTGATTGTAGATAGACAGAGATACGTTTTGACACATCTACCTGGAGCTGTGTCTTACAGGCATGATGAAGCCAGATGAGCCCACGCTGTGATCAGCTGCAGTGACACTAGCCAGATAATGGGTTCCTTTTGGAGAATAGCAGAGAATTTGTTTTTAAGGAACACACTCTTGACCAGTTTTGAGGGATAATTATTTTGCTGATGAGGCCAGGATATTATCAGCACGGAAGACAGTATGCAAAGTTTTTCGAACACTCAATAAAACCATTATTGGGTTTATTAATAAATGCCATGTGGGTTTACATTTAAATCAGTGCTCTTTATTAATACATTTATTCTTGTTTTATTACAAAACCATCTCAGTTGTATATTAAAGTGTGGGACCTCAGCTAGACTAACGGGCTGGTGTGTGCATGATCACTTTGGAGGCACAAATGTAATAATTTGTGTGAGTGCCCAGGGAGAAGGACTGGACACTGCAGAGAGACCCCCTGGGGAACTTGGGAATTGAGGTTCATGGATTGTACCTGAAACACAAGGTTAAGATTGGCAGAGTCTCGAGGCGTTTGCTGGTGAAGGAGACAGACTGATGTGGCAGGGAGCTGTCTCCCAGTCTAAGCCCCAGCAAAGTTCTCGCTTGTTAAGGCAGAAAGATAACACAGAACGGTTCTGGGTTCCTAGAAGAGAAAGTCACGCCTGTAATAATTTGTAGAGGTTTTTTTTTTTTTTTTTGGTATGTTCTCTGGACAGTCCACAGCACATTTCATGTCAACTATTTTTACTGCAACAGCTTCTTCTGTGCGTCTGTTCACAGCAAGCTGAACTTCTCCGTAGGTGCCTTTGCCCAGAGTCTGCACCAGGTCCCAGTCCTCCACGAAGGGCACGGCCATGGCGCACCGCGGGCCCTGCAGCCGGGAGAGAGCAGGGTTAGCGGGCGGGGGACTCCCCCAGGGTTGGGCCCTGTGGAGCCCGGCCAGGCCCAGGGCTCGGCAGCGGGCCCGGGGGATGTAATGTGACACGACCCGAGTCGAGCCGCTCAGTGGCTAATTTGTAGAGTTGGTCAGGAATGTTCCCCTGGAATGATTTTCTGATGGAAAATGCCTTTTTTGCAAAATCAACATTTTTCTGTTGGAAAATTTCAATTCTGCTGGAAAATTTTGATTTTCCAAACAATGGCTTCCTGTCTGCCTGTAGCAGAAAGTAAAATTGACAAGAGTCTTCCAAGCAGGCAGGTAGCCAGCCAAACATTCCGGTTTCCTGAAATGAAATTTTTCTGGAAACCCCCATGAAAAAAATTCACTTTTTTGACTTTTCACCCTAATTTGGGATGACCATTTTTTCAAAAACATGACATTTTCCCAGGAGGGGATTCCCTTTTTCCAGCCAAGCTTATAAAATGTGTTAATATTGTACGTCATTCTGATTACGGGCTGGTGTTTTTTGCAAGAATGTTTTGGTGTGATTCTCACTAGAGAACATCTGGGATGGATCAGGCAGGGAAGAGGGGATCGCTCACCTATCGGCTTCCACATAGGAGTTGTTAAGGGACAATGCGAGAACCATTAGCTCATGACTCTGGCTCAATTGTCTCTGAGCCTGTGGTTTGATCAGAAAGGGATGAGGACACGTGCACTTGGAAAAGCCTCCTGGAGAACAAAGAACGCTTGCCAGTTTTAAAGGCATAGCTTCTCTGGGGTGCATAGAGGAACCAGATTGTGATGCGTTCAGACACAAGACCACATAGGTGTGTCTGAAGAAGCTAAGCCTCCCAAGGTCACCATTATGGGATGGCAGCCTGTATCAACTGAAGTGCTGTTTGTTATTTGACACATCAAGGAGTAATGGTTTCAAGTTGCAGAGGGGAGGTTTAGGTTGGATATTAGGAAAAACTTTGTCACTAGGAGGGTGGTGAAGCACTGGAAGGGGTTACCTAGGGAGGTGGTGGAATCTCCTTCCTTAGAGGTTTTTAAAGTCAGGCTTGACAAAGCCCTGGCTGGGATGATTTAGTTGGGGATTGGTCCTGCTTTGAGCAGGGGGTTGGACTAGATGACTGAGGTCCCATCCAACCCTGATATTCTATGATTCTATTTACAGATTCATTGACTTTAAGGCCAGAAGGGATCATCTAGTCTGGCCTCCTGCACATTGCAGGCCACAGAACCTCCCCCACCTAACCACGCCTGTAATAGTCCTCTTAACCTCTGGATGAGTTACTGAAGTCCTCATCTCTTGATTTAAAGACTTCAAGTTACAGAAAATCCACCAGTTACTCTAGTTCAATCAAACCAGCAAGTGCTCCGTGCCCCACACTGCAGAGAAAGGTGAAAACCCCCTAGGGACTTTGTCGACCTGACCTGTAGGATTATTCCTTCCAGACCCCAAATATGGTGATCAGTTAGACCCTGAGGATGTGGGTGAGACCCACCAGTCAGCCAACTGGCAGAAAATTCTCTGTAGTAACTCAGAACCCTCCCCATCTAATGTCCCATCTCCAGCCATTATTTTAAAAATCCCTTTTTTCTTGAATGCTTTGTTCCAACTGCTAACTACAAACACTTTGTTTTAAGAAAGCTGTTTAGTGAATAGGCAGAGCTATACAAATAACTGATTCTTTTTTGATTCACTGGCATTTCAGAAAAACATAAAACAAAGTTTGGGGTCAACCCCAACATTTTTTTTAGACATTTTTGACAAACTGAAAGGTTAAAAAATAGTGTATCAGGTTGAATGAAACAATTCCTTTCATCTTGATTTTGAGAATTTGTAAAGGTTTTTAATTGTTTTAAACAACACCAAAGGACATTTTGAAATGGAAAGTCATTTCAAACTGACAGGTTTCAGAGTAGCAGCCATGTTAGTCTGTATCCGTAAAAAGAACAGGAGTACTTGTGGCACCTTAGAGACTAACAGATTTATTTGAGCATAAGCTTTCGTGGGCTACAGCCCACTTCATCAGATGCACAGAATGGAACATATAAGAAGAGTATATATATACATATATATACATACAGAGAAGATGCCATACCACCTCTAAGAGGTCCCTAGGGGGTTTTCACCTTTCTCTGCAGTGTGGGGCACGGGTCACTTGCTGGTTTGATTGAACTAGAGTAACTGGTGGATTTTCTGTAACTTGAAGTCTTTAAATCAAGAGATGAGGACTTCTAATTAATTAGCCTCTTAGAGCTGGTATGACATCTTCTCTGTATGTACATATATACTCTTCTTATATGTTCCATTCTATGCAACCGATGAAGTGGGCTGTAGCCCACGAAAGCTTATGCTTAAATAAATTTGTTAGTCTCTAAGGTGCCACAAGTACTCCTGTTCTTATTTCAAATGAGAAATCAAAATGTTTCAACTTTTTTACCCCGGCACTAGCAATTTGGCAAAAGCAAAATGAATTCACAAAATGTCTCTGTGTTGCTCAATCTGCATTTTTCACAGAAAAACATGCCTGGCCACAAAATTTCACCCAGCTCTATGAATATGTAACTGGTCACAGGCTTCAGGAGGGAGGAAATGCAGGTGCCAGAAATAGTCTGTCCTGCCCGTTGATATGCAGCTGGTATGCACAGGATAGCTTCTTCAGCCACCCTGCAGGTTCCTGTGTCTGAGCAGGAGGGGTGGAAGCTCCCTGCAAATGTGGGGCAGAGGGCTAGGAGGGGCGAGGTGCATAAGTTTACAGCATGGTGGAGTCCCTGCTGTATTTCCATTGTGGGGGCGTGAGTCGCCCTACCTTCCTGGTTCCACCACTCCTGTGTCTGTACTCAGTCTAGTTTCTCCCCTGAACCCCCATAAGAATAGGCTCAGAGGAAACCGAGCAGCCATGGGGTGGCTACCTTACAGCCCTGTATGCTCTCTCCAGGGTTGGTGACTGAATTCCCCTTCTCCCCAGCCCAACTCCTTTGGGGTTCTCCTGAGTTGTGGATTGTATATTAGAATCATAGAATCTCAGGGTTGGAAGGAACCTCAGGAGGCCATCTAGTCCAACCCCCTGCTCAAAGCAGGACCAATCCCCAGACAGATTTTTGCCCCAGATCCCTAAATGGCCCCCTCAAGGATTGAACTCAAAACCCTGGGTTTAGCAGGCCAATGCTCAAACACTGAGCTATGTCTGTGTGTGTGGAGGGGCGGGGAATTTCCCCCCAGAAAGAATATAGGATTATTTCCGCTTTACAATCCAGCATGTGCAGGTGACACAGTAATTACTTCTGAACCCACTAACTGTAATCACTAAGTAATCTACAGTCAATGTAATTACCACCTGTATGCAGAATATGTAATTACTGTATTATGGAGTGACACGATATTTACCAAGCAAATCCTCCTTAGTTACTGAGTCATTTAAAAGAATGCATATGGTATTTGTGTATGAAAAAAACACACGTTATAGGGATTTCGGTTAGCAAAAATCAGAGGTTTTAAAAGGCAAGGAAAGTGGGAGGAATCGAAGCCCAAGTGGACAAATACCTGTTCTTCTTTCCTTGATTTATATTTTAAATATTCTCTGCTTGAGTGAATTGAAATAAATGCCAGTTTATTTAAACATTTCCCCTTAAGAGTTTACTTGTTTCTTTTTATCTCGTGCAACTTGGACTATGAGAAAAAAAGGTAAAAGTGGAACTGGTATTATAATGAAAAAAGTCAGATTTAAGCCTCACCATTCATTATAAGAAGAAGAAATAATTCCAGAAATAAAATAGAGCTTCCCTGCCCAATAGAGCAGTCAAATCTTTGGGCAAACTCCCACTGACTCCAGCAGGGGTTTGGTACTACAAGCTGCTAAACATCTTGCAACGTCCTGAGCGTTCTTCAGGTCCCATTGAATCACTAGGAGTTGAGGAGTTGCAGAACCTCCCTGGAGATGCTCCACATTTCTCAGTATCAGATAATTAGGGATGAAATCCTGGCTGCATTGAAGTCATTGGCAAAACTCCCATTAACTTCTATGGGACTAGAATTTCACTTCAGGGCTATAATTTTGTTGGTAGCCCTTCTATCTGACAAGGCATGAGAGCCCTTAAATGTTTTCAGGGGGCTGATCCTGCAACCCCTACTCAGGCAAGTAGTCCTATTGAGTTTAATAGGACTTCTCCGAGGTGTAGAGCATACACTCACCTGAATAAGGTTGTGCATTAGGAAATTATCCACTTTAGCTTTGTAAATGACCTATAATTACATAGCAATGAGGTTTTCCTGAAGATTAGTTGTTAAAGCGCAACAAGCAGCATTCCTCCCTCTGTAATAGGAAAATGAATGGTATTAACTCACCATACTCCTCTCTGATCCATTTCTCTTCAGCTGCTGAGAATACTCTACCATACAAATGATACAGGCTTTAGGGGGAGTGGCCACAGAGATCAGGCAAGCAAGAGGGGGTGTGGCCTCATTCACAGGTACTTCACTCTGTATTTTCCAAGAGAAATTCTTGTTTGCAGTGTTATTGTAGCCATTTTGGTCCCACGGTATTAGAGAGACAAGGTGGGTGAGATCATAGCTTTTATTGGACCAACTTCTGTTGGTGAAAGAGACAAGCTTTGTGTAGCTTGAAAGCTTGTCTCTTTCACCAACAGAAGTTGGTCCAATAAAAGATATGACCTCACCCATCTTCTCTCTGTAAGAGAAACTCTGATTTTTTAGGCTTTCCCAAAATAATAACTTTTCTCTAATTCCATTTTAAAATAACTGCCCATTAAGCAATTTTAAATCTGTTTTTCCCTCCTTCTTTCAATGGATAATTCCTACAGGTCCAAGAATAAATTGACCAAGACGTTCCTGGTGCTTGGGCTAATGGGAGCTTAAGTTTTTGGTGTCCAAAAGGCAGGTGTGTCCAGTTCTTCCATGGAACGTTATTGTGTAAGTTACAACTTCTTTTATTCCATATTCACTTTTTCATTACTTGCTTTTCCTTAATGGTATTTTGGAGACAATATTAAAAGGGTAAAAACTAACCCTCTTAATTTCTGCAAAATGTACAATTTTAATCATCTGCATTTAAGCCAATCCCTCGCCCCTTCATCCACAAACACAGCTAGCAATCTGGTCCAAGCGAATGCTAATAACGCTTACAGTAAAAGTGCTTTCCTGGCTACTTCTCCCTTCAGCTATTATCAAATTAAAATATTTATTATTAGTGAGCTCTGGGTCTTTTTGTATCTACCAAATCACTACCACGTTTGGGGTCCATACATTTCTTATTGCAGTTAAACATGACAGTATGAAAGTGTATGTCTCTCAGCTGCAATAGCCAATATTAATACTTTGCACATACATAGTACTTTTCATCTGAGATTTACGAGCATTAATTACATCCCTATGCAATATATTTTACCCTTGTGTAAATTGAGGCATACAGATGTTAGGGACTAAATTTTCAAAAGTGTTCAGTATTAAATGTGCTGAGCTTATCTGGAAATACGGCTACTTATGTGGGGAGCTGAGGAGTTTTTAAAATCTGGCCTCACCTGAATTGTTAATGGCCATACGTGGAGTCGGTGACCAACTGAAGGAAAGAGAACCCAGGAGTCTTGACACCCAGTCTATGTAACTGTTATATGTTAATTTGAAATAATAATTAAATAAGTGGGGTATTTTATAGACTCTATTAAGTAGACACCCAGCCCAACCCCCTCTTTCCCTCGATGGAATATATATTTTTTTCATTATTGGTTTTAGCAAGACGGATTTGATTAAAAATGAATAAATAAAATCAAAATGATTCACCCTCCTTTTGGAAATGCTGGGTCGGAGGCGAAGGGGCTTCCAATTTATTACATGACTCACTGTGTTCTTGCATTCAGCCTATCAGAATGTATCAGCAAATCATGTTACATAATATAATCTAACAAGACATGAATGACTGAGTTTAACCTAGAAAACAATCAAGAAATGACCTGCCATAGTCATTGGTCAGTTCTGGGGAAAGCACGATTCTCTTTTCCATCTGTCCATCCACGAATCCCCCCTACTTTAGAAGACAAGGTTTATTAATGGGAAAGTGAGTCCTAGGAATTGTGCCATCTGTCTGTTCTGGCGGCGCATGCCAGACAGGTCATAGGCAATGTTTAAGGATTTATAACTTAGCCAGAGACATTTGTCTGAGGCTGCAACTTGGCATACAAAGTGTGGGATGGGAGGAGAGGAATTGTTGCGTGTGCGCTAGTTTTCAAAATGGCCCATTCAGTGGAAGTGCAAGGCACAGGAATGCAACCAGAAGAAAGGAAATAACCCAGTGGGTATAGAATAGGATTTTGTGTGTGTGTGAAAGAGGGGGGGAGAGGCAGTTTTTCCAGGATTCAAAAAGGCACTTGCTTTGTTACAAATAAAAGCTGGCAGCATTACGAGTCCACAAAGTATAGACTAGACTAGACCTGACCCCCTCAAGGAAAGTTTCATGGCTCTGACATCACCAGCGGGAGTGTATTCCAACAGCAGGCAATAGAATCACCAGGAGAGTTGCAGTGAGTGAAGGCTGCCGCAGTGTCCTAGGGGTGCATTCTCTCTACATTCCTGACCTGGATTTTGGAAGAATCCAGAAAGAGAATCCTTCCTCGTTCTACAGTGAGCTCAGTGCATGCTGGGACAGGCCTGTGGGAGTCAAGCGACAGCTGTGCGAATACTCACACGGCGCAGATGACGGTGTGGGGACATCTGTTTTGTACTGTTCACAGGGCCCAATCCAAAATCCTTTAAAGTTAATGAAAGCGCCTCTCGACTCCAATGGGTGTTGACTTCGGCCCATGATTAATATTAACCTCACTAGCAAAGCTCAGTGCTTGGAGGTAAGGAGCTGCCAGGTGCCCGGGACACAACAAATACAGTCAACATATTCAGCCTAATCTGTAGCTCATGGAATTGGCCATGTACGTCCAGCATGAAGGTCAGCGATGAGCTGGGAGGAGGAAGGGAGAGGAGGTTATTACTGGGCACGCAGTTTCTACTATTTATGCACCAAGCAGAAGCAGAGAGCATGGTTGCATTTCCTTTGGTTTGAAATGATTATGCAAATTGATATGTGAATTAGGTGCAGCCCATATAGGGCTCCTGGCAAGTTGCTGTGGTGTTGGAGTCTGGACAGAGCTTTAAGGGGCTGTGTGTGTCTGGAATAAGGAGTGTGTGTGCGAGTGACTCTTTGATCATGCCCATGTCAGCCTGCCATGTTCCCCCACCCTCCCTCCAGCAGTATTCCAGCTCAGCAAGGATGCTTGGGGCAAGGATCTGGGAAGAGCTTGAGAGCAGGGGCCACTGGAGTTCATGCTTTAGTCTTCAATTGCTGTAATTCTGACAAGAAAGCATTTGCCAAAGCGAAAATCCTGGCATAACACTACCCAGCTGCTGCCCTGCTTCTCTGTGACCTAGAGGGCGAGAGAGAGGAAGAGACGAGGAAAGAGATTTACTCTGGAGGGTGGGGCGACCACATCTCTGTACTCCTTGAGAATGATATTCCATGCAGCAAAAGGTATTGACCAGTGGAGCCAATATCAAAAAGCATTGACTGGAAAGGTCACTGGTGAATCAATTGAAGGAGCCTGCCTGACTCTTTTAAACAGTAAGTATTATAATGGTCCTTCCTGAAGCTTTTATGGAGACCCTCTCGGGGGAGGAAACTGGAATGCGTTTCAGCATGAGGTAAACTATCCTGTGCTGACGAAGGCGGCCGTCGTCCCTGAGCCAGTGTCCTCCGTGAGCAGCACGTCCCTGGATGAGGCAGTCAGCGAGACCTTTATGAGAAGCGGCATGGAACCCGGAGTTAATTGCGCTCTGCTGCCATTTATAGTCTGAAAAATCCAGGCTGTGCTAAAATGGAAAAGTAATTAAGAAATATTTCATATCTCCGAGTGGCCCGGCATTTTTATTTTGGTGTGCGCAGTTCCGCAGGCTCCTCACGGATTTGTGCCGCTGCTACATTTCAGTGCAATAAATCCCAGTGCCTTTGGAGCCTGACAACCAGTCCTGAATGTGATCAGAAAACCAATGGTTGTTCTCTTTAGGGTTTAGTGCTCGCTTGCGTCAAGTCTCCTCATATCAATCAAGCTAGGGTGCACCCGGTGAGCATACGGCTATAGCAGAACGCTGTGACCTTCTCACCAGGGAAGCTGAAGATCAAAAAGGGCAGAGGGAGAGGAGGCAGGAGAAACAAAAGCCACGGCCATACCATTCCCATCCAAAACCCAAGAGACCCATTCAGCCACAGTCCAGCCTGGCAAGAATTTATTCCGCTTGCGAAAGGGACGTGTGTCAAAGTTGACAGGCCAGAATTTACCCTATCTGAAAATAAATAACTGGGCATTTAAATCTCCCCGCCTGCAAGCTCTCCGGGCACCTCAACGACGCCTAGCTGCAGAGTTGACAGGATGAAATCCCTGCTTTGCAGCTGGGCTAATGGCCCATAGCGCACCTAGGACTGTGGGTTTGTTTCCTGTTGTGTATCAGCCCAGGAACAGTCAAGAGCCATAAGTCCACTCAGATGCCACCCACACCAGCTAGCTGCCTTCCTGATGCCAACAGGAGTCAGGTCTCTGAGAAACTAGCCTGGATTTCCGGTTGCGGGGGAAGGTGGGCCTAGGGGAGACCTTGCTGGATTTTTTCCTTCAAGAGGTGTGTGCTTTTGGCTGGGTGGTAGCAGGTAGAAGCTCTCCTGGATTTGGACCAAGGAAAACCATGGTCCATAATGTGTAGGGGTGTTCTAGCTTTTGGCTGAGGTCAGAGCCAGAAGAGAAGATCTCCGGATTACTGCCAGCCAGGGCGGAGTGCAGGAGACAATGTCAGAGGTCTCCCGCTCCCACTGAGGTTCAGGGTCACAGGACGTCCTCCCAGTGTCGCCGCTGGTGGTGATGCAATCTAGGACAGGCTGCCACGACTACTGCTTCACTACCCACCACTGGCTCCAACACATAACCACAACAAACAGGGTCAGCCTTTGGCTGGTGCTGGGACTGTCAGTCTGGGCAGCTGGGGAGTGGCATAGAGCAGATAGAGGGGGCGATGGGGCGAAAGCATGCATGCCGCAGTATGAGATAGCTCTGCTGTAGGGGAGTGCACACGCTGCAGCTGAGAGGGAGAAGGAGAGGGGGTCTGGGAGAGTGTGCATGCTGCACAGAGGGAGAGCTCTGCCCAGGGCTCTGGTGGGGGAGGAGACGAGCACAGGCTGCAGTTAGAAAGAGGTCCCCGACGGGAGAGCCTGCGCGTGGCTGTCGGACAGAGCTCTCTGCTGGGCACAGCGTGGGATGTGTGCTCAATGCAATGAGCCAGGTTGCCAGCCCCGCGTGGGTTGTTCAACCATGTGTCCGATCCCAAGGAATCATGAGAATGGTTTAGAGCGTGAAAAGAAAAAACAAATGCATTGCTGGTCATTTGCACCCTGCCTTTGGGGGAAGCCAACTATCCCCAATCTGTGTGAAATCATGTCAGGGGCCGGAATTCAAACGGAAACGCAGACCCGGAGCTTAGTGTGGGCCTCTGTACGCTGCCAGGAGAGAGCTTCTCCTAACCCCGGGGGTGTAGGGAGCTGGCATGTTCCTACTCCATCCCCCTCCCAGCTGTCCTGCCCAGTTCCTCCATGCATCTCAGTTGTCTCATGTCAGAGGCCTGCTCCTCTGTATTCACCTACCGAGTATTTTCCCTCCCTTTTCCCTCACAGTCTCCTCCCTACACATTCTCCCAGTCTGCTTTCTTGGTCTACCATTCTCTTTGTTTCCTTCCAGCCCCACAATTCTTTGTGCCACCTTTAGTTTCCTTTCTGCATCCCATATTCCCTTATATCCCCTCCCCCCAGTCTCTCACTTATACTTCCCCATGCACCCACACTCCCCTGTTCTCCCACTTGGGTCCCAATCCATAGCCCATTGAAGTCAATGGCAGTATTTAATTGCCTTCAGTAATTCTGCATCAGGCTGGTGCTGAATAGAGAGGAGCCATCTCCACTGAGGGCAAGCCTGGCTTCTGTCCCACTGGAAACAATGCAAGTGGGTGGCTGTCTTCATGAGCGGCGGTTTCACCTCTATCTGCAAAGGATGTGGGGAAGTGACGGCCATTTGTGCATGGAAAGCTAAGTCTGCTATGAGAGGGAGCAATGGGACTTGGTGATGCGTCAAGGCTGGAGACAATATAAACTGTCCGAAATGGTAGAGCAAAAATCACCTTTCCATCCCCTTACCCGAGCATGTCGCCCCATCCCCAATGCCTTCCCTGACTGCTCTCTCTTTCTAGGTACTTATATGGCCCTCATCACCATGGAACCGGAATGGTTTCCCACTGACTTCTGTTTTCCGTTTCAGCATCTTCTCTGCCCATGCACATCTCAGCTCTCATTTTCTCCTGCCTCTGCCCTCATGACCCATTCCCTGCCTGGCCCCTCTTCCCTAGGGCTCCCTTTGTCTCTCCTCCCATTCTCAACTTCCAGCCTTTTTATTTGTACACTGCTTCCTTCACTTGGCGTGGCCTCCCGCAGCCTTTGTATCAAGAAACCTCTTCCTGCTACCTCCTTAAAACTCCCTGCATGTACAGTACTCAATGTTCCTGGAGTGATCTCTCCAGCACGGAGTGTTCCAGCCCTTATGGCTTTGCATTACATCCTGGTAATATAAAGTGTAAACTCAGGGTAGGGACCTTGTCCTTCTGTGTCCTTGTAAAGGGCCGGCTACCTCTATGGTGCTTAATAAATAGCAGTAATAATACTGTATCTATGGTTCTCATTACCATAGCACGTACAGAATTATTATCCCTACTTTCTACATGGCAAACTGAGCTACAGAGAGACAAAGGGACTTACCCAAGGTTCCCATGTAGAGAATGGTCTTGAACTCAGCTTGCCTGAGTTTCTGGTTAGTAGCTTAGCTGCATCATTCTCCCTCCATCCCTCCTCTACTGTTGCAATGCATAAAATGGAAGAAATGCTTTTAACTCTGTGGGCCAAATCCTGGTTGAGTTTAAGCAGGTGCAGTGCTATCGATTTTGAACCACAGACACCATAGCTGAATTTAGCTTCCTGTCTGTATGAGGTCCTATCGTTTCCATGAAACCTACTTATCTAGCTTATCCAGCAATCTTCCCAAGAGGGAAACCTTTTCAAGCTGTGATGAGCCACCAGTCCCATGGTTCTGAAACTTAAGCAAGAAGCTCAGCTGAGAAGTATTTCCTAACAGCCGCCGTAATAATAATGGCAATTGCATCTACCTTACCGAATGGGACCCCAAATACTTTGGCGCCTTGTAAACATTTGGCACATGATGTCGAAAGCTGGGGCCAGTTTCCCTGTGGTTTCCCATACTGGGGAAGCTTGCACTCCTCCCCTAAGCTGAAATCCAATGAGCGTTTCCTGGCCTGAAGTCACCAATGCACTTGTCTCATTCTTCTTATGTCTGCTACCCGTTCATACATCTCAGCTGCTCTTGTTCTTCTCTTGCTCCTGGTAGCAGGAGTTATGTGGCTTCTCATGTGTTGATAGTTTTCTCTTGGGGATTCTGCCTGGAGGAATTGTAGGAAGGAAACAGATCTGATGGAGGACAGAATTTGGGGTGCTCCTTTTGCTTTCTACCTTGCAGCACCAGTTTGTTGTTGTTGTCCCAGCTGGGTTGCCTGAACCAAAGTAACCGCCAACCAACTATGGTAGTCAAGACTCCCTGGTAAGCACAGTTCGGCAGATGTCAGGCGTAAGGTCCTTCCCCTGCTAGCTCTGCAAACATAGATTCAAATAAACTGATTATATCCATCTCTCTGCTGCTGTTTCCTTTTCCCCACCTCCCTTTCTTCCTTCCTCCTTTTTTCTTTTCTTGCTTTCCCCTCATCTTCTCGTGCATGAACTAATTGATGTCTGATCTACTCAGTGGTTCAGCCCTAAAAAGTAACCTTCAGTTAACTGCTCACATAACTTGCCTGTCAGTTTTGATAACAGTCAGGGCATTGCTTTTGCAAGTGTTCTACAGTAAAATTACCCGCTTTGCTCTTGTCAAGCAAATGAGCCCTGAGGCTTATACGAGAACCATTAATGATCACGCCGTGACAGGGACTGGTGCACCAGGCAGCCTGCAGAAGCATCGCTTCTGAGTTCGCCACGCCCCTGCTGAGCAGTTAGGTTTAATTAACCTGCATTAACTTCCCTAGGGATAGTGTTTGCCCTGGGTCCTCCTGACAGGATCAAGTGTGGCTGGGGACTGTTGTTGTCCTCTAAGGATGCTTTGGCTTCCCTCTGTTGGGATCCAGACCTGTTTTTGTCTATGGAATGGAAATAAACTATGACTAATATGCTCATAAGTACCAGCAGCTACAGCCTTGGGCTTTGCCGGCGATGCCAAGCTGCAGGAGAAATTGTTGATAGATTCACAGAGTCATTGTCGTATACCTTAGAACAAAACAAAGCTGCAAGCGTACGTTCTTATGTAGGCATAAACATCGGTTCTTTCCATTCCTGAGCCACAGGCGCATCGAAATGGCGGGAAGGGACCTCAAGAAGTCATCTGGTCCCACCCCTGCACGGCTTGCTTTTCATACATGTTTTTAAGTCCTAAGCTTTCCTTGAAAAAATGAGGTAAAATAATGAAGTGTCTTTTCTAGCCGCAGTAGAATTGGCTAGAACAATTTGTCTTGCTGGATCTGCAGCCAGCCAGTAAAGAGAAGTGTGGGATTGCATAAAAATGACACGCACACTAGAACTAGTCGGGAATTTTTCAACTCCATGGTTTTTTTCATTGGAAAATGCTGATTTGTCAAAAACGGAGATGTGTAAAGCAGAGTTTAAAGCATGCCCCATGCGGGGACAGCTTCTTCCCGAGCCAGGCTGGCTTGACTCCCCTCCAGGGTGGGTACAAGGCAGGCAGGAGAGAACTCTGTGTTCACAGTGGGGGCAGTCACAAAGTTCTCCAGACCCTCATCCCCAACCCGTGCTGCACTGAAAAATAAAGCCATGCCAGCCTTCCTTGGAAGGAGAGGTGAGCAGCAGAGAGCCCTGTGAGCACGAGGAAAACAGACACACCCACGTGGATCCTGTTGTTTTTCAGACTCTCCACAATTTTTCCTGCATCCTGTGAAATTTTGCAAATTCTGCATTTCAGCAGCCGCCGGCCAACACAGCCTCTAGGAAAGAGGTGAGTCACTGCTGCCCGAGATGCAGGTCTCATCTCTGCTGGGTGGCAACCGGAGGAGGGCACAGGGAACAAAGCCAGTGCAGTGCCAGGGTAGGGGGTGCAGGCCACCTGCTGCCATCCCCTCCATGACTGGACGTGGAGAAGGTACTAGCTCCCTCCTCCATCATTCCCCAGTGACCCTACTGCCCCATGTGGGAGAGCAGGTGCAGAACACAACAGCTCCACTACCGCTACCCACCCAGGACAGGGTCTTCTTCCCAGCACAGGGAGCACGTATAATTTGGACCATCCAACATTAATTTAGCTGGGAGCCATTATTCCCAGCTGTGGACCGGAATGAAGCTGAGGTCAGGCTGCCTTGGTGTGGTTGGGCTCTGGGTGCACTCAGTGGGAGAGGTGGGATGAGGCCCATAAAGATTTTTCACATTTAATATGGCTAGGTCCCAATGTCACCAGAGGGCCAGGGGGCTGACGCAGAGGAGAAGGGAGGATCTATGCCTGCCATTCATAAGAACGGCCATCCTCGGTCAGACCAAAGGTTCATCCAGCCCAGTATCATGTCTTCCGACAGTGGCCAATGCCTGGTGCTTCATAGGGCTCCCCTCAGCCCTTGGGTTGGGCTCCATGCCAGTGGAGGGGCGAATTGGACCCTTGGAGCCTATTCTGATCTGACAAATAGCTTCATTCGGTGCTTGACATTCACGCTCCTGCACCCGTCTGCATGCTTGAGAACCCCCAAACACACATTACACTTGTGCCCTACGCAAACTTTGAAGAATCCAAATCTCTAGGGGCGGAAGGCTAAAGCCACTCGGCCTCCCCATCTGGTATAGCTGAGACCTGACACAGATCAGCTCGTGTCCCAGGAGGTGTGGGAGTCAAGGGACATGCTCCCCTATGCTACGTCGAAGCAAACAGAGGCACCAATGGATCTGCGAAAAGACAGAGGTTAAATGAAGGCAAACCTTCAGTTCTCCCCATTTCCAGGAGTTCCAGCTGGCACCCTGCCTTGTTTGCTGTGAATCTGCCCTGGTTCTCTCCGAGGCCCTTTTGCTGCTACAGCCTCTGTCTCTCTCCTCATTTGCTTTCTGCTTCTGCTAACAAACTTGGCCCCCTTGCCAAGTTTGCAGGCAAAAAGCTCTAATGTCCTGGTTTCATCACAGTGGCGCTCTGGCAGGTCAGTGTCAGCGATCAATCCCCCATTCACCAGTGTGAAAATGAACAGATTAGAGCAATAAGAGGGTGTTTAACAACAACCATGGCCAGGGTGGCTGTCAGCACTTTTTCTGGGTGTGTGGCATCAGTAAATAGCTGAGATCACCTTTCAGGAGCTGTCAGGAAGGAGAGGTACCGGGGCTGACAGTTTAATTGCTTTCCTTTCTTTCTCTCTCTCTTTCCCTCCCTTTCCGACTGGAGGTGCCTTCTGATTGCCAAATCAATGCTATTTTCAGTGGCGTTGTTTGTGGCTCAGCAGTGCACAGGGCTCTTGATGCGCGAGGGAAGTAAATTGCTGGGGAAGTGGTCATTAACACTCATTTGCATAGGTTAATTGCAATGGATAGCGAAGGACATCAGTTTGTTTTTCAAGGAGGATGCTGGAACAGATACCTCCATGATGGCAGCTCCCTCTACCCGTTCTTGATGTTGAACAACATCTTTCAGTCTGCGGCGGACAGGGACTCGCTATTTAGCTGAGCCTCATCCTGGCCTTGGATACTGCAGGTGCAATTTTGTGCATGCAAATAAATGGATGCATAAATAAATAGGATGTGTTGGCACCTGCGGTTGCAGTATTTAGATGCCCAGCTATCTGATATGGGGGTGCAGTCAGGCACTTAGGCTTCTAAATGGGTGCAACTGCAAGGATTCATACGTGCACCCACAATTTTGTGTCCATATTTAACTGCCAATGCACATTTCCGCATACTGGTTTTGGGAAACGTAGGTCTTTAATCCCTGACGCTCATTAACCAACTGTGTTTGGGGGAATATAAATTAACTTCATCATTGCTCAAAGAGCGTATAATTTGGACCATCCAGCATTAATTTAGCTGGGATCTATTATTTTCAATGACTGCCTAGGTTCTCCGATGATGGCTGCCGTCATGGCCAACACACGTAGCATGGTACCAGGGACTTCTGCAGCTAAAAACATGAGCTGCTACAACTTGAGCTAACTAGCCAAGGCTCTGTAGCTGGGGCTGTAACAATTCATATCTTCTGTGGCTGGGCAATGAGGGGGACCCGTAACACCCAGTCACCAGTGGGTTACACTCAGACACCATGGTGATGGGTGCAATATAAGAACTTAAAAAAAGCAGAATGCCAATATGGCTATGAAATTAATCAGTATCCCCACAGCTATGTTACCTTTGTGTGTCACTGGAGGAAGAATTGTATCTGGGCTTGCTGATAAAACAGCTGCTTTAAGTGAAACAAGGCTGGGTGAGCCAAGATTTGCAATACTCTGCGGGATGAATTTTTAAGTATTAAAAAGTTCACATAATTCTTCTTGAGTTCTTTTAAAACAGATGCTTCCATGCTCTATTTTTCTCAAAGATAATCACTATTAGGTGTGCCAAGATGGGCAGGGATGGGTGTCCCTAGCCTCTTTGCCAGAACCTGGGAATGGGCGACAGGGGATGGATGATTACCTGTTCTGTTCATTCCCTCTGGGGCACCTGGCACTGGCCACTGTCAGAAGACAGGATTCTGGACTAGATGGACCTTTGGTCTGACCTAGTATGGCCGTTCTTATGTACTGCACTCATGTAAAACACTACCATCATATGTACACAGCTCAGTGCTCATGAGTGACCCTACAATAACAAAACCACCAGGGAGGTGATGAGTGACCCTACAGTGTCAGTGACAAACCAATCTCAGGCGAGAGAGACATTCTTCCAGCGTTCCAGCCTTCACATGCTTAGGAACGCTGGAAAATATAGATGACTTGATTTGGTTTCATCCAGAAGACAGACCATGTATTAATAATAATGATCATTTCGGTAGAATCTTTTCTCAGAGAATCTGAGTGCTTTACATGTTAGTCATTAATTGAGCCTGAGCATTACCGTAAGTAAATGATAGGCAGGGAGTACTTAAACCGCCACTGAAATGTACCTTGACTTCCAGGGTCAGACTGACGTCCGTGGGATTGCACCCGTTTATGTCAGGTCTGAGTTTGGTCCCAGGGTTCTTGCTGCCATTCTGGGGGTGGATATGTGGTGACCCATGACCCTGACAGCATCGCTGACTTTTATAAACCACTTAAGATCGGAGTTACAAGAAGATAAACAATGTGGGAGCAAATGGCGGGTGTGATGCAGATCAGGACTGCAGTGTTTGTGTCAGGAAGCTTATACAAAACCTGCCCACACAATTCCTGACTCTAACCAGAGCCCTCAGTTTCTGACTTTCATGAACATTAAATTAAAATAAAAACACGCTAGGCTTCTCCATTTTTATTACATGAACTACGAGGAGAAATGTACCCGAAGGGTACACATCATATATTTAGAAATATGGGAATAGGAAAATATCTGCAGATGATAAAAAAAATTACTCACTTCTTGTGATTATTTGATCTGCTAATTATCCATACTTTAGAATCCATTATTCATACTTTTCTGCTGTCCTCCAAGAAACCTATATTGTGCCTGTGAGAGAGAGGAGCAGAAAGCCATTAATAAAAGACAAACGCACAACGGCTTCTTCTGTTTGATCTTTCCCACTGTGCAGCTCTTGATGGTGAATTCCACTGTGAGGGAGCAAGGTGAGGCTTCGGGGATGGGGATGAAGTGAGGTTTGGAAACTTGACTTTGCAAAATGAGAGAAGCAAGCACAACCTGCAACATCACTTGAAGCAGGTTTGGCACCTGGCGGACAATGAGCAGAGAGGTTTGTATGTAGTAACACCACGAGGATGGTGGTTCCCCTGTGGTTGGTTACTACCAAGCCAGACTATGCAGGAGCGACACCACCATTTTGAATTGGCTAAATCTCACCAACAGAAGTTGGTCCAATAAAAGATATTACCTCCCTTGCCTTGTCTCAGTTCATGACAAGCCGGGGTGTAAACCTACCCTGCACCAGCTCACCATGAACGAAATGTCCATGTGTCCCTGCAGCCGTGCACTAAAACGCCCGTAGTGTATTTTGATCTCCCCAGCTTTGAAACAGGAGTAGTGTAAATGGACAGTAATGCAAATGGGAATCAGGTCCTGGTTTTCTGTAGCACATGCCACTCTCTGGGTATGCCAAAGCCTGTTGCAAAGCAATGAACAGCACCCAAATAGTGAAGTTATTAAGGGGGAAGTGGACCCCAATGCAGACAGCTTTGTCTTGTATGGGCCGCTATCAGACATTCACCCTATATACTAGCCTTGCGGCTGGTTTCCATAGGAGGGGAATTGTAGGTGTGGACACAGATCTGATGCCCCCCACTCTTCCTGTGTTTTCAGGCAGCTTGCTTCTTTCTAATCAGTGCTCTCTCCCAGCCTGACTCCGTGCGGTACCACGCTCCAGCCCTGGCTACATCTCATCTCTGCATTCTGGTAGTTGCTATTTTTACTGTATGTCTGGTAACTCCCACGGCAGGCTAGGGGCTGTACAGAGATTAAAAAGAGGGAGGCACAGCTCTGGCTGCTGCCCTGAAGAGTTCACACTTCTGGCTGTGATGTCAAAAGCCTGTGCTGGTGATATCAGCTTAAGCAAGCTTTCAGTTATCCACAGAGAGTCAGCAATGACAGGAGGAGAGAAGTGAGGGTAACATGGGAATATTATGCAACAGCTGCACTATATTTAAAAAAAAAAACATGATAGGAGCTCTGCCTTCCGAGTGCAGTTCACCTCAGCGTATGGCCTACGTAACAGCTATAGGGCTTAAGAGGGAATGAAGCCGTGCATAGGCCTTGTGTGTGGGCATTGTTACCCAAAATTGGGTCAGCTAGTAAGCTTAGGGAGGACTAATGACCCGCCAGGTTTGGCAGAAAGCAGCATGTTTATTATACTGATAGCTAAGCTCAAAAGAAGGGGGAGGGGAGGTCACATTCACACTCGCATACTCACGCTCCCAGGACAGGCACAGCACTGGAGAGGTCAGGAGCCTTTAAGGTAAGTGTCCCACAGTGCAGCGATGGATGGTGCGATGAAGGTAAGTCTTCCCGAGGCACGATGGAATGCAACGCAGCGAACCACTGGCCAGGCGGTCCGGGCGGGCGAAGGGCCTTCATGGGAGGTACAAGCTTGTGAGTGCACTGCCGAGCACATGGCCCCTTCCCCTTTTAAGGACCTGCTCCTCATGGCCTGCGACTAGAGATAGCTTGGCCGGGTCTGGTTGGTCACACTCCACCTCGGGCAGTGTCCGTGCACTGGGTGTGTGATCGCTGCCTAATCAGAGTGTCATGGCTGGCGACTAGAGATGACTTGGCCACGTCTGGTTGGTCACACTCCACCTCGGGCAGTGCCCGTGCATTGGGTGTGTGAGTGCTGCCTAATCGGAGTCCCAGACACCTTGTCTATCTGGGAACTCTTCTGATCTTCCAGCTGTTCAACCAGCCCATTCATCCCACAAGCATTCCAGGAGGGGGAGTAGGGGAAAGCCACTTCACAGGTAGTCAAAGAGGGAAAGGAGACAAGAGCGGGGGGAAGTTTAACAGATCTTTTGAGCACACAGGTTATACAGAGCATACAGATCACTGCTGCTCCTACATCAGGCGTGACTTGCACCCTGGGTGTCTGACTTACATTAATTAGCACTGTCAACAGAGGGTTACTTCTGTCTGCAAATTGGTTGGGTCCATATTTTTGGAGCAGTCCGAAGTCCGCTAATTCAAATGGTTGGTCTTGGGTTTAGAGCGACACTCCGGCATGTCCCGATGCTATCTGCAGAGAACATTTTGCTTCTCACCGCTGGCAAGAGCAGTAATGGGGCTTTGCTTCGCGCTGGGGAGAAAGCCGGGAGATGTTTTCCTGGAGTGCGTTCTTTCCCTTTGTCTTCTCATGGGACACAGTAGGCCTGGGGCGGGATGGAAGGCTGACTTGAAATTGCTTTGGGAAACCTGTGCTCTGTGTGCGCTTTCTGGTTTCACTACAAAGCCCCCCCCGGAAATAGACGTCGAAAATGGATTTCAAAGTAGTTTGGGTGAAGCGTCAGCTGTGAAAAGAAAGTGGGATTCAGTGACAGTGAGAGGGACGTGGAAGAGAGCTATAGAGCGAGACGTTCAAGGCCTGCGTTTGAGGTTATGGATTCACATGCACCCATGGAGTTATACTGGAGACCAAGGGTGTGCATTCTGCTTTGTGTCCATTTCTTTTTTTAATATGGCTTAGCGGCATTTTAGTGCTCTTGAAGGTACAGCTCTAGTGTTTTTGGTGTCCTGTGGGTAGGTGCCATGCAAGTTTCCACACACACAGCTGTCAAATGCCAGGGTAGCTAGTGCTGACCTCACAAGACTCACTGGGACTTCCCGGAGGCTCATTAGACTCTCTCTATCCTACCTTGCAGCAGCCAGTTAACTCACTTGCTGTTCCAGTTTTCGGCTTTGCTGATGGAACTCATCCAGTCCTGCAGCCTCCGCAGAGTAGACCAATAGCATAGTGCTTCCCGTATGATGTTGATGTAGACACGTCTTGACTGTGGTTTAGTTAATTGCAGTCTAAACATTTTCGGGGACCAACAAAAAATAAAGCAGAGCCCCTCTGGATTTTCCAAGTCCTATGTAGCTCCTGTGAACCGGAAGAGGCTACAGTGGAAATTCATTGACTCTGAATAGTCTGGCAGGATAGAGTTATTTCTAGTCACTTTATTATTTCTTTATGATTTTTCATAGGGCAGGAATTTACCGAGCTGAGCCAAGTCATGTTAGAGCAGTGTTAAGAAACACTGTTCTAGACAAAGCCTGTACTTAGACAAGGACACATTGGTCCAGTACAGTCTGACCCCCCATTCCCACTGGCTGGCCACAGCACGAGAGTTCAGTTTCAATTCAGTTTATACCATCATTAAATGACAAATCCGATTTTCAGCTGCTGCAAGCTGATTGGAGCGATGCCACCTTACACCTGCTGAGGATCTGCCCCACTCATTTTAAAACAGGACTATTTTGCCAGCCTCTCATTGTATCCAAAAATCACATTGAGAGAATAATTAGGGAGGACACTAATGAATACAACTAATAATAACCCCGAGGTGTAATTTATCAGTTTGACTAGAGGTTAATTCCCTGAGCTCGGGAGGGAGTGGGGAGGAGGGAAAGGCACCTGGTAAGGTCTCTCAAGTTGACACTCTGCTCCAGATCTCTGGGGAAAGCAATCAGTTCTTAACTAAGCAAGCAGTAGCCCTGGGGTCTTTACTGGTCTGGCAATGACTGACTAGCAGACAAAGGCACAATATGGTGTGGCAATATTGATTATCTTTCTGTTATAATCTTCTTGCTCCTTTCCTTTCCGACTTGTTCTATACACACGGACAATAAGAGCAGCAAGCTCAGGTGAGTAACTATATAACATTCTGGGAAAGAAAATGCAGAGGTTAAGGGTACATTTAGCTCCAGCTTGCAAAGAAACTGGTGGCTGCGCAGAAAAAGAAAATCTAAAGAGATATCCCGGCTTAAGTATGAAACCCTTTCTCTACATTGAATTGGGACTTGGCTACACTGGAAAAAATTAGGTGTGTTAACCACTATTCGATCCCCATAGGGTAGTACACCTATGCTCATGCACACAGATGGTCCCAGTGTTGGACAGCATTCAAAGCACCATTTGGGTTAGACTTTGCTTTGATCAGTATTTAACCCCCGCATCCTCCTCCTCCATTGTGCTCATCCTCAGAGAGGAAGGATAGCTTTGTGATTAATGCACTGATCTGGGCGTCAGCATATCTGGATGTCCCAGAATGCCTAGCTCTTCCATAGACTTCCTGTGTGACGGAAGGGGGCTGTGCAAGCAATGGGGCTACTCATGCTTAAGTTCTTGCAGGATCAGGGTCTTAATTCCTGTGCTGGGGTTTCCCACCTGTGAAATGGGGAAAATAATGTTTCTCTGACCCTTTGTCTGTCTTGTCTCTAGATCATAAACGCTTCAGGTTAGGGGCCGTCTGTTAGTGTAGATTTGAAACTTTTAAGGCTACTCACATCCAGTCTGACCTCCCACGTATCACAGACCATAGGAACTTCATCCAGTAAATCCTGCAGTGGATGGAATTATTCAGCCCTGCTACATTCGCAGATGCTTTCCAGCCCCACAACTTGTGGATAAACTAGAGCAGTTCTTTTAGAAATATATTTTAAAGACTCCAAGTGATACAAACTTAGCACTCCCCTTGGCAATCGGTTCCAATGGTTAATTACCCTCACTGTTAAAATAGTTGCAGCTTATTTCCAACTTGAATTGTTTTACATGCCTGTACAGCGCCTAGCCCCAATTTCGGGTCTCTAGGTGCTCACTGTAATACAAATATTTAATAATAATAATTAATAATAAGCATGCAATGCTACCATTTACAGGGATTGTTGGTGTAATACCTCCAGCTGTGCCAAGTGTTCCTGGTTCTATGCCACAGTGCCCTTAATTTTCACTGTGTATGTTTGATATTTGCATTTCTCCCAGCTAAGACGTAAAGTCTGTCTAACTTTTATTTTAGTCCCTTTCAGAGACTGCAGAAAGTAGTTTCTTTGTCTCTAATGGAGGTTGTTTTTTAAGGGAAAAAATGTAGAAGTATTTCTGTTGGTGTGAGGTTTAATAACAGCTTGGGGTTTTTTTTTTTAGATGTAAAGCCAAACCAAAATTCAGTAGACAATCTCTCTAAAAAGAAGCAATAAAAATGACAGTAGGGGAAACATTGAAAATATACCTCCCATGGAGGCAGAGTTGTTTTTTGAGAGACTGTTTTTCAAAGTTTTCCAGTAGCTGTCACCTGCTCTTCAAACCACTCAGCTCTGGGTACCAGCTTCAACAATGCTCAGCTGTGCCCTGGTGTGTGATTAGATGCTACAGAGTGAAGCTATTGTTTTGTAGTTCCAGGCGTCTGTGGGTTTATCAAGGCGCAGTTCTTTTAAAGGAGAACTGAAAAGGGGTTGCTAAAAGACATGTAAAAGGGGGAGGGATAGCTCAGTGGTTTGAGCATTGGTCTGCTAAACCCAGGGTTGTGAGTTCAATCCTTGAGGGGGCCATTTAGGGATCTGGGGCAAAATCAGTACTTGGTCCTGCTAGTGGAGGCAGGGGGCTGGACTCAATGACCTTTCAAGGTCCCTTCCAGTTTTAGGAGATAGGATATCTCCATATATTATTATTATTATAAATAAACTTGTTTAAGATCCTGCATTGGTAAAGCTTCGATTCATCAAAGCGCTTAGACACCTGCTTAAGTCGATCCCTAGCCAGCAAAACGTGTAAGCACGTGCTTACCTTGAAGCATGCGCGTTACTGAATCAGGGCCTAGTGTACCATAGGCATGGAAATTGAGAAACTTGTTTTTCAAATTGGAGCCCTGCGGAGGTGCAATGTCTTCACTTTCTAGCTGTCTGACTGACTGACAGGCTCTGGGTGACAGCAAGCAGGACTAAGGTGAATCCCAATAAAACAAGAGACGATGCTGATTGGTTTGGGGGAACAAGCTGCAGAGCTTGGCAGGGTTGGTTGGCTCCACTGAAGAGGTGTGCCCTTCCCTTGGGATTTTACTGGTGAACCAAATACCCCTGTAGGCTGCAGATACAATTACCCTTTTCTCTGGAGATGCAGAAATTTCCACCTCCTGGAGCTCTCCATCTCATGACGGCGTGGCTCTCCCTGAAGACTACTCGGGAGTTTCAGTTAGTGCTTAGCGGGCAGCCTGCATGCTTAGCAAGGTTGACCAGTCCTTTCAAAAACGTGTTGACTTCACACGGTGAACCTGGCATAGTTTAGTTCCTAGCTGCCTGAGCTACCGTCTCTCTCCCCTCGTACAGCCGCCGCAGCTCAGGTCAGCTGACGAGCCCTAGGGTAATGGCCGGGGTCTGGGGATAGTGCTTTCCCAGGGGATTTCCCCCATTACACTGTGCCGTGCTTATGAACAAACTCTAGCTCTGTCAAGGCAAAGTCCTCCTGTTCGCTCAGGCCAGGGGGCTGCAACAATTTATATAATGGGGGGGCTGAGAGCCATTGAACCAAACTGTAAACCCTGCATATGATGGAATCCACGTCAAGCCAGGGGGTGCGGTAGCCCCCTAGTTTCAGCACCCATGGCTCTGGCTTTTGCCTGAGCCATATTAACACCGATGCGTATCTGGGTTTTAGGATTGCTCAGGTAAGGGGGTTGGGATTGTTCCCCTGTGCTTAGGTATTCATTAATGCAGGGGGCGCTATTGGCAATCCTTGGAATTTTGTTCTATTCATGAAAATATGCGCAGAAGCTCAGGCAGAGGACACGTGCCTGTAAACAGAATTACCCATACAATGAACTGTGATGATACCTATGAATTGTTCACGTATAGAACTTGCTCTCTGACTCCTTAAAAATTTGGTCCCTAAATGGTAAACAAATATTTTTTTGGGGGGGGGCCCTGAACTGGGACTCCAGAGACCAAATTTCTCCTTCTGGCTCTGCCACAGACCCGTTCTGCGACGTTGGACAAGTCACTTCTCTTCTCTGTGGCTGTTTCCCCTCTCAGTCTTTGTCTGTCTTGTCTGGTCAGGCTATGTCTACAACACTCACTGCTTTCACGGCGTCAAGTATCAGGGGGTAGCCGTGTTAGTCTTTAAGGTGCCACCAGACTCCTTGTTGTTTTTGTAGATACAGACTAACAGTTAGTCTTTAAGGTGCCACCAGACTCCTTGTTGCTTTCATGGCGTGCAGCATACGTGCCCACGGAGCCCTGCTAGCACCAGTATAAAGAGCAGTGGAGCTGGGAGGCACTGTTTAGGTGGGTAAACACATATCTGAAGGGAATGGGTGTGCATGCGAGTACACACCCCACGTGCTCTCTGCTCACCCAAACTGGGCCTCCCTGTCCACACTGCTACGATGAGCAGTGTAGTGTCTCTCTGCCGCCCCACGACTGGAGCCCTTCCCTGCTGCAGGGAAAGACTCCTCCTCTGCCGGGAAAGGCTCTGGCGTAGAGGAGCTGCAGAAGCCTTTCCCGGCTGTCTCCTCACTGCCAGAGCCTTTCACTGGCACGTGTAGCTACACACCTCAGTGTAGATGCAGCCACACGGATCCTGCACACTGCTGAAAGTGGTGTGTAGTGTGGACGTAGCCATAGAGTGTAAGCTCTTTGGGGCAAGGTCTAGCTCTAATTATGAGTTTATACAGCACCTAGTGCTATTGGGTTCCAATCTTGATTCCGGCCTCTAGGCACCACTGTAATAATAATATCTTACAGCCAAATAGGTTTAAACAATCTCCATTATTAGTTTACTGAGGGTGACCTGAATTCATTATTCTATAGTTCTCCTTTAGTGCTTCATGACATCCAAATTGCAAGAAGTGCAGATTCTTTTTTTTCCCCCAGAAAACTTTTTCAGTTTCTCTCTATTCTAGTTCCCCGCACCTCCTTTATGATGTGCATTGCCACTTAGCATCAATTAGAAGAGCCATGCCATCTTTCCGATGCAGAAAGACAGGATTCTATAATCTAACGTGACACAGTAAAGCAAAGGAGGGCAAAAGAGAGACCGTAAACACATGGCCAGTGAGATGAATCTGACGTTTTTATGTTAAACTGTATTGTTGACTATTAGCAAGGGAAAAAAATCCTTCAAATTTCTGGGTCTTTCCAGGGTGAGCAACCTCATTGCTCACTAATCAATTTTTTGTGGGCGTGTGATTCATGCTTGATTTGTCTATAGATGTATTGTGCTAACTCCTGTTGTCTTCTGTGATGGTTTGAACATATTTTTTTCTCCTCCTCCCCCCTTCCACTGTCAGGGAGGATATGTCTCTTTTGGCAATGCTCGGGAGGTGGGAAAGATGTCAAAGGGAAGATGTAGAATTCATTTTAAAGTGAGCTGTTAGGAATTGGTTTGACATTTCTGACAAAGGGAAAGGTTACTGCACACAGCTTTTCCACTCCCGTCTCCTCATTCCTCTCGTGTCAATCATAACGAGGGCTAGGCGAATTACTCCGAGTAAATGGCTTACTCCCCACATACACTTATCCTGGCACAAAGGTCAGTGAGCTCTGTCTCAGCATGGTGCACGGTTAGGGTGACCAGATGGCAAGTGTGAAACATCAGGGCAGGGGGTAATAGGAGCTTATATAAGAAAAAGCTCAAATATCGGGACTGTCCTTATAAAATCGGGACATCTGGTCACCCTAGCACAGTCACCTGGTCACGAGCACAAATCAGTCGGTGTCTCTTGGTTTTAGTGGTGCAGACAACTTATGCCTACGTCACGTGCTATGACAAGATCTAGCGCTTGGACGGCTTGGGGGCAAGCAGTTTCACTCCCAAAATGAAACTCAACTGAGACTTGTGCTGAGATCTCCTGGAGGGCCCTTTACACACCTTTATGATGTATACAGATTGCCTCAAAGCGTCTTCTGCCTGTTTTTTCTTTATTCTAGGGTCTTGCTGAAGGTCTCTTTGGAAGATGAGTATGGAACGGTGACATCACCGTCTGTTGCTGCTCCCTCAACTGAGGGCTAAGAAAGGTGAAGGGGGAAAAAAGCGATCAGCACCTGCTGTAGCTAATGTAATGAAAGAAGCAATGCAGGGCTGTGATGAGACTTAGATTGCTGAGGGCAATTTCAGCTGGCACCTGTCTTGATCCCTATGGTGCAGAGGCTTGAAGGAACTATTTAAATAACATTAGAGTGGGTGGAGAAGGGAGAACAGCCTGGGTGGTGATTGGAGCTCCAGGAGGAGATCTGCAGGGTACAAAGCCATAGAAAAGGAAGTGAATGGTACAGTCTGCTCACCCTGTTGGGAAATGAACGCAGTTAAACCAATGGGTCCTCTAAACACTGCTGAAATGGGTCACGAGTTGTGCATTAACAGAAGCTTATTCCTCAGGGGCACGCTCTGTTGCCACCTGTTGAGAAACAGCTCTGAGGAGTGGTTCGATTAAGTTCCGGGAAAGAAAATCCATTGTGTCAAACCCATAAGTGGATGGAATTGTCATCCCTGGGACTGGGAGCCAGGTCAAAGAGGAAGAATCTCAAAGGAGAGGAGGAGGGTTTGCTTATCCCTTTCAAAAGAACAACCGGAGGAAGGAATTTAGGCCCCTTTGGAAAGGCAAGTTTTGTTCTGTTTAGCTGTTTTCTCCCTCTCCTTGTTTGAAGATGCTCCATCAGACACAAGTTAGGGGTTAGATCCTCCACTAGTATAAATCAGTTTAGCTCTATTGAAGTCAACAGGGTTACACTGACTTGTACTGAGAACCTGGCCCGTGGAATTGGGACGGCTTTGGTTTGGACGTGTTCAAGGTGGGAAAGCCTCAAACTTGGAGAATTAAATTTTTTTTTTAATGAATTAATTTCTTTATTCACTCTCAACTTGGGTAAAAGTCCCATGAAAATGGATGGGGCTTTTGCTTTCATAAGGATGTCAGAATTGGGCCCTTCAGAATCACACTAAAATAAAGACTTCAGGATTTATCCCTAGATTCTTGAATAAAACAGACATGTCCAGGTTCTTCTTTCTAAACAGATAAATGAAAGGAGCCTCGGCAGCACAGCACTCTCGACGGGTAACCTGCACCATAAGGGATTGAGGGAACTCCTGCCAGGCCAGATCCAACTGATCTTACCAGCAAATGAGATCAGAAACGTCTCAGCTTTGAGCATGTCGAGGCGCTCTCAGTGAGTAAAGAATGCAGCGGGTTTAAAGCAAGTAGCCACCTTATACTATCCAGCAAATGGAGAGTTCTGATGAATGAGACTTTGCTGACACTAACAGAGGGAAAAGGCAAAAGGCATTTTCTTTGTCTCTGTCACAGCCACATGCTTTAGGAACAAAAACATTCTGTTTGCTTGAATCAGACTTGGAGTGTGTTTTGTCCTCAGTAAAACATGTTAGAGTGATGCAAAGCTAAGGGATGTCTAGATGCCATAGTTTATGGATTTAAAGCCTCTGTCCTTCACGTACCTGGGGTTACCCCCCTGTTTAAAAGCTATTAGCTTTCACTGGTTCTAACACTGAAATAATTGAGGAGGGAAGGGAATAAGAAACTCACATCACCTCTTGTTTCTTATGCTTATTCTATTGCTGTGGATTAAGTTAGAGCCTGTCTGGTCCATTATGGACCTGATCCAAATTTATACAAACAACTCCCACTGGCCTCAAATGGCTTTAGATCAGATCCCATGTGCCATGGTGGATTACCATATGTCAGGAGAGACATTAATATCTTGGTCTCCAATCCAGCTTCCAATGGGTGTCCTTTCATCGACTTAATGGATGTTGGATCAGGCCATTCGAAAAGATTTAATGGAGGGCAACAAAGATTATGCTAGGTTTCAGAGAAGCAGCCGTGTTAGTCTGTATCCGCAAAAAGAACAGGAGTACTTGTGGCACCTTAGAGACTAACAAATTTATTAGAGCATCAGGTTTCGTGGACTACAGCCCACTTCTTCGGATGCATATAGAGTGAAACATATATTGAGGAGATATATATACACACACACATACAGAGAGCATGAACAGGTGGGAGTTGTCTTACCAACTCTGAGAGGCCAATTAAGTAAGAGAAAAAAACAAGATTATGCTGCCTTTCAGAATTAGAATTTGGAACCAAAGTTTGTGGGGCGAGCTGACTGGAAAATTTCCACTGAAATGAAATTCCAATTAAAACCAGGGGGAAAAATGTCAGTGAAAATTTTTACAAATATTTTTTTCTTCCATTTGTCTGACTAGCTGTGGTCATGAGGAAGAGACTTTAGGATAGACAAATAGAAGTTTTCACCATTATGAAAAAGTTCACTGCAGTTGATAAAAACATAAGAGAATAAGACGGAGAGTATCTTATTGCCCTTGTATAAATCCATGGTATGCCCACATCTTGAATACTGTGTACAGCTGTGGTCTCCTCATCTCAAAAAAGATATACTGGCACTAGAAAAGGTTCAGAGAAGGGCAACTAAAATGATTAGGGGTTTGGAACGGGTCCCATATGAGGAGAGATTAAAGAGGCTAGGACTTTTCAGCTTGGAAAAGAGGAGACTAAGGGGGGATATGATAGAGGTATATAAAATCGTGAGTCTGACAAAGTGGGTATTCACCCACGAAAGCTTATGCTCCAATACATCTGTTAGCTTACTAAACAAGAGGGTGCCGCTCTTTGCGGAGATGAGACAATGGCTTGGCGGTGACGGGATGTTGCTGTTTCTTGCTTTTGGCCAGTCGTATCTTTTTTTCAGATTTTATAAGCCCCGTGAGACCGACCACACTTGGGCAGTAACTTTGCATCTCTCTGGGCATCAGCAGGAAACCTGCTTAGCTGGCAAGGAGTCTTATTTTCTTTCTGGTGGAAGGTTTCATTCTAAAAATAGTGTTCTCAGCTTACAAAAAATACTACAGCAGCCAGAAAGAAAAGAATACAGTGGCCATTAACTTTAGCCCCAGTACTTTCTGTCCAGCCAGCGGACCTTGGTAAGCATGGAAGCGACTCACATCAGTGACAGTATTGCATACCTCTGACAGCAACTATTAATTCCGAAATTAGGAATGAAGAGAAATCCATCTGAAAGGCTGTGTCGCCATAGATCAGACCAGTTCAAGCAGCTGTTGGGTTGGATCCGCTCTCCTTTTAATTAATTTTTTCTTTTTCATTTGCTTCCTCTGTTTCATCTGGAAGCAGCTTCAGTAAATGGCTTAGCGGCAGGCAGTAGGCCGAGCCTCATGCTAAACGTGCTCTGAGCATTGTACAGAACAATTCCTCCTCTTTCCGTGCAGCAGACTGTGAATCAGTGTGCACAAGCAGGTGCTAGCCCTGCTTTATGAACAGCAAAACACAGCCATTTGCTACAGAAGGAAGAATTAGGGAAGGAAGCGGGGGGAGAAAGAGGTTTCAAAATTGCACAATCTTTATTCCCAATGTTTGCAGCTGACTAGCCACATCCATCCTTTCTGGCTCCTGAGGTGAAGAGGTTCTGTCTGAGGCGTGGGCTCGGTTAGACAGCCGGGAGCTGTACCCTGTGTAGTGGCCACAGGATGCGCTGTGAGGATAAATGCGCCAGAGAGCGCTCTGTTTTCCCCTCCCACCTCTGTTGCGGTGCGGCAGCCGAGTTTATAGGCAGTTCAGATAGATAGTACGGTGAGGACCGGGTCTGATCGCCTCTGTCTGATTTCTGCCTTGGCTGTTCTGTGTGCGCCATGTTGGGAGATCAGCAGGTGACATGACAGGAGTGATATTTTTAAATAAAAGTTTCCCTATATATACTCACTGCCTAGTCTAAAGCCCATTGAAGTCAATGGGAAGGAATCCCTCCCCCTTTTACTTACAATGGACTTTGAATCGGGCCGTTTACTAATAGCAATACTTAGAACTTTTAAATCATCCTGGATTAATCTTCACCACCCCCCTGTGAACAGAATAGAGAAGAAGAAAATCCCTATTTTGTAAGTGGGGAAACTGAGGCACAGAGCTGCTACGTGCTTTACCCAAGCTCACTTAGTCAGTAACAAGAGGGTGGACTTCCTGACTCCATCTCCTGTTTTCAACCTGCAAGACCACACTGCCTCTTAGGGTACATCTGTTCTGCAGTCACTGGTGTGATTGCTGCTCAAGTTAACGTACCTGAGAGAGCTTTAATCTCACCTGCTCAGGTCCCAGACCAATGAAGCCCAGAACCGTGGGTACTTACACAGAGGCCTAGCCTATGCTGCATTTGATGCTGCCACCGCTTCACTGCTCTGGGATCCAAGCGATCGAGAGTAAAGCTAGCTCCAGTATGTCAGCCCAGGCTGTAATCCCACCCCATGACTGCCGTGTAGATGTACCCTTAATCCATGTGTGGTAAGCAAATATCAGCTAGCTGGTAGATGTGAAGACAAACAGCTGTGTAGACCAGGCCTTTAGATTAGAGGTGCTCAGTTTTTAGCAGCCACACAAGCACTTGGTCAGAGAGGAGAGTCCCAGAAAGCCCCACAAAAATAAAACCTGTTTAAAATGAAACCCTGGGTGTTGACACTATTCAAAAACATACTTGAGTCCAAACCAAACACCTAGATCCAAACATGCTGCAAACCTACGGCGGGGGGAGAGAGAAGAGTTTGGATCCAGATTTGAACTTTGCCGCTTGAGGCCCATGCTATTGTAGATTAATCACGAGCACCCTGAACAAAGTAGCTAAGTCAAAGGTACAAAGTGAACAGGATTCATTGGAGCTGAGTGAGAGTCTGCTAGTAGCATGACGAGTCTTGTCCTGTTGCTGTCAATGTCAGTCTGCATATTTAACCTGTCTGCCTACGTGTCCCTCTATTTTACCTTGTCATTTTGTTCCTGGGGCAATAGCTGCATTGTCATTGGAATGTTACCTGGCAGATGTTCTACCCAAGGAAGGAGGAGGTGCCCGTGGCCTCTGACTAAGCACCTGTGGTTGAGAACTGTGGGTTAAGCATCACCAATGGAGAGAGCGTAGATAGTCAGTTGCTATTCGCTCTACAGTGACGTCTCTTAAAATCTTACGCATGCTTCTAGAACTCCTCATTGAAAGTGGTGTGTGAGTACAGGCTTCAGTGTTCTTTAGGGGGTCTAGTATTATCTCTTTTACGTTTATTTGTGGGGAGTTGTATTTATTAAGAGAAAACCTACCCCAGTCTCTCTAAAGATCACAGCATTCTTGTGCTTCTCAACCCTCCCCAAGCGAGGATCTTTGTCTTTGTCATAGAGCTACAGTAACCCAGGGGGTCACTATGCGGCTCGAATGATAGACCTGGCTTTCTCATGGCATTTTGGTTCCTGGATAGTGCAAATACTGTACAATGAGAAGACAAGAAATTCCAGTGTTTGGAATGGATAATCGGCCCCCCAAGGTGCAAAAAACCCCATGGAAACCACACAAATATCAGCACAGGCACCGACTTTCATTTTTCTGGGTGGGTGCTCCACTCCTCCTCCGCCCCAAGGCCCCACCCCCACTTCTCCTCTTTCCCCAAGGTTCCACCCTTGCTCTGCCTTTTCCCACCCATGCTCTGCCCCCTTCCCCAGCGCCTCCCGCCACCGCTGAACAGCTGATTAGCAGGGGCCGCTGAACAGCTGATTGGGAGAGGCCCGGTGGGTGCTGAGCACCCACAATTTTTTGTCTATGGGTGCTCCAGCCCCGGAGCACCCATGGAGTTGGTGCCTATGAATATCAGTATTCTCCAATACTTTTATTCAGGCTCCTGGACACACCCCAAATGCACAGCCCTCATGTTTTTAGTTGGTGTGTGCATGTATGTACACATGGAGAAGTGATGGTGGATGTGTCATGTGTGTCCGTATGCGATTCTTTCTGGTTGTCAGGATACTTTATTAATTTGAACTTATATTTTATAGCACCTTTCACCCCAAAGGTTCCCAAAAGCTTTTACTATAAGGATTGCTTCACCCATCAATGTAAAACAGTCATTCCTGGGTTGAAACACTGTTGTAACCTAACTGTGCACAATATGTCCCATCTACACTAGAGCAAAGCTAATTGGACATTTTTCACGGAAATGTCTTTTCATCAGAAAATGCTGATTCATCGAAACCGAAACTTGTGGGTTTGATGAAAACCTCCTCAGGAAGATTTTTCAAGTCCAGGATGGAATATAGATATAGATACAGAGAAAGAGAGAGTGATTCTACAGTGGGGCACCCTAAGTGAGACAGAGCATGGACTTGAACCTGAGACTCCCACAGCTCAGGGTGCCTTTAGCCAGTAGGTTATTGGCTATTCCAGGGTGGATCTCTCTCGTTACTTTTCACAGAAAAAATCAAACCATCTCATGTATGCTTTTGATGTAGAACAGTTCTGCCGCTTGTGCAGGGAAAGCCCCTGGCGGGCCGGACTGGTTTGTTTACCTGCCGCGTCCGCAGGTTCGGCCGATCACGGCTCCCACTGGCCGCGGTTCACTATTCCAGGCCAATGGGAGCTGCTGGAAGCGGCGGCCACTACGTCCCTCGGCCTGCGCCGCTTCCAGCAGCTCCCATTGGCCTGGAGCAGCGAACCGCGGCCAGTGGGAGCCGTCACCGGCCGAACCTGCGGATGCGGCAGGTACACAAACCAGCCCGGCCCACCAGGGGTTTCCTTGCACAAGTGGCGGAACAAGTTTGGGAACCACTGATGTAGAACAAAAACAAATTTTCAAAACATCAAAAATTGTAATGGTTTCTGCCCAACCCTACATTAGAATTACAGTGGAATCGAGGTGGGCATTCTCCAGTTGGTTACAATCTGTTTGCATTTTATACCATAGACGGGCTCTTAATTGTGTCCATAACCTCCTGTCCTCATAATACCTGAGAGAAACTGAGCTCCTCTTCTGTTAGAAAAGTCGAGGCATATAATTTCCTAACCTCCATCGGTGCATTTTCCCCAGAACTAGATATAATTCATTTGATCTTTTGTTAGAATATTTCCTTTAGGCTCTCAATTTGGACAGCAGCATAATAGGAATCTTTCTGGAAGAAGATCTCACATTTGGTCAAAAAGAAACCTTCCCCCACACACCCCGTTTTCCTCTAAAGGCCAATAATGGCCGATTCTGATGTTGGAAGATTAACTGAATTGCTATTAAATGGCTTAATATTTCTCCCCTGTGTGCCCAGAAGTTGAGCGGTTTGAGAGATACCATTAAACATAAGAAAGAACGATCTAATACAGGCTGGTTTGCATCTCTGTGAATAGTCTAGGTATGTGGCAAAAATGAGAAGAAAAGTAATGGCGGTCAACGGCACACTGTGGGATACCAGTTCCCATAGCTGCTAAGGTTACATGTGTCCATAGGACAGTGGTGTCATCAGAAAGGTAATTGGAGTGTTACTGTCTGTCCATTGCTGGTGGCTAAAGATGAGCACAAGTCATCACCAAGGCCCCGCTCCTGCAAAGGTTGGAGCACGTCCTTAACCGAGAGGGCCTACTCAGGTGCGTCAAGTCAGGCAGGTGCCCCAAGTCTTTACCTGAAATGGTGCCTGCAGAATAAGTTACAGCAGCTCAGACCCCATTCTCAAACCCAGAGAAGCTTCTAATCTTAATTATGTTTTCCAAAATATTAGTCCCAGTTGGAAAACTGAATAAATGAGAGTCCCTGATAAGTACAGCCTTCGAGTTTCCTTCAGCATCTTCTTTAACATGTGAAATGTGCAGGGAAAGGGGCCTGCCTAGGGATGTCAGAATACACAAGTGAAACCTTGTTAAAGGAATATGTCAAAAAAGCCAGTTTGTTCCCACTGTTTTGGACTATGACCCAGTCCTACCTGGGCAGCAGGTTCTGCTTGAAGACTTTGTCAATGACGAGGCAGCCACTTTGTGAATGGAGAGAGGTGGTGATTCTATTTGAATGTTCTCTGGTATTTAGAAAGTGATCAAAGGTCAGAGCTGGCTTATCAGAGCTGTAACTAGGACAAGAACACTGGGAAATGGAACCTCTCAGAATGTTTATTGAGCTTCATGACTTAATAAATGGAAGCGGATGTGAGGCTTTGATTTTAAATCTGGTCTGCGTTCAGGTTGGTTGACTTTTGTCCTCGATGAGGCTGTCTTTCATTCTGCCTCATTTTCTCTAGCGTGCGTCTGTCTTGGAGATGCAAAACTATCCTTGCATCTCTTGAATCCTAAACTGCAATCCAGATGGTGAGCTCACAAGTGAAAGTTGGGTTGATAGACTGATCATCTGGTCTCTCATTTACATTACAAAAGCAACACCCAGTTTGGCAAAATTGGGGGTGGGCTGCATGACTAGAACAAGCAGTTCAAGAACAGGATCAGAACTTCTGCAAAGCTCAGGCGTGGTCAAACACGGGGACTTGATTTGGGCCATTTTGGGTTTGGATAATGCAGAGAAACTTCTAAATGTTGGGATGCTTCTCTAAACCTTCCGACACTCAACCATCACCATTCTTGAACAGAACCATGCTAAACTAGCCATTATGGCTACAGATTTTCTCATGCATGTCATGAGATTAACAGGGTCTACTCAAGAAAGTTGCAGATTGGATCAGTGGTGAAATTTTAATATTTTTACAAGACACTTTCTTTTTTAAGCCTCAGGGCCTTTAAATCACCCCAGAGCTACCAGCTGCAGTGGCGTCTGGGAGCCCCAGGGCTCAGGGGCAAATTAAAGGGCCCGGGGCTCCTGCCACTGCGGGGAGCCCCGGGCCCTTTAAATCACCATCGGAGCCTGGCTTCTGGGTCCCCAGGGCTCCGGCAGCGGGGCTCGGGTGGCGCTTTAAAGGGCCTGGGGCTCCCCGCAGGGGCTGGAGCTCTGGGACCTTTAAATCCCTGCCCGAACCCAGCTGCACCTCTGCTTCCAGAAGGATAATAACTGGCAGGAGGCAGATGAGCCTGAAGAAACAAACAAATATTTGTTTTTTTCTTTAAATCCAAACCCCTGTTTTCATGTCAAAAGTCCCAATAGGGAGTGAGTGTGGGACTCGACCCGAGACAAGTGAGAGTCTATTGAAGAACATTTTTCAGAGCTTTCCAAGAGGTGTCAGCTGCTCTTTAAAGATGTAGGGGGTTGCTGGTCCCCCAGCGGCGGGGGGAGGATTAATCAGTGTTACAGGGTTGGACTGGAGGGATCTGGTTTTTGGTTTTGTTTTTTAAATGTCAGGGAGCATGTCTGATGATTCCTCATGCATACGCTGATTGACTGGCACGCTTCCGAGGGGAAATGGTTTTGTAGTACATGTCACAGAACGTGTGTGTCGTGCTTCAGCACGTGCGGCCCGGGCTTATTTGGCACTTCCCGGGACGTGCTTCTGGCCTGTCTCTGTAAATCTGATTCCCAATGAATCAGCATCAAAATGTTGGGCCCTTCTGTTGCAATGAAATAACATCCTGAGGTTTTAGAGGAATATAGAAACACTCTGCAATAGAATAGAATCTCCGGGTGGCTTTTCATAATTGTAGGGCTTCCCCTTCCCCCTGCCGCCCCGCCAAATTCCTGATGTCAATAGGAGAATAAGATGATACTGTATGTTGCCCCATTTTTTGATTAACCCGGTTACACCACCTCCACTCACTGGACTGCAGCTGTTCCATGCAGCCTCATGCCAAAGCCACCCATCCACCTCCAAGTTTTGTTCTAGCTGGCTGCACATCTTGAAAGCCCCAAATTGAAATCTTGGATCCCTCTGTTTGTTTTATTCCCCCACAGGGGTGCAAGTTGCTTTCACGATATCGGATTGTTCTTGAGAACTGTACTGGTGGTTTATTATCTTAGTTTTTCTCATGAGTGCCGTCTTCTGGCACTGTTGCAAGGTAACTTGTTTTCTACTTCTTGTTTTTATTGCTCAAGTTTCTAAACAAATTCTTTTGGGCTCAAACTTCCCATGCTTGGTCTCAGCCCTAAGGCCAATTATTGTGGGAAGCCTGAAGGCAATCCCAGACTGTCACCTAGCTGTTACTTAGTACTTTCCATTCATGCCGCACACACAGCAGGTCAGTATGGCTTGCCCCCTTTTACATATGGGGAAACTGACTCACAGAGAAGGGGAGTGATTTGCCAGCAGACCAGTGGCAGAGCCAGGAATACAGCCCAGGTCTGCTGAGTAACATGCCATGTCCACTGGGCCTCACTGCCTCCCATCAGCCATTTCTCCTGTCCCTGGGGTCAGGGGGCATATAACTCATGCCATTGAACGTCATATGTGGCTAAATGAGGATGTGTTTGCTAAGAAATAGATCGTGGGCACATGCTGCAATTTTTTTTAAAAGTGTATCTAGCATAAGAGACTATGGAGTGGTGCTGAAAATCGTGTAAGTGTTGTGTCGTGTTGAGCTAGGAAGACCATCTGCCTCACGGTCAAGTTGAAAACCGATGGAGCTGCATGAAACGCACCCAAGCATCTCCACAGTGTCACAACCAATCTTTTCTTTTCTTTTCTTTTCTTTTCTTTTCTTTTCTTTTCTTTTCTTGTAAACGGGGTTAAAAAAAGAACTAGATAAGTTCATGGAGGGTAGGTCCA
Organism: Chrysemys picta bellii; assembly: GCF_011386835.1. Lineage (NCBI taxonomy): Eukaryota > Metazoa > Chordata > Testudines > Emydidae > Chrysemys > Chrysemys picta. Next base: position 105,406,255 of record NC_088798.1, read on the forward strand.
TCAATGGTTATTAGCCGGAATGGTGTTGCGAGTCTCTGTTTGCCAGAAGCTAGGAATGGGCGATAGGGGATGAATTACTTGATGATTCCCTGTTCTGTTCATTCCCTTGGGGCACCTGGCATTGGCCACTGTTGGAAGACAGGACACTGGGCTAGATGGACCTTTGGCCTGATCCAGAATGGCCGTTCTTAAGGTCTTTAAAAATAAAGTAATTTGAAGGCCAGACTCTACATAAATGTGCAAAGCCAACACTGTGCACGAAAACACCAAAGGTTGAGGAGGTGAAAGTGTCTGAGTTCTCATTGCAATGCTAACGTGCCCTCATGGCGTGCAGGTGGGTGTGTTCACAACAGTCTAACAATGGTAGTAACGTGTAGCTAAGTATACTTCTGGGCTGGTTTCACTCCATACCCCAGCACCGGCGCCCTGGTGGCAGACCACTGCCCTGCTGGCACAAAGTTCCTGCAGCCTCCCCTCCATTAAGGGGCCCACAGCCAATCCCAACTTAGCAGTACTATCTGAGCAGTGGGTCCTGGATTCAGGGGAGGCCCAGGCAGCCCCTAATAACAAGGCTCCAGGCAGAGAGAAAGGGTCAAACTGCAGTCAGGCACTGCCTCAGCTTGGTCATACCACCCTTGTGCTGGGTGCACGAGACAGGGCAGGGAGACTTGGTCATAATTTAGCCCCATTGATGCCCTGGCCTATCCCAGATCTCAGGGGCTGGTTCTCTATGTTTCCTGTCACATTACGCAGGCACCAAGCCCAAGAAAAACCACACACAAAAATGGTATCTCTAGTGAAGCTGGAGAGACAGCTAGAAACATAAACACAAAGGCCCTGGCCGATGCTCCTATGCCCTGTCCATAATGCCCCTGGCCTTCCTCACAGTGGCAGAGGTGTCTGTAGGAGCCCCCTGATGCAGTGGCGAGATGCTGATTCCTTTTGAAGTCATGATTCTCTGATGGCCTGGGTTAATTGAATGGACATATTTCATTAAACAATGCCTTCGCCATCTGGTCTGCCCCACTTATGAATGTGAAAAAGAACACATTTCTCAATTACAACAGTGCAAAAGGCGTGAGTGGTTTTAAATGCATGTAAATAGCCTTTCCGGGAGGCAGACCCCCCCAGCTGCGAAGGTCTTGTTTGCATGCTGGGCACCGATCTCCCTTGCCACCTACTTCTCCCCATGCAATAACATCTCGGCTGGTGAGAAAGACGGATAACCGGGGCCGCTTTATAGGACCGTGTCTGACCTGTGTGTAATGCAGCAAAACAAGGGAGATGGATTGCAGTTTGTTGTGCTCAAGTAGACGGGTGTTACAACAAGCGCTCCTTTATGAGTTGCATTGGCTTGTGAGGTGTCACCGTTCTTCATTCCAGGGAAGGTTGGTTCCATGTCAATATATCACCTAAGCGTTCACTCTGTGAGTCTCGGAAGGAGACAATCTCTGAATCTCAGGCTGAAGTGGTGACTAGGAGAAGATGTAATGGATGAGCCCCCGCTCCTCTCACTTTACTGTTGCCCTGGCAGACGTCCAGTCACTTTGCTTTACTCTCCTTCCCTGTTTTCTTTGTCTGCCTCTGCAGGAGGAAAAAAATTTAAGGAGTTCTTCCTTGTGGCTCCCTTATCACTTTTTTCTAACTCATTGGTGTGGTGGTGAGTAGACACTGACTGAACCGCATGCAAACTCAATGCCTGCTGACAGGCCAGCTTGACTAAATTTGGAACTCCGGGTTGTTCACCGGCACCACCTCTTTGCTGATGTCTCCTAGCGTTTGCTCAGTTAAATTAATTTAATGGTGGTGGAAGGCGCTGGCTTGAGGGCCCTCGCGTCTGAGAGCCTCTGTGCACAGAGTCAGCAGCCACAATGCAAGTTAATCCTAGGTGTCTCCCTACTAATGTACCTCAACCTTGAATATAGGGGCCACCTCTAGATGTGAGATGGCGCTTCAGTCTCCATGGTTCAGTCAATAGTTAGTCTCTCTGCTGAGGCAGCCAACAAGGTTGCTACATTGGGGTTGTGTGGCTGAGACGCTTGCCTGCTGACAGAACAAGTCTGAGAGGCCTTTACATGGCTTTGCTATTGTGATTTCTTGTGTCACTCCTCCACGCGCGCCCTGACAGCCATAGAACCAATTCTGTGATGCCTGCGGAATCATTCTGGATTCACACCAGGGTTACACACATTGTGGGTTTGATCCTGCTCTTAGTTGTTAAACTGGTGCAACTCCATTGATTTATACCAGCCGGCGATCAGAATAAGGATTCTAAGCTGTTATCAGTGTGGCATTAGATACAGTTATTTGGATTACACCAGCACCCAGAAGTTGGATCAGGATTAGAGGCTCCACATGCCACAGGAGGACAGGCCTTGTCCCAAACAGCTGACAATCCAAATGAATTAGAATCACTTTTATTTTTGACTATGAAAGTTAAATTGAAAGTGTCAGGGGTGGCAGCAGTGAGGTGCTGGAGGGGAGAGGAGATGGTTACCACAAAACTGGGTGCAAGGAAGAGGCTAGGAGGGGCGGTTAAGTTTAACAGACAATTCAAAAATAATAAAGACTTTTTAAGTATAGGGAACAGATTTTCCAACCACCTCTGTGCTGTTAGCTCTTTGGATCATGAGGAACCTATTTGTGGTTGAGGAAGGAGACTTTTCTAAAATGGGAGGGGGAGTTTTGTTTCAGAATTGTTTATAAACTGTAAGATTAAAGAGGCAGGCTTTCGTGCCTCCAGCCGTCCACATGGTGAACTAACGGTCAACTGAAAGGCACCAGTGTCTGTTGATTACCTAGGAGTGGCGAAGGGGTGAGGTTTTGTTTTTTTTTCCTTTATTCCCCGGACAGGTTAGAGGAAAGTTGGCAAAAGTGTAGGCAAAAAGTGGGGCCTGATCCAACTCTCATTAAAGTAAAGGAAAAACTGCCCCATGAATCTGAATTTACAGAAGGAACCACTATGTGGAGCACTATTCTACTGATGTCTCTGAGACCCTGGCTGGCAGTAGGGTTCCATGCTTGCAGGGTTCTTTGCAGATAAGGTCCTATGCTCCCAGATGTTCTCTCTTTAATTAATATTTTTAATTAGCTTAGGTTACTGCACATCAGGTGGCTACAACCAAAATCAAGCAAAAAGTAACACGCTAGAGTTAGAGGGACATGTAAATAAACATCCCTGGTAATTTGCAGCATCTCTGGCTGACACAGTATTTTTGGTTACCAATTTGTCCAATAACCCAGGACGCGGTAGAATAAGGGGAGGGAAAACTACAAACCAACAAACCCCAAGTGACTTGCCCTACATTGCAATAGGAGATGCTTTTCCAAGGGTTCGTCATGACCCTTCAGATGCTTAGTTCTTCTGTCACCGTATCACTGCTATTCGCTGTGTTCCCACCAATGATTTTAATTCAAGTGAACCTCACACGCACCTAATGAGCCAAGTGCTTGTCACCGACCTCCTTATTATTTTATTTATTTATTTTCTGTCTTGCAAACCAGGGGAAGTGAGTCTGTTAAATGATTAGCTTTGCATTTCCCGCATTTCCTGTCGCCCTCAGGTAAAATTGCACTGCCGCTAAATAAAACCTCTGGAAATGAACTGTAGACTCGGATGGCCCTTAAGCCCTAGAGGCATTTAAATTCTGGATTTAGCAGTAGGATTATTGCTTTGAAGAACCAGTTAAGCAGAATTGCCTACAACCGGCCGCTTTTATTCCTGAGCTCTTTTAGGATGGGCCCAGTGGAAATAGTCCTTTTGTCGTCGCTTTTTCAGACTGGTCAGGGGATCAAGTGGCCCTCACTAGTTCAAATGCACACGGCCAAGTTTTGTCCCATCCCTCAATCACTTTGCCCCTGACTCCTGCTGTGTAGCACATAGCATGTGTTTGACTGGGGCATCCCCAGGGGAGCGACCTGAAGGCAGAGATCTCCCTGGTGGTGGTGGTTGTGGATTTGCTTTTCTAAATGGAAGAGTGCTGCGGGGTTTTTATTTTATTTTATTTTTTGTTCTTGCTGCTGTTTAAATGCTCCGCTGTGGCCGGCGGGTCCATCTGCCGTGGTGCAGGGGCACACAACATTGGCCTGCGTGGAATGGCTGTGTCTGGGCACTGATTCGGTGTTGTACTGACCCTACTATCTGTAGAAAAGGTATAGGTCCAAGGGAGGTCAGGTTCTATTCTCACTTAGACTGGGATTCTGGCCCATGAACTGAGCACCAAGAAAAGCTGTAGCAGGAAATAAGGCGTGGAAGAGGACAGGAAGAGAAAGGCATAGTAAAGAGTCAGGAGGAACAGGGATTTTTTTCCTTTTATTAACTCTTCAGTAATACTGAGGCTATACTCCAATGCCTTCTCCGTTCAGACTCAAATCTCCTAGGTTACTCCGTGCTGCCCTCCTGAGATAACCGCAGGCCAGGCACTGTGGCTACACTTGAGCTAGAGACCAAGTAATCACATCCCCGGTTAACTCTGCCGTAGGAGCAATGGCCACGTCTTTGACTGTGCCAGGGAAACAAGGGAAGTTACAGCCAGCAAAAAGGTACAGTGCTGATGCACTGCTGGAGATGAATATGACCAGAACAAGTTGTGCAAAGACTAAGAATAAAGTTAGGCTTCAGACAGGACCGACTGGAATCTGAAGGTTCCTGGAGGAAAGAGCTCCTTCTATCTGGGCAGAAAAGAAATGTCATAGCCTTTTGACTGCATCCCTGGAGAAAACCCTAAGTGGCATTAGCCCTCAGCACTGAGGAAATCCCCCTGGGATCACTGACAAATTAAAGACCATGATAATTTTTCCCCATGAGTTTTAAATCTGGAATGGGGAATTTCTGGCGTGTCGAGCCCACTCCATACTATACAAGGGGAGCCGTGACACCTCTCCCGAGTGGTGACATTTTCAAGGTCGGGCTGCTTTTTTTCCTAAACTCCGAAGCTTTTGAGACTCCATCAATGTCAGTAAGAAGAAGAAAAAAATCTGGTTCTGTTCAGAGCCCGTCACTTCTGAAAAGAGGCAAAGCCGATCTCTTTCCTTATTTCTGTACTTTATTGATCTGTATTGTGCCTACCGCTGCAGCAGTGAGATATGGACAGAGCTAAAATACGTTCAGATTAGTCACTTCGCTTGAGGACAGATCTTAATCTAGTGTAAAGTGGGGTAGGTGTACTGGCCCTATTGCTACAGTTTAACAGTAGTCAGAGTGTGGGATTAGATGTTAGTCCCTGGGTTCAACCCCGAACTCTGCCACTTGCTCACTGGCTGGTGACACTCAGTGGGTCAAGCTCTGTGTGGTTAGTTTGGGAGTTGGAGAAGCAATCAGAACAGGGTTTGGCTTGTGTCCAGTGGCCTCATCTCAGTCAAGAATCCCCTTGATATTATTACGACTGAGTTCTGACCCTTCTCTACCACGAGGGACACTGCGCCACCCAGGCACCAATCAGAGAGTCTCAAAATGTGCGCCAGATCTTAGATTGTAAAGGATTTCTATGTTTGTACAGCACCTAGCACAACTGGACTCCAAGCCCAATCAAAGCCTCTGGGTGCTACTGTAATAATAATAATAAATCCCTACCCTCTGACTCATAGATGTTTAGAGAAGGATGGTTGACTGACTTCCCCTGAGACCTCATTCTGCTGCTGTAGTCATGCAGATAAAGCTCCAGATATCAAACCCTTTGGCGTCCCTTTGGGGTAGCTCAGTCTGACACATGCAATGATTAATAGCTACGGTCAGTGGCATATTATCGCCTAGGCCTAGGGCAGCAAATTTGCAAGGGCGGCAAATTTATAATAGCAGCATTTTTGTAATCACAGCATCACTGATGCCGTGATTCTACCAATCATAGAGCTTATTGAACGTGGGGTTTTGGCTCCATGCGCGGTCCCACGCTATAAGCGAAATCGCGCTATACAGACACGCGTTCAAGTGAGGGTCTGCTGTACTGGTAATTTTATTATAATAAAACTTGTAAATGTTCAATTATGTTAATGATATTTAGATTCATTTTAGTTCAAACGAATTTGTAAAAAAACTAAAACAAATTCATAGGGGGCCGGGGGCGGCAAAATTATTCATCCGCCACTGGCTACGGTGGAGAGGAGCAGTGCTGAACGGACACCAGGATTCGTGGTTTATTCGTCACAGAGCTGAGTCCTCCAGGATGGGGAGAAGTCCTAGTGGGGAAGAGCCTTCGTGCCTGGTTAGACGCAAAGTGGCCCTTGTGCGTTGTGCGCAGAAAAGCTCTGAGTTTCGGACAACAGGCAATGCTGAAGCTCTGGGCTGCGCTTCATGGAATCATGTCATGCTGCAGGTACATTTGGCAGAGAGGTAGGGGACAGTCACTGGGGACTAACTGTAGCTCTGTTATTCCTTCATTTTCATAAGCACTAAAAAGCAAAACCTCTAATTGTGCCACCAAACTACCGTTCAGACAAACAATGGCTCTGGGAAGTAGCTCCACTCCCCCGCCCCAAACAAAATTGTCTCTTCATGAAGGGTAGCTCAGTGACTATTAATTTATTGCCCCCGGCCTGCTCTCCCCCTGATTAAGGTCCAGGGAGCTGCTTCCCAGCCAGTGAAATAAATGGCTCCCGTGATTATTTTCTTTTCCAGATAAGTGAGCACATTTTTGTTTGCGTGTGTGTGGAGGGGGGGTATGTGCGCACGTGCGCATGGGAATGATGCATTTTAATTGTCGTCATAAATTATGGGGAATGCACATCTGGGCATGGCTGCGTGTGAGGAACAATCCATTCACAGCCTCTCTGTTGCTTTATCCCTTTTGACCTTAATTTGAATCCCTCCATGCTGGGCGAATTCATCGGTTGGCGCGGCTGTGTCTCGCCTGCTGGGGTAGGAAGCCTGCTGCAGGGAACTCGGGCCAGTCTTTTACAGGAGGGCTGGCATTCCCTGGGCCTGCCCTCCGATTCACTCACTCAGCTTGCATGTGCCCTGATTACTTGCAGTGAGGCTGAGAGCATGTGGCCCCGTCTCCTACTTTTCACTATGCAGCAAAGATGAAGCGCCAGTCTGCCCGTAGAAGGAGTGTCTGATTAGGACAATGTGGTGCAGACTGAGCATGTGACACAAATAAAAAGGCTCTGTCTAGTTCTACCTCTGATTTTAGCCAGCCCTGTCTTTTACTGTAAGACAGCGGTAAAGAATCAGTGTTGGATTCTTCGGGCACTGAACAAGGAACTTCATTAGACTACAGAGAACACTCCAGTTCTTAAAGCTATTCTGACCCTACCTGCTTCACAGTAGAGCCTCTACTGAGAACTTTCCCCACACCGGACCCCGCCTGGCTTCCTGCTATAGATTTAAACATACAGTACCCGCATCCTCATGCTGCTTGGATAACTAAATTACGTCTCAGGCTCAGCCCAGCCTTCACAAAGTAGTATTGTACAAAATGATACCCCGATTTACTGATAAAACAATGGTTGAAGCACCAAAACCTCAACAGTGGTCTCTAGTTTTGACCAGCTGCTTACAACTGATCAAGACATAGGTTTCCCCCTTTGTATTTTGTGGGAGCAAAGAGCCGTTTGAATGTGCAAATTAGGCAGCCAGGGGCCTGACTGTCCAACTGTCCATGGGCTCACTTTTGCAGATGCAGTCTTCTGCGTGTTCTAAAGTCAGAGGCTGGGCTGCCAAACTGGTCCCGAATGGCAAAACAAAAGCTTTTAGGAGCCCTGGTTGACTCTGTGTGTGTAGTGAATTTAGTGCTTGCAAAAGGTGACAGACTTGGACAGTGAAGTCTTTTGTTTTCCCAAAGGTATGTACTTCATGGTAAGTGGCAGTGTAGGTTTTTACCAACACCATCTAGGCAATGTGAGTTCTTTGGCAGAGCACCGTGCAGGGACTGTCTTTATGTTGTGTTTGTACAGCGTCTAACACAGCCTGGTCTGTGACTTGGGCTCCTAGGAGCTATTGCAATGCAAATAAATAATCACAATAAATGTGACACTTTTCTAGTGGAGAATGAAGGTAGTTCATGCTCACTGACAATGCAGGCCGTGGCCTCTCTGTAGGGTGACCATGTTTTCCCAAAGTGGGACCCCACTGGGCCAGCCGGGATCCCCCACCCCATGCCCTCCCTGCCTCCTGTCGGCGCAGGGCCGGGCTGAGGCCCCCTCCCCCCCGGGCTGGCCCCAACCCCCCTGTGTACCCTCCATGGCCCCCTTCCCTCCACCACGTTCGGGGCTGCCTGAGGCTCTCCTCTCCCCCCGTATGCGGGGCCGGCTGGCCTGAGCCACTCTCCCTAGTCCTCCCTCCAGCACAGGGCTGGCAATGCCACTCGCCTCCTCACCCCCCGCACATTCCTCTGCGCCCCACTAGGGATCCCACCCCACTTTTTTGACAAAACTGTGTATTTGTCCAGGTTGCTCTTGCCAAGTGGGTTGGTTGATCAGTTGGCAAGAGCAAATGAGACAAATGCCCAGTTTTATCAAAAAAGTCGGGACAGGGCCTAAAAAAGGGACCGTCCCAGCCAAAACGGGATGTATGGTCACCTTACCTCTGTGAGAGGGTCAGCCCAGGTGCCCGTTAACACCAGCTGGGGTAGTGTTTTCTTGTAAAGTGGGGGTCTGTCCACTGGGAACTCCATGGGGAACACTGAGTGATTTCCCATGGGCAGCTGAACACCCAGTAGTGATTTCTGCTCAGCTGGGTTATAATCTAACCAGTGACCAGGAGACCAGATCCTTGGTACCATGCTACCTACCAGGTCAGCCATTTGTGTCTCTTGTTTGCACATGCTCCAGTTTTTCAAATGCGGACACCAGAGCTAGCTGCAGTATTCTGAGGTACTTTAGAAAATGTTACCTCTGGGTTGAGCCCACCTGGCCCACAAAAACTGAGCCCTGATATATTCTGCTTGTCACAATAGTATCCCTGCCTCTCACCCGAGCATGCTCTGGGCCAGATCTTCAGCTGGTGTGAACCGGCATTGCTCCGTGGATCTGGCGCTCACAGGGTAGAAGCATTCTGTGGAGAAGGGGAGCAATTTCAGCAAGATTTTCTAGCCACTGGAAGATGGTTTCAAGGTACTCCTCACCCAGGCATCCAAAGAAATCCCCACAAATTTACATTTTGCTACTGTTTTCAAAGTCTAGCTGGAGCAGGCTGGTCTACTGGGGCTGATAGAATTTCACACAAACCCCACCGGCTCTCTATAGGTGTTCGGTGCAAGTACGTGGCAGTGATGGGCACTGGCATTTACTGTGTGGTTTTCACACAGCGTGTCGCTCAAGACTCAGCCGGGCTGTGTCAGAACAGCAGCACCGAGTCTCCTTTTCATATTGATTTGTTTATTTTCTGGAGAGCAGAAGGAAGCCTGGAACATCAGTCCCACTTCTCAGGAGGCAGGGTTAGCAGAAGGTCTAGTCAGATGGTGTGTTGGACAGATGGCTTAAGGGTAACCCCTCAGGCAATGCTCACTGAAGGACGAAAACGGCACTGGGAAATCTCCAGTATGGGCTGATGTCTGCAGAAGGGAGTGACAGATGAGCAGGCAGGACTGGAGCCTGCGTGTGATTTGTACCCCAATGAGACGTATCCGTCACAGACTGCTCAGTACCTAGCTACAGTTCTGGAACCCTCAGACCATATCCACTTGTGTGATGCTCACGGCAACCTCTAATGGTGAGTGGTCATGAAAGGGTCCGACTCCCTAATAGCAAGCAGTCTGACAGGCCTTAATATGTCCTGGCTGAATTGGTGTATAGGCCTAGTCCAGGATGGCCTGGAACAGCTGTGACAGTCCTAATACTTGGAATTGAAGGATTCCTGAAAGGAAGGGAAATATGTGATGGTCTTTCTCTCTGCTGGTTGGAGGACTGGCAGGATACATCTTTATTATAGCTACCAGTGACTGGCAGTAGAGGTGCGTCTTTAGCTCAAGTGGCAATACTACTGGCTTTGGGAGTTAAAGGACAATTTGGATCCTAGCACATTAGCTACCATATCGTTTAACCTGTGATTATAGTTTATAGATTATATGCAATGTTTATAAAGATTAACATTAGATTATACCCCTTGCCACTTGTCCTTTTGAATAAGTGCACATACGGGGGGAAAATTGCCATGTCCTATGGTTTTGCGTATGCAACAGATTGTCTCTGCACACATAAAAAAGGGGGGGAGGGAGGCACAACAAGCTATTGTGCATGTAGGCAGGATAATTAGTTGCCCAGCACCCCAACCTGTGCTGCTATGCTATGCTTTCTTGGACTATATTACTCAGCTACTAGATGTCTCTGTGCATGGTATAGAGTTCAAGGCAGAGTTTGGCCCCTGGTAAACGAGAGAGACTGAGTTGGAGCTCAAGCTGTGTGGGAGCTTGTTTGCTGCTCTGCAGTTTGCTGTATTCTTTAAAAAATGCCTCCTGTTTAAAATGTTCTATGGATTCCATATGTCATGACAGTGCTTTTGAAAGAGACACAAAATTGGGAATGGAAAAATAAGTGGGCGGGACTGAAATTATAACCCAGGCCTTCATGATAATACAAAAGATAAAACTATCTAAGTAATCGCAATGCAAACTCATGGGATTCATTATGTAATGACACTATCAATAATGAATGAGGTCAGAAATGACCAGGGTAATTTCTGACCTCATTCATTATTATTTGTATTGCAGTAGTGCATAAACGGTGTGTTCATGGAGTAATCAAAGATCAGGACTAGGTGTAACCCACACACCTTCTGGGTGTGGTGTTCTGTCCCATCTAGTGGCACCGAGACCACTTAAAGAGAGAGAGATTGAGTCTGCTCTATATTCTTAGCTAACAGCCCGTTGGCTTTTAGCTCATACCTAAAGAGGCTAATGCACTAAGCTCAAGAGGTCGCTGGTTCAATCCTGCCCACTGAGATCTGTCAACATTACATGAGCACTGTTCAAGCACAGTACAAAAAGATGTCCCTGCCCCCAAAAGCTTACCATCTAAGTACACTTGTGGAAAACTGTTGCCTCAACTTATGGAAAAAAGTTCTGTTTGGAAGTGGAATGGAAATGGAAATATTCCTGGGTGGCACATAATCTTTGCCTTTAGCAAAGCTGTATAAATATTGCTTAGATTTCTAGAGTGGGATTATTTTTCTCTTGCATTATCCTACCCTTGGCTTTACTATAACTTTCCCTGCCTTCTTCAGGACAGCCTGAGCTCAGATTCTGAGGGATCATTAGTGTTTTCCTCTAAAAGACCCTGATGACATTTGTAGTTCTTTTGCACTGGGGACAACAATATCCAGAGCTGCTGTGATTTGCCCTCCTTTGTACAGCAGCGAGTGGAACAGTCTGCTGATGGCAAAGCTGATTTAATGTTCCGTGGGCCTCTTATTCCTACAGTGATTGAACACAGTAAATAGCAATGGTAATGTCATGTTCCTCCTCGGCTGAAAAAAGAAGAAGCACAAAATGACCTTTCATCTATGAAAGTGAATGGAAATGAATAGGATGCATGTGTCTAGAATCCAACAAGCAAAAGGAAACCCACTGAACCTCTATCATTGACCAGGTCTCTCCCAGGGATAAACCGGGAGTGGAAGTCTGAGAAAAGGCCTCGACCTCTGAGCTTCGTCATTTCAGCCCTGGTCGACACTACAGAGTTAGGTTGATGTAAGCTACCTTTCATCAACCTAACTCTGTAAGCGTCTACACTAAAATGTAGCACCCGCCAATGTAATTTGCCCACTACACTGACTTTAATGACTTCACCGCCGTGAGAGGTGTAGTGCTAAGGTCGATGTAGTTAGGTTGACGCAGCGTCAGTGTAGACACCGTGTTGCTTACATCAACTGTTGCTGCCTTTCAGAAGCCGTCCCACAATGCCCCATACTGACAGTTAAGTCAGTGCAAGCACTCCTGGTAAGGACGCACACCGCTGACACAAGGAGTGTAGTGTGGACGTGTAAAACCGATTCAATTACTGCGCTGGCTGTATGTTGACGTAACTTAGGTCGACTTAATTTTGTAGTGTAGATTTGCTCTCAATATGTGTGTGTGTTTGTGTGTGTGAGCACACGCACACCCAGGAACCACTGACATTTCCCTTTTACCTTTCCTCTTCCTTCTTGGGCGTTCTAACCAAAGCCGGAGGACATGGAAGATACTTCTCCCTAGGTGCAATGTACTGTAACTGTAGTTACACATGCCTGTGTCTACACATAGAATATTTGGTCCCCCTAAAAGGTCACCCACGACCCACTAGTGGGTACTCCAGATAGCCCTATGTTATGTTATTAAAAATTAACATTGCTTTCCTGAGTATAATACATGCAGCCGTTCATCTTTAAGATCACTGATTTCAATCAAGGTGGGCACAGTTTTACCCGAAAGTTTTTACCGTCTGATGATTTTCCCGTGGCCTATCTGAAATGAGGTAGGTGGTCTCTGCTCCATTTCTAGAGGACAGGTGTTCATATCACAAACCCTCCACCACAACTGGCCCCCCGAGAGGCCAAGAGCTGGATGAGTTCGGACAATCAACTACCCTCTGAATGCTAGAAGCCATCCCCCTGAATCAGGCTTGAAGCATCTTTGTAGAGCGTTGGTACGGAAGCTTTCCCTGCTGTTGCCCATACTGTGTCCAGTCTGTGAGTAAATAGATGACGCAAGTCCCCCAGACTCAATCTGGCAGCCTTCACCAGTATGAAACACACTCCCTTAAAAAATAAAAAAGGGGGGAAAAGTCATTCAATTTTCCATGGATTGGAGATCTCTCCAAAGAAGGCACGTCAAGATTACAGCCCTGCAATCTGACCTGAACCCAACCATGAGTTTCAGTTTCAGATCAGGTCATAAAACAACCAGACCTTTTTGGGCTTGGGTCTGCTCCCCTCCTCCTGCCCACGGGGGCAACACAGCAGCAATTGCATGCCCTGCCCTTCCCGCCGCTGCCACCTCAAGGCGCTGTGTGTGCTGTAGTGAGAACGTGCCAAAGGCTTGCAATGCCTCGCTCTGCAGCACACTCAGAGCACACTCAGAGCACAGTGGGCAGCAGGAGAGGGGTACGCAGCCACCAGCACGTGCAGCCCCCACCGTGTCGACCCCACGGGCAGGAGATGGTGGCAGCGTCATCTCAGGTTTGGGGGGCAGGGTCGGGTCAGAAAGCAACTCGACTCTCTTGGGCTTGGGCTCAATTTGGGCTTTAAAATGAGGCCTGAGCAGGCCACTAGTCACCAGTTGTCACGGAGTCCCCAGGCGATGCTCTGGAACTGCTCCCTATGAAGCCAGTCAGGACTGTGGGGAAGTCTCCTCTCTGTGAGCAAACTGTCTTCAGGGCAAGAAGCTCACACGGCTTCCACCTTCCTGTGTCTGACCTCGAAGCATTCAGCATCCCCTGTCCCACCATGCGCTTCCCACTTGCTCCAGTTCGGAACCCAACCAATGCTTTTTGCCATTCGTTTCCCTTAGACACGCTGAACCCAGGAAAGCCAGAAAAGGCCAAGCAGGGAGCTGAAGGGATGTATATTTTTTAAAAACTGACCCTAGGCAAACTCAAGTCAACACTAACCTCTGTTCAGCTGAGGGTGAGAAGCGCGATCGCTTCATTAAGGAGAAGGTGTCACATGCTCATTTCTTAAATCCTGCTAAATACCTGCTTAGCAGCATTATTGACGGGCTTTCCCCATGCACATTGAGCTGTTAAGCTGCTCCTAGTTTCCAGCAAGAGGTTAAAGGATTTATCAAAGCTCCCAATGAAAGCCATACTAACTGGATTAGCTGTTAACATGGATTTAGGCTTTGAGTCGGATTAACCCCAATTGCTCAAAGTAGGTTCCTGTTGTTCCTCTTTTCTCTTCTTTTTCTGTTTTTTGTTTGGCGAGCCGATCAGGATGGCAGAGCGAGGTACCCTTTTGTGCTTGGCTGGGAACAGGCGGGTGGAATGCTCTCACAGCGCTGGAAGGAAGTGGGCTGTTGTCCTCTGTGATGTAAGGAGCAAAGTCCAGGAGGCAACAGGTTACTTTGAATTGCAAGACAATGTATCCTGTTATAAGGTTTTTTGCCTTCCTCCGTAGCATGGGGCGGGGGTCGCTAGCTGGAGGAGTCTCTGCGACTTGAAGTCTTGAAGTCCCCAAATCCTGTGATTTAAACAGCTGAGTTAAGGGAAAGTGAGTGGGTCAGCTTTTGTGGCCTGCATCATGTGGGAGGTCAGACTAGATGATCATAATGGTCCCTTCTGACCTTAAAGTCTATGAGTCTACTTATTTCTTTATATGGCTCTGTAAGCGTGTGTGCCAATAGACACGAGGTAAAGGCAGGTGGTGTGGCCTAATGGATGGTGCATTGAACTGGAGCTCAAGAGAGCTGGGTTCTATTCCAGGCTCTGCTCCTGGGGACAAATGACTGTGCCTCAGTTTACCCATCTGTAAAATAGAGACAATATTAACTCCCTTTGTAAAGCACTTTGAGATATACTGATAAAAAGTGCTCTATAAGACTGAGGCATTATTATTATTTATTAAAAATGGGGCCAAGCAAATAACATAGGCCCTGCCCCAAAGACCTTATAATGTAGAGGATCCAACAGGATGAGCTGTGGTCTTAGCAGTACCCAGAAGCTTCAAAAGAATGTAACCAACTTAGAGAGACGAAGAGGGCAAAGATGCATCTGTTTGTTTCTCTTGGGTGAGTAACCACCCTGAGGGACAGATTCTGCCACTCATATATCTGGGGTTAGTCCCACCGAGGCAGGCTGACAGGGTCTGGTCTCGATTATCTCACTCATTCAAAGCTGGAGAACCTATTTTGGCAAACACTCCGCAATCTACATGTGAGAATACTACAGAGAAAATAAAGGGTAGGTCTGGGGCGACAAATGCACTGTCATGTAAGTCCAGCCACATCAATTGATCACCGGTCCAGTAGAAATAGCTAAGGAAGCTAACCAAATGCTCTCCAAGCAATTATTTGCCAGTGGACTGCTTTCTTGGGGCTGGTCTACACTGGGGGAGGGATCGATCTAAGATACACAACTTCAGCTATGAGAATAGCGTAGCTGAAGTCAACGTATCTTAGATCGACTTACCTCACGTCCTCACGGCGCGGGATTGACGGCCGCCGCTCCCCCGTCGACTCCGCTTCCGCCTCTCGCCCTGGTGGAGTTCCGGAGTCGACGGGGAGCGCGTCCGGGGATCGATTTATTGCGTCTAGATGAGATGCGATAAATCGATCTCCAATAGATTGATTACTACCCACCGATCTGGCGGGTAGTGAAGACGTACCCTCAGTTTCTCTATAACACCCTCCAAGAGCCACTGATAGCTAGGGCCCTTTGTCTTCATACTCATATGCTTTTCCCCTTGCTCTCCCTAGATGTCTCCTGATTAGAGTGACCAGACAGCAAATGTGAAAAATCAGGACGGGGGTGGGGGTTAATAAGAAAAAGACCCAAAAATCGGGACAGTCCCTATAAAATCGTGACATCTGGTCACCCTATTCCTGATCCAGTCGGGGGACAGACATACTACCCCAATCCTTTCTCATCTCCCTTAAACACGGATCAGCTCCTCTGTACCTTTTAGATCCCACGCTCCTTTTAATCACATCTCCTCTTACTTCCCTCCAGCTGACTCTATGCCCGTCTAATCCATTTTTATCTTAATCACCTTGCTTCAGTTCTGTCCTTCCCCACACCTGTCTCCTCCCACTCTCCTCCTGTCGCTCTAATCTCCCAGCCCACTAACCCCTCCTGTAGGAGTTAGTGGCTCTCCCCTTCTGCCCGTTGCATCGGCCTCTTCTTCCCTCCCCTTGTTCTCTGTCACCCATCTCCCAACTTTCCTGTGTTTGCCTGAGACCTTCCCAATTTGCCTGCATCTCTGGGTTCCCCTCACTCCCATCTCTGACTCCTACCAGTCTCCTCTCTCATGTCCCTCCATTACCACTCCTCTCCCAGCCCCAGGGGAAACTGCAGATACCGCAATGTGGTAACTGCTGGCAAATGCTGACTTTTTAAAGGCCACCACTCTTTCTGCCCAGCACACCTAGCACCACAGCATTTAGGCACTGGTTCCCTTTAAGAGGCCTGCCAAACAGAGTTTGATATGGAAACACTGCTCATGGCTTAACTCTGGCAGGGTTCTCTGGTACCTCAGACAACGGAATAAAGCACAAAGGTGCCTCTTGTAACCACTGAAAACCTAACACCCCAGTGCAGATTTATGCCAAGTGCAAATGCACTTCTCAGTGTGGAGTGAGGCTGAGGTTAGACATGCACTCGGGCACCATCAGTATTTTTGCTTTCCCTTTTGGACATCTGAAATATTATTTACAGACTTCCTTATGATTTGGCACTTGGCATTTTACAGCACGGTGCTGTCAGATCCCTTTTATATCACACGTTAAAAATAACATCTCCCAGCCCTGAGGTCTGCAGTGAGATCAGCAAAAACAGGAGAAAAAAAATAAATCTGAAAAACAAAAGGGCCGGAGCAAGGAGAGGTAGCTCTGGTGGACTAGGCAAGGTCACCTTGTGTGACCTAGTACCGAGGGCTGGAAAGGATTGTGGGTAGATGATGTTTTGCCGCTGTTGCTGTAGCTCAGGGATATTTAACATTTGTCACTCTTGCTGTGGTCTGTGAGCCCAATTCTCAGTTACTTGGGGACAGTGGTAAGATGGGGCTGGGCCTTGGGCCACCTTCATGCTTCCACATATTCTGAAGCTGTTCAGAGCCCTGTTGAGGCCTTGGTGTGAGTTAGAGCAGCCCTAGGGCTGCTCTAGTTAATACTCTTTTTCCTGTGCCTCCTAGTTCCCCATGGGCCATGGGAAGCAGAGAACAGCTGCAGCGCGGTGCACTATGCCACAGCCCCTCACATGTGCCCCCTACACAAAGTGCTGAGAGTAGGGCTAGTGAAGAGCCCTTACCTCAGCTCCACAACAGCTGAGAGGCCCCCTGAACAGGAGCTATTCTCGGGGGGTCGTTGCTTCCCCCTTTAAGGCCACTTCACACAGCCAGAGTGGCTGAAAAGCACTTGTGTGTCTGAGAATCAGCCCTTGTCGGTTTGTCTAGGTCTCCCATCATGCTCCTCTTTGTGGTGCCTGAGCTACTCCGCTGGTTAGTTCCATTGATGGGATTATTTTAGCCCAGGGAAATTGAGATTTCCTGGTGCACGTCATGAAATGGAAGCTTGCCCTCCCTCCCCCTTTATAGAGAGCGTAGTGCAAGTACCAGCTGAGTTAAGAGAAGCTGGCTCATCTGAGCACTCAGTCTCTGGAGCCTCGCCACGCCTTCCACTGACCTATGCCTCGTGTGTTCTTTTTTGGGGCACTGCTCATTCCCAACTGTTTGGTTACAGCTGCCACCTGGCTAGGTGATGCTTGGCCTGGCTGTTAGGCGTTGTACGTGACAGCACTCTGAAGATGAGCCGAGGGCTCCTGTAAAAATCTCTTCATTCTGTTGGAGCTCAGCTGTGCCTTTAAGAAGCCAGACTGTGTGGGTGAGCAGCGTGGAACAGAACTGCTCCAGCCAGAGTGCTGGGGACGCTCTGCCTCTGGGAACATGCTACCTACCTCTTATTGCTGCAGATGGGGACTATGACCCTTCCTATGCCCCGTAAGGATGGGTAGCCTGAGCTTTCCTTGCTGGACAGCCAGCTAGCTGAAGTGTTTTGGAACCATGCCCACCTCCTCATCACTGCTAATAGTGCTGGCCAGGAGCAATCCTGGGACTGGGGCATTGAACGGACAGCAATTCTAACCCGTTGCTGCATTGGGACCATGAAGGAAGCTCCTTGTTCCCCCCCACACCACATCCCCGCAGCCCTTCATTTTCACCTGCCCTTTCTGATTGTCAAACCTCTGCATTACACTCTACTCAGAATCCGAGCAGGGTTTTTATCTGCTTGTTTTACAGCAACCTGATGGGCAGGGCAGCGAACGCCGTGATTGGTTCTCTCGCCCGACCATTTCCAGCAGTCACCTTGCCAGCTTCTTGCTGACACAGCTCTTCAGAATGATTAATGAGTTGGCACGTCACTGTCGATGAATTAATCTCGGCACGGAGGGAGCAACAGGGTCCGTTAGTCTTCTCCGGCAAACAGGAGAGCGGAGACCTCTCCAAGTAGGGGGGAGGAAAGGGTCTTTGCAAGAACCAGAAGCCTCTGTTCTATTTTTTTCCCTTTCTCTTCTTTCCTTTCCCGAAAGGGAGAGAGGGTGAAAGCCATTTCTCCTTTGTGTTTCCACATCCCTAATTAGAGTTCTGAGATGGGGAGTCTGTCATTCAGGCTTGGGAGGTTGGCTCATTATTAAACTTGGAGCCAAGGACCACAGGGCGTGTTCAGCCCTGTCTGGTGTATGAAGGTGTCCAGGGTGAATGTGCCTTGGACAAATGAGCCAAGAAAGGTGAAGTCTAAAGAAAAGATCTGCTCAGGGTTTTCCTGGGGCATAAATGATATCTCACTTGTCCCGCTTTAGGGCTGAGGTTGGAGGTGGAACAACGTAGGCCCTTCTACACCAAACCTAGGACCAGTGATAGGTTCTTCCCACATGGGGGTTAGGGAGTTCACGTTCCTCCTTCCATTGAGAGTGGTGGGGAGTTCGGTCCCCAAACCCACCAGATCGCAAGAAGGCCTGTAACCTCACATAGCCACCCTGCTGGCCTGTCTTCCCGTGCAGCACCTGAAGGTCCAGCATTCTCCTAGCATCCTAACGCTGCTTCTAGCTAAGGCAGCCAATGGCGGCGAAGCTCTATCTACCTAGATTTCCAATGAGCAGATGGCATACAAAGATTGAATTCCTGAGCCGCTTCCTACTGTCCCCCCCCCCAGAATGCTTAGACACTGGTTACTGCTGAGCGACAACATCTGGCTTTCAAGGGGCCCCAGGCTGGGAGGAGCACGAGTCAGGTGTGTTTGCGAGGGCCTCTGCACTGTGTGGACAAAGCTCAAGATTCTATCCTGCTAGAGCAGACCATTTCTAATGGGTTACACAAGGCCCTCTAGTGGCCTGTTCAAGGTAGTGACTGTAAACAGGTCCATGCATTGATTTGTGGTCTAAGCAATTCCTTTAAATATGGTACTTCAGCGAATGTCTGGCTAGGGAGGGGGAGTCATAGAGGTGACAGGAAATACAGATCTGGGCTGGATGCGTGTTGAGCTTAAGTGAATAAATTGGAGTCAGTTGATTATTATTTTAGCAGCTATATTGGAATTTTTTTGAAGTGAATCCTGGATTAACGCTGAGACATCCAAGTCTTGCTCTTTGGTTGGAAATATCTTGGGAAAAGGGCTAAACTGTTGCGTTTAGGAGCAGTTAGTTTCTCTGGAGCAGAGTAGCTAATTGAAAGAAGCTGGTTCTACAGTTAATAGTTTATTATAAAACCCAGAGTAGCTGGTCTTGATTCATGTTTATTCAAAGGTACCTTGTGCTACTGGGTCCACAGAGGATTGTGTATTTGCTTATGGAGCAAGGTGGCCAGTGAGAGCTGAGAAGCGAATCCTTTGCTGGTGTGTCTTTCTTGCAGTGGCTGGAAGCGTGTGTGTGTCTGGGGCAGGGGTGGGCAAACTTTTTGGCCTGAGGGCCACATTGGGTTTCGTAAATTGTATGGAGGGTTGGTGAGGAGAGGGGGTTGTGGCCTGGCCCCCACCTATCTGCCCCCCCGACTCCTGCCCCATCCAACCCCCCCTGTTCCCTGACGGCCCCCCCCGGAACCCCTGCCCCATCCACACACCCCTGGTCCCTGTCCCTTGACCGTCCCCGGATCCCTGCTGCCCCATCCAACCCCTCCTCTCACTCCTGATGGCCCCCCCGGGACCCCTGCCCCATCCAACCACCCCTTCTCCCTGTCCCCTGACTGCCCCCTGCCGCCCCATCCAAGCCCCCCTCCTTCCTGACTGCCCCCCTGGCACCCCTGCCCCCATTCAACCCCCTGTTCCCCGCCACCCCCTGACTACCACCCCGAACTCCCCTGCCCTCTATCCAATCCCCCTGCTCCCTTACCGCGCTGCCTGGAGCCAGCCACGCCGCCGCCGCCACCGCGCAGCACAGAGACCCGGTCAGGCCGGGCTCTGAAGCTCCGCTGCCCCTGGAGCTCACAGCCCCACCACCCAGAGCATTGCGCCGGCGGCGGAGCGAGTGAGCCGAGGCTGCGCGGGAGGGGAACAGTGGGGGAGGGGCCAGGGCTAGCCTTCAGGGCCAGGAGCTCGGGGGCCGGGCAGGACGGTCCCGTGGGCTGGATGTTGCTCGCGGGCCGTAGTTTGCCCACCTCTGGTCTGGGGGGTTGTATACCTGGGAGAGTAGACTGAACTTTGACTTTATATATCAATGTTATTCATTTCTTTGTATATATCTGTTAGCTAAGAGCCCCTGCCACATATGGGACAAACCTTTAATGCCAAACAGCTCATCGGCAGTGATTTTGGAGGGCCCAAGACTGGAAGAGCAGGGGGTGCTGCAGGTTGACTGGGGTACATGGTGATTGCCTCCAGCCCATGTCCATATCCATACAGAGCGTGGACACTTACCGAGTTCTCAGGAGACAGTTTGAGCATCACCTGCTCCTGTTGTTCCTGGCTCCTCCATGTGCTGTGAATTTCTCATGTCCATTGATAGCACATTCACTTGCAAGGATACAAACAAAAGATAATAGCAACATGGCTGCTTTTCATAAAAACACACTTCCCATTCAGGTTGGAAGGGGAACCCCCAGGCCTTTCCCTGACAAAAATCAAGCAGGTGCATCTGAGCATTTTCAAGGCAATTTGTTATTCTTTCCAAGACTGATTGCGTTGTCCTCTTGTTATTATGGGCAATTGGGTCCCATGCCTTTCATGTATAGATCTGTATTAGTCCATCTGCAGTTAGCATATACCACAGGGGTTTTCACAATGTCCCTCCAGCCTGACTGTTTAAACTGGGCTAGATTCTGCAGTGATTTTCGCTGATTTACACTAGAACATCAACTGGAAAAGCACACGAACCCCTCACTAATACCTAAGGACATTATTATGATCAGTGATGCATCTAACACACACATGTCCAGTCCAGCATGGATGCAATGATTGTCTTGCTCTATTGAACTGCTAAAGCATTTCTGGCTTTCAGAAGTACTTAGATACTACAGTGATAGACACTTTGGAAATGCTGACAGACAGCTAGAGAGAGAGAGAAATGGAATGGTTACACGACCCCTGAATGCTCATTCTATGGTCTGTGCAGGTTAAAGTCAAATTTCCACATTACTTTGTGAACTTAAAGTTTCTCAATTGCATTTCATGTCATAAAATGAGTAAAAAAATCAAAGGAATTGCTAGTTAAGGTAACATTTTTTTTGGCCATCACACTAGTCACTCCTTCTCCCACACAGCTAATAAATATAGTCAATAACGTCACTCCTAGCTACAAGTCATTGGGTGCCCACTGCTAACTTTCTTTCATGTTGAAGGTTGACCACATGTAACCTGGATTAATGCAACATAGAATCATAGAATAGCAGGGTTGGAAGGGACTTCAGGAGGTCATCTAGTCCAACCCCCTGCTCAAAGCAGGACCAATTCCCAACTAAATAATCCCAGCCAGGGCTTTGTCAAGCCTGACCTTAAAAACCTCTAAGGAAGAAGATTCCATCACCTCCCTAGGTAACCCATTCCAGTGCTTCACCATCCTCCTAGTGAAAAAGTTTTTCCTAATATCCAACCTAAACCTCCCCCACTGCAACTTGAGACCATTACTCCTTGTTCTGTCATCAGGTACCACTGAGAACAGTCTAGATCCATCCTCTTTGGAACCCCCTTTCAGGTAGTTGAAAGCAGCTATCAAATCCCCCCTCATTCTTCTCTTCTGCAGACTAAACAATCCCAGTTCCCTCAGCCTCTCCTCATAAGTCATGTGCTCTGTCCCCTAATCAGTTTTGTGGCCCTCCGCTGGACTCTTTCCAATCTTTCCACATCTTTCTTGTAGTGTGGGGCCCAAAACTGGACACAGTACTCCAGATGAGGCCTCACCCATGTCGAATAGAGGGGAACGATCACGTTCCTCGATCTGCTGGCAATGCCCCTACTTATACAGCCCAAAATGCCGTTAGCCTTCTTGGCAACAAGGGCACACTGTTGACTCATATCAAGCTTCTAATCCACTGTAACCCCTAGGTCCTTTTCTGCAGAACTCCTGCCTAGCCATTCGGTCCCTAGTCTGTAGCAGTGCATGGGATTCTTCCGTCCTAAGTGCTGGACTCTGCACTTGTCCTTGTTGAACCTCATCAGATTTCTTTTGGCCCAATCCTCTAATTTGTCTAGGTCCCTCTGTATCCGATCCCTTCCCTCTAGCATATCTACCACTCCTCCCAGTTTAGTGTCATCTGTAAACTTGCTGAGAGTGCAGTCCACACCATCCTCCAGATCATTAATGAAGATATTGAACAAAACTGGCCCCAGGACCGACCCGGCTGCCAGCTAGACATGTCACTAACCTAACTCCTGAGAGGTGGACTGTGTACACCCGAAGCCAGAGAGCTGTCCGGAATTTCTGAGCTCAATGGCCAACATCTCTGGCCCGAGCATCAATATTCTGATATTCTGGCCTGAATTTCCATTTCAACCTCGACCCGTGGGGAGGGGGACGCAGACAGGGGCAAGAGTGGGCCGAAGCCAGGAACGGATGTGTGGATAGGGGCTAAGGCTGGGGCTAGGGCCGGGTACAAAGCGGCAGCTGGGCTGCTATCGGGGGGTGGGCTGGGAGCCAGAGCCGGGGTTGAAGCAGAGCTGGGAGCAGAGAGGTGCTGGGTAGAGCTCCCTCCCCTCCCCCTGTGGGAGCTGGCCTGGGCCCCTCTGGGCCCCACAAACCTTCCTTCGGAGGGGGGCACGCCCCACAGTTTGGGGACCTCTGCAATAATCCATGCTTGTGTAGTCCTTTCCCCTCATCTGTTCAGTTGCATTGCTGTCCCATAGAGGGCAATGCTGGGGCACACCAGGTGTGCTGGAGAGCTTTGATGGAAGGATCACAAATCCTGCTCCAATGAGGGATATTTGAAGTCTTTGTTAAGTGTTGATAATTAAATAGCAGGGGAGAGGGGAATCTGCAGCCTTGGCTTGGTGAAGGACTATCCAGCAGTTCAACAAAGAGGCTGCTGAGCTACTTATCCCATGAATGGTGAGGAGCAAAGACGGATCAGGCGTTTCACTAGTGAAAGGCAGCTCTGTGTCCCCTCGAGCTCTTAAATCAATCACATGCCCAGCAGCGACATTTGCTTGGTTCCTTTGTCTTGACCCACATACTTATTTCTTTTATGACCCTGCAGACCTGGTCTATGCTAGGGACATTTTTCCAAACTCCCCAGCCTTTGCTAACATCACTTCATCGCTTTGGGAGCCCTAGTGTAGACGAGTCTCCGGTTGGCATCAGTGTTCTAAGCAGTGTTGATTAGACCGGCTTGGAGCAGGCGAGGAGACATTGTGGCTAAAACAATGGGAACAGCTGGGGCCTCACCTACAGGAGGACTCCTAACACTTGTGAAACAGAATCAGTGTCAGCCAAGGTGGGGAAGCTTTAAAAAGCTTTCCTTCCTAGACAGGACCTGACAGGAAAGTTCTCTTCACCTTTGTGGGAACGGTCCACAGAGCTAGCTGTCCTCTCTTTTGTATCCGCCTCTGCCTCGCTTCCTTTTGCAGCTCAGGATGAAATAATAATGTGGCTTTCCCAGCGTCCCAACCCCATTCTGTCACTCCTGCCTGCGCACTTTTGAAATACACATCAGCCTGCAATAAAGCCTGTGTGCAGCCAGCATGGAACTCGTATTGGCAGAGCTGTAATGGAGACAGGAATTTATGACTGCGGCCAGGTGGAGTTCTGAGGAATTGTACCTGGGTTAATAATACCTCACTGCCAGCCCCTGGGTTTCGGACAGGCAAATCTCTCGGCATTATTCAGCTGACGCGACCATTGTTGCACCCTCTTTCTTTGCAAGAATAATGTTTTATTTTTAATTGAGATGGATGTTAGTCGCTCGGTTCATATTTTAAAAAGTGGCAGCTTTAAGGAGAATAAATGAAATGAAATAGAAAATACCATTTTCCCCATTGTTTTATATAAAAAAATCAAAGGTTTTAAACACCTGGATTTAGGCCAAACCGTCCTGGCAAGTCAGGCAGCGAGCGCACAGCTGGGAGGGCCAGCCATGGCTTAGAACTCAGCCAGTCGCTACTAGAGGAGATTCTCGCTGTTCTTCTAATGTTCTTTCTTTAGATGGACGTAGTAACGCTTAGTGATGGTGACAGTGAGGGACCAAGAGCACTGCCAGGAGCCAGGCAAACGGAGGGTAGATGCCATAGTCCGAGTTCAGAGACTAGTTTGAAACTCGACAGGGGTTAGGTAGCTCCCATGCTAAGCCCACAGCTTATCCTGATGACCAATGTGATCTCCTTGCTCCCTCGTGCTCCACCATCTGCCAGCATCCACTTGTTGTCTCATGCCTTCTACTTGACTGTAAGCTTACTTACAAACCTGTGCAGTAGGCCGGGCTCGGGACCGCTGCAGCCACACCGCTTCCTATCGCCAGTATTTCCACTCCTCCCAACCACTCCCGGGAATGTCTCCTGCGTTGGGGCTCCTACTGGGTGCATTCCCCAGTCAGGGCCTTACAGCTGCTTTCCAGTGCTTTTGTGGCAGCATGGAGCACGGGTGGAGTCTATCCTGTCAGCAAACTGCAGGAGGGCAGGAAGTATGTGCCAAGGGCAGGGCCAGGTCTGAGGCGACGGGGCAGCTATACCTTTGAGCAGCTCTCTACAAACAATTCTGACAATGCACCTCACTTTTACGCGGGGCGCTTCCTGCTGTTCCAGTCTTAGCGCCACGCATTCCTCTGCCAGTGCACCGGGATTCTGGTTTCTAATAGCAACCTCCGCTATCCCCGTCCTAGGCCATCAGGTATGTTGGTTGGCTCGCAGGTGGATAGTATCGGTTACCCAGCATGCACTGGGGTGGGGCAGGCCGAGAGTGCCCACCTCATTACATGTGTGACTTCAGCCATATTTAAATGCAGAACTCCAGCAGGGAGGAGGTCACGCCATGATTCACTCAGGAAACTGTCGATATGGAGGGGCAAATGTTTGGCATTGTAATAGGGACACTGCCCTACCTTTTGGGGTGGGGTCACCAACCCTTTTAAGGTGAGGTAGAAAAGCAAACTAACCTCCCCCGATCTCCAGGAACCAGGAGACCAAGCTCCTTTTCCTCCTGGGAGGCGTCAGTCTCTCATAACTTCCTTTCTAAGGATGGCCTAACTAAACCAAACAATAAAGGGCCCCCTCACAGCAGGGCAGCCACGTAGCCCTGTTCCTCCCCCATAGCTGGGTGAAGAGAGGTAAAGAAGGGAGCTTTGGTATTTTCCTCTGGCTCAGGTCTGCTCCTGCTTTCCAGGAACACGCTCCCTCCCCATCCCACCGAAAGCCTTACTCTTTTGACTTCCTGTTTTTGATACACAGCTGTTTGCTTATCAACTACCCAATGGGTCACAGTTAGCAGCTCCCCACCCTCCATCTGGGCATGGCCACTAACGGAGCCTCTAAATCTGAAATTTCTTTAGCCCAATGAAGAGGGCTCAACTCCTTTATGGTTCAGCCAAGGGTGGGGTACATGCTTTGCGCATGGTTCAAACAGATGTGTTAAGAGTAACCAGCGCATGCAGCTGTGCACGAACGCTCGCCGACGTCCCAAGCGACTCCCTGGGGACCGCAAGCCATAGGAACAAGGTGGATGCTTCATTGACGCAGCAGGCTCGACAACATTGCATGTGGGAACAGCTAGAAATAGACAAGAGAAAGCTCTTGCCCAAGGCGCTTTTCTGTGTACGAAACCTTTGCATTGCTGTGAGTTCAAAACTAAAAGGGTGTATTAGGATTTTGCAACTAAAACAAGACAGGACATACGGTCACCTCAGCCAATGTCCCAGTCTGCTCAGCGGAAGGCCACCCCAGGCACGATGTACCCTCAGTGGTTCTCAATCTATTTACCATTGTGGGCCGCACGTGCTGCTCTCTGCGTGTTATGTGGGCTGCATCCACACAACATACATACTACCTGTATGGCCCTGTGGCTGTCACATGGGCCGCAGCTGTGCGCTGATTGGGCCACAAGTGGCCTATGGGTTAAGAACCACTGCTCTGGAGACTCCCAGTATTTCAGAGGTGAAGCTGCTATTTCTTTTAGGATTTTGTTTCAAAACAGTAATAGACTCTACATAAAAAATCCTTTCAGCAAAGGCTTCCATTGTGCCATTGTTGTAGCTTTGCCTGAGACGACGTTGCATACACCTTGCCTCACCTTCTTGTACCCTGTGAGGAGCGAGATGCATGTACGGCGACTGATGTGCTAAAAGGGAGCCATTGTTCTGTGTGTGCTCCCCGCCCCCACCCATGCCCTCTATCCTGTAACCAGACGGTATCCGTGGCTTAAGGCCTCACCTATCACGCGGAAGACCCACATCCAAACCAGGCTGAGATTGTTGAAGTCAGTGTGCTGCTCTCACCTAAATGGGAATGACATCAGACCAACCTGCATCATACGCACCCCCACCCCTTCACTGAAACAGGGGTGGGAAGGAGTCCATGGGGGAGGGAAGCAGTGTGGTCAACTAAATCCCAGAGTTCTTAGCGTAAAATATATGGATTCAATGAGACAGCGCCTCAGTCCGTGTAAGGGACCCTTACTCCATTGAAGACAAAGGAGCAATGTGGATTTACATCAGCTGAGAATCTGCACACAGCTGTGCAATCCATCCACCCCCAACGTACCCAATACAGCATGGTGTGTGCTAACAAAAACAAACCTTAGGAGTGGTATGGTGCAGAGGGAAACTTCAGAGAGCTAAGATTTGCATCTTGGAGAGGCGTCCGACGGTGCTTTTCTCTTAAAGGGACACTTGCTCCTTCTCAGACAACAATTCACGCAGTTGTTCTGTGTGCAGAACCCATGAGAAAGGGGAAACTAGAGGAGAACAGAAGTACCATAGGTGATTACAGCAGCAAGATCAGGGATTCTGCTCTCAGTTACACCTGTGTAACCCACAGGGCTAGCCCCATGTCACAGAAAGGGAGGGGAGCCTGGAACTTGTGCAAAGTTGAAGGGAACCTCCTCACCCTCTGAGCAACACTGTCAGAAACCTGGGCATGCCTATGCTGGAGGTTGTTGATGCCGGTATTTTTATGTAAACAAGTTTATCATTCTCTTTGGCTAAAGTCTCCATCAGCTTCTACGGCATCGTTTTCTCTTTATCTCCTTGCAGGCTGCAGCTCCGGTGGAGCTGCAAAATTAACATTGTGCTGAGCAAAACGGTCTGTGTAAAACAAGGGCAATTTACATAGAAATATCCATAATCCTTTTACATTATAATTTTGCTTTTAAAATCCTGGCACTTTTCAGAGGTCACTCTAACCTAATTAAGTTCCTTTTAGAAAAGACAGTTGCTGCGGATCAGTGCATTTGTCTCACAATATGTTCTCTGCCGGCTGATAGGCCAGCAAGCCCCACCACGGTCTCCTTCTCCTGCTTTAAAAATGCATTGTGTTTGGTCATTCATTATTTAAGTCTAGGCTTAACTAGCTGGACACCAATTAAAAATACTAAATGGTGGGCTGAAGTTTCTCCTGCACATTTTAATTTGTTACTGTTTTCTGTTTTCCTCTATAGACTGTATTTGCACAGGGCAAACCTTAGGAGTACTGTACTCTGTACTCCCAGACTGCTTAGGGAGTACAGGGAGGGCCCAATACAATGGGCTTCCTGCCTTGATTGGCTACCTCTGAGAGAGACCGTAACACATAAAAAGTCATCGTCATCATCATCATACAGCAGGCGAAGTAGTATGGAGAAGGCCTGATTCAGATATCACTGGTATCACTCTATTAACTTCAATGGAGTTAAACCTATTTACATGGGTGTGGATGTACATGAATCCAACCCAGACTTATTAAAACGTTGGAGGCATTGCGCCCCAAACCGTCAGTTTCCTCTTACTTTCATTAAGAATAAATGTACTGGCTTAGAAAGGGCTGAGTTGTAACTTCTAACTAGGGGCAATTACTCTGGTTATAGCTTCTGAGGAGACACCAAAGCAGTCCCGCTTCATTGCTGGGGATTATAACAGTGTAGGCAGGGAACTGTGCAGCCTGGAAAAAACCCTGTCAGGAGGGCAATAGGGTGATTCTCCATCCTAGAGAAGTGATGGTTGGGGAGCTGGGAACCTAGAATGGGTGCCTTTGCTGGACCATGGAGGGGAAATACAGGTGCAGTAGCCCTGAACTGTGACCCTTTCTTCAAAGATCCCCTGGCTCGGGCAATGAGTAATAAATCTGGATCTTCAGGAGGCATTTTCCTATTTCATATGCACAAGGCAGAGTTTTCCTGATCCAGGACAGATGGGCATTATCAGAGGAGACATGATGTGTGGCACACCTTGAACTGTCCTAGGTCAACTTCCAAGGAAACCTGTTCCATAGACGGAGGTGTCTTCCAGTCCAGAATGGTGGAGAATTCCAAAGTGATTCAGCCAGCAGTCATGGCTGCAGTCCCTTAAGAACATGGGGACATTTTTTTCTTTGGGAACTCAAAAGATGTTGAAAACTGCTCATGATTCAGTTCCTCCAGCTCCCTGTCCAGTGGCAAGATCAGCCATTTCCTGAAAAAAACATGGAACTGATGCATCTCTGTGATGTGCTTTGGAAGCCCAACTGTTGCTGTGTAAGGTAAGGAAAACACTTGCTCCTTTTTAATTGGGCAAACAAGAGTGACACCAAGTGGCTGGTTGAAGTAACCTCAGGTGTGAATTCCACAGGGACACCTGGATTCTGGTGGCAAGTACACAAAGAAGACCCTTGTTTCTCATTTTGGTAGAGGAAGTCTGACTTCTGCAGGAGTTCTGGATCAGGCTTCACTTGGCACAACTCACAGTGCAATCCCCATTTGTTTTAATACAGATAAAAGGGAGTAAATTAAAGCCGCAGACAAGAGCAGCATTGAATGAAAGGAAATCTCTTCCCAATGTAGAAAGAAAAGTAATTACTTTCGGCGCACCCTGGAGATTTACTATCTTTACCACTGATAGCAGGAAACAGACTGCTTAGAGGTCAGTTTCACAAACAATGATATATTTATACAGCAATAATCAAAAGGCTGCAGGCTTTGTGCCTTGGACTGCTGCCTTCTTCATTCAGGGGCCATTATCTGATAATGATAGCACTGGTTGTCGGTCTGTTAGATTGTAAGCCAGCTCAGTAGTGTGGGTATAGAAAAGTTTTCTCATTGAAAAGTTTTCTCTTCCTTGCCACTGGCAGCAGGACCCATTTCATTTGGGTGAGGGCAGGTTGCCTCAAAGGAAACTGTGTAGGCCCTGATTCAGCAAGCTACGTAAGCATGTGCCTAAACTTAAGCACACGAGTAGTCCCATTGAAGTCAGTGGGACCACTCGTGTTGCTAACGCTAGAAACGTGGATAAACGCCCTGCTGAATGAGGGCCATAAGGGGAAGTCTTGTGCTATTAGATTGGGTAGAGAGACCTATAGTCCCCTTGCCTACCTCTTCTTTACTCCTTCTGGGTGCAAAATGCTACAGATAGATATCAAGCTGTGAAGCTGTCACTTGCTAACGAGCTGGGTGCTGCTTCTGATTTTAATTTCCTTCTGACTCACTGAAAACATCCATTTGATAATGTCCTTGCAGGGCCGGCTCTACCATTTTTGCCACCCCAAGCAAAAAAAAAAAAAAACCGCTCGGACTGCCGCCGCCCAAACTGCGAAAGCGCCAAAAAAAAAAAAAAAAAAAAAAAAGAAGCCCCCCGGACTGTGCCGCCCCAAGAATGGGCGGAATGCCGCCCCGTAGCATGTGCCGCCCCAGGCACGTGCTTGCTCTGCTGGTGCCTGGAGCCGGCCCTGTGTCCTTGGGATTTTCAAGACAACTGGGCTGTGTTGAGTGGCCTTTCCCATCTTTATTGCAGGCCTTATGAGAGGAATAAGTTCCCCGTGATTTCCATGCACAGAGGGTTCCCGGCCTCTTGATACACTCTCATGACAAAGATTGAAACTAAAACAGAAAATGGTAGAAAATTAATTCCTTCTTGTAGCAATTTAGACTGTTATCTGGTCTTCCTCAGAAGATGTTATTAAGTTTGATTACAGCTCAGGTTCTTTCTTCAAATCATTAAATCACCAGGATGGTTAAAGCTGATAAAGTGTCTGGTTCTTACATTAGTTCTTTCCCTGCATGTTGACGTTTGAGTTCCTACCAGGAGCTGATCGTTGTGCCCTTGGAACTGTTGTCAACACTCAGGACTCAAAGTGCTTTGGGTTGCCCAGGCTCACAGACCTGGCCAAAGAAAACTAGGGTGTCTCTACCCTGCAATTAAAACCCCACAGCTGGTGTGTGCCCGCTGACTCGGGTTGCGGGGCGGTTTCATTGCTGTGTTAGGCTTCTGGGCTAGGCCCGCAACCCGAGCTCTGGGACCCTCCCACTTTGCAGAGTCCTGGAGCCTGAGTCGATGCTGTGATTAAATAATCTTGCAGCCCAAGCCCAGAGATCTCAAAGGTGGGTTTGAGGTTTGAAATTGCACTTTGGGACTGGCAAATGGGGAGCACAGCGTCAGCTGTCTGCACTACGGCACTACCTGGGGTATCTTCCTGTAAGTCTTCTGCTTTTTTCAGGACACAGTGCTACGAGCAACAGTGCTGTAATAGACGTGCAATAGGATAAGAGACCACTGGGTCTAGACTCCACCCGTTCGCCACTTGGAGAATGCCATATTCAAATCTGCTGGCTTGTTGCTTTTGGCCCATTCCTGGTTGGCCTGTGAGCATGTGGACACAGTCATGCAGGGCTCCCCAACTAGTAAATTATTCGGACCATTTCACCTCTGCCACCTTCTCCCATCCCAGGAAGGAATGATCTTAGACATGGTGGGAGTTCAGGGCTCAAACAGCTCCTTAAAGCCATCAGCCTGTGATGGACCCATCCCAGGAGGCCAGTTCAGTATTAGCCTTGGCAGGGATTGAGGGATTAGGGTTGTGCCTTTAAGGACTGAGCTTCCCAGACACAGAGTCAGCACAGGACACTGTGAAACACTTATTGTTCTGCACAGCTGGTTGGAACTGGACATGGAATAAATCAGCGCTCTCAGAAACACCTTAAGCACTGAGTGATCACTGAACACCACAGTGGTCATGGCTTTGGCATCTGAGCCCTTGCCATGGTGCCGGTAGTCATGTCCCTAGCATCTACATTGACCCTGCTCGGGCTGTGTATTGTGATAGTTACGCCCGTAGCAGCAATTTCTGCCTGGAGTTATCCCCCTGCAACACTACTGCAGAAAATGTTCCAATCCTGTTTCCCAGAACAGATCTAACCCATGGAGAGGGGAGGTCAGATTGGCCTATCGTGTCACCATCCCTACAGCCTGAAGATGGGGGAGAAGCTAGCTGGCTGCTCATTGAAACGCTTAGGGTGGAGGCGTGGCCATCCCACAAAGACACTGGAGGTGAGGATGGGTTTCATGCCGTCCCTGCAGAGAAGCAAGAGAGAAGAATGGGGGAGGTTTTCTTGGAGCATGAGCGTGGGCAGTTGAATGCAAGGCAAGGAAGGATCTGCAGATGTTTTTTTAGCCTACAATTAGCAAAGTTTGCTTGTGGCTGGCGAAGTGCTGCGGTATTCAAACCCCAGCTAAAAGTGAAACTCAAGGGGCCTGATTCTCCAGTGTCTTGCTCTTCGTGTAGTCATTTACCCCAGTGCCCAGAGAGTGTCAAACAATTACCAAATTAGAATGATAGCCCTTAGCGCTCAGTTTGCGCTGATGTAAATGATGGCACAAGGTGCAGGTCAATGGAGAAATGGGCCGAAGTGTGCGAAACCTCATGGGCTGAACCTGAATGACCTGTAGCATCTGCCAAGTTCCCTGTGATTGCAGGGTTTCGCCGAGCTTTGATGTAATGAGGGAAGAAAGTCCCTTTCCTGTTTTACCCCCAAGCAGAACTAAACAGAGAGGGCTTTGCATTGCACATGTGACTGTCACAGATCAATACCAGTCTGTACTTACTTCACTTGACAAATAGAATTGGCCCTGATGTGCCATCATCTCCCAGCATCTCTCTCCTCCCTTTTCCCTGCACTTCTGCAAGCGGAACTGCCCTCTGAAAACATCCACACCGGACACCTTCAAAGAAAGCCAGACTTGGAGACTCTACTTTCTGCCGGGTCAGCATTAGCCATCCGCCTCCGTTACAAATGATGATGATAATACTGCCCAAATGCGGAAGGAAATGAGAGAACAAGCAGGACCTGCTCCTGGCTGGCAGAGCCCCGCATTTTATCAATACCTTCTCGGTGAAGCCCAGACGAACCTTTCAATCAGAGCTCTGAGGAGAAGCTGAGAAAGAGCAACCGAAGTCCAGCTCTAGACAGACATGGTTGTGAAGGCAAAGAATGGGTCATGTTTCATGGGTAAGGAAGTGGGAGGAATTTGTTATTTTGAGGGGTGGTGGTGGCAGGGTGGAAACGTCTTCCCGCAAAGTATCTCATTGAAGCCGACGGCTCCTGTTGATTTTCGAGGCGCAGGGAGGGACCGGTGGAGAGCTGCTGCTATGAGCATCGGGTGGGAAGCTCGGTGATATATTCTGTTTACCGGTGGCTGGACTCACTTCTCTCAGAGACGCTTGCACAAAAACAGAGCACTGCTTTTGTCATGCTGCAGGGCTTAGGCCAATGTCTGAAGACTAGAGGGAGGGAAATTATGCCACAACTGCCAGCTGGTGAGCCCCTTCCTCTGCAGTGGCTGGTGCTAGCCACAGTGAGAGACAGGATGCTGGACTAGATGGCGCGTGGGGCTGATTCAGCCTGGCAATTCCTGTGTTCCCATCTGCTCCAGCTGTCGTTCTTCATGTGATGCCGAAGCAGTCTGGCAGGTTACCCTGCATCTTTCAGAGTTCTCACTAGACAATGTCTTAGGCTCTTTATTCAAAGCAGGTTTTGTCCTAGGCTTTGTTTGGGAACCACAGGGCCGGGATGTGATATACCTCCCTAGCCCCAATGCTCGCCTTGAGGCTGTCTGAACTTTCTCTTTCACATGAAAGGGAATTACAACTCCTTCACAGGACATGGAGCGCCATGCGGCGCGGGTGTGTTTTAAATAATACAATAGATGGAGATGCTAGAAGTGGTTGGATTCGATATTCTCGAGGAGACTCCTAAAGGGACATGCAGCAAAATAACTCTGCTACAGCATCTCCTCCCCGCCCCCCCCAGAAAGCAAGTATGTTATTTCTCACGGCTCCTTCTTTGGGGAGTTCTGGTGTGTTTCAATAGAAACTTTCCCCTTCTCTCTTATTCTTCATTCTCTACTCCTGTGCTCACTTCACTGGGCAGGAATCTCAGAGCCTCAGAGACTGTCAAAGAAACCAAAGCGACAAGAAGACTTTTTCCCACCACAAGACATTTCCCCACCTCTCTCCAGTCAGGAGTTCATCTCTTCTGCCGAACAGTGCAAATGCACAGCAGAGCCTGCCCATCGGTGTCACCCGAGATAAGAGCCAGTTACATTTTCTAAACAAAAGCCTCTTTTTCAAGGGCTTGCAACTCAACTTGATGACCATTTACTCCAAGCTCCGGGCTGCATCCCAGCCCTGAAGTGGATGTGTCGCCTTTATTCTCTTTAATAAAATCCCCGCTGAGCTGATCAGAATCCAGGTCAATTTCACCGTCCTCATGCCACTGCGTGTCTGAAACAGGAGACTTTTTGCCCATTTCACTAGGGGGATCCTGTCTGAAGAAGCATGCACACAACAGTTACAATTGATTACATTGACATTTCCTAGTCTAAGCCATTCATCCCTGTGATGGGGACATTAACTGGGCTCTGGTGAGCCAGATCAGGGGATTTTTCACTGCTCCTCCTCAGTTTAGGTTGACTTGGTTTGAATTTGGGCTGTAGACATTCACCTTTGAAGAAAACCCTTGCTGACTAAAGCTGGTTCCCAGATTTAGTTCCTCAAATCAGATATTTTGACATTAGATTTTTTTTTTAAACAAAAGCTACAAACGGTGGCTGTGATTATGGTTTTTAAAAGGAGATGTGCATTTGCCAGCATAGAATCATAGAATCACAGGATTGGAGGGGACCTCAGAAGGTCATCTAGCCCAACCTCCTGCTCAGAGCAGGACCAATCCCCTGAGATAGCAATACTGTCTTGGGGTACGTATATACTTACCTCCGAGTCCGGTGGTAAGCAATCGATCTTCTGGGATTGATTTATCGCATCTTGTCTAGACGCGATAAATCGATCCCGGAAGTGCTCGCCGTCGACGCCAGTACTCCTGCTCCGCGAGAGGAGTACGCGGAGTTGACGGGGGAGCCTGCCTGCCGTGTCTGGACCTGCAGTAAGTTCAAACTAAGATACTTCGACTTCAGCTACGTTATTCACGTAGCTGAAGTTGCGTATCTTAGTTCAAGTGGGGGGTTAGTGTGGACCAGCCCTTACTCGTAGAGTACGTCTACATAGCAAAAGCTAACAAATTTATTAGAGCATAAGCTTTCGTGGACTACAGCCCACTTGCTGTAGTCCACGAAAGCTTATCTCTAAGGTGCCACAAGTACTCCTGTTCTTCTTTTTGCAGATACAAACTAACACGGCTGCTACTCTGAAACATAGCAAAAGCTGTGTGTTGGCCAGCCTACCTGAGCTAGCTTGAATCTAGCTAGTGTGGAAAACAATAGGAGTGAAGACAATGCAGCGTGGCTTCAGAATAGGTCCACAGGCCCTGGGTACGTACTTGGCTCGATACCCCATGCTGCGCTGTGTGGGTAACAATAGCTAACCCCTGCACAGCTTTTGCAGTGTAGGCAGACCTTTAGTGCCAAACCCTGGTCTCATTTGTACCTGTACATTCTCAATGACTTCAGTGGGGCTATCTGCAGCTGAAAGCAGAATTTAGCCCAGAGAATCAACAAGGCCAACATGATGACACCCATCAGTATTAGAAGCTATTACAGTTGTGACAATTGTTTGCAAGGACACTCCAAACCAAGTAACACTTTTCCTGGTTTCAGGTTTTGTTAAA